>NC_087456.1:34900000-35525000 GCF_036321535.1 Camelus dromedarius
GCTAGAGCTTTCCAGAATAAAAATTTGAGAAACTTAGAGATGTACCAGTGTTTCCTATAAAGGAATGTGATGCGTGGTAATACAGTCAGAATTTGAACTCCCTCTTAAACAGGAAACTGTAAACATGACGCCGCTCCATAGTTGCTGGTGCGCGCGGGAACTTCCCCTCCGGGTCTCGGTTCTGAATGAAGTGGTGAGTCCTGCTAGTTAGACGTTTCTTCAGGCTTTGTCGCCCAGCCCGGTCCGTCTTCAGTACGTAAAACACTGGGTGCATATAAACCTCTTTTTATTGCTCAGTAGATCAGTGACTTACCAATGGCTTTCAGGTTCGTTCAGATTATTTACCATCATTCTAAGCAAATGGCTTGTACAGAGAGCGTTTTGTCTTTCTTTAAGGAAGTTGCCTGCTCTGGACTCCCCTTCTTCTCTGCTGGTCCATGGATTTAGAAACATTTCCCATGAGCAGAAGGGAGGCACTGGAGCAGCAGAGGGAAGGGCAGCAGGAATTTGCAGTGGAAAAGATTGCCAAGGCAAGCCAGTGCCGGCCCATCATTCTCTGAAAGCGACGGGACACCACCGAAGGGTGTTAAGCAGGGGCATGGCCTGGCATCCCAGTCCTAAACCATCCTGTTAGAGGAGCGAGAGTCAAAATGTAGTCAGAACCCCCCCCCCCACCAGTGAGCAGTTTTACTGTATTTACACGTACAGTCACCCTTGGTGTTTATGATTCCACATGGGCTTATGAAAGGCTAACCCCTCATCGCATATTAAAGTCCTGATTGCTCTAGCATTAGTTCTCTCTGCTGCTCCTATAAAAAGGATCCAATACATATTTGAAAAACAAACAAATAAATAGCTGCTACTAGAAATAAAGGGAACACCATGTAACGAGCAAAAACTCATCACGTTACCTTCCAGTTCCAAAACCTTGAACGCTTCCTCCTGTCCTGAATCAGGATCTGATTGTCTTCAGATCGTTAGGTGAGGGCACAATTAACACTAAAATGTTTAACAACAGCAACGTAGGAATAAAACATCATGCGAACAAGTCCAAGTTGGGGAAGCAGGCTGGGTACGAATTAGGTTATTTGGGGCACAAGGCTGCACTAAGATGTAAGCCGAGAGCCGTGCTTCGGCAAACACACGTGTGCATATTTACGTGCGTGTGTGTGACTGATGATGTGTGGGATGAGGACTGACGTGGTTGGACGGGAGGATCACAGACACAAGAGAGGGCAGGAGCACCACACACGTGAGGGACGGTGAAAACACCCCACCGGCCTCGTCGGAATGGCTCTGATGGGGAAGTCGAGATGGATGGAGTCAGTGCAGGGTTAGTGGACATTGATCTGAGTGAGGGTAGGTTCTTAAACACAAATGACACTTCCTGGGAGCTTTTAGAATATAATTTTATTTCAAAAGCTGCTGAGGCTCAAGAAAGATTTCAAGGGAGGAATTCTGGAGGAGAAGCATTAGCGCCTGTTAGTCGGTGCTGTTCTGACAAATGCACAGTAAGCTGAATATGTTCATCAGAATGTAGGGTTCTGGGGACAGGAAGGAGGGTTTTGGTGGGTGGGGACCGGGGTGAAACGCTGCAGGAAAGGAGGTGCTGAGAGCAGAGCCGACTCTTAACAGAAGGAGTTTGGGAACTTAGCAAGGTGGGAATAAAATAGGATGCAGGGCCCAACCCAACTGCAGTTTTGTTTTGTTTTAGTTTTTACCAACCACAGCTTTGACCAGAACCTCCCCTAACATGTTCAACAATGTAAATCATGTTCCTTTTTATTTTCTCAGCAGGTTATTACCCCCTTGCACCAATAGGTATTTTAATGTCTTTGCTAAAAACTTTGCTAAAGTTACAAAATAATAAAATTCAAAGCAAAACAAAAAATAAACAGTTTTACTATATTTACATGTATAGTCACACTTGGTGTTTATAATTCTACCTGGGGTTATGAAAAACTAATCCTTCATCACCTATAAAAGTCCTGATTAGCATTATTTCTCTCTGCAGCCCCTATAAAAGTGGTCCAAACGTATCTGAACAACAAACAAATAAATCATTATTACTAGAAATGAAGGGAACACCATATAATGCCAATAACAAACACACCTTATGAAGAAAGCCAAATAATAGGAGCCAAACATAAATGAGACATTATTTTCACTCTGTGGAATGTAACTTACATTTTTAGTGGCTTTTATTCAAAATTTCCTGTTATCTTTTTTCTTTCTTTCTTTCTTTTTTTTTTTTTTACTCATTCTCTCATTCCTTTCTTTCCTTCATTCCTTCTTTCTTTCCTTCCAGGATGAAAGAATTGACAGTTTTCATCAATCTGAACTGATTTATCTTTACTTAGAAGAGCAAAGAGAACCCTTGAAACAGCCTTAAAATTACTCACAGGACATGAGAGGTGTTGAGCAGAACCCTTTGGAAGATGTTATTCATCCATAAGTCTTGATAATTTTATGCCTTGTGTGTGTGTGATTTGTGTGCAAGTTATGCTAATTATACACCATGTTTAGAAAAATATTTTTTGTTGAACAGTGTAAATGTCAGTCTCATTAGCCATCATTATTACCTGTCAGGAAGAGGATGCTTTCAGTGAATGGTAATTTCCCTTTATGGTCTGTGGATGCACAAACTGGTTTTGTATGTTTTCTGCTTTTCAGTGCCGGTAATCTTGCTTCTTTCGCTCAAAGTGTTTTCAAACAAACCTCTAAACTTGAGAAAGCAAAAACTGACCTGATGACAAGCCACTAGCTGAAAGCTGTTCAGGCTGCCTCACGGGCACAGACAGCGCAGTCTGTGTCACGGCAGGCCCCTCCTTAGGAAACAACATGCTGGTCCTGGTAGCGGAGGGGAGGCAGCCCTCCACGTCTGCACCTTTTGCACCAGAGGATTGAACCAACTGAAATTTGGATCCGCAGTTGGCTGGATCCGCAGACACGGAGGGCCAGGTGCATTCATTTCTCCACGCAGTTTTATATAAGGGACTTGAGCATCAGTGGATTTTGGTAGCTTCAGGGGCTCCTGGAACCAGCGCCCTGCAGATAGTGAGGGATGACTGTAATTCGAAAGGTGAGGCTGAGGGGAGGGTAGAGCTCAGTGGTGGAGCACGTGCCTAGCATGCGTGAGGTCCTGGGTTCCATCCCCAGCACCTCCATTAAAAATAACTAAATAAAAACCTAATTGCCTCCCCTCAAAAAACAAAAATACTCTTTAAAAAATAAAAAAAAATGCAAGAAAACAAAAAGAAAGGTGAGGATGGGGGAAGTACAATTCCCAACTTAATGTTGATTATCTAAAATGTCCAGTTTTAGCCTGACCAGTACAATGACTCGGTCTTTGCACGACTTCCAGCTGGACAGTCGCTATTAGGTGTAAATGTCAGTGGGCCTTTGGTAAGACAGGCTTTTTAAAAGAAACTGACAGCCAAAAATAATGCTATATAATTTCCCCCAGTGCTCTGGTATCACCACTGAAGCAGGGTTGTGAAAGATTTTCTGCTTTTCAGATAATTTTCACATCCACTGTCTGTTTCTTTTGACCCCTCCCATACCGTGCTGTGGAGTGATCAGAGCCCTGGAGATTGTCTACTTAAAGGCCATATTTTATGCTTCCACTGAGACCCAAAGAAGGAATACGATTTGCCCCAGTTGGTAGCACATTTTGTATGTTGCACATATGATCCAAGGCAGTTAATAACTATTTGCTGCATCATACTATTATTCTTTTAAAAACTTGGGCAAAACCCAAAGGCACAGAGATGGTGGTGATGCAAGTGAGATTTCATGTTAATGGTAGAACTGAGACCGGAGATGTGAATCACAGTTCATTTCCTTTTCCTATCCTATCTCTGGACCTGCCATAAATTGAAAATCTAGACTGGGAAGAGTCTTTTCAAGGCTAGAAGTTCTAGTGAGTTCTTGAACGAGGAGCTAGTGACAAAGCAGCAACTGAGCGTTGGACATCAGTTCTCGCTGAGGGACACGGCGCCCCCAGGAAAGAACGGATGTCACTCAGGGCCTGTTCTGTAAGAGCACTGGTGACCTCGTGCAGGGGCCGTGATACAGCTGTGGCTGCTGGCAGAATCTGCCAAGTTCAGGTGTGTCTACTTAAAAAGTAAAAATTAAAAAAATTTACCAATATGACAAAGAATTAAAGAATATGAAAAGAAATGTGCGTACGTACATGGATGCCTGAAACGTGATGCTAGACACCAGAAATGGACACATTGTAAACTGACTACACTGCAATAAAAAAGTGACTGAAACCGCATATAGAATGGATGATAAAATACTCACTAAGCATTTGTTATGCAACACATTTCAAAAAACTTACAGAAATGAAGACAGTGGAATTCTAAGGCAAACTTTCTGCATCTTTTCATGTATGAATAGGTAAAACACTCAGCATGATCTAGTTAGGAAAACTGGTCCCTCCCGGTGTGACCTGCAGGCTCTCCTGTGCTACTGATTTCAATCCACATTCCTCACGGACTCCCGTGTCCTGTCGGTCGGCAGCACGTTGGTCTGTTCTCCAGGCTGGCTGAGCCACTGCGGGCTGACCTCGGCCGAGGGTAGCAGCTTTCAGTGCAGACCTCAGTTACAGACGGTGATCAGCGGGAGAGGGTGTGAGCGCTGAGGCTTAGGCTGTGAACGATCTTCCTTCTTCCTCTCGGGGTCAGCACCTTCAGCCCTCCCTTTGGAGAATCCGCTCCCTCCTCTCACTCCGTGTAGTTTGACTAGGGCTGTCACCATCATGCCGTGACCCCCACTCCCCAGTCCTGGCCATCGACTGGCCACGTGACTTGTCTGGGGAAGCAGGCACCTCATCCCGCTGGCCAGTGGCTCCGAGAGGGACGCGTGAAGCGGACGGGTGCAAGGGGAGCTCCTCCTGGGCCTGCTCAGCTAAAGCTCGGGGAGCCCTGCCCTGCTTCTTTTGGGGGTCGCGTGTCATGAAGGCGTGAACTCAGACCTGCTGACGCCCATCTTCCCAACTCCAGGGCGGCCACTCATTCTTAAAGTGCCTTTGTGTAAATTTGAACAAAGCACCCTTTCTCTTAGAAAAAAATTTTCATAGTTAATATATTCTTTCTTTCTCAGTAATTGGAACTAGAGCAAATGTAATGTTCTATTCAAGTAAATTAAATAAAATGATTGAACATAAAGTGAGAGAAAATTAGAATATTTAATCCCAATAAATGCAAACTCAAAGTTACTGTGCTATAATACATTTAAAACAGTTATATACATTTTGCCCTTTTGGAAATAAAATTCTTTTTTGATTGTTTTTGCTCCCATATCTTGTTTTTTCTTGAGATGTTGTAGGCAATAAGTTGTTTTTAATACATTTTAACTTTAAAAAGTGATATTCTCAGCTGGCGTCTGGTTTGAGAAAATAAAGTTCTTTCAATGTCACGGTCTGGACTGGGCCATTGATTGACTTCAGGGGAAAATGTCTACATAGTTGCAATAGTTCAAGCTATGATTTTCTTGAGTATCATAAACCTTTCTGTGAATGGTGATATTGTTATATTCAGTATAGAAAAAATAAATTGATTTTGAGACGTTATTTCAAAATGTAAACCCAGCCGATCAGGAGTTTGCAGTCAGAACCGGTCTTTTTATTCCTTTTACTGGTATTCATGTCAGACAAGCTGGTATCCGCGTCAAGAGGCTGCAGTTTGTTTATCAACAGTTTCTAAAATCTACGTCATTGCTTAATTTTTCTTCAAAAACTGTATTAATCCCTTTGATGCTTTCAAGAAAATTGCGTTCGTTGAACTGGATGCTGACATGATTTTGCTCATAACATTGATTTTTCTTCAAATATCACGCCCAATGAAAACCGAGCAATAAATGTAAACGCAAACAGTTGAGAGCGCAGCTTCGGCTTGCTTCCCAGCAGAGCCGGCTTCGCTGACGCCGCCAGTAGTTTCCGAGAGCAGAACGTCCCACCTCCAGCTGCGTTTTTGGCGGCACGATGGTGTCTGCATCGTTACTCCACGGGTAGACGGTAAGAATTTCAAGCTGGGTTTGCACTTTAATGTTTCATTGAGGCTGAAAAATGGCTGCACTGATCTTTGGTGACATAAAATGCAGTGGTGTCAGAAAAGAACTTACCTGAATTTTTTATCAAGTTTACATAATCACACTCTAAGTAACAAAGAACGCCTAAATACTCTTTTTTTGAGTGCCCTCCTTTTCCAATCTATTAGGTTTTCCACACACAGTTGTGATACTGTTGTCTGCTTGGCTTCTCAAAACAGTGTTATCTAGATGAAGTTTTTAAAATAGTCAATAAAAATGTATATAATTCTTTTGGATCCAAGTATTCTACTGGACTATATATTTGCATTTTGAAAATCTGAAAAAAATCTAACAATAATTTTTTAAAATTCCGTATGGCTTACATGAAGATCGGATCAATAAACATTGAGAAATAATTATCACTGCTTTGTGTCTCACAAAATAATTTTATTTGTTGCATCTACTATAATTTTGATCACTTGGGTTTGTATTTTTCTCCCTTAAGAGGTACAGTATTTGATATTAATGTTTGTATTCTGTGTAAATATTCTACTATATTATTATCAGTCATTGCTTTGATTTCTGCCAAATGAGAACAATTCCTATAATTAGGCCTATCGAGTCTCTTGAGTGATCCTCTGTACACCATGATTGTCTCCCCAAAACGGAAGCCTGTACATTGTGAGTTCAACAACAGGGCGCAGTTCCCTCGCTGTCCATGTTGTCTCCTTCTGCAGCGTGATTAATCGCACGTCGTTTACACCAGATACCACTTCTGAATCCTTCGCAGCGTTGGTGTGGCCTGCATTGCCATCTCGCCACGCTTACTACAACTTGTCAGAGATGCTGCCCACCGTGGCACCCATTCTTGTTCTTCAAATTATTATGTTTTTATATTCCCAAAGAGTTTTTTTTTTTAACATAAATGTAATGCAGGGTCTTTAAAGACAGAATAAAGTAACTAGGAGATAGGATTATTTACAGCCACTTGGAACGGTTTTTGTATAGAATAGGGTCCCCTAAGCTTCCTATTTGTAATGTAGTTGTCAAATTATAAAGGTTAAATTTCTTACTTGAGGTTGATAATTTTCAACAACATTTTAGTATTATGCAGTATTCAAATTATATGGCTTGGACCTGGTTAGCAGAAAATACATTTAGTTTGATAATTTCTTTATGTTTTAAAAATTTGTTTTGTTTGTATTTTTTTTTTAAATCATAGGTTTTGGTTGAGATGGGAGCAGCAGTGAAATTTATATCCTCTGCTTTCTGTAGAGAGCACACGTCTATGTTGTGTTTTGTTCAAAGGAGTTAATTATGAAGACTTTCCATTTCATTGTAGATTTGCCTCTAGTATTTTTTGCCAAGTATGGGTTTAGCGTTCCAAATATCTTAAAATTGTGCTTCTCTAATGTTTTCCCATGTTCTGTTTTCTAATCTTGAGAATTTTTTAAAAAATATATATTTTTCTGCTATCTGGAGAAAAGTAATGTAATGGTTATTATTTTATTTAAAATTTTGTAATATTTTGGAACAATTATGTGTAAGCTATTAAACTTTAGCATCAGTTAAATTTAATATTGATGATTTTTTCTGTAATAACAGTAACAACTGCTATAATTATTAGATTATTTTATGTCCAATAGTACTTTGTGAGTTATCATGGTGACTGTTACTATATGAATTTGAGCATAATGATTAATTTAAACGTGTACTTAAATTGAGAACTCATAAATACTATTCTAGCATTGTAAACAGTGGATGAGTGATATTAACTGCAATTTGAAACGTCAATTTCCCCAGTGCACTCATACTCCAACAAGAGACTTTTTAAAAAATTGAGATATTTGCCAACGAAAACATCAATTTAAAAACAAAAAGCTTCACTCTATATGGAAACACAGGCTATTTTAGATGTTGCTAGATCAACTAGGTTTTATATTATTAGTTCTACTTTTGTAAGTCAAAGTAGGATGATATACATTTATCATATTGGAACAAGACACTTTACTCCATCTGCTAAAGAGTTGTTGTCCTGATAAATATAGACTAATTGCCCATCTGTAGAGTGAATAAAGCTGTAATCATAGAAATAAAGAGTCTAGGATGGAACTAATGCCCCCTTAGATGCAATGTCCTTGTGCAGTGCAAAACCTGTACAACCATACATGGCAGCCTTCTCCCAGCCCCATGGAGAAAACCTGTCAGCATCTGAGCTTTTCCAGCATTCGTGACAGGTAGGCTGCGTCTGACATCTTCGTCAGGCCTCTCTTACAGTGGCCTGACTTGGCACGACTGACATAGATAGAGTCCTTGTGAGTGTTACAAGGACACAGCCCTGGAAGCTGTGTCCAAGCAGTCTTTCTTTGGAAGTACAAAGTCCATAACCCGCAAGTTTTTAATAATTTTAACCTGAAAAAGTTTGAATTTTTAAGAAATTTGTTAGAAAGGAAACTCTTTCCTTCCATTTTTTTCCATTTGTGAACAAGCAGAGATGGTTTGGAGTGGAGGGAAAGTCTGCTCTTTGCTTGGGTGTGTGGTGGAGACCAAGGTTCAAAAGCACTGACCCTTCTGCACGTGACTATTCGGTGCGGTTCACTTGCCTTCATCTGAGGTCAGGGTGTGAGCACGCAGACCCTGCAAGGGTTGCCCCAGTGGGTGCAGGTCCTGCTTAGGAGGACACAAAGCTGACTGCGAAGAGAGCCGCCCAGGTCAGCTTCCTACCAATGCAACAAGGTGTTGGATACCATTTGTTGAGTATGTATTGCTGAAATGAGGTATGTCAGACACATATGTGTATATGTATCGATGTACACATCAATGATCTGTATACTTTGAGAAATGCAAAGCAAGGAGGGATTGTGTATTGCACTGATGTCCAGCACACCAGGCAAGTGAAAGAAGGATTAGGTCCCGACCAACGGTTCTTGTTAGCTGCTCCTCAAACCACCTGGGACTCACGTTACAGGGATGGCGTCCTGGGCCCAGTGGGTCTGGTGTTGTGTCCGGGAAACTGTGTAGTTTTAAGACTACGGAGGTGATACTGATATCTGTCCAAGAGACCGGATTTTCCTTTTTCCAGTCCCCTTCTTCCAACTCTCTTTTGTTCTGTGTCACCAAATAGTCTGCCACTAAAAGTGATCATTTGAAAAAAAAATGACCAAGTGCCTACCACGTACATAGTATTGTTGGCAGCGTTGTAGGAAATAGGACTGCAAATAAGACCCAGTTTTTAAGGAAGTTAGAATCCAGTGGGGGAGATAAAAACCTGAAAACAGTAAGACTATCGGCAAAAAGCATCACGGCCCCCATTCCATTCCCAGGAAATCCGAGGTGCTTCCCCAGATTGACTCCACATGCAGCATCGTTGGCGATGCTTCCCAGCCGGCATCCAAAAATAGAGGGAAATAGAGGGAAACAGAGGGCGAATGAACTGGTCTGTGCAGGTTAAGGAAACTGAATGCAATGATTCTTTGTCATATGGAAAACGTAGGAATAATTCCTACCTTGAATTAACATAAAAAGAGAGCTGTATTTTAGGATGTAAGATTTCACTGAGGCTTTCTGTGCCCCCTTTCCATGACTGTTGTGGATATACTGTCTACATTTATTTTAAAATATAAAAGCGCTGTTTTTCTGAATTGATCTATAATTTATAAGGAACGTCATTATAATTACAAAGGCGGTATTATTATTCTGCATTCATAGTGTGAGAATAGGAGCTTAATGCTTATGGTAATTCCTCCCCTATTTCTCTACTACTGATTTATCACTCGTCTGACCCAACTTCCCCGCACGCCATTGTTCCGGGCTCTCCACATCCCTCACTTCACAGAGGAATGTTAATAACTGGGTATGTTACTCCGCTTTTCATTCACATGCTTCTGAGATGCCACGCTGTATAATTAATCACCATCACAAATATTCTCATGTATATGCTTTATCCATATAGACTCTTTCTGGGTCACTGAACTAATAAGCATTGTTGCAAATCACAGCCTGTGGTTACAAGGTAGTTAGTGAAATGCATAAGGCAAGCATAGATTTGCATACTTTCAGTCTGGTGAAGAGGTTGACAATCTTCAAATAATGTGTGTGCTCATAGGATTGAAAGTAACCATTCTGCGTTACGTTTAATAAATGCTATTGTTTTCATAGCTTTTAAATATGCATACACTAGTGTTTAAATAAAATTGGAGAAAAACTGGGACTCACCTTGTGCCCTTTTTCTCTGACTAAGGAAACAGCACATTACGTCTAAGTAGAAAATTTCACATAACCCACCAGACGTTAACCCATTAAGAGAGCCACACTTGAAAGATTTTTAAGCGAGCTATCTTCCATCCAGCTGCATTTCTCTGGGTCTGCAGCACAGAAGGATTTCTCACCAGGTGGGGGGTGATAAAGGGATGTGTTTTCCTAGATTTCTTTGGGAGAGTTGTAGCTAGCGAGCAAGCCCAGGGGCGGGGCCCCTCGGATCCTTTATTTCCGCATGAATGGCTCTGACCAGAACCTGGGGAAGAATTTTTTTTTCTTCCAGTTAAGATGCAAGAGCTACATGTATGATACTCAGGATATAAACCCACATCCCAAAGCGCCAACGCTAGAGCGGGGATGTCCTCAGAAATCAGGATCAGAGTGAAGTAATCAGATCAGCTTCAGAAACAGGGGGATCTGAATTTTAGGCTCGGCAGAGGGGTCAGAAAAATCGACTTTAGAAACATAGCTTGTTTGAGTGAATTTTGCTCATCCATCCATTTGCTCACTCACTCCATTCATTCATTCATTCACTCAGCAAACATCTGTGGGCCACGTGCTCTGTGCATGGTCCTCGCCTGTATGGAGCTTACACTGAGGGGTGGAGGAGGTGGGTGGAGGTGGGCAGTGTCCAGCCACATCCCCTTTTACATGATTGGAATTCTTATGGGAGGACTGGCAGTCCACGGTGCTCTGAAAATGGGAACCTCAGGGCTCAGGGAAGATGGCCTCGAGGAAGCAAAGACTTAGATGAGCTTAAAGGATAAAACAGGAATTATTAGAACAGATAAATGCATGAAAGCGTGAGGTCTGGGTCCAGCTTCCAAGCTGGAGCCAGTACAGGTGCACCGGGAGGCCAGGTAGCGGGGAGGCGTTGAATGTTAGCTTAATACAGTGCAGCGTGGAGCCCAAAGACTGGGAAATCAGGCAAAATTCAAATCCCAGGTTCGCCTTCACTAGCTATGTTACTGTGAAACATCAACCTCTTTGAGCCTCGATTTCTTTAACTGTCATAAATAAATGACATAGTAAAGTAAATGATGGATAATAATACCTACCTAGCAACCGGGTTGGGAGAACTAATCTGCTGTTATGAAATTTATGACTTCATCCACCAATAAGTTGGAGCTCCTCTGAGTTATGGTTATGGAGTTTACTATGAACTGTGCCCTGATGTTAAAATGGTGATAGTAATTTGCTGTGTAGTCAGGATTCCCATTTAAAATGTCCATATGCATTCCACAGCATTTTTATAAAGAATTCGGCCTAGGTTTCCCGTGCTGGAAAATACTGACCTCCAGCTTTTTATGAAATACCTAAATACAAAAACAAAAATAATGTATCTTAGAAGAAATGAATTGACTTTGTCACTAGGGGGAGCCCTAGCTAGGTTTTGGAACTTGCCCCAACTTTCAGAGGAGAGATTTTTTTTTTCCTTTCCTTGGCATTCTCATGAGATAAGAGAAATGATGACGTAGAAAAAGGCACTGATAAAACTTGGCAGTCCCAGCAGAAGCGTCAGAGAGGGTTTCTTTTTCTTCTTTCTTTTTTTTAGTGGCCCTTAGCTGTTTTCTACATGGTGGAGAATAATCCCCTACATTTAGGGGATACAGATGCCGAAATAGCCTAGAATCATCAGGTGAAGCCAAGACTTCAGGAGATGCCAAGCAAGGGGGAATTGAGTCCTTTCACGGGAGCCATCCTAGAGGGTGTGGGCATTTAATAAACACCAAGATTTCTCACCGGAACTTTCAGTGACTGTAGATAGTCTGTGTGAGTGCACATTTATATACTTTTTTCTATCACGTATTTTTCTGTAAATTGCACTTCTCTGTTCATCTTGAATCATAAGTACTTCTGAAGAAGTGGGGCGGGGCTACCTTGACCATTCTGCAGGAAGAAAAAGGCAAGGAACCCTAGGAGGGGAAGTGGCTCTCAGAGGTAAAGTTCATGGACTAACTCACAGAAGGGTGCGGTGATGCAGGTGGTAGAATTCCATCCAGCTAGTGATGCTTCTTTAAAAAGGAGAGATTCAGGCTCAGAGCTGAGTGAATGGCAAACCTATTTATCTTCTTAGTTCTTTTCAATCTATCAGTGCGTATAATTTATAGAGGACATTTGGAATAAAACAGCAGACTTTCATTCAAGAAAATTAAGAATTAATACAAACAAGAAACACGATTGGTTGTGAGGCTGGTTTAAAAAATAATTTCAGGTATACAATGGCTAGTAAGTGCTTCTAAATGTACAGTTCATAAATATCAAATTCTAAAGCTCTTACTCAAGTGATAATTTATATTTAGCAACTTGGCATTTGCCTTAGTAGGTGTCCTTTCTTGAGTCCGCGAGTCCCGCTAATAGAGAGTTCAGAAGGCTCCAATTATATTGTGTGCGGCTGAATTAGATGTCTCTAGAAAACTAATGGAAGTGCTTTAAAGGAGTACTTTTTCTGATTATAAGAACAAAGTAACTTAGTCATCTGTAAATTCTTCATCAAGTGATAACCACTATTGACATGTTGAGTTATTTCCTTTTAATTCTTACTCCATAACACCTTTTCTTAACAATGTTGAAATCATGCTGTGTGCACAGTATTACATCCCGATAATCTCCTTTCCCTGGAGAACAACACTTGTGGTTTCCATACTCACTGCTGTCTACAAATTCATTTTCATACTCTTCTTCTAAGCACAAAATCACTCTACTTTGTTTTTTTAAACTACATTATTCAGTTATTCAGCCTTTTAGCTTTAAAAGTCTTTGTAAATATCATTTTAATGGGTTACAAGATATTTCATCACACCAATGTATCACAAATTATTCTACAGTTTCCTTATTATTAGATATTTAGTTATTTCAGTAAATAATCCCAATGAAGGTCTCTGTTCATAAAATTTTAGCAACATTTTACTGTATTTAAGAAGGATCTTTTGCATTGAAACCAAAAAGCTATCTTTACAGTGAGATAAGATTATTACATTTTTATTTTTTAACTTAATTTTTTTTACTGAAGCGCATAGTCAGTTTACAATGTTGTGTTCATTTCTGGTGTATAGCATAATGATTTAATTATACATATATATTCCTTTTCATATTCTTTTTCATTATAGGCTATTACGAGTTACTGAATATAGTTCCTTGTGCTACTCAGTAGGACCTCATCGCTTATATGGTTTTGTGAATATTTTTCTTATAGTTCCATTTGTACAAGACCTACCGGGGTTCAGTATGTGTTCTGTGAGAACTGATCCACATGTAGATGCATTTTTGATGCATTTGTGGGAGAGGGTGCATTCCACATTCTTCTCTTCTGCCATCTTGAAACCCCTCCAAGATCACTGTGTTTTAAAATAAAAACTCTAAACCACTAATTGTAGAACTACTAAAAGTATGAGTTTTCATGACATGTGATAATCTCATAGGATGTTTTAAAAGCCCTTTTCATCTCGGGAATTGAATACAGGTTTTAGATGCGTCCCAAATCCAGCCACGTCAGTGATTATGAGTGTCTTCGTGTTAAAAAATATATAACCTAGAATAACCATTGCTGTCACTTCAGAAGTGCTTAACATTGTAGCAAGCACACTGCTAAGTGTTCTCACTGCCGTGAACTCTTTTAATCATCAAAATAACCCTCTGACATATATAATACTTTATCATTATTTAATAAACATTGCCTCCTGTATATGGCTGTTGTAAGGATTAAATGAGTTAATATGCTTATTAAGAGAATCAATACACATAAATAAATATTATTTAACTTTATATACAAGCAGCATATAGCAAACGGTCTGGGTAGATCTGCACTAAGCTGCCACTGATAGTTACTGCTTGGCTGAGAGGAAGGGGGCTAGTCTTGGTGGTAAAAGTCCAAGAAAACATTAGCTTTATCACTAAATGTTTATTTTTTTCCCCAAAAGAATATAATCATATACTACTTAGTTAAAATTAATTTTATTTTTATTTATTTATTCTGTTTTTATTTTTTAAAGTTAATTTTAAAATATAACCGTTCACATTACAAGAGGATTCGTTTTATTACTGATCTTTACGGCAGTCTTTGAATGCTTTGTGGTTTGCTAGCTCCTTGTTAGTTACAGAAAAAGGACGGTAATAGAAGAGTTAAAACCCCAAATTTTGGGGGTCCCTGAAAATTAAAGTCAGTAAAAAATATAAAGAAAACACCACCAAATACTATATGAATACTATATGTCAAGAGCAGAATAGCACTGTTTGCAACACTCTTTTACATTCCACTTTTAGGGTAATTTGTGTAGGATCTCGTTGTACCTACTGTGTAAGATAATTTCATTTTTAGGTGATTGCCTGTGACTTCAACAGATCAACATGAGCACCTAGTCTGTCCCAGGGACTGTCTTAGTGAATAAAATGGAAAAGGCCTGCTTTCATTAACGTTGTGGGGAGTCACAATAAATGAATAAACACATACATGCATATGGGGTTGTGATCAGCTCTGAAGAAAGTGAGCAGGTAGCGGGAGTGAGGGGGTGAGCTGGGACAAGGCAGAGAGGCATGAGTGTGGACCATCTGAAATCCAGCGGTCAGAAGACCCCTCTGATGAGGAGACCACGGAGCAGTGGCCTGAGAGAGGTGAGCGTGTGCGTCTGGGAACACCTGGAGTAAGAATGGTCCAGACACGGGGGACCGTGAGTGCCTGGTCCTCAGGCTGGGAGCCTGCACAGCAGGACACGTAGTAGGACAGCAGGAGGGCCAGCATGTGGAGCTGAGTGCAGGGAGGCAGGAAGTGAGGCAGAGTAACGTGGAGTGCAGCTGGTCCAGCAAGGACTTCAGATCCAGCCCTTCAGTAAGTCCCTGAGATGAGCAGGTTGGGGTCTTTGGCAGCATACGTGGAGATGGGGTTTGGGGGTGTAAGATGTTAATTAGGGATGGACATCCGAAGGAGGGAGAAGGCAGGACTGGCAGAGGGAGGCCTTTTAAATCTCAGTCAAGACATCAAAAAGCTGATGCCCCATCCTATTCAATCACCAGATCTGTGGACGCCTGGGAGGGGGTGGCTTTGGGGTGACAGCTCTCTACCAGCTGGACCCGAAGGCGCTGATGGCCAGTCTCCAGGTAGACCGCTTTAGGACATTTACTAGTGTGCTATACCAATGGGTTAAGAGTTTTTTAAAAAGATCATAAATATTGACAGGTTCTTTGATAAAGGTGAGTGGTCAAGCCTGATGGGCATAAAGTCCTAGTGAAAT
Organism: Camelus dromedarius; assembly: GCF_036321535.1. NCBI lineage: Eukaryota > Metazoa > Chordata > Mammalia > Artiodactyla > Camelidae > Camelus > Camelus dromedarius. Next base: position 34,915,522 of record NC_087456.1, read on the forward strand.
AAGAATTGATGGTATTTCCTCACTACGATAAAAAAAATACCTATCTCAAGCTAAAATCCAGGGTCACAGGTTACAATGAAATATCAGAAGCCATCCCCGTTGCATTCGGGCTGTGCACCACCACCAGAACGACCTGGTAGCGCTCTGGAAATACGACCCAGTGCACTTAGAACAGGGAAAGAATAAAAATGCTAATAAAGGGAGGAAGAGAAAGTAGTATCATGACTTGTGCATGATGTGATTTTTTAACCTGGGAAACCCAAGAAAAATGAAAAATCATTAAAAACATTAAGAAAATACAGCAGGGAAGTTGCTTATAAATCCGTATATAAAATGGAGTAACTTTCCTAGCTGTCAGAGGTTGGCAAATTTTTTCTGTAAAGAAACAAGCTAGTAAACACTTTAGGCTTGTGGTTACATGGTCTGTTGGTTGCAACTCCCCACCTCTGCTGTTGCCGCCCAGAACAGCCATCGACAATGTATAGAAAACACAGGTGTGGCTGTTTCCAATAAAACTTTATTTAAAAAACAGGCAGCAGCCTGGATTTGGCCTGTGTTGGCTGTTTGCTGACCCCTCCTATATTCATGAAAAAAATCACTGAGAAATTATAATGGAAGAAAAAATTTCATTCACAACAGCCCGGGAAATGATTAAAACATTATACACTTGATAAAAAATGTGCAAGACATAGAGTAGAAATTTACTGAGGGATGTTAAAGAAATTTCAAGTGACTAGAGGATAAAACCTTGCTTTGAATGGAAAAATTCTATTTTGTAAAAGGTCAGATTTCCCTGAGTTGATTATAGGTTTAAGGGAGTCTCTGTTTTAAACATATAGATGATTTAAAATATATCTCTTATTTCCTAAAAATTCCTATAGATTTTTGTATCACACATAGGTACTATAGTCAGATTCCTCCTAATAAAAGTTTTGGTTGTTGCTACTTTTTCTTTTTTTGCTATCACTAATAATTTCTGTAATAAATACATGCTAGAAAATTGTGACAGGAAGTCCACAGGCCAGATCGCTAGGAGTGGGGACACTCGGTCAAACAGCGTGTCATTTTAAATGTCGCTGAGGTTGGAACAACTTGTGTGTGACTGACCTTTACATCTTCCCTAGAACTGGGCAGCATCAACCTTTCGTTATTTTAAAAAATGTCTGCTATGTGAAATAATGATGTGTGAGACACGTGGAAAGTACCTCCCAGATTTTTAATTGATAATTGGATATTATGAGAGAAGCTGGACATTCTGTTCTTATGCTTACTGACCACAGGTTTTTTTTTCCTAAATTGCTTTTTTATGCCCCATTTTAAATGGATTTGATCGCTCTCTTTCCTCCTGGTGTGTGTGAGTGCTCTATCGTTATGGAAACTACTGCTAGGCGTGTTACTTTCCTTGCAAAGCAGGTTGTGGTTTCCCAGAGTACATAAGGAAATTATATATTTTTTCCCTTTCTGAGTTTGAGATTCTGTGTACCTCTTAGAAATGTTAACCCTTTATATCATGCAAAACTCTGCAAAAAAAATCATCTGAGGTTTTTCCTAATTGCCTACCTAAAATGGGCAGTACTGCCCTCATTATGTCGGTACGGAGACTAAGAGTCGGAGAAGAAATAACGGGCCCAAGGTCACACAGCTAGTAGGGAGCTGAGCCTGAGTCAGAATTTAAGCTCAGCATTGTCTGACCTCACAGCCAGTATTATTGTATCATCTTGTCCAGTCCTGGCCATAGCCATCTACCATGTGGGAATATAAAATTTTAGGGTTGGAAGAGACTTTCTCTGCAGGATCTTCAAAGATAGAACAGGAAGGACATATAGATTCCTGGTAGCAAATATTTCACACTCATTAGTTTGACCAACAGTTATTTCTCTTAGAGAAAGCCTCTGAATTATTTTACTATGATGTATGGAAACTCTGTTTCTATTTTTGCATGCATTAATGCGCTCTCAACTTCAGTATCCATCGTAGATGTGAAACATTATTATGTGCAATTATTATTATTATTTGCCTTAGGAAGGCTGTGATTCCTAGTTGGATTTAATAACTAATCCCCATAAGTATAGTATTTATTATTCTGAACATTATGTAGTAGCAGAACCATGACTTTCAGTCATTAAGAGTTTTTATGAAACTCTTTTGGAATGAATTTTCAGATTTAGGAAAAACAAAAGGCTGATTAATGGCATATTCCTGCTAAATGTCATGAAAACAAAACATATGCTCTCTGTCAGTAAATCAAAATTACTGGTAATCCTAGAAGAATGCATAATCAGAAGAGTTGGTAATATGTTAACTATATTTTTATATTTGAGGTATTTAAGATGAATTATTCATCTTTACTGACTGTATATCATCTCACACCGGTCAAAATGGCCATCATTAAAAAGTCCACAAATGATAAATGCTAGAGAGGTTGTAGAGAAAAGGGAACCCTCCTACACTGCTGGTGGGAATGTAAGCTGGTGCAGCCACTGTGGCAAACAGTATGAAGATTCCTTAAAAAACTAAAAATAGACTTACTATATGATCCAGCAATCCTACTCCTGTGCATATGTCCAGAGAAAGCTCTAATTCACTGGAGAAAACTCTAATTCAAAAGGACACATGCACCCCAATGTTCACAGCAGCACTATTTACGATACCCAAGACGTGGAAGCACCTAAATGTCCATCAACAGATGACTGGATAAAGAAGATGTTGTGTATATACACAATGGAATACTACTCAGCCATAAAAAAGAATGAAAGAATGCCATTTGCAGCAACATGGATGGACTTAGAGATTAGCATACTAAGGGAAGTAAGTCAGATAAAGATAAATATCACACGATATCACTTGTATGTGGAATCTAAAAAAAATTACACAAATGAACTTATTTGCAGAACAGAAACAGACTCCCAGACATAGAAAACCAAATTTGTGGTTACCAAAGGAGAAAGGGAGGGAAGGATAAATTAGGAGTTTGGGTTTAACATATTCATACTACTGTACATAAAACAGATAAACAACAAGGTCCTACTCTACAGCACAGGGAACTATATTCAACATCTTATAAGAGCCTATAATGAAACAGAAAAAAATATATATATACACACATATGTCCGAATCACTATGCTGTACACCAGAAACTAACACAACATTGTAAATCAACTATACTTCAATTAAACAAAAACTTTACTGACCACAGAAATTATATTGTTTGGGTTGAAAGGTTAGGGCTTAAGGGTTGAACTCAGTAGGTCTAAGTTGCAACTTAACAGTTAAGTGTTTATATGGACGAGCAGGTCATGACACTCTATTATCTCTTAGTTTTAATAAAATCATGCGACAATAAGAACTTACTTAGTTAGATAAAGGCGAATTATATTTGCCGCCGTTGCTCATCACACGGCAGTTCTAAACGACTTTGCTTCAAATTACTAGGATATGGTTTTTGCATTGGCACATGTAAATGACTCTGACAGATACATGTACCATGTTATTAGTCAATTCAACAAATTTTTGTTGGGCCTCCATTCAGTGCAAAACACAGGACTGAAATTCGAAGGGGACGCGGCGTGATCACGAGGCCATGGCCCGGGCTCGATCAGGGAGTGGGAGGGAGCTACAACCACAGTGTCTGCTGTCAGCCCATCTTCTCGCTCCTGCACCCCTCAAATAGACGCAGCTACTACACTTGCACGCGTGGCAGGGGAAAGCGTTTTCATTACGTACCACATAGGAAGAAAAAGCTCTGCACTTCTACCTCCAGAAGTAGCCTCACCATCTGGAACCAGAGCTGCGCTCGGGTCGGAGATGAGTCCTCTGAATCACTCTGTGAGTCACGCTCGTCTCTCAGGAGTGGGTCAGTGAGCTGGAAGTAGCTATAGATTTTATGGACGGTGGGTTATTTACTTTCATTTTATTATGGTATGCCCTATTTTTCTCGAATTATCTTAGCGTTCATTTTATTTTTATCAAAATAACACCTACACGTACTTAAAAATTAAATAGCACAGAAATATTTATAACAACAAAGCAATGCTTATCTTCTATTCAACCACCACCCTACACTGAATCCTACTTTCCAGAAAACGACTTTTCATCATTTCTAAGTCTTACGTGCCTTCACGTCTATCAACAATTTTTCGTAGGAATAGGGTACCAGTCAGACTGTTGTAGCACAGAACTCAAAAATATAGTGATAGAAGCTGCTGGTGGCCCACTGTGCGGGATGTGGTGCGTTTCCACACGCTTCACAGACTTTCTGCCTGGGCTGCGCTCCATCCTAGGGAAGCTGGGGAGTGGGGGGTGTGGGTCAGTCTCCTTCTGTTCAAGGCACTGGTCTAGAGCCTGCGCCCTGGACTGCAGCGTGAGTCCCTGCTGGCCACACCCACCTGCAAGGGAAGTGGGGCTGTTAGCTGGGTGGCCACGTGCCCGGACTCATTCTGATCATATAAGAGAAAGAGAAAATGAACATTCGAAGGTCAGCTAGGAGCCTCTGCCATGCGTACGCAGCTCCTTCTGAATAATCAGCCTCAGATGCTATCCGTGGGTGTCCACGATACTGGACGAAGGCCTAGGCCACCTACAACCCCGTGTCTTCTTCCCTCTCTTCCAGCAGAGTTAGTTCACTCATGCTGGTCCTCTGTTTGTTATCTTTCTCCCCTCTTTGCAAAATGGCCTCGTTGTCACCTGTGTCCTTCCCTCCACTTGTCAAGGTTGTAAGCAAACCTTTTATCTTGTCAAGGTTCATAACCTTTACATTCTTTTACGTACCCAAATGAAGTCTTCCGTATTTGCCTGTAGGTTAATTTGGTTGTAATTATCTGAGAAAATCCTGGCATGTCTTCTCTATGTGGTACAGAAGAGCCACCTCAGAGATAGAGCCAGGACTGCTGAACAGGGTTCAGGATCCGCTTAAAAAAAAAAAGTTTTCAGGTCCCTCCCAGGATCTGGTTGAGCTTCAGGCTCTCCTTCAGCCCAGGTTGTTTGTACTGAATTCCCCCAACCCACTCAGCCCTGAACGTGCCGAGGAACCTAAGGGTAGTTCAAATAAAGATATGATTCCATCACTCAGGACCTCCTGCCAGCTTTTTGTTATATTCTTTCTTCTTTTAAAACTCTGTAAAGGGCTTAAAAAAAAAGTGCAGAGTTTTTCAAAAGTAGTCAGGTAGGTGCTAGCATAACTTCTATTTTAAGGGTCTCTGTGAAACTTCAAGAAACCAAAGGGCCCTGAGAATACCCATCTGGAAATCACATTACCTACTAATTCTAGCTCTCGTCAGTGGAACCAAGGATACTGCGTCGCTCCACAACATCTCTGTTTTCTTTCTTTCTTCTTTTTTTTTTTTTTTTTACATTTTTCATTGAGTTATAGTCATTTTACAATGCTGTGTCAAATTCCAGTGTAGAGCACGGTTTTTCAGTTGTACATGAACATACATATATTCATTGTCACATTCTTTTTTCGCTGTGAGCTACCACAAGATCTTGTGTATAGTTCCCTGTGCTGCACAGCATCATCTTGTTTATCTGTTTTACACATGCCTGTCAGCAGCTACAAAACACCTCTGTTCTCTGCGCTGTGTTCTTTCTGGCTGTAAGACACTATCTGGCGTGTTTTTTAGGGTAATCACCCAAGTGACTCAGGATTACACAAGGCAAATGACAGTCCTCACTTTTCTTTCTTAAATGTGGCAGACCCATCCAAATAGTGGTCCCCTGACTTACAGATGGGGCTGGGGCTCTTTGTATCCTTGGCTCGAGGTGGAGGGGGTTGGTCCTGATTAACGTCTTCAGAAGAGGTGGGGAGAATCAGCACCACAGAAAAGAAACCTCGGGTCTCCTTGCCACATGGAGGTGACTCTGAACGCACGTGCGCTGGTTCTACCTCGGATTCTAGGCTTTCAGAACAGTGGCCCGAGTCCATGAAGGATGAAATAAGAAGTGTTATGATATGAAAACTATAAACTAGCAGCGTGTAGGTGAAGCCTGTTTAAGACTTCTCCACTGGAGCACAGGGACACATATCCAGGTACGGGGGGAGAGTGGTGACTCAACCCCTGTTTGTTTAAATGAAAACTTAAAATTAAAAAATTGTAAATGTATTATTTGGGTAATTATATTTAGCACATTCCTAAATTTGGAGACTTAGGTCATAAGCCACTAGTTCAACCATCTGTCTGACCCAGTTTTACATTACGGTCTTAAAGCTGCGTGCCAGACCTGTTAGTAAAGATAATAAAATTAAAAAAAAATTTGAGCTGGAGGGGACTGGCAATTCGACTCTAAAACTGAGTGCTGCTTGACTCATCAAGATATTATAAACATCTGTGAATTCAGTGAGCGATCTCAAAGGAGCTTAAAAATATGTGTAAAGAAAAGGTTTAATAGCCTCCTAAGCCCTGAAAATTATTCATGTTGGTGAAATTCTGCTTTGGGCTTTGGGCAAATGCTCTGTCTTCTCTTTTCTTTCTGATTTACTGGCAATTTTAGCTGAAAGCAGTCATACCGCACTGCTAACCACATTTCCAAACTGTTTAACTTTTGCTCCGACTTTCAACCTAGGCTTAAGTGCAGTCATGCCGGGAAGTGGGAGAGCAGCCCGGGACACTCGGCAGCAAGGAAGTAGACCGTAAAAGAAAGCCGACCAAGGAATTGCCCATGATGCATTTCGGCTAAGTCAGGGATACAAACACTTCCTCTGGCAAGATAAAAAAGATACGCTCAGGGCTTACCCTGAGCTCTGCTCATCAGCGATCAAACGCGTGAAACAATCTGGAGTTCCGAGTTCTGCTGCTGAGGGCACGGCTTTGTCCACAAGCAGTGCTTAAATCCAGTGGAATCTGGAAGCTTTGCCTTACGCATCCTGGACACGCAGAGGTGGGCTGGACTGTTAGGTGAAGGCACAGGAACTCTGACCTCATAACCAGAACACAGGCTCCCCGGATGGGAGGAACCTTGGAGACCAACTAAAGCCACCCCCCCCCCCGACCCGCAGGTGAACATTTCCCATTCAGTTTGGGGTGGACTTTCTGTTAAAATTATGGTTTTTGTCCATTTATCCCCTATAGAGTTTTTGCTTTATTCGTTTTGATGCAATGGTGTCTGTCAAACAGAAGTCTGTGGCATTGGTAGGTGAGCTGTAAATGGAATCTTTTCAATGATCACCGCCCACATGGTGTAAAGATTGCAAAACAGAGACGCAGAGAAGTTATATAACCAGCCCTGAACCCGAGAGAGAGTGGCAAGTGCAAAGCTGGACACAACTTTGCCTTCCTGGCTCTCGCCTGGGGCGTCTGCACTCTTGTACCACCTCCGTTGGGGTCTGATGTGGCAGCAAACGCAGACACAGCCCCTCCACCTGTCACTCACTGCTAAGTACCATGACCCTTTAAATACCAGGAGGTGAATACAGAGAATTTCTAAGTGCTCTCAGGTTCTGGGACAAAAAATTGGAATTACTTTTTTCAGAAGAGAGAAGGCATTCTTGGTGTCTGAAGAATGGCATAAACACTGGGCGAAGGTAAAAACCTCTAACAAAAATGCAGTCATGGAAGAGGCAACACAGGGCTTGGAGTCAGAGGACCTGGGTTCCAGCCCTGACTCAGCCGTTTCTCCCAAGGCTGCCGCTGGAGTAGCCTGGATGGACAGAGTCCAATGCAGTGACATTGAGGAACCTATCAGTGGGACCCCCGACCAATGACAGTTCCCATCGTCAGCCAGAGTCCAAGCCTCGTGCTGAGGCTTAGGGGGCCACATATGTTCTTGCTAAGTCACCTTAGAAAATCAGTGGGTTTCAAACTGGAAATAGGCAGGTTCCTTCAAACAATCTGTCTTTGTTTCCTGCCAGGAGGTTCTAAGAGACTTTGATTATGTGTGTCATTTTATCCTGTAAATTCTCAGGGAAACACCTGACCTGTGACCCCCCCAGTGGTGAAGCCTAATGAAAGGGAGGGAGAGAACAGGTCTAATTCGAATGACTAGTATTTTTTCAAGAAAAGAGAAGACAGAGCATTTGCCCAAAGCCCAAAAAGAAAACTTTTATTTTCTTAAGTGTCACAAAAATCCTTGGAGTTAAAAATCATTTTATCTATTGTACTGATGCAGAAATTAAAACATGGAGGTAAAGTATCTTGCTGGTAGTAAAGACTGAACTCAAACCATGTCTGATTTCTGAAATCAAGTCTATTTTCACTGCATCATCCTGCACCGCTCTAGTACACGGGACCACACAGCAGATTGGGAACTTGAAAGGAAAGCTGCTGTAAGATATTTCATTTTCATATTACTGCCTGCAAGTAGACTGAGTTTGAGAAGACTGATAAAATTGTGTATCCACTAAGGAAAAAAGCAGTGATGATTCTTTTTCCTTCAGTTAGAATCTGTTTGGAAATTACCCATTAAGGCAAGGGAAATGATTTTTATTTTGCATAATGAAAAGAAAAAAAGCTGAATTTTTATAGATACAATTATTAAAGACAAAAAGAAAACCTTGAAGAAGGTCCAAAAGAATACTTCACATTCAGTGTTAGTATTTTATTTTGCCATCTCAAAATAGAGCACACGAAGATATTTTTCTGGTCGTCTTCAAGTATAGAAATGTGGAGTGTTAAAATTCTTCCCATTTTTATGCTTAGGAAACGTGAGAGAAAGGAAAGGCTTCTAAGAGGTCAGCAGGTCAGAGACTAAAGTAGTAAACTGAGGTTTCAGCTCAGGGCAGACAGATCTTAGGAAAATAATTCAGGGCCCAGGTCTCTGTAAACTGTGTAATCCCACACAAATGCTCATCATTTGTGTTGCTGTGATCTTCAGGTGAGGGTGGAGGCCCACGCAGGGTGTGCACTCACTGAAAGCAGCGGTCCCATTTAATGATTTGGAAAATCAATCCATCTACAGAGTATAGAAAATTGTGTCTACCAAGTAACTGGACAGTCTTTGGTATGACTTTTCCCCTCTCTGTGAAATATCAAAAGGAGTAAAACTAAATTTAAGAGAATAATGCCCCAAGAAACATGCCATTCTCATCAAACTCGCAGCCTGTTCTTTCTTCCTGGTCCTCCCTTTTCAAAGATGGAGATGATATTAGAGATGAGGACACTGTGTGATTATTTTTAGATTGAAGCTCTTTTGACTTTGCCTCTCCTTGGATATTCTGGTACCATCATCATCGCTGGCTGAGATTTGGCAGAGGCTTCTGAGAACCCTTCTGTTTTAGTGAAGTATGGCTGATTTACAATGTTGTGTTAGTTTCTGGTGGACAGCAGAGTGATTCAATTGTACGTATATATTCTTTTTCATTATAAGTTATTACAAGATATTGAACATAGTTCCCCGTGCTCTACAGCAGGACCTTGTTGTTTATCTGTTTTGTATATAGCAGTTAGTATCTGCTAATCCCAAACTCCTAATTTATCCCCCACCCTTACCCCCTGGTAACCTTCTCCCCAAACCCAAATAGCTTGACATCCAGCGTAAATGTTAAGTGAACAAAGTTGTATTGCCATCAGTAGTGATGACTATTCAGCCTCTGTACAGAGCATATTAAAAAATTAGTTCTTGGTGTGAGCCTCCAGTTGGTCAGGCAGCTTGGATAAAACCCTGTGCAGTAGCTCGCCAGGACCTGAGGAAGGGAGCAGCCAGCGGTTTAAAGAGCCTTATTTTATGGATCCACCCCTCGTCCAGGGACCCCCTATTCATACCAAGCCCCTTAGATGCTGCCTCCTCAGTAAACACCTTTAAGGGGAAAAGATGTACTGAACACCTACTGGCATGCCAGTCAATATTTATTGTTTGAAAAAATGAAATCTATTTCCTGCATTTCTAGCAAATGCATTATATTGTTTTAAACAAAGAAGAGGCAAAAAATCTTGCATATAACAAATCCTAGCTTAAATGGAGTTTTTTAGCGGTGATATCTCTAACCAGCATTCAGGGATTTTTTTTTTTTTTTTAATTTGCTCCCCTGTGCCTTGAGCACTGATATTAGAGAAAAGCACACCGGCATGAAGCATAAACTGGTGTCCTGAAACCCTGGAAGAGCGCGGAGAGCCAACGGGACTGCTCTTACTGCCTCTTAGTGATCTTCAGTAAAAGCGAAAGGGGATCTTGGGCCTAGACTCATACTTTCACACTTTAAAGGCATTAATATTGCATTCATATCAAGTAAGCAGCTATACAGAGATGCTGAGGGCCTTGACAATAATCTTCATCAGTTAAAAGGAAACAGAGGAAGCCTGAGTGCACAGTACCAACTTGAGCCAAGTTTTACACATTCAGTGTCAGGATCTAACATGCACCGGAGGTGTGCAGCAAGGACATGCAGGCAAGGGTTCCCTGGTTCACATCCATCTCACTTAAGGTGTGGTGGCTTAAGCCAGTTCTCCCGGAGGCTTATCGATCCTGCAGAAATTAATTATTGGGATCTAAGACGGAGTGGAGAACCACATCTTGACCTACAGAAATGTGTCAACCATCCCGTGTTCTTGCCCAAGTGTCACTTCTCCGTGATTATACAATCTGCTCCTTTTCCCAGCTAAATACAGCCCAGTTTGGTTAAGAGGCTTGGGGAGGGGTCCAGGATTCAAGATGACACCGGGACCAGGTGACCCGGGGCTACGTGTGTGTCATGTGCAAAAGGCCCAAGGTGGGTGCAGTTAGAGAATGCTGCCGTCCCCCACAGAGCCCTGCAGAGCCGAGCAGCCCTGTGGTTCCTTCAGCATCAGGGCTTCATGGTCATGAACCCCTCTCCTGGGACCCAGATGCAGTTGTGTTGTGAGAGTGGGAACTGTGATTTCCTGGCTCAGGCCTAAGGTGTGCGAATCTTTCATTTATGGGGAGGAGAAAGTAGACAAAGAAATTGTGCAGTGTGACGTCCCCTGGGACCTCGAGATTGGGGTCCCTGACCAGTCTGCTGAGCTGGTGTCATCGGAACCAGCCCACGGGCCACTAGGAAAAGTCTGATCTCTTTTGATATGTTCCAAGACGAAAATCTTATGTATATACCTTAAAAGAGCCTATAAAACGGTGTCCTTATTTTGGCCTTATAATTAAGTTATAATAGAGGCCTGCACTGCTTTACAAGGCAATATTCTAGTTCCTAAGTGGGTCAAAGGCACCGATGCTTGCCAAAAATTGTAATTTATTCTGACAAGTACCCGCCACCCCTGCTCCCACCCTGTTCTTGATGAGAGAAACAGGTCTAGGCATGCGCTGAGAGAGTTAAAATAAAGGTCCTGAAGCTCACGTGGGATTGAGAAAACAAAAACAAAAAAACAGCGGCAGGGGCTGCTGACTAGAGTGAAGTTAAGCCGGAGTTGCCATCAGGGCAGGCGTTTTGATAATTCTGAAGAGGGATTCTGGGGTTAGAAAACAAGGTTTTCTGACTATTGTCTCTTCGGGTGTGTGAGACGGTGCAGGAGTCGCGCCGTCCAGCCCTGGTCCCTGGCAAACGGCAGAAGTCGTGCAAAGGTGCACCATCTCACATAAAGAAAAATGAAATGTGTTTTCATTTTTCCCCCATAAAAATAATTTTTAAAGTACGGTTTGGTTTCCAGACAGTTTTAAGAGCTAAAAGACTCAGGAGGTGAGGGGCGGGGGGAGTTAGGAACAGTCGTAACATTTAAATGTGCAAAAAATTACCTTAATTTGGGTGACTTGCAGGAATTGTATACTTGATATCGATTTATTTTCAGATCAATGGTTTAATTCTTAAAATACATTCTGCAGAGTCCGGATACAGCTAAATTATAAAATGAGATGTTTGAAAAGCATTTGTTTCCAGAAAATATGATCCCAAAGGCCCACATTTTAGTAAACTTGACTTTAGAAGACCTGCTCCAGGCAATTAAATCTACGGAACTTAACAAAGCCCAGGAGTGAGGCTGCGTTCAGTTACCCTCTCAGAAAAAAGATCTCCCTAAAATTGTGCTTTTTCTTACTCTGGTCTTGAAAATTATTCTTCAGATATTATTTGGCATTAAAGACATATGAAGTAAAATGAAAAAAATGAAGTAAATGAGCTCAAATTCATCTGAAGGAAAATGAGTCCATCATTATTTGTATCCTTTCCCCTGGAAGGAGGGAAAAGGTAACAGAAATATGGAAAAGGTAGTGGGATGCATTCATTCCTGGGGCCTTCAGAAATTGTGTGCATTTTCCCAAAAGGTTTTTCATTGCCAAAAAGCCCAAACCTCAGTCATATACATTTTTCCCATTTGGAAAAAAAAATGCATAACTGAACTGTTTCCAAAAGCAAAATATTTAATTGCATCTTTGAAAATGACTTTCAGAAAAGGCCAGTAAATCCAGGGACCCAATGAGATGTAGAAAGAATCTAAAAATGTCATTGTCTTATTTATGGTCTTTCAAGTCTCTGACTGAGAAAATGATTGGCAGCTCTACACACACCCCGACATCTCCCTAGAGTTCTCAGTTATCTATTGCTGCGTAACAAACATCCCCACACATAGTGAAATACCTTCTCACAATTCTGTGGGTGAGCTGGTTCACCTGAGCTCGTTCACTCTACTCCATCCATTTTCTGTTCTCAGCTGGGAGAGTCAGGACTCTTCAAGCAGTCTCAAGACCTTTCCAAATAGTCTCATGTCCTGGAATTTCCTACACCAGGGGAGCCCAGATGCGCAATCCAAGAAGCTGAAGGCAGAGACATAAAGCCTTTTAAGATCTGGGCTCTGGAATTTGGCAACATCACTTCTGCCACATTCTATTGGTCTTGGCAAGTCACAAATAGAGCCCAGATTCAAGGGGATGGAGAGACAGACTCCACCTCTGGGTAAGAGAAATCGCAAAGCTACATGGTCGGGGGTGACACACTGGATGGAGGAACTTGTGTCCACTATTCAGGCTGCTCTAACAAAATACCCTCGACTGGGTGGCTCAGAGTCAACAGAAATTTGTTTCTTAGAGTTCTGGAGGCTGGGAAGTCCAAGATCAAGGCGGTGGCAGATTCGGTGTTTGGTGAGGGCCCCCATCCTAGATGGCCGTCTTCCTGCTGTAACCTCACATGGAGGAGGAGACAAGGGACCTTTCTCAGGCCTCTTTTATACGGGCTCTGCCCTCCTGATCTAGAGGCTCCCATCATTAGCTCCAAAGGCCCCATTTCCTTCCATCTCACTGGGTATCAAGTTTTCCACCTGTGAATTTGGCGGGGACACAGTCAGTCTATAGCAACCACCTGCCACAGGTGATCTGTAGGATTTGCTGTTCAGGTCAGGCATGAAGAGGCAGCATCTTTTTTGACTGGACATATGCTGATGGACTTGGGAACAGATTCACTGGGGTTTTCCCAGCAGTGCCCACTGACTCTTTGTCACCATCGATTCCCAATCAAGTATCACCATGGCCCAGAAAGTGGCTGGCACTTTGTGCAGCTAAATAGCTAAGTAAATACTGAAGGCACTGAATTAAGAAAACACATATGGATAAAAGCTTCACTCCTTTCATAATAAATGACCTCCTAAGAAAGGAATCCCATGGTTTTCTTGAAGAGGAAGTGGGGTGAAGTAGATAATTCTGTACTTAGAGTCAGAGTCTAATCTCCTCTATTTCATTTTCCTGTCATAGCACAGGAAAAAAATGGTGATCTGTGGTACACAGTAGTAGCTCCTCCTTGCATGTGGGTGTGTGCGTGCGTGTAATGAGGGGTGGAACTGTAGTGAGTCTTTCCTGTAGCCTGAAGGCTGCAGGGCTCCATATTTCTCAGCATGCTCCTGTTTGCAGAAGACCTGGGTTAAGAGGCTCTGAATGACAGAATATGTGGCCCTGGCCGCATCACTTATCCTGACCCTGGAACTGTAAGAGTAAGGCTAACACGCGTCCCCCCTCCCTCTCAGGTTACCATAAGAACAAAATTATGCCTTAGTGAATTCAGATGACAGTGTCCTCTACATCCCAGAGTCCAAAGCTGGAACTGGCACCAGTGGGACACCATTAGTTTTTCTCACATGAACAAGATTGTTCATGGAATGACCATTGTAATCTCCCCATCTTAACACCAGCAAATTTACTGTTTTGTCAAATGCAGCCTCAAAGCATCGTGCATCCGACGGGAGTGCCTGGTACAGGGGATTGATATTCAGTGATGACAGTCATCATCTTCTTGTTGGACGGTAGACAGCCAATCCCTGAAAGAAAAAGCCATGTGAATTTGAATGAAAAAAACACAGAACTGAACATTATGAAGACATTTCACCGATAGAGTTGAGTCCCAGTAATAATTTCTATGAACTGAATGGTTATATACCAGGGTAAATCAAATCTGTTCTACATTTCATTTTACCCACATGGCTTTTCTTTTCTGCTATTATTTTAAGAAATGTAAGGGGATGACCAAAAAACACATCTGCTCACTGGTGCACGCGCCCTCCGAGGGAAGCTCACGTTAATCTGCAGGGCAGCTCCAGAGCCCTCCTGTCACCTCCACGGATGCAGCTCCAGGCACGTCCGGGACCCGTGCTTTCACGTTCAGAGCCCGGCCTTGATTCTGCAGCCATCAACCCAGCGTGGAAACACAGCCCTTCATGAACCTATATCCAAACAAAACAAAAACTACTTTTGCCACTCATTTTAAAAGTTTAGAAATTTCACTGAAGCTTTCGATGGTCACGTGAGAAAGAACTCAGTCTTTTCTTTGTCGGCTATATTCGCGGTGTTTTCCCCCCTCATTTTCTTCCTTATTCTTCAAGAAACAAAGAAATGCTATTACTCTCCCTGTCTCCAGTTGGTCAGCTCCACCCACAGGGAGGGCGCCGGAGGTCTCAGAATCCCGAGTGAATCTTCTGATCAATTTTCCCAACGAAGATTTCTCACTGAGATAATCCCCATATAGCCAATACGTGGATAAAAATACCTTCATGCTTTAGCATAATTTTATCCCAAGTTTCCCCTGGATGAGCTGATGTCTTTGCTCTGTGTTAGTCATTGATATTCCTCATGATATTACTATTAAAGAAAATTAAGTTGGGAATTATGCTCTTTTAGAATGTCATGTTATCATCCAGCAACTCGTCTGCATGTCCAAACCCTCCCTTCACCCCACAGAATCCATCCCACTTCCCCCTGCAAGTCTTCCTTCTCAGTCTCTGCACATGCTCCCTTCCTAGATCGCAGATAAAGCGGTGGTCAGGAGGCGTAAGGTCCTCCACTTGCTGCTTCTCCTCCTAAAAACTTCTTTATATTGGCACCCAGCCTCTGTGCGGCCTCGCAGGGCGAGGCGTCCCCTCTCCAGCTGTTCTCTTGATCCCACCAACTCTTTCTTTCCTCCGTGGTTTAGTTCATCCATTTCCCTTTCCTCCTGACATGCCAGCCCCTCTGCCTCCGCTGTTTCTTTCTCCTCAAACTCTCGCTCAACCCCACTCTGACTGCGGTTCTCTTTTTTTCTTGACTTCGCAGCCAAACTTCCTAAGAAGGCAGCTCACAGTTGCTGTGGTGACTGACCTGTTTTGGCTGCAAATAGCATCTCTCCTTGGTTTTCCCGGTAACCAGCACCTGATCGCCCTCCAAGGAACCTGCACCTTATCTAGGCAATCTGGAGTTACACAGGCGGTACTGATGCAGTCAGAGAGGGACACGTGACCCCAGCCGGGCCAACCAGACCTGATCAGACTCAACTTGGGGAATTTTGTTTGAGTTATTGAGAAAGTACATTTTTTTTCCCCCAAGGGCTTAGAACCTGGAAATATGTAGTGCTGGAGCCACATCAGGCTGTCTGCCAGTGAAACGGGACAGCCCAGCTGAGAAGGGAGCAGACACGGAAGACTGACCGCAAAACGGAGAGAAACTGGATCCTGGTGACGTCACCCGGTCCTGCTGAGGCCAGCAGTGACTGAAGCCAGAAACACTCTCGGGCGGTTAAGTTCCACGAGCCCACGGACAGCTATTTGCATAAGTCATTTCAGGGGTGTTACTTTCCGTCCTTTCCAAGCAGGAAAACCGTCTTACACGATGCTTCTCCCTGTTTGCAGTTCCTCCCTTGTCGTTCATTTCCTCGTCCACTGGAGTCTGTCTTCCAGCCCCATCACACGCACGCAACGCTGTCGCTAAGTTCCCCTCTTTGCCAGGCATTAGTTCACGTGTCCTTTCTGCGGAGTTTGAAAATACTGGCCAACCCAGTGAAACTTTTATGAAACTACCTTCTCCCTTGAATTTCTTCATTTCCCTTTTCATTGGTTTTCCTCCTGCCTCTGCATTTTTTCTCCTTCTTTCTTCAAATCATAAATCTTATCATAAAATATCATCCTGTTCTTAGTCTCTAAGTCTGCATTCTTCTGTGTGGTTCCATCGGCCGTCAGGGTTTCAATGATCATTCATCTCCTAGTAGTTTCCAAGTTTCCTCCAGCTCTAAGTCCTCCTTTGACACTTGACTCGCACGGCCAAATGCTCTTAGGAGTCCTCACCTAAATATCCAAAGCTTGCATCTTCCCTCCAAACCCGCTTTACCCTTTTTCTATGTTTCCTACATTTTCCTACGTTCTTATATTTACGACGTCAGGCAACCACACCTTGAACACCCCACATTTGACAGGGAGTCACCACCTTTGGGTCTCTCCCCCACAGCCCTCCTCCTCCTCATATTGAATTCATCACCAATTTGTTGCATGACCTTGGGAAAATCCTCTGGGCTTCAGCTTTCTCGTAACTAAAATGGAGAGGTTCGTCATATTTGTTAAGAAGACGAAGTGAAGCATTCACGTAAAGCACTTCAAACAGCGGTTGGCACATAAAATAACTCGAATAAGCATGAGCTTCTGTGCCAGTTACCTACCCACGTGTAGCAGGCCACCCCACAACTTAGGGGCTTACAACAAGCTGGGCATGAGTTTCTTTTGCTCACGAAGCTGTAAATAGGTCAGGGCATGGAGGGGCAGCTCAGCTCTGCCCTGTGCAGCACCAGTGGGGTGGCCGGACTGGGCGCCAGAGGGTAGACTTCAAGATGGCCCCCCTGCTCCTGTGGTTGGCGAGCTGGTATTGGCCAGGGCTGAGCTCGGCTGGGGCTGGGGCCGGGGCTGGAGACCCAGGTTCCCCCTGTGGTCCTCCCTGCCTGTCTCTCCTCATTGTAGGAGCAAGCGTCCCATGGACAGAAGGGAAGGTGTCAGTATCTCAAGGCCTGGGCCCAGAAACTGGCACTGTGACCACTACCACAGTCTGCTGTTCAAGCAGTCACGGAGCCCAGACTCAAGGGCAGGGCCATAACGCTTTCAGGTGGGCGGGGCTCAAAGAACAGAGGGGCAAAGTTGGAAAACCACTGCAGCTCCCTTCCTCCACACCAGCTCCCTCCTCTCCGTAGACTCTGCCACCGTTCGCTTTAGCTGTTCCTACGTTTTCCGAACTGTTACTACCTATGACCCTGCCTCCTCGTTTGTACATTTCTCTCATCTCTTCCCCACACCGATACGTCTAAGATTCTGTTACTCGCCTGCTTTTAAACCCTTTGATGGCTCCCTTTAAGATGAGTAATATCCAAATTCTTTAACATAAAACCGTGGTTCCCAAACTGTGCACCAAGGTACCCTGGGCCATCACATCAAACGCACAGTGCTATGGTGGGATATTTAAACGTTTCACGACTCAGCCATAGAAAAGGATGAAATAATGCTGCTTGCAGCAACATGAATGGACCTGGAGATTGTCATACTAAGTGAAGTAAGAAAGAAAAAGAAAATACAATATGATATCACTCATATGTGGAATCTAAAAAAAAACCAGCACAAATTAACTTATTTACAAAACAGAAATAGATTCACAGACATAGAAAAACAAACATATGGTTGCCAGAGGGGAAAGGGGGTGGGGAGGGATAAATTGTGAGTTCAGAGCTTGCACATACTGACCCCTGTATATAAAATAGATAAATAACAAGGCCCTATGGTATAGTGAAGGAGCTCTATTCATTATCTTGTAACAGCCTACGATGAAAAAGAATATGAAAAGGAACATATATATATATATATATGTATATATATATATATATATGTACATATAAATGTATAACTGAATCACTATGCTGTACACCAGAAACTAACACAACATTGTAAATTACTCTACTCCAATTAAAAAACATTTCAAGACAAGTGCAGAGACATCTGTCAGATCCTGCTCAAAGTTACAGCCTGAGGTCTTTACCAGCTTCGGGATGGAGCTACCTTTACTTTGACGGTGTCATACCTTTGCAAAGTTTGATTTGGGGTGATTTCTGTGATAAGAAAGTGAGTACTATGTGAAAATCCGCGCGGAGGAGGGGCTGAGAGTGCTGGTGTCCCCCCTGATTTCACAATTTGAGGTGTTCTCAGTGACCACATCCCACTGGTAAATTCTTATTCAAGAATGGTATCAAAATTACCTTTTCTTTCAACTCGCGCGCATTTTGTTTTCAAACAGCTCCTAGGGTGTTGGGAGACAACGGCTTTGTAAATCGTTTGGACCTAATTACTTCAGGAACAGAATGGTTAGGGAGTCATTTGTCCTAGGACTGCCCTGAAAAGTTCGGAGTCACCAAGGACGCCCCGGACTGAGAAAGCCTGGGAACTTCCCACATAATGTGCAAGACAGAAATTTGCGAAAAGACGTTTTAAAAATGGTTGACCATCTTTCCTTTCTAAAGCCTCTGCCCCAGCCACCAAGGCACCCAGTGAGGAGGAAAGATGATTGTTTCCTTGATTGTCAGGATTATATTACTCTGTGCCTCGCACTATCTTTGCCCAAAATATCAACCCTTCTGGCCGACTTTACTCTTCCAAATTCCCAGTCTTCTAGCGCTCCGGGCTCCCCTCCTCGCATCTGGGTTCCCCGCCTCACTTCTTTGCGTGGCACCCTCTGGAACTTTCTCCCTGATTTAATAACTCTCCCATATCCTGAATTTCATCACAGCGTGTAGCCTACTCTTTAGCCAAAACGAGTTTCTCTCCTGATACGTGACTTCCCAGCAGCCTTCTTCCACGGAAGCTCCTTATTCTCTTAGATTAGGAGCATCCCGCTATGTGTTCCCTTAGTGACTAACTTGCTATTGAAAGCCAACGCCCAACCCTGGCTTTCTAGTCTTTTGGAAAAACTCTTGTTCCTGCAAGACTCTGGCCATCAGGTTAACCCCCCTGCCCTCCTTGCTCACTGTGCCCTCCCTCCCGTCCATCGATGACTTTGTCCTCCGGCTCATCGACCTTTCCTCCACCCTGTCCGGTCTCCATCCTGAGTGACCTCAGCAACCCTTGGCGTGAGTCACCCCGCGCCCAGTCCCTTGGTCTCCTCGTCTCCGGTTACCTGCTCTTACTCCCTGTCAAGCAGCCAGAGTCTAGTCTAGCCCAGACTTCTTCTCAAAGTGAGGTCCAGGACCGGCTGCCCCAGGCTGCTGCAGGAGGCTTGATAAAACAGAGACAAGCCAACTGCCCAGTTCCACTGAATCACAATTTTTGAGAAAAAGTCCCGGGAATCTGCATTGTAACCGCCTCCCCAGGTGATTCTTAGACAAAGTAACTGCGAGATCCACTCTGCTAAACTTGGTTCTCATCAAAAACTACCCCACAATTTAATTTAATAACTCGGAAATCACACTCTCTGACCAGAATCTCCTATCTTTCCAGATAATTTTCTTAATTGTTCCCGCTGCAACCGCTCTCTCTGTAACGAGGCCTCTCCTTTAGCGTTCTTTCTGTTTGTCACCTCCCTCTCTCTTTGGCTTAGATTTTTATTAATAGTCATAAGCACAAGCTTTTCCTGAGCACTTTCTAGACAGCAGACTGGGAGTCCTTTACTGCATTAATTCATTTAACCCTCACAACTTAATGAGGGATGTACTCTCTTTAATACCTGACTTCCCTTTCTGTGAAGAGGAATCTGAAAACAAGTCAGTACAGAATCTTCTTTTTTAAGGTGCTAACATACTTTATTGGTATTATCATTTAAATATAATTCATTCACCCGATTTTAGGAAGCACTTAAATTCAATTATATTTTTAACTATGCCACTTCTGTTCTTTCCATCAGATGTATCCTTTCCTTCTGGAATACACTGACCATTTTACCTACTTAGTAGCCAGCTGTACATAAATAAATATAAAATCACAGTATTATCTCTGCGCCACGTGTCTGTAAGCTGGATTCTATTTTCTCCAAGGAAAACCGTTCTCTCTCTGTTTCCCTCTTGCTCCGATTCTCGATTTCCTGGCCCCTTTGTGCCTACTTAGCACCCCCCTGGCAGTGCCCCAGCCCAGGATCCACTCTCCAGGGTGTGCACCCTGGCCGCTGAGCACAGCAGGGAGGACCAGGATGGTATAAGGTCCTGGTCGCCTGCCCAATGGGCCGGGAGCACCAAGTTTCTGCAGTTGGTGCCGTGTCTCACTCTCTAAGGCTATTCCCTGCCTCCCACACCAACATCTCCCTTCCTTTCGGCGGCCGACTTTGACGGCTACTGCCTACAACCCAGAAGCTCTGCGACAAACACAAACTAAACCGCTCACCATCAAATCCACAGAAACAGCCCACGTTCCTTTCACTTGCTCAGACATTCGACACGTTTGTTGGGTCTCACCATGCGACAGGCTCTGTGCTATGCTGGTTCAAGGAAGAGACTAGTTCTGTTGTACAATGTGAAAATTAGCACTTGAAGAAGTGAGGAAGCTTACCTGGTTACAAATGCAAGCAGTGGTGGAGGAGCTAGCTGGACTCTGGGCCTGAGCTCCCAGCTGGTGGGCGGTGCTGCTGAACAGATAAAGACGATGTCACATATATATGTATATATCCCATATATGTGTATATGGGAAATTCCTCAGCCATAAAAAGAATGAAATCTTTCAATTTGCATGAACATGGATGGATCTAGAGTGTATTTATAAGTCAGACAGAGACGTGCAAGTACCTTATGATTTCACTTATATGTGGAATCTAGAAAAACACACAAACAAATGAACAAACAAAATAAAATAGAAACATAATCATAGATACAGAGAGCAAACTGGTGGTTGCCAGAGCAGTTAGGCGGAATAGGAGAAGGGACTAAGAGGTTCAAACTTCCAGCTATAAAATAAGCCGTGAGGCTGTAGTGTACAGCACAGGGAGCACAGTCAGGAGGGTTATGACAGCTTTGTGCACTGACGGGGTAACGACATATCATGGTGATCAGCTCGTAATGTGTATAACTGTTAAACCACTGTATTGTATACCTGAAACTAATATAATACCGTATGTTATTACAATGAAAAAAACACGAATTTACTACTCTTATTTAGAAAGAACTTTATTCTGTGGATCCCCCCACCCCAGATAATCAGCTTCACTTGCACTGTACATGAGAAGTCTTTAGGAATGACACGCACCTGTGTACTCTTGACTGCTCATATTGTTGAAAGGGCCACATGCAAACTTACATGTTTACTTAATCAAACTACAGCACTCCCCAAAGAAAAGTGTACAATAATATGTCATAAAATAAAAAAAGAAGTTTAAAGAGGCATTCAATCAACTATCAAATATTTCTTGAGGGCCTACCATGTACCAGGCATGGTTCCAGCCACAGGGGACACAGTGATAAAAAACACAGGCAAGGATTCTGTGATCTATAAACTAGACTAAGATTTTATTCAACCCTGAGCATATTCCTGTGTTAGAGGCTGCCTCCCGTTTGAAAATTAACACGTGTGCGTAGATTTACATAGTTGCACGATATACCTGCAAGTGAATCCGTGACAAGAAAATGCTGTTATTCAATATTAGTATTATTATAGTATAACCCGTGTCAATGAAGTGTGAGATGTCTTAATAATACTCACACCAAGTAGCTCATTGACATGGTCCGTGTAGATCTTTGAGAATTTCCTTTGATTATTTTTCTTTGCTCAGAGGTGTACCGGATAGCTTATTCAAATTAAGCTGGTTTAAGGAAAAAATAAATATTTAGATGGAAAGCGCAAAAGGCTGTTTTTTTTTTTAACTTAAGTTTTCTTCTTAAATGATTTATATGGATAAAGGAATGTGTAGCCTTGTAAACTCTTGGGAGCTGAGAGATCAGGCATGAATATCAGTGCTTTCGCTATAACCCAGCTGCCAAAAAGCAGAAGCATCATTCTAAAAACTATTTTAGATGTGAGACAAGAGGACGTAGTTCCTTTAAATACAGGGTAAAGCGTGCAAGTGTTCGGCCATCTTTACCTGAACCACCAGGTTTTCTCCTTAGAAGTTTTGCTATTCTGTATCATTTTTCTATTCTGACTTCAGAGTCTACTCTCTTTTCAGTTTTTAGAACATATTCCCCAACAAAATAAATAATTAAACTATAGATGAACTGTCAAAAGGGAACATTATTTTAATGCAACATTAACATTTTGGTAATTAACATGGAAGTTAATGCATTTAGCAGATGTAACAACATTAGACTTGTAAATTTTAATTAAAGTTAATGGCTCATGATTGCTGTGGGGAGCAGGCACCCTCTCTAGATACTGAAAACATGTCTAGTGTGATTAGAAATACTAATTGTAGAAGAAAGGATAGTGCTGGCAATGACTAGGCTTCATTTCTTACAAAATCAGCAACTGGAAAGTCCTTTCAAATAAGGAGACTGGCAAGCGAATAGAGGGTAATAGAGGAGGTGATAATAACATTTAAGGGACCAAATCAAAACGCACAAACTCTTCTTGTGTATTTCCCTTCCTCTCAGAAGCTGCCTGAGATAATTCCAAGAAAAGCAATGAAGATATTTAGTAATTTTAAGTGAGGGACTAATTTGTCATCTTCAATACTCTCTCTGAAGTTTCTAATGGAAGGTTGCCATCCAAAACTATGTTTAGATGGCTCAGTCTAGATTTTTTAAGACAAGAGAGCCAGTTATTTTGAGTGGTAAACAAACAAAAGACCCACCCAGTAAAATTTTGGTAACATGATGAAAATGTTGACTGATAGCCACACTTAACCACCTGAAAGTGTATGTAATATTCAGATTCAATGCCAATGGTTGATGCTTCACACATAGATAATAAATCTGCCTATTTACAAATCTCCCTTTACTATTTCCCAAGTAACTTCCTTTTCACTAAGGCCTAATTAATTAAGATTACTAATTTTAAACAATTCATTTAAGATACTATATTTCTTCAATTCTAAGACTTACCTCCTTAATTTACTAGACTATAAGCCTGTCTTATTGAAATAGTACTTGGCGAAAGTAGGACATTGGTAACTATTAGGTGAATGAATAAATAAATTTAATTTTCTGAAATTAAAGTAGATTTATAATTAATATCTACATTTAATATGTTATTAATCATATATTTATATATATTGTATTATACATACAACTAATACTGCTTTTTTGATTTGTCCCCAAAAGCCGTCTTAAAATCCATAGGGTCTTACAGTGGGTGGTGGAATGAAATCAAAATGCAGAAAGTTACTTGTTTCCAAAAAATGGCAAACAAAGAAAGAAAGAAAGAATGAAAGAAAGAAAATGTTACTTGTTTCCATCAAGTAAATATTCTTTTAAGAATAAGCTGAACTGTCCGAATAACACGCCCTGCATCCAAGCAGCTCTGAGTGAAACATTTTCTCCTGTCTTCACCAAGAGTGCAGAATACAGAAGACTCAGACAAAATGAGCCGTAAATACTGGGGTCATGGGTGCTGGCGTCTCCCAGAGGAATCCCAGTCCCTGAGACACCAGGGCTCACTCCTCACTCTCAAGTTCCTCACGGTGCAAAGCGTTGACCCAGTCAGCTCGAACACCTCTCATTCTTCAGTCCTAAGAGTGGTGTGGTCCAGATTGCCGAAATTACGGCTTAAACAGAGACCATTTCAACCTCTTTCACACTCAATTTTTGGCTTGGTTTCCAACCTAGACGTAGACAGGCCAATTTGCAGGGCTGGTGAAAAGTGGTAGCCCTCAGGTTTATTGTCTGTTATAAACCTGATGGAATGTGGAGAATTAAAACTGGCTTTCCAACGGGTTTCTCCAGTAGTCTTTAAACTGCTTTTTAAAAATGACGAGAACTAGAAGCAGAACAGAATCTGCTGGCAAATGACCATCCAACTTCTCACACTTCAACACATAAAACATTGATTATGTAATATTTTCGTTATGAATTTTAAGCTGCTTTCCATAATAACAGTGACCCCTAGGTCATGTATTTTCTGGGTAATTAGTAACTAGCTGGGTTAGGGGTTCAAGTCTCATAAAATATTAAGATGATTTTATGGTTTTATAGTTTAGAAAGGTCAACCAGTGAAATTAGGTAGTTCTCTGTTTTTTTTCTAATGGTGAATATGAAATTACACCTCGCTTAAATTCAGTTGTCATTTTGTAAAGCATGGACTCTTACTGTCATTAGGGCAGAAAAATACAATTCCAAAAATTTAAATATTTTAAAACTCAGAGAAGATAAATGATAAATTTACTGGCGAACAGGAATTTTAATTCAAAATGTAATCCATTGACCAATCCAGCATACACTGTGATTTTTCTAGCCACCAATGTCTGGGTCTCCCCCAAATTTAAAACAGTGCTGATAATATATCAGCTGGCAAATAATTTTACACTAGAGTTGCCAAATTGAGTAAATATAAATACGGATGCCCAGTTAAATTTCAAAGTTCAAGTAAATAAATAACAATTTACTTTTTAGTGTAAGTGTTGCCTAAGACTTACTAAAATATTATGTTGTTCATCTGAAATTAAAATTATAAGTAGACATCCTGTCTTTTTTCTGGCAACTCTATCTCCTCATCCGGAATCTGGCTTCTACCCTCACTGGCCTCTCTGTACTTGCAGGTCCGCAGGACCTGGAGTTCATGTGGGGCTGCTGCGGCAGGTGTGTGAAGATGTCCACGCCTTCTCTCTTCCCAGACCTGCCAGACCACTCTTCACGCTTGCCTGGTCGGTCCCACATCCACGTGGACTTTGGGGTCCTCTCTCCCCAGAGCTCCAGGCAGTAGGCAGGAATAAAGCCCTGCTCAGGACATGAATTCTGTCCAGTGTCTCTCATGACAGCATTCTCCGCATTTCCAACCACACGGCAGAAGGTGATTCCGAATCCCTGGTCCTCAGAACACTCCACTTCCCACCCGTTTCCCCCTTTTCCTTTATCTCCAGGCTCTGCCCTCCAACTCAGAACTAATCCTGCCCCCGCTTTTTGTGAGGCAGTAAATCTCTCCTCGTCCACATCTGTCTAACTCAATGACTTGGTCGCCTTGCTTTTGAACGGGAAAATCTGCCTGTCCCAGGTTTACTGACGCAGACTTCAGAGACCTATTGTTGAAACTGAACAGCTGACCGTTGAATTTTTTGCTTGTTTGTTTTCTCCTGTAATCTCCCTGAGGCAAAGGCTGCCTGTGGTTGAATGGGGGAGAAACAAAAAAGAAAAAAATGATACTGTATGACTTCACATCACTGTGTTGATGCCCTTAGAACATCACTTTTGGCTCAATGTTTTGTCCCAAACTCCATCCGTACCTTCAGACTGAGCGAGGTGTCAGATTTATCGAGCGACTGGCCGTCCAGTCATCCGAGGGACCTTGTGATGGTGCTCAGCCTCCTGGTTCTCAGTTTTCCTCCTTATTTGCAAAATGGAATGGGGGGAGGAGTTTATCTAATATTTTATCAGATAACTCTTAAGTGTTACACGACACAAAGCATTTCCTCCCACACAATAGCGAATACAACAATCCCCAGCCTACAGAGCACAAACCGTAGGGCAAGGCGTGCATTGAAACATAATGAACGCAGAAGGGCTCCCCGGCCCTTTCTCATCGTAAAGTGCATGGTTCTGGGCGGTGATGCGATCACATTCAGTTGTGAATGAATCACAGAGTTTTGGAGTTACAAGGATTCAGATGGCGTAGTTAGTCAAATTTCCTCATTTCAAAACAGTACAGCTGTATTTTTCAATGAAGAGATATGATCAGGAATTTTCAGAAATAACTCCACTGTTCTTTGCAAATGTGCAATTTTACACTTCATGTTTAGCACACCATTTCACACGTATCTTGTCAGCGGAGTGTGTTAACTTTTAGATCAGTAAATCTAAATAAAAGACATTAATTTTTCTAAGGTTGACTATTCCCTCACTGGGATTAAGCACACTCAGATATGTTTCCCTCTTCACTCATAAAAGTCTTATTTAACAACTTAAAAACCAGGACAGGAACAAACGATTCCATAGTGAAAATGTGTAGCAATTATTGATAAAGATGGAAAACATGCATATAATTTTATACATAATCAAAGAACAATGAATTAAAACAGTGAGATGACCCTTTTATTTTTTTTCCTTCCAAACTGGCAAATATTAAAACAATTAGGATAGTCCTTGTAGGTGGAGGATATTAAACACAATATTCAGAAGCACAAACCTTGCTCTAAAATGTTAGCGTGTGTCACTGGCCTTCTTCTTCTCCTGCGTCTCTTTTTCTCTTAGCAGTGGTACTCACCCTCCTGGCTTCTTTGACCATTTTGTGCCTCTGTTTCAAAAATAATCGTCACGTATGTATTCAGACCCGTACAATGAACTGCCTACTTGGATAAATCAGTCACCTCAAACTCAATACCACAGGGGCATCAGACCAAATATATTGTTCTATAATTTTCTTTTCTTTTATTTTACCTCTTATTGTGGGTGTTTTTTCATGGTACTACACTTATACCTTTAAAAATAAAAATACATCTCAATCTGCCCCTTTTCACTTTCCACCCCACTGCTAATGTCAGGCCATTGTCACAGGTAGCCTGGATTTCGGCAAGACCTTTCCTTACCGATTTCCTTGTACCCACTCTTGGCCACGTTTGATCTATTTCCCCCTAATTACCAAAACCATCTCATAAAAATACTGAATTTAACTCTCCCAAGTATTAGCAGTGTGATCTAAAGGACCTGGTAGTCCATGAGAAAAAGTCTGAATTTTATTCCAAATGAAAAGAAAAGTCATTGAAGAGATTTGGGGCTGGGGCATCACAGCCAATGACTAATCCTTTCCAAGGTTTCTTGGACTGCTGGGTGGGCAGCGGATTGCAGGGAGAATTAGTGGAATCAAAGAGGCTCGTGAGAGGGCTTGGGCTGTGGTTCCGATGGAACGTGATGGAGGCTGAGCTGAACTTAAAGCAGTGGTGAGAGGTGGATATGTTCTTGAAATACCTCACAGGTTTCATTGACAAGATTTTCTGATAGATGCGGGAAGTAAGGGAAGAGAGTAATTGAGAATTATGGAAGATGGGAAGGAATTCGTCTAAGAAGCAATCAGAAATTTCATGCTGGCTGTATTAACTGTGCTATGCCTCCAGGAGATTCCACTAGAGAGTCGAGCAGGCACTTATGTCTGGAGCTGAGTGGAGGAGTTGGAGCTAATCAAGTAGATTTGAGACTCATATTTATAGACCTAAAAATGGAAGATGGGGAATAAGCAAAGAAATGGGATGCAGAAATGGGTCTGGGGCACTGCTTTATGGAGAGACTGAGTAATGAAGGAGGAGGGAGCAAGGGAGACCAAGGGGAGACTGTCAGGGAGGGAGGAGAAGAGCCAGGAGAAGGAGGCACCATGGAAGCTAGAACTGACTGTGTGTGAAGACAGAGGAAGTGCGGCTCAAAGGCCAAGTGAACTGAGGACAGGAAAGTGCCCTGGGCTCTGGCAACACAGAGCAGGGATAGTTTTGACGTGAGGTGTTATTACTATTATTTGCCAATTGTAAGGAGCGAGTCTCCCACTTAAATCCTTTCAGTGGCTTCTCTTTGGCCTCAGGATGCTTTTCAAAACGTTAATGATTAGAAAAATGCAAATCAAAATTACAGTGGGTTATCACCTCGCAATGGTCAGAATGGTCATCATTAAAAAGTTCACAAACAATGAATGCTGGAGAAGGTGTGGAGAAAAGGGAACCCTCCTACACTGCTGGTGGGAATGTAAATTGGTGCAGCCACTGTGGAGGACAGCATGGATATTCCTCAAAAACAAACAAACAAACAAAAAAAACTAGAGAAAAATAGACTGCCAGCAATCCCACTCCTGGTCAAATATCTGGAGGGAACTCTAATTCGAAAAGATACATGCACCTCAGTTTTCATGGCAGCACTATTTATAATAGCCAAGACATAGAAGTAACCTAAATGTCCATCCACAGGTGACTGGATAAAGAAGTTGTGGTCTATTTATACAATGGAATACTACTCAGCCATAAAAATGATATAATGCCATTTGAGCAACATGGATGGACCTAGAGATTATCATACTAAGTGAAATAAGTCAGACAAAGACAAATATCATATGAGATCACTTATATGTGGAATCTTAAAGAATGACACAAATGTACTTATTTACAAAACAGAAACAGACTAACAGACATAAAAAACAAACTTATGGTTACCAAAGGGGGATGGTGGTGGGGTGATAAACTGGGAGTTCAGGATTTGCAGATGCTAACTACTCTATATAAAGTAGATAAACAACAAGTTTTTACTGTACAGCACAGGGAACTATCTTCAATATCTTGTAGTAACCTATAATAAAAAAGAATATGAAAAAGAATGTATATAAATGTATAACTGAATCACAGTGCTCTACACCAGACACTAACACAACATCATAAATCGACTATACTTTGATTAAAAGTTTGAAAGATAAACAAACACTTCCTGTGTCTTTTAAATCATCCCACCTTCTGGTCAGTGCCCTGTCTCCGGACCTGTCTCTGCAGCCACACTGGACTTCTTTGAGTTGTAGTCCTGGAAACACAATGTGCTCTCTCCATTCAAGATTCTCACCTGGGTTTGAACCCACAGGAATGTCTAGACTGTATGGCATATGAGAAGCATTATGTGGTGGCTAAGAATGCAGGCTTCTGTTCATTCCAGTTTCCTAATTTATCCCTCCCCACCACTTTCCCCTTTGGGAACCATAAGTGTTTAGATACACAGTACTATATACAAAATAGATAAACAACAAGGACCTACTGTATGGCACAGGGAACTATATTCAATATCTTGTAATAACCTATAATGGAAAAGAATCTGAGAAAGAATATATATAGTGTCACTGAATCACTTTGCTGTTCACCTGAAACTAACACAACATTATAAATAAACTCTACTTCAGTTAAAAAAAAAAAAAAGAATGCACCAGCCTGCCCATATCTGAATTCTGGCTCTGGTTTTCCTATTTGTGCAATCTTAGGAAGTTCCTTTTCTCTACTTAAGTTTCCTCAGCTCTTATCGTCCCTTCAGTAACACAGGGACAATACGAATACCTACGTCATAGAATTATTCTTAGAAGAAAAAAAAGTTATACTCAAAAGAATGAGCATTACAGGGCATCGGACTATAGCTGCTAAAAAAGATAATTGAATAATGCCTTCAAGATCTCAAAGAAAAATAATTTATAATCCATACCTGTGTGTCTAGGAAAAAACCCAAATAACTAGAAGGGCCAAAAAAATCTTTTCAGACATGTAAGGATTTAGAAAATTATCTCCTGTGTGGCCTTTATTTGGAAACGATCTGAGAATGTACTCCTAACAATGGGGCATTAAACAGTGAGGGAGAAGACAGGGATGCAAGAATTAGTGGGTCCAGCAAGGGAAAGTGCTGGAAGAAAGCCTGAGAAACAGCCTTCGAGCAGGCTTAAATGACAGCTAGTCCTGACTGGAACCAGACGATGGAGAGCTTTAGAAGTTCCCAGGGAAAAATACAGAGTCCAGAGATTTGATCGTATTCCTAGATTTCAGGTGTTGGGTGGCCTGAAGGAGGAAATAAATGCTGACAGTACAGGAAGCCAACAAAGGCAACAGGACACCCCAGGATAAATGAAAAAGGTACACAGGACAGTGAGGCTGCACTGAGTGGATTTGAAATAAACCAGATTTATATGGTTAAGCCATAAAGTTTGTTTCATTGACTTATAACTTCCAGAATTAACTTACAGACAATAGATTTAGTTATGGTTCAAGTACCAAAGGTAAATGTTATTGGCCTTGATTCTCTGCAAGTTCAGGGTTAGGTCATTGCAGTGGGAAGGCAGAAGGTGGAGAGTTCAGCTGATGAGAGGGACACGGGTACCATGGGTACCAGCATCCTCCTCCTACAAAATGGGGAGTGGACAAGTAACACCTCTAGTTGCTGGCATTCATCAAGGGTGTCAGATGCAAGCCATGGAAGGTGACTCTGACTTTACTAAGCAGAAAGATCACAAAGAATATATTGGAAAGCTAATGATGAGAGTTTAGCTTTGGAAGGGCTAAAGATAAAATAGGAGGCTCTGGGCTGTTTCTAAAAGTGATCTCCAAAAGCATGTTGCAGAGCAGGTCTGACGACAAAAGCCCTTGTGCTCCCACCAAACACTAGCAGGAACTGCCTCTGCTCCCCAGCCAACCACACTTCTCTGCCAGGAGCTGGACCACTCCACCCTGGGAATCCGCTGCCCCTGTTGCCACCCGCTGTCATCCTCACAGCTGCACCGGCGAAGCTCAGCAGAGCCTGTTTCTTTTCCCTTCTGTTGTTCACATATAACTGAGACCTGGAATAGGTGCATCCGATTGGCTGAAACTAGGTCACGTGGTTCTGTCACAGACACAGCGAAAGGGACTTTGAGTTGAACTCAGAGTGGAGAGGAAGGAATCCCTGCATTGTTTTTCCCCCCAGTGTGATGTTTAAAAGTTTGCTGGAGGTGATGACTGATGTCTACATATCGAGGAAACAACACATCAAGGTATAAGAGTATTATTTAAAGTTGCAAGAATAATTTAAAGGGAGACGAACATGATGGCATTATTGTTTATTTGTCTCTTTTTCTTACAACCTGAATCCAGTTTATTAGGAAATTCTGTTGGCTCTCCTTTCAAAATACGTACAGAAAATGACTCCTTTTCTTTTTAAGTGAAGTATAGTTGATTTACAATGTTGTAATTTCTGGTGTGCAGCACAGTGATTCAGTTATACACATGTATTCCTTTTCATATTCTTTTTCATTAAAGGCCATTGCAAGGTACTGACTCCTTCTTAATGCCTTTGCTGCTCACATCTTCATCTCAGCTAGCACAGTCCCTGCCCTAAATTACTAAAATAGCTTCCCAGTTGGTCCCCTGGCTTCATTCTTTGTCCCTTTACAGAATATTCAAACTTAGCAGCCAGAGAACTCCTTTCAAGATGTAAGAAGGGTCCTGTTATGTCTCTGCTCAAAACCATGCAAAGACTTGGCAGAGAACTCAAAGTCTGCAGCCCTTCAGGGCCCACTGCCCTCCCCTACCCTGCAGTGACCTCGTCTTCTGCTCCTGCCCCACTCACCAGCTCTTGTCCTTCATCTGACACAAGGGACAAGGGCTGGTCCTGAGTGCTGGTCGGTTCCTCTGCCCAGAGCATTCTTCCCCTAGTTGTCTGCACGGCCAGCTCTCTTGTTCCTCCAAGACCACCCTGCCCTCACATCGCCCAGTCTCACCCTTTCTGCTTTTACCATGTCACCCTTTTTCTAGAGATCTCTCTGATCACATTCTAACATAATATGTCTAATTTACTTAATTATGGTGTTTATTTACTGTTTCAGGAAGGGCAGTTATCTTTTCCCTTTCATTAGCCAATGTATCCAGGCACTTTAAAAAGCTCCCTGAGGTGGGGAGAGTATAGCTCAGCAGTAAAGCGTGTGCTTAGCATCCATGAGGTCCTGGGTTCAATCCCCAGTACCTCTATTAAAACAAATAAATTATGTAAAATAACCTAATTAACTCCCCATCACCAAAAAAACCCCCCAAAACCTCCCTGGGATAGGAAAATAATCAGCAATTGCTGAGTGAATGAATGGACAGATGAATAAATAATTGACATGAAATTTGTAGAAAGAGTTGGAAAGTTAATTTACTTAAATTTTTGTTTTGTCAGAGCTGAAAGAGAGACTACAAAATTGATCAATCAAGAAATATCAGTAAATATTATTTAGAATCATGGTGGTAACTACCAGAACTAAAAGTAGAAACATTTAAAAGTGGTTGTGGATTCCACTTATGAGTGATATCATATGGTATTTTCTTTCTCTTTTTGGCTTACTTCACTTTAGAATGACGATCTCCAGGGCCATCCATGTTGCTGCAAATGGCATTATTTTATTATTTTTTATGGCTGAGTAGTATTCCATTGTATAAATATACCACAACTTCTTTACCCAGTCATCTGTTGATGGACATTTAGGTTGTTTTCATGTCTTGGCTATTGTAAATAGTGCTGCTATGAACATTGGGGTGCAGGTGTCTTTTTGAATTAAGGATCCATCTGGATATATGCCCAGGAGTGGGATTGCTGGATCATATGGTAAGTCTATTTTTAGTTTTTTGATAAATATCCGTACTGTTTTCCACAACGGCTGCATGAAACTGCATTCCCACTAACAGTGTAGAAGGGTTCCCTTTACTCCACACCCTCTCCAGCAAAAAAACAAAACAAAACAAAAAACAAATGAACTTATATATAAAACAAAAACAGACTCACAGACATAGAAAACAAACTTATGGTTACCGGTGGGGAAGAGGGTGGGAAAGTATAAATTGGGAGTTCGAGATTTACAGATACTGACTGGTATATGTAAAATATATAAACAAGCTTATACTGTATAGCACAGGGAACTATATTTGGTATCTTGCAGCAGTTTATGGTGAAAAAGAATACGAAAATAAATATATGTATATTCATGTATGACTGAAACATTGTGCTATACACCAGAAATTGACATTGTAAACTGACTATACTTCAATATACATAAATAATACATACATACATACAGAAAGAAAGAAAGAAAGAAAGAAAGAAAGAAAGAAAGAAAGAAAGAAAGAAAGAAAGAAAGAAAAGAAAAGCAGTTGTGCCTTTAGGACAGAACAGGGGAAGAAAGAAGTGGGGGCAGGGCATTGTGGCCTTTTATTTTAAACCTTTCTGAATTCCTTCATTTTTGAAAAAATCATCTACAAACAACACTTTGGCAAAACTTGTGTTTTGAGTATAATTGATTAAAAGGAAAATATAATGGTGTAAAAAAATGTAAATACATAATGAAAAATTCATTATATTTTCCTTGTTGGTAGGAGATAGAATTTACAATGGGAAGAAAGTTGACGTGGGCTGAATGTTCGTGACCCCAACACTCACATGCTGAAGCCTAATTCCCAGTGTGATAGTGTTTAGAGGCTGGGTCTTTGGGGGGTAATTAGTTTTGGATAAGGTCATGGGGGAAGAGCTGGGATGGGATTGGTGCCCCCACAAGGGGATGGAGAACCTAGTCTCTCTTTCCAGTCAGTGTGATGATACAAGGTAAAGCTGACTGTCTGCCACCTGCAGGAGGGTTCCCACCAGAACCTGACCATGCTGGCACCCTGACCCCAGATGTCCAGCCTCCAGAACTGTGAGAAATAAATTCTTGTGGCTTATAAGCCACCTAGTCTATGGTACCTTGTTAAAGCAGTCCAAACTGACTAAAACAGAAGTAAAAATCATGGATGATTAAAGTAAGGAAGTAATTTCAATATTCTTTTGATCAAAATACCTTCCTAAATTTTAAAATTTTTATTATGACAGATTTCAAGCAAAGAATGAATATGCATCTACCCACCTCTTAGCTTTGTCAAATTTTAACATTGCACTTATTTTTATGTCCTAGTCTTTGATTTACTGGCTGTGAGTCCCAAATATGGGTATAGATGAGTCATGAGCTGAGGGATTTACCTTTGAAAGCTTTGACAGATGACTCTTAAAAATTCTTCATAATAAAAATAATAGCACATGTGGTATTCTAAAGGGAATTTTATAAATAACCAGTGGAACAATACTGCTGAATTTGGGTAGGCAAAATAATGGTTCAGAATTGCATTTCTAGATGCTTTTATGTAAGACACACTGGTCAAATCCTAAAGACAGTTTTTTTGTTTCCTGGCAACTCAAAAATACTCATGGAATTTATGACATGTCTGTGAGTGAGAGAGCAGGATTTGAAAACTACTCTATGAAGATGGTATATACTCTTGTGCGTCAATTTATGATTCTAGAACTCTAATTAGTGGGTATCAAGTTCATCCTTTAAGCAATCGTAGCAGTTAATCTCGGTTCTTTCCATTGAAATTTGCAACCCTGTCCTAATCTCTCATGCAGGCTGCCATTTTGATAAGAAATGTGTGACAATGCTGTCCCCAGTAAACCACACTGCTTCAAATGGCTCTTTTAATGACTTTGTAAAGAATTTCCCTTACCTGGTTATCATGTGGCACTCAGTGAAGAGTCAGCATCAGCTCAGTGACTTGGGGAACAGGGAAGCCGCATCACTCTTCAGTCTGTCCTACGCGCCAAATTAATGAGCTGTAGTGCCACCTGCCTCGGGGGAGCGAGTGTGATCAGTTCTGCTTCTGACGGTGCTGTCGTCATGACGAACGGCTGAGGGAGCAGTTCTGCAGGGAGAAACCCAATTGAATTAAAAAAGAAAAAGAGCACAGCTGATTTTAATAAGAGAAAATGAGTATTAGCGCTCTTAGCCACTCTGACCCCGTGTAATTCTCGAGAATGTTAAAAGGTAGACCTCACCAAGTTTACCCTTTCCACTTGTCTACAGACCTTCCTGATGAATGATTCAGGGGGACAGCCTCGGTTTTAAGCCACCTGTCAAATACAGAATTTACGTGATCGGAGAAAGGCGTTACTAAGCATGGTGGTCCCTGGTGAATTCTCAGTAGAAAAATATTAACATAAAATCTGTGGGAATCACAGTATTTGTCTCAAGAGTCTCCTAAGCTCACAGTAAGAACCAAATATTTGGTTCAAGGCATGAGAAAGCACACATTTTCTTCTTGTGGAACCCTTAATGTTTAATAATCATCTTAATGTGACCTTAACATTTTTAACAACTTCATTTCTGTTCTTCTGGATTACATAACACAAACTTTAGTCCTTTAATTATTTTCGTTGAGATAGATATAAGGACTTCAAGACAAAGAGCTCTAGAAATGCCTTTTTCCCCCCTCTCTGAGTATCTCATTTTCATGGGAGAATGCTGCCAAAACCCATCAGATTTATATGAGCTAAGACTTATTGTGCAAATATAAACCCAGAGGAAGCTCTGAAATTGAAAAGAGCTATCAGAGCTTACTATAGAATTTAACTAGACATAGGTAAAAGGCCAACTGAGCTCAAATTTAATG
The DNA here is from genome assembly GCF_036321535.1 of Camelus dromedarius. Lineage (NCBI taxonomy): Eukaryota > Metazoa > Chordata > Mammalia > Artiodactyla > Camelidae > Camelus > Camelus dromedarius. The sequence goes on from NC_087456.1 coordinate 34,950,649, forward strand.
ACTAATCTTCACTGCAAATTGGGTGTATCTCAAAGAACACTACACTTGTTAAATGATTTGAGAAAATCACCTACCACTGGAATTTTCAGAGCACTGGTTTTTTTCATAGCATTTTAAAACAAAAGCAGACTTAGAATAATTATTTTTTTCTATTCCAGAATTCTCAACAGCATTCTTATCAGTGAAGAATCCTGACAATTTTTCTAATAACGCTTAAAAAACCATGGTTCATCTTGGTTCCTTAAGAAGGAAATGGACTCTCTTCCATTTTTTTAAGGCTTCTCTAACACACTGAAAAATGACTCAGTAATGTTGTAAGATTTTAAATACGCCCCAGTCACAGTTGTAAGATGCACAATGAGTTTGCTGGGGCTGCCGTAATAAAGTACCGTGGACTGGATGGATTAAACAAAGAAAATTATTTTCTCATAGGAGGCTGCAAGTGCAAGGTCAAGGTGGCGGCAGGGCTGGTTTCCTCCTCAGCTTGTACATGGCTGTTCTCTTGCTTCCTCTGCACTTGGTCCTTTCTCTGTGTGCCCACAGCCCTGGTGTCTCCCTTTGTGCATCCACATTTCCATTTTTTTGTTTGTTTATAACAACACAAGTCAGATTGGATTAAGGCTCAACTGCACAGTCTTACTTTAAATTAATCACCTCTTTACAGGCCCTGACTCGTACATATTTCTATTCCTCTTCCTCCCATTTCTTCTCTTTTTCCTCTCCCCTCTCCTCATTTTGCCATCTTCTTGAATAATTCAATAATTCAAAATCTAGTTAGGGAAGAGTTGAGAAAATAGAAGAGAATGTTTCAACTGTCTTTTTTTTTGTGTGTGTGTGTGCATGTTTTACTGTAAGTCCAAATCTGTTTCGTTAAAAGGAATCACAGTAAATCCGGGAATCAGGCAGAATTTTCAGCAAGGAACTCTGAACTCTTTGAGGGTTGGAATTGTTTCAGAGCCCCCTTGGCATGTCTTGGCAGTGGCATATTTCTGGTGATAAGGTGAAACATACAATAACTCTTTAGATAATCACTTTAGAATTTTCTTACATTAAATTTTCATCACTTTGCGCTTGAACTTGGGAGTCTCCCTGAATAATGTTAGTATATTATTTAGTTTAAAGAAAGAAAAAAAAGAAACTAGTAGAACTTTCCCAAGAGTGTTTATCCTGTGGGATAAGATTGGTTCTGAAGTTAAAACCCTCTTCCCTGGCTTTCCAGCACGTCCAGCTGGGTCTCTCTTAAAGGTGAAGGATGCTGCACACATCAGCGAAGGTGAGCCTGCCTTCCCCTCCACAGCATCTTGCTCCTGTCTAAAGCAACTGCTCTGACAGCAGGAGGTTTTCCTGAATTATTGATAAATCTGCATCATTTGGGGAAGTAGAAAATGGTAAAATGCAGTAGAATTAACAGCTGCTCTCATTCTTTCTTTGGGGATATGGTATTTTTACACATGTTGCACCGAAGGAAGATCTTGTAAGTAAAGAGTTCATTTTGTAGGAAGTCTATTTTTGTAGGGAGAGATAAAGGATACTTAGAACAGAAGTCCTGAATCTTTCATCAGTGTGTGCCTCTGGGTACTTTGTACTTTATAATGAGTTTTCAGTAAATATTGGCTGAGTAAATAGATGAATTTACCTGGAGATGAAGCAAATTCAGGTATGTTAAAATCCAGGTAGCCGAGAGCACAAATTCTCAGGTCTGATGCTGTAACTCACTGGTGTGCTGCAATGAGTACTCCAGACTTTCTCAGTTCATGGTGTCCTTAAATGTGTCAGTAATTCTTTTACAAGCCCCCTGGCGAACAAACAAACAAAAAACAAACCAAAAACTCAAAAGCTCTCAAAACACCCAAACCCCAACAAAAATCAAATACCACTTAGCAGTTCAGTTCACTGAGTAATTAAATATTAACCCTGTAGTATCTATGTTCTAACAACGTAGTGGCCATTTGAAAAAAATTACATGTATAATTTGAAAGAAAAATAATAATTTTATTTCTTTCTTAAATAATCACAATTCCTTACTAATGAGAAGTGTGTCCCTTGGGCACTGCACAGCTTCTCACAACTCAGAACCAGACTGAACACTCCTACATCATTTTTGGTTCTACATTGATTTTTTTTCTCACGATACTTGCTTTTTTAATCAGCAACCTCCCAAAACTCAGCTTCACAATGATATGATGTCATCCAAAGGAATGGAACTCGACGTCGTGTCCAAATGCAGAACCACCTCAAGCTGGTAGTTCCTAAGACAGGTGTCCAGGGTCGCTGTGATTTGCTCGAATATTGAAAATATTCTTGTATGAGCTCGCTGTGGCAAACACAGTTGGAGCAAAAAACTGTTATCAACAAGACTCAGAATATTGAAGGCACCCAAAATAAGGGTGTGCTCAGTTATTTTTATAGTAATACCACTCTCGCAGTGACTTTCCAATACTTCTTTCTGGAGGTAAGCAATGCGACTAGTTGCTAGGGATGTGGGAACTGCATAGACAGCCTATTTAATCTGCACCCCTGTGCCTGACAAGGACTGTGACTGACATCATTAATACACTGGGTGGTTGTGACTTGAGGCATTGGTTTTGATTACAGGCAAAATTTTTTTCAATATCTGGATATGATATCACTCCCCATCCCAACCCCTGTGATCACATTCACACAGCTGGACACGATCCCCAGAAGGAAAAAAAAATGCTGGTTTATACAGTGGTTTGGAAATTCCCTGTGAATTAGAATCACCAGGGGGCTCATTTAAAATACAGATTGCTGGGACCCTTAGGTCTACTCCCTGGAATGGTCCTGGGGTAAAGCAGTGGTGTTTCTACAGTTTCTCATGCAGACCGCATTTTGGGAAACGCTGGTAGAGCGTATGCTTGTGCGGCACAATGAAACCAATAATGAGACAAATGAGCCTTTCACACGTGTTATTGCTGTGCTGTTTGTGGGTGCACCTGTGAACACCCCAGAGGCTCACATGCCTCCAGGTACTGACCTAGAGATGATACTACTAATTCAATACAAGTCCCACAAGCCCTTAGCAGGATAGTGGCAGAGTTTACGGTGATTCGAGACCATATTCTTGTGAGTTCTTTACAGGTCTTATTTTCTCTGTCCCCCGAGTACCTAACTTTCTAATCCTTAACCCTTCACATCCCTCCATACGAAATACAAAGCTTTAGGCATTGTAGGAACTCGGTGAATATCAATTACTAATGGCTCTCAGCCTGGGCTGAACATTAAGATCGCTTGGGGAACTTTTTAAAAATATCAATTATCAAAGAGTCTTCTCAAACCAATTGAGTCATAATATCTGCAGAGGGGGCTTGGGGTAGCCAGGGATTGAGAGCCACTGAAGTGTACCTTTCCCTGGACCTCCACTATTACCAAATACACACATTTCAAATCTATCTGTTTGGGTTTATGTGTGTGTGTGTGTGTGTATCTGTGCACACACATGTTTTTACGGTATTTTTCCTAAGACAATGCAATGACAATTACATAAAACTACTTTCTTTCTTTTCTTTGGATGCTTAAGGCAAACTAACTCCAATGAAGTTATTTAGAGTAAAATTTTTGGTCTGGAAACCATGACTTAGTTTACAGCCTCAAAGGGTCCTTCCTGAAATGGTTTACTTTGCATTTATTGTTTTTTTTTTTTTTTGAAACTAATCTTGGTTTTTCAAATTCTAAATTCAGTGGTAAATATTTCATTTTTAACAATAAATGCACCAGCTTTGGGAAACAGTGCACTATGCATTTATTGTTTAAAATGAAATATTTACCACTGAATTTAGAATTTGAAAAACCAAGATTAGAATTCATTGTGTTGATAACTTTGCCATAATAGTTGGATGAGATGAGTTTAATGATAAAACATAATGACTAGAGGAATAAAAATAAATATTAAATTAAAAACAGTGAAATATCACTACACACCTGTTAAAGGGCCCAAAATAAAAAGACTCAAAATACCAAATGTTGGTGTGGATGTCGAGCAACTGCAACTCTTGCTCACTGTGACTGGGTGACATGAAAGTGTACGAGCTGTGAGATTCCATATAATGAGAAAGTCTAGAACAGGTCACACTAGTCCGGGGTGATACAAATCAGGTGGAGTGGGGGGGACTGGCTGGAAAGGGGCACGAAGGAACTTTCCAGGGTGCTGAAAGGTGTACTTTGCTTACACAGGTGTATGCATTTCTCAAAAATAATCAGTCTGTACAAGTAAAGTCTATACATTTTACTACGTATAGTCATACCTCAGTATAGTACTGTTAAAAAGGAAATGTTACATGAATCATAACTATTTCATAAAGTAAAAAGTAATCATATTCATGGTTTTTGAAGTAAAAAGTAATCATATTCATGATTTTAAAATTGTGGAAACCCAAAATGTACATTTTCTCTTTTACTGTAATAATGATATGAATTGAGCTTTGTCTCCTATACAGCTGTTTGTGGCAAGTACCATTAAGCCTAGTGCAGTCACGATGAGGCCAAGACTTGGAGTGCGTTCCGATGGCCGTGCCCTGGCTACAAAGAGTAAGACAAGAAATCCCTGATTCCGTGGTCATGGTATTTGGCAGTGCAGGCAGGCGGTAACGGTAATCCCTAAGGAAGAGTCTGAACATTCTGTAAAAATCCAGGCTGCCTTTCAGCTTGGGTCTGCTGCCCAGGCCAGGTGTGACGTATTTCTGTAGGGCTGTAGGTTTCTCTATGGCTCTTGGATTTCAGGAGGGCTTAACCATGGTCTGGGACTCCCCAGGTCATATTACCAAAGGCTTGAGTCTCAGAGCTGATTCCCAGCTCATAGGAAAGCTTACGTGCTCCTGCAGAAGGAGCCGCTGCCCCGTTCGCTCCGAATCTGCGTGTTCCCGTCCGCGCAGACCCCCGGGCTCAGCAAGCAGACGTGTGCGCCAGGCGCGGGCAGTGGTGTGGTCTGCGGCCTGCTGCCCCTTTTCACTTTCCTCTTCCAAGGAAGGAGATTTGCATGACCCAGGTGTCAGTCCTCGGGGGATGGATTTATGATGTGACGCAACACTGGTTCGGACTCCTTAGATTACAGGGATAGGAACTCGATTCAAACTGGCAAACTAGAACAGAAAACCTGCCTGTTGACTTGTGTGACTTGGGGCATGGCTGAGTCGAGGGTCTGGCACCTGTCTTCCTCCGCTTCTCAGCTCTGCTTTCGAAACTCCGTTTGGACTTCACGGTCAGGCAGGCGCCCCCATCCTGTGGCTGCGAAGGCCCGTGGGAGCTCTGGGATTCTATTCGATTCTTCAGGGTTTGAGCGGAAGTCCTGGGGCCCGCATTCACTGAGCTAGCTGGAGCCACATGTTTTTGGTACTGTCTTCTGATCTGGGCGTTTATTATTCTTTCTCAACTCCCTTGTTGGAAACAGTCTCACTACCCATGTTTGCTGTCACCTAGAAGAGTCTGCTAGGCAACTCTTTGATCTTTTTTTTTTTTTTTTGAACTTCTTCCTGCAATTAAGCTGCAAAGACACTTGGTGGCGATAGGTGCTCTATTCAAAACGGCTAATCACCAGAGGTGCTTTTTTGTGGCCTAGTCAAAATTATCTTTCCTTTATTTTCAGATTTCTAAAAATGTTAAAACAATGAAAATAGCAATCGAGTAGGGAAGTAAATAACTTTAAATAGAGCTCATAAAGGAATAAGGAGAAAGATTTGATGTAATGCCTTCTTCACTAATTCATGTGTATAGTTTACTTATAATTTGCATTTTATACTCAGAGTTTGATTAAAATATTTTGTCTTTTTAAAACAGAGGTTCATTGTTCTGCACCCTTATATCATAGGTCACTGATGCTAAGATACCACTGAACACAAGGTACATTCTAACCTCACAGATGTTAAATAAAAAAAAAAGGTGTCTTAGAAACAATGAAATGCTATATTTGCAGATTCCAAAAGTGTCTTAATTCATGGCAGACATTCAGTAAACATGTCCGGGGAAGAAAAGAAGGAAGGAACAGGAAAGAAAGAAGGCAGGAACTATATTCAATATCTTGTAGTAACTTATGGTGAAGAAAATATGAAAATGAATATATACACGTTCATGTATGACTGAAGCCTTATGCTGTATACCAGAAATTGACACATTATAAACTGACTATACTTTAATAAAAATATATATACAAAAAATAAACATATCGATAAAAAAATAAAGAAGGGAAGAAGGGAGAAAGGAAAGCAAGAAAAAGGGCAGAAAAGAAAATGCCAGACTCTTCCCAAAGCACAGCCACAATTCTGAGGCTTTCTCGGTGGGAAACTTTTCCAATTTTCCTGTTCATGGATGGAAACTTTATTTATTACATTAGCAGTAATTTGACGTTTCCGAGTTAATAAAAATGAAGCCACTGAGTTGACATCTTTGCAATCCCAGGCCCATGAGCTTTTTGCCTTGCTTTCTTCCCTGCGAAGGGAAGAGAATACTGACGCAGCAGCCCTTGGACCTTGGTGTTGGGCTCCACCTGGCTGCCTCCTCTCTGTTTCTCGGAGCTCACTTTAAGCGTCGCTTCCTCAGAGGAGCATTCCCGGGCTGCCCACGCTGATGTGGGTCCCCCCTGGTGATTCCCTCTGAGACCTCCTTATCCCTGCTTCCCTCCAGACTGTCTCCTGGCCCCTGCGAGGCGCTCACTAAGAAGGCTTAATGTGTGACTCATTTCCAAAAGCATATATCTTATGTCAGGGATATCAGAGATCAAAAACCATTTAGAAACCAAAGGAAAGAAAGCCTACATATTAACTACAAGATTCAGATTCAAAAATAAAAATAAAACACAGCAACGTGCACTGACGCTGAACAATCTTAAACTTACAAAACTAGCAATTTATGGCTAATCCACGATGGGAAAGGAGGCCCATGCTCTGTACAAAGGGCGATGAGAAGCAGGGATAAACTTGCCTGGTGTCCACGTTTTCCTGGAGCAGGCTGCTCACTGGCTTGTGTGCAAGCTCTCTGTGGTTTGTGAAAGCTGGCAGGTCAGCTTCTGTGATTCTAGCCCACCTTCTTGCTTTTGGACAGGCCAGAAAGATGAGCTAAATTCCGCTTCTAAATTTCACCGGAGAAGGATATTTGAGTGCCTACTTTGCAAGTTTAGGACCTCTTTTCCTGTGGTTAATTTTAGGCCATATCTTTTGCAGGTTTTCCAGGTTTTCCTTTAAGACACGTCATTACTCCGCTGTCCTAGTGAAGGAGAACAGCGAGTCCGTCAGAACGTTACCTGCATCCGCCTTCTGCTGCCCTGGGATGTGACACCTGGAACACCTCCATCCTTGTGGCCTGTTGCAGTGGGCACCTCCACTCACCACCACCGCCCCACCCTGTCTTTTTCTTTGCCTCCCACTGTACTCTACCATCCCAGGTAGAACGCCAGGGAAAACACTGATGAAATTCCATCCCAAAGCTGCACTGGCCCCAGAGCTGGTCCATGAGCTGCTGCCCCATCAAAGGTGTGGAGATCTCTTACGACAGCCGCTGATGGTCACAATGTATGTAAAGAAGCAGAGTAGGGTCGAGGTTTTGATTTTTGTATGGCTTTGTACACAAAACTTTAAAGAGTCATGAAACAGGAAAATACATGGAATAGCCATTAAAGGAATTGGAGTATTAGAATCTGAAAGTGATAAAAGGAGATTCTAGCCTTCAAGGGCTAAAAAAATCAGCAGCAAGGATTCAGATGATACAATGGTTCTGAGTTAACATAACCTCTCTACATATTTAGATTTCAAGGCAGTATAAATAATTGTCCATAATATCCCTAGCTAGGTATTAGTAATAAAGGTTTGGTAATGCAGTAACTACAGGGATATATTTTTAAAATTTTGTGTAGGTAATTAACTAATCATTAACATGACATGATTAATTTCATGTTTTGTTCCAGTCATCTTTAATTTCTATTCTGCTAGTTCTACAAACTTCCTATTGTAAAATAGTAAAACATACGTAATTATTTAGATCGGAGTTACAAGATATAGATCTGATGGAAGTATTAATTTCATGCAATTTGGAACATGAAGAAGTAATATTTTTATTATTTACTTGTCTTCAGAAAAAAGTGATTATCTTTATCTTTCAGTTTGAGCAAAGACAAGACAAATTAAAACAAAACAAAACTTTGAAAAGTGACATACTTTGGTTGCCCAAACTGTACATTACATGTGTGCATATTTATATATTCCTAAATAATTTTTATATATAAGTAACTTTGAAAGTAAGTTATCTTTTAAAATAATAAATAAATAATAAAAATTATATAAAATAAGTAGATATCTGTAGAAATAATTTTAAAATTCTACAGAGTAAATAAATCTATTAGTTAAACAGCTATAAAGAATACTGATGGGCAAAATATGGTAACAAAATTGTCCAGTTAGGACTGTTTGTGGTTTCCAGGGGTGACAGGCTACTGTTTGTCTTCTCCTATAATTCGAAGAACAAATTATACCGTAAGCCTATAGGTAAATATGGGCTTGCCTTCTCCAGTACTTGAATGGCTTATGAATTTAAAGGCTCCTGCTCTGACTTTTAAGGACCAGCAGTTCATCAAGTTTTTAAGCACATTTCTTATTTTTGCCCCAAATTCTCAGGCTTTGGAAATGACTGTTTTATTCTGGAAAGTGTTGTTCCAGGTGCCCCTTACCCTATACAATGCTAACTTTTGCATGGGAAAGCTGATGTGATGGAGTGATTACAGAAATAAAATGTCACCCAAATTTGAATTTTACCCAGTGGTGAATTCAATGGGAGCACGGGGAGGCTGTTTATGATTAACTAGGCTCATTGTCATAAGGACAATGAGAACCCGCTTTCAGTGTATCTTTGAGTTGGATGTGGCGTGATTCCAAATCTGGTTTTACTCACATCCTGTATTTCCAAATAGATGGAACATTAACCTTGCAATTTACTGAGCTGCTGAAGACATCATGACCGAGGTATTTTAAAATGCACTTCTTCCCTTAAGTAGAATAGCTGTAAACAAAAGATGAGCGTTTTAAACAACAAAGGCTTAAGTGTGAGCAAAGAGGGTAGACAGATGAAAGCAATATTGGACACAACTTCCCACTTCTCGTGTTGACGTTGCTGGGGATGCTCGTTGGGATCTGTGGTCCCAGAGCAGCCTCTCAACTTAACTAGGCGAAATACTAAGAGGAAGAAGAGACATTATTTTCCTTTTTCTTTCCTGTGTAGAAAATAGACAATTGCTTTGACTACTCAGACTTGACTGAATATGCTGCACCCCAGGGCAGAAGTGAAGGGCACGGAAGATGCCGAGGGAGACAGAAAATGGATAGGGCTCTTCCATTAGCTTTGTGAAATCACAGGGTGTTTACAGCACCCCCGTTTTAGGGTAGATACATGCACATGACATATTCCAGAGAAACCTGCACTCTTTCAAGTTATGTTTGTGATTTGATGACTGGAATGCCAGGGCTGTCAGTTAGCACAGATCAGTGAAATTACCACCAACCTGGAGGAAAGGGTGTCCGGGGAAGTGGCCTCGGTTTGGCTTTGCGTCAAGAATGGGGTGAACAAGTGTGAAAAGGGAAATCATTTCTGAGTATATTTCCTTCATTGCTTTGACTCCTTGCTCACTGCATAGTGGCCCTCTGGCTTTTGTGCTATGAGTCAAAAAGCAGAGATTCAGCTGAATTCTGTTGACCAGAGGAACCAGTTAAACATAACTGGTTTCTTTCCTGTTTTGCAACCAATATAAAATGTTACATTTCCCTACACTTAAAAAGTATATAAACATTATTGAAATATTCCCTCAGTTTTATAACTACTACAAAAATAGTCAGGAAAAAGCCAGTCAGTATGCTGTTATTTTTAACCATTCTCAAAATACAGAGCTGGATAATCGGGACATAGCAAAGTTGTCTTTCTGTGAGTTTGAATCTGGGGATTTGATGGGAGGATGAAATTGAGGATGATTTTATTGTTTTAAAGGGAAGTTCATCTGTGTGATCCATTAGCAATTAAACGCAGGGGCTATTAAAGTGAAAGGTAGATTTCTAATATGATTGGGGGGTGTTTTCACAGCACGAGAGAGATTTATTTTCTGACACCATACAGTGACCACAGCCAGGCCCAGAGAAAAGTGATCTCTCTGGGGTTGTCTGCAGTCTGCACTTTGACTTCCTCCTCCTGGCCCAGGTTAGTCCAGACATTTCAACAGCTTGACTAAGTCTCGTCACCATTCGGCTGCCAAGCTCAGTGGCTGCCAATATCACTAGTAGCTTTTTAAGTACACCTGTTGTCAGCACCATGTTTGAGTCAAGAAGACTAGACCTTTCTGGTCTACCCCACTGGCTAGGATCTCTTTCAAAGGAGAATTATTTTTAATATGACTTCATCATCCTTCATCAGGAAAACATTTTTCTAGCGAGCTTCTCCCCTTATAGAGAAGTTGCATTGACACTGAACCTGGTATGGGACATCTGGTCTGGGTTAACCTACAGATAAAAAATGATTCTGAGAATCAATACAACCTCTAATTTGTATTTTTAACTGGGTGGGCCAGCAGAGCTACATGAATAACAAAACAGGAAGACTTGGGGTAAGTGGAAAGGTTTTAAGTGTCATAATCAAATACCATTTACAGCAAAGTTAATCTGATAGTTAATGGTATGTGTTGCTTGGTAATTAGGTAGAAACACTAAGTAGCACGTATAAAGGGCTGTAATTAATGCGTGTCATGGAGCCAAGCAAACGCTTGTAGAGCCTGCTTGGTGGGGAGATGAATAGATAATCAGTTAAATTGGACTCTGCCTGAATGATGCCTGGGACCAGAGGGGCCTCTTTGGCCATAACTCTCTGCTTTTCCACTAGCATTTGCTCTGGGCCAGAGGCCCAGGACAGGAGGACAATCATCCCCATCAGCACAGAGGTGATAAAATGTCAGAAAGAGGAGGTGCGTTGTATTCCATGAGCAGTTTTCACAACTTCTGAAACACTGTATACTATCTAGCTGTGGCATCGTAGTCTCCTGTTGGTACTATTTTGCTTTTTGGGGGGTTGTTTTTGTTTTTTTGAAGGGAGAGGTAATTAGGTTTATTTATTTGTTTGTTTTTTGTTGGAGGCACGGGGGATTGAACCCAGGGCCTCGTGTATGCTGAGCATACACTCTGCCACTGACCTATACCCTCCCTGCCACCCCAGCTTTGTAGTCTTTTAAGGTGAAGAAACAGAACACAGATGATTTCAACACTGGGCATCCTGTCGCCACTGACAGGACACTTTCAGGGCTTCATGAACTCCTTTTGATCTTCCTCCCTGTTGGTCAGTGTTCATAAGGGATATACGTTTTCTTTACATACCAATGAATTATCTGGTCTCTATATGAATCTGTAGTTTATTTAAATGGGGCTGTTTTGTTGATTATCTATCTATCTATGTACATTTCTGAAAGGTGGCACAAAGGATAGTTAAAACAAACGAACAAACCACGAGCAGGTTGAAATGTTTCGCCCTGGAAATACCTGGTTATTTTTACTGCCAGGTGTGCCTCTGTATGACTCAGGTGACACTGTTCTTATATGACTGACTGTTTTGATTTGGTGTGACCTGATGGAGCCATCTGGTTCAAATGCCAACTGCACTGTCTTCCTCCTTGTCTGCTGTCTTACCCCACTGGTAAATCTTGTTCGCTGTACCTTAGAAATGTATCTGGGATCTGACCATTCTCACCACCTCCAATGTTAGCACAGAGGTCTAGGTCATCAATATCTTTTACCTAACCGCTTAACTGTTTTAGTAGTTCCGACCCTGAGGTCTGTTCTCCACAGCACAGCTATTCCTGCACACCCAAGTCTGATTTGATCACCGCGCCCCTCCTCCACAATGCCGCTCCATTCATATCCTGCTTTATTTTTGAATGAAGCACTATTTGACATAGGATGCATTTACTGACTTAGTGCTATTATTATTCCCTTTTCTACATTGTGGGGTCCAGCAGAGCAGGGACTTTGTATCTTGTGACTGTTGTATCTTTATTCCTTAGAACAGTACCAAGGAGATTTATGAATACTTGATTAACCACTGAAATCAACATCTACTATTCAGATCTTGAATTGTTTTCTTTCTAAAAATACTTTCCAAACGTTAATTCCATAGTTTTAACATTTCAAGGATTTGATCTATAGTCTAGTCATTTTTGTCTCGAATCCCTTTGTTAGGGAAGCCAAACTAGTGAACGGATCTGGGAGAAATAGCGACTACTCACTTAAATAGCACTTCTTATACGCTAGGCTCTTGTGCTTAAGCATTTTGCTTTATCTCACGAAATTCTAGCGTAGCCCTAGAGGTACAAAGAGACTGAGACTTGGGAGAGGTGAAACAACTCATCGCCAGGTCAGAGATAATAACCCTCGGGCTGAGATTACAATCAAGGCGTGGTTGACTCCCTACTGCCTCCTAGCCTTGTCCTCCGGGAATGCGTGTCCGGTTATTGAAGCAGTGGAGCGGCTGGATTCAAGCGTTCCTCTGCAGTTCCGAGTGCTAGGGTTCTGGGATGTCACACACCCCCAGCCCGGTAAGATTCCTAGCACCAAACCAGGTAGTTCACCTTTCAGAAATGTCCTAAAAGCCACTGCCCTCTGGCCTGGGTCTCTTTCTTTAATGCAAGTTTCTCTTAGCGCAGAGTTAGTTACACCACCCAGGAAAGGGGATGAGATCCAAACGCCAGGACCCAGAGGAGGAAAGCGACGTCACCAATTCGGCTCACCGCTTGCAAATGGGGGCAATTTAAATAAGTTCTAAAACTCCCTCAGTTTGGAGGGGAATCGGGCTACGGCGGCAGACGACGGGCCCCTCACCGCGCTAGGCTTTGTAATGGCCTCCCTTGCTCGGGTGGGAAAGCGAAGGGCCCTTCCGCGGAGGCCGGCGAGGAGCGGGCGCGGCAGCAGCAGGGCTCCTTGGACGGGCGGGGCCTGCGCAGGGGGCGGGGCCTGAGTGGGCGGGACTGGCACCGCCCCACCCCCTCCTCGGGGATGCCGGGATGTTTACACTCCTGACAGCGGCGGCCGCGGGAGGAGGAGCGGGACTTGCTGGAGGATGGGCCGCCGCTAGGCTCGCGCTCGGGACGCGCCTCGCCGTGCGCAGGGTGGGAGCCCGCGCCTGCAGCGTCCGCGGGGGCGGCGCGGCGGGAGGTGGCCGTCGCCCGGGCCTCGCAGCACAGCCCCCGGCCCAGCGGGCCTCTCCACGGGGCCACCAGGCCGAGCCGCCCGCCCGCCCCGGGCCCCTCGCGGGCCGGAGAACGGAAAGCCGTCCACTTCCTGGTGAGTCTCTGCTTGGGTCTCGGGCGCGCGGGCCGGGGCCCCGCCGGGTGGGGCCGCCTGCGGGAGCCGGGCCGGGAGGGGAGGTCGGGCCCGCGCGCGGCGGCCTCGGGACCCCACCGTAGGTGAAGGGGGCCGGGGCGGGGCAGGCGCGCGGCCGAGCCGGTAGGGCCTTCGGTCCGGCCGTGGGCCTCGTGCCGCACACGGCTCTGGCGCCCGGGGCCGCCGCGGTAACTAAGAAACTCCGCGACCGCGGCGGCGGCGGCGCAACAGGTCTCGGTTTCAGGACCCGGGGAACTTGGCGAAGTCCCGCCTCCCGCTTCCAGGCGCGCCCTCATTGGCGGCGTCGGTTATTTATTGCTCGTGGATTGGTCAGGTCCAGCTGTCAGGATTCGGCCGCAGCCGGACTGAGCCGAGCCAAGTTCTGGGCAGAAGTGGGTGGTGGGGCCGCGCAGACTGAGCTTGAGACGTGCGAGGTGGATGACCGACCCGTTGCAGAAGGAGAAGGAGCTTTTCTGGGGGCTCTGTCAGGATTAAGAAACGTCAGAGAGAGGGATTGCTGGGCAAGAGCGAATATTACTGGTGATAATGGCAATGGAAAAGAAAGAAATAAATTGAACATGGAAGTCAAAGCCAGAGTGACGAAAGGGAGCGCAAAGGAAAAAGGAGAAAAATGAGAAGACCATGTGGCCCCAGGACAATGTCAGGGAGCGAACACAGCCACTAAGGGGGCTGCAGTGAGATCCTAAGAACCTGTTACCCCTTTCCTATATACTGTAGGCCTTGGGAGACGATGTATCAGACAAATGGTGTTCTCGCGTAGCTGTAGGCCTTGTTAGGGATAGATACTAAAAATATACTTACTTGACTCTAAGATTCGCTCCCATCCTTGAGCAGTTCTGGTGATGGAACTGAAAGTCAGGAACATACTGCAGAAATGAAATGATTTTCCTCCTTCGAGGCTACTGATCCTAAGGTCGCAACGGATACGATCAAATGCCCATAGTTTGTAGAGCACTGTGTCCCCACCATAATTAGAACCACTGTTTCTAATTCCTTCTCCAAGGAATCTGTAGTTTCAAGAGGTATGCACACTCCCTGCTTCCTGCAGTAGTATGTCTCGTCGAGTTGCATTACAGAATGAAGTACAGAATGTGCGTGTAATCAGTCTGTTCTGAACGGGAACCCGAGCTGCTGCGGGTGTGGTCAGCTTAGTACTTTGACTGAAAAGGTTATGGTACGTTTGGGACAAGTGGACCAACACCGAAAACGATGAATAGTTAAACAAGAGCTGCAATTAACTCTGTAATGCTTTGTGGCAACTCTTGTTGAATGGACGCCAAACTTTCTTGGCTATAACAATGAAGACCAGTGCACCTAGAACGGTTAACGTAAAACGTAAGCAATTTCATTTCCAGCGGAAGGAATCCTTTGCTACCCTCGGGGGGATCCAGTCCACAGCTTGCTTCACTCTTAAAACCGCAGCATCCTCAGCTTGGCCCTGGCCTGCGTGGGAGCTGGCAAGGGTTGGGGAGAGATGTAACTTTGAAAAACTTTGCCTCTCGGAGGAGACAAAGGGTAAGGCAAGAGGAGTGCGGCGAAATTAGAAGGCGAAGGCACCCCTAGTGGAGGCTGGTTGCTTTCCCGGGGTCTGGGGCATCCCGGGACCCTCCCGGAGGCGCGGGCCTAAGGTCCCGCCCTCGCGCAGGAGGCCCCACCCCCCGCGGACTGACGGCCTCTGCAGCCAATGGGCGGCGAGGACGGCGAGGCTCCCGCTGGGGGGCGGGCACTTCCTCCTACTGCCGGTCTGGGGGTTGGGGGGTGGCGCGGTGGTTCTCCCCGGGGGGGCGTCCGCGGAGGGCGGGGAGAGCTTGGGGGGTAAACACGTAATACAAGGGGGGCTTGTAGGGTAAACACGAGAAATGGGGGACTTGTGTGGTTAACACGCGAAATGGGGGCTTGTGGGGTAAACACGTAATATGAGGGGGGCTTATGGGGTAAACATGTAATATAAGGGGGAGCTTTACTGTAGGATAAACACGTAATATGGGGGGCTTGTGGGGTAAACATGCAAAATGGGGGTTTGTGGGGTCAACACGTAATACAAGGGAAGTTTGTGGGGTAAACACGCGAAATGGGGGGCTTGTGGGGAAAACATGTAATATGAGGGGGCCTTGTGGGGTAAACATACAAAATGAGGAAGGGCGGCGGATTCCTGGGACCAGGTGCACGTAGGTCTCAGTTCCCGGTCCAGCCGCACCTTGGACTCAACCGCTGGTGTGACTGATCCCGTGTTTCATTCTGAGATTATCTGAGAATGAAAACCAAGAAATGCCAGCATCCATATGGTTAAGCGTTTTTAAGTTACTTGGGAATCTTTCCACAGTTAAAAAATTATTTTCAATGAAAAAAGTAAAGGTCATGACTTTGATTTCCTAATCTTGAACTGCTGCTCAGGTTTATTTATTTAGATCGTATCTGCAGGCCCTCCACTCCTTTTCCCACTCACTCATTGTCCTGGCTGGACAATCTCAAGAGCTCTTTCCCAGCCCAGTTAAGATGGCACTTACTCCAAGAATGAGGAAAGCACGTCTGGTATGAGGGCAGCATGGTGGTGGGAGGGAGATTGGAGGCCTCGGTGTTAGCATACCCGAATAAGAAAACTCGCATTGTAGTTTTTCGTGACCACAATGCAGTTACAGTTTGTGGACAGGAGTATTTAACCTCCTACTCCTCTCCCTTCAACTTTCTGGTGGTTGCAGTTGGCAGTCGGAGCTCCGATTTATTGCAGGCACGTAAACGTATTTTCTTCTCAACTATTGTGCACTTACTAGAATGTAGATTTCTCTTTTTTCACATATGTATATATATGTGGTCTGAGATATCATTAGAGACTTTTACCGTGTTTCTAGAACACAGCTATTTTCCCACCACCTGGCTGATGTTTTAATGTGTATCTTTATGGTATTACTAACGTAGCCACCATTCAAGGCATCTGGAGAGGAGAGAATAATGATTACTTAGTGCAGTTTTGGAAGAGAAGTTGCTTAATTAGATAATAGGTTCCAAAATTCCTTTCAGGTTCTGTTTCCTTTTTTTTTTTAAATAGGCTTTAGTATTTTAAAAATGTGCAGTGTAGCTGCAGCTGCACAAAGCAGTACTCTGTCCACATTCCTGTTTTCATTCAAATTAAAATATTTGTCCCTTGAAATATTTGCTCAAGAGGTATGTGGGTAGGTATGTTAGTACATCACATATAAAAAAAAAAATGGCAGCAGACTTAGTATAATAGTTGAGGGTGTTTTGGAAATGACATTTTTGATTACTGTTCATGCTGAATTGCTTTATCAGCAGTTATTTTATCAGCATTTCTATGACTATATAGCAAGATGTTTTATGAAGCATTTCTTCATAATTTTGAATGTTTCAGTTTAATTCCTTGTCCCCTCATTTTTATAGGGAATTTATATAATTGTAATCAAATATATTTATTTGCAGGTTATAATGGCTGGTGAGAATTTTTAAACTGCATAGAACTAATGTAGAGCCATTTATTCTTAGTGTTACAAAACTTCCAAATGCTGAGCCCTCTTTTGGTGATTCATAGTTTGATTATCCCTATGTATTATTTTTTTGTTCTAAAGAAAACATTTAGAGAATGTATTTCATGGTTTTTAGTGAGCAGTGGGAATGAGAAGACAGAGCGATGGCGTGAAGCATTCCTTAATTTTTTTTCAGCAGGATAGAATTTTTTTAACCTTTGCTAAAATAACAGCTCTTTCATACTATTTATGGAATAAGCCTATATAATGATCTATTTTGTAATAGGTGTTGGAAGTGTTAATTGGAATAGTGTATAAATGAATGGAACTTATTTAATTGCTCTATCAAATTTTAGAAATATATGTTTTCTGTTACCTAATGGAAATAGACATTTCTGTAAATTTTATTGTTGGTCTTTTATTGATAATCAGTGTAAGTTGTTAAAGGCAACTTTTTCATTACAGGCTGCTTTCGTATAGAACACGGGTTTGCAGACTTTCTCTCTAAAGGGCCAGCGAATAAATACTTCTGGCTTTGGGAGCCACATGGTCTCTGTCACAGATACTGCCCTTGTGGCCATGGACTGTCTCTGAACAGGTGAGCGTGGCTGTGTTCCAATAAAGCTTTATTTGTACAGTCAGGCTGGGCCCAGACCTGCTCTAGAAGGTAATAACAGAGATCTAGACATGATTCTGGGGTTGATGTTTGGGTTCGTATGGACTTTCTGCAGCCTTGTTTTATATAGCCTTTTCTGGTCCTTTGATCCTTGTGACAATCTCTTGATTTTCCTCAGTCTCCTCAGAATACTGTCTAGTTATTCACTGCCAAATACATCAACCTCTTTTAGATTTCTACACCTTTTCAGAGTTTTCTATCATTCTTCACCCTTGGGGGTCCCACACCCACCCTGGACCTGGAATGCATGTGCATCTCTTCCGGCTTCCTTCTTGCCGCTAAACCAAGATGGCCTCTGATGTCAGACGTTTGTCTTCGTCTGATTGACTGATAATGATGACGCTGGTCGGAATGTGTTCTGGTGTTTCTCTGACTAGCCGTTTTCGCTCGAGGTCTGCTGGAATGACTGCCTTTGTTGCTTTTAGAGGGAGTGTCTGGCATGAGCTGGAGGGTGCACAGATTTATTTTCTTTTTAGAAAAATAGACTGAGTCTTTTATAAGACTTTTTTCCCAGTAAAAGAAATTCTAGAAGGGGCCTGTATTTGTAAGGAGAGGCTACAGTCAGGGCGTTTGTGGCCTGGGGTGTACGCGTGAGGTACCTGACTCTTCCCCTGGCTTTTAGCAGCCTTAGCTGTAGGCTGACCTGGGTGTAGTTAATGCTATGGGGTGGGGTGGGGGGGTTGGGGATGGAACGGAAGATGCCGCAGTCCTGGGCTTACACGGGAGGACTTCCCAGCGCTCGGCCCCAGTGGGTTCTGGGTGGGTTGGGGTACTGACCCCGCGGGGGGGCCTGGGGCTTCAGAGCTTCCAGGCTAGTCGCCACCAGCTAGCTCGGAAGCCTCTTCGTTTTATGTGACCTTGCTGCACTCGCAGCGTTTTCTGTGCTTACCACGATGTGAAAAAGACTAAGGCCCAGGCTTCTCTCCGACCGCACGACCTCGGCTGAGTTACTTGGTGTGTTTGGACCATTATTTTCTCAGCTCAGGTCACGCTGCTCTGAGGAGTAAGTGGGAACACTTTGTAGCAGTTTGGTAGCAGGCACAGCAAGTGCTAGTTTCGTTCCATCTGTTTCTCTGTCCTTAGGACACTCGGTGTGGGAAGCACGTCTCTGTTTCTTGTGATGACAGGCCCGCTGCCCACCCTTTCTCGGCCCAGCTTTATGTGGATGGGCTCCTGCCCAGCTCTGCTGCCATTTCTACTTTCTCTGCCTTAATTCTTCTTCCCTTCTGTCCCGCAATTCCCATATTTATAACTTAATGATTCCCACCCGGAGTTAACATTCCTATTAAATTTGGGGGGGGGTGGTGGTGGCAGTAATCCTTAGTTCCTCAGATAGAAAAAGCCACAGCAGGCTTGGGGGTTATATTTTGGACAACAGAAAAATGAGAGTTGGAAAAACATCCTTAAATACTGATTCAAAAGTGGAAAAATTTAGAATCTTCTTTCTATTAAGCTTCCAGTTCTGTTTTTTTATTGTAAAGTATTTTTCTCATATTCTAATATTCACCTGTCAGATTCTTACAGTTTTTGTTGTGGTTGTAACCATGACAAAGCCACATGTCTTCTATTGTATCATGATTGGAAAAACTGAACAGACCAAGATGTTGATAAGAATTGTGCCTCCAGAGTGCAAGGAGTTGCAGATCTTCCATTGCTTTTTATATCTAACTGCTGGACCCTATAGTGAAGTCATGTGGTATGTTTGCATGGTGTCATAAAGCCGTGCGGAACTGGGCAGTAGGGAATTTATTTTAGGCCAATGCATTTCCTTATTTCAAATAGTTTATTTCTAGGCATGGTTTGCTATTCAACAAAGACATGTAAATTGAAGGATTATACAAGAAGAATGCTTATTGATGGATTGGTTTTATAGCAAGAAATTGATGTTTTATTCTCAGTTTCTTGTGGTAACCTACAAATTCACTTCTTTTATTTTGTTTTGTATTTTTAAGTCTGATATTAATACACATTTAGAATAGCATGGTGGCAGTTGAGGTATTCTGTGAACACTGGCATTTTTTAAACATTTTCAGTATACATCTAAAATAAAGTTTTAATAAAAAGTTTTCTACATTTGGTAAATATTTTGGTTGTTGAACGGCGTATTGTTTTCAACATCACTTTGCTGTTTTACGAGCTAAAGTGTTTAAATTATCAGCTGGTGACAGAGAGTTACATTTTAGCAGGCAGTTCTCCCGCTATTCTAATTATTCTAATCATTTTCCCTCTCTCTTGTAAGTAGGGAGGGATTTATTAACTGTATTAAGTAGTATTTGGTGGTTGGGAGGGAGTCTGAGCTTCTAGTGAAGTTTCCCAATACCAGGCCACCAAGGGAGTTGGGAGCAGCTTCTGTGATCAGAAAGCCACCGGCCCGAGACCACACAGCCACTGTCCTGATCTGGACGCAGCCTGGATAAGGAGGGTGATACTGTTTGGGGCCCCAGAACCTGCCCTGACTGCTGCAGTCCAGGGAGCAGGTTCTCTGGGCTCTGGCACTGAACGCCTCCTGTGTTAGGTTCCTAGGGCTGCCCCAATAAACTACCAAAAACTAGGTGGCTTTAAACAGTGGAAACTTACTCTCTCCCAGTTCTAAGGGTCATGGATCAGAAATCAAGTTGTCCCCAGGGCTGTGCTCTCTGTTCTTGGGAGGACGTGTCCTGTGCCTTTTTCTTAGCTTCTGTGTTGGTGACAGTCCTTGATGTTCTTTGGCTTGTAGACGCATCACTGCAGTCCCTGCCCCGTCCCATGTGTCTGCTCTTCTTCTAAGGACACCAATCGCACCAGATTAGGGTCGCCTGCTGACCTCGTCTTTACGTCTAATCACTCCTCCACTTAAAATTTAACAAGCAAAATCTATACTTCTTTGTTTTTAGATTCTTTACCACACAAAAGATTTTTAGATCTCTGATTTTTTTGTTCTGAGCAGAATATTTCAAAGCTGTGCAGAGATTGTACCTAAGAGATAAAGGCACCCAAGTTATGGGGTGCGTGTGTCATCTGTAGATCATGCTCTGTTTCCATCACTAAGCAGCTGCTCCAAAGTCAGGTTTTCCACTCACCGTTATCTTAGAGTTTTCCTTAGGAGACCTTAAGTGCATGATTCATTAAATCAGATACTTCCAGAGCTGGAAGGAAACTGATAAATTGTCTCACCTGACCTTTTCATTTAATGTGAGAATAAACTGAAACCCAAGGATGTACGTTTGCTCATCCACATCCTATGAGATCCCATAGCAGTCCGTGTTACCTTGTGTGTTAACTGTGTCATGTTCTGAATACTAGGCATGGTTTTGGTTTTCACGTCTCTTGAATTAGAGCATCTTCACGGTACAGGCTCAGTACAGACTCGCTGATAGTGTTGATGTTGCACCTCTGACCACGCGTATCGGGGCCTTGATTCAAGTCAGCAGATGCCTCAGTGAGGCCTGACCGTGCAGTTGGGAAGTATTTCTCTTGCCTCTGAAATGAGAAACATGAGGATGTGTTGCCATGTCCTTACCATGAAATAGGATCAAAAGAGGAGGAGAAACTTGCACTATGGAGGCCAGTCCCAGGAAAGTGGCTTTGATTAGGGGCAGCGGATGGGTGGTGAAGCTCGTGGGTGGTGAAGCTCGTGGGTAGGCGCAGGCTGTCTGGTCAGTGTCTCACAGGTGCGTGCTTCATTCCGTTAGATCCCTTGAGTCAGGGGTGCCAGGCTTCAGTGTTGTCTGTCATTTTGGTATATTGAAAATAACTTCTATGTCCTTCTGGCTATGGAATCCTGAAACATTTGGCAGCCCCGCTGACCAGTTTCTCCCTCTGTTGCGTGTTTCAGAGATAGTGATTGGTGGTCTCCTTTTTCTCTGCAGCCACGCCTCCCTCTTTAGAAGTTCATTCTCGTTTTTTTTTTATTAAATGTTCCCTTTTTCAGTGAAAATCCTGTCTCCCACAGCAAAATGATTAGAGATTAGTCAAACCAATCCTACAGGATTTAGTTCATGATTCCTTGAAATAGTTATATCTATTTGTACACTGAAAATAATTTTTACAAAACTTGTATAGCTGTTCAAGAATACATGGTGACCCTTTTACCATCACCAACATGGGTTTTCAAAGCATTTTTGAAGCATTTGTCCTATTACTGTGTTTCTCAAACTGTGGTCCTCAGAATACCTGTGTCAGAGATTCTAATAGAAGTACAGGCACTGGTGTTTAAAAGCAAGTTGCCCAGACAATTTTATACACAGATCTGGCCTGTGATGCAGTGCAGGGGATTCTGATGGAGGTGTTCCTCAGGCAGCAGTAAGAAATGCCATGTGGTCTATTTTAAAAAGATTGTTTTATTTAAAAAATTATTTACTTATTTATAATGGAACTCTGTTCCTGCTGCTAACATCCTTTCTCATGTGCAGACCTTTGGAATTGTTTACCCTTAATAATCAGACCCTTGTAGCATGTATAACCAATGTCCCAGCTCAAATAGTGGATAGGTGTTACCGAAATCACTGTTAGAAATCAATTAAAGTAAATTAGACACATATATATCATTATAAATAACAATCGCGTAATAACAGAAGAGAAAATTCCACTTCAAATAAGTGAAAGAAAACAGTACACCGAAGTGCTGGTTTTAGTTCTGTCCCAGCCATTCGGCCCCTCATGAGCGCACTGCTTATGCTGTGTGCTGTTCTCACCATTTTTGGCATTTTTAGAGTATTCTTCTTAGCTGGGTGTGAAAGCTTACCACTTCCCTTACCCCTGAGATGGTTTGCTTTGCTTTTTGCTTAAGGGCAGAAGCCCTTTGCCTCCAGCCCCGTAACCTGAGTTCTCCCTGCAGGTCTCCCCCTGGCTCCTGGGCCCCGCTGCACCTGGCTTTTCTGTCTTGCGTATCTGGCCGAGCTGGAAAGTGGTCAGGAGCCGCACGATGAGTAACCTGTTCCTTTTTCCATGACTGCCTCATTTCCATTGATAACAAGTGGCTGGTCCTTGAGGCCCTTCTACCTTCCCTCCTTGTCAGTAGGTGCAGGCCTTTACATGTAAGTTGTGTTCTTTGTTTAAGAAAACCTTCCTGCCCATTTTAAAACTACTTTCTATCAGTGATTTTTTTTCCCACCTTTTTCTTCAATTGGAGTTTATCGGTAAATCCAGGCTCATTTTGTTTATCAGTTTTTCTACTCCCCAGCTTTAAAAAATATATAAATAAATAAATGTATACAAAACAACTAATGTAAGAAGAGCTAGCTTAACAAAGAGCATCTTGAAATCGTGGATTGAGTCCAGGTTCATTTTTATATATTTGCAAATGCCACGCACAGGGTCTTAGGCTGAGCTAAATTAGCATCCAGAGAACCCGGTTTAAGAGCTGCGTGTCGGGCTTGGGAGAGAGAGCCCTGCGAGTGTGATTAGTGGTCGGTTAACACAAGGGCGCCTGGGCTGTAAGGGGCGCTTGGGATGCCCGGGCTCCTGTCTGCAGGGTGTGGTCCCCGAGGACGCGCTGCCCACTCCTGGGCCTTTTTTGTTCACGGGGCGGGTTGTCAACCTCTGAATGTCAGCATTTCCAGAGTAAGACACGAATACCCATTTTTCTTCGTCATGAATTTTGTGGGGTGTTTGCATATGCATTCTGAGCCTGCTGGAGAGATGATCCAGCTGGCTGCACGGCTTTTGATGTTAAACTTAGTTGTGAATAGTCGAGGTGAGCTTCAGCTTTGTCTGAGCTGGGGAGGCACGCTTGCCCTCCGGGGCTCTCCCGCGGCGCCAGGTGGACAGGCCTGTGCTTCTGGTCGTTTGCGGACCTCCTCGTTCTGTCCCTTCCCCTCTTGTCCTCCCCGCTTTCCTGCTGGGTCCCACCCATTCACAGGTTGAAAGAAGAGAAATTTGGGGGTGTTGGTAGGTAGCCGAAAGTGAGTAGACAAATAATCTAAACAGACCTATCTTTATGCTTTTAGAACGTTCTCAGTTTTGATTTATAGCAGAGAACGAGAGACAGGAACGAGCAGATCCTGTGTGACCTCGGCGGGCTCACCCGTTCTCAGTGGCGCTGTCCTGGGCTGGACCCGCCTTTCCAGTTTCACTTGTTCGTACTCCCCTAGAGTTAGTCACGTCTGACACTGCAGCTTACATTTTTTGATAAATTTTGTACTCTTTGTGGCTTCTCCGCTTTATCTTTATGCTTTTCTCACTGCTTTTAATGCCATTTTCTGTACTATAGCTCTTCAGTCTCCGTGTATAAAAATCATCTTTATCCTTTAAAACTCTGCTCAGGTCTTATACACAAAAAACACAAAAATCTTTTTTCTGCTGCTTTAGGCGTTTAGTACTTATTGCCCCTCCCCATGGTTGCGCTTGTCTTAGCTGCCTTCCTGGAGTGTGTGCTTCTGGAAGGTGTGAACCACGTCCCGTCCATATTTGTGTTTCCTGCAGGGCCTGGGACCATTCTTGTCAGAACCGGCCATTCCAGGAATGGCAGATGACTGCATCCCAGTGGCTGTACGGGGCAGAAGGTCTGGGAAGATTCTGACAGCCAGAGCGTGTCCAGGACAGTTGAGCAGTTGATTTCAGGGAAGTCTAGACTCCCTGCAGGGCCCACAGGTCAAGGTGTGAAGGAGCTCTTACTCTGTGAAGGTCTGACTCGCAGGTGGTCACTTAGGTGAGAGTCTGCGCTTGGCATCTGAACTAAGAATTTTAAGTTCTGAAAGATCTCAGAGTGGGGTGAGATGGGAACAGGACTGGGAACAACAGGGGTTTGCCAGACGTGAAGTCGGTGGGGATGGGCGGGGTGTGGAGTCCAGACCGAGACCCGCTGGGCGATTAGGTGTAAGGTAGAAGCTTGGGCAAAAAGGAACAAAATGAAAACTGAGTTCCTCAAATTAGAATGTAAGGTTAAAACAGGACCAGAAGTCAGATTAAATTGATTTGGGTATGATTTACTAAGATGCTCACTGAGTGTCCCTCTGTTTCCCTTCCTTGGAGGCTAGCCCATTCCTAGTTGGAGTTCGGCGGTCTGGCTGCTCTGTAAAGGGGAGGGGCCTCTCTGCCCGGAGAAGGTGCTTGCTGTCTATTTGCCAAATTAATTCTATTTTCATGCTCTGATAATCCCCTCATGGAGAAAATGTTGAACTAAGTTAATAGATAACTAGCTTAATACTTGAAATTATTTCCTTCTTAGGAATAATTACTAATTCAAATTGGTAGATGATTATCATTTAATTTGTGGCCATCAAATGCTGACATGGTAGAAAGTTGTTCGACTTTGAAATAGATATATTTGGTGGGGAGGGTGTAGCTCAGTGGTAGAGCGTGTGCTTAGCAGGCATGAGGTCCTGGGTTCTATCCTCAGTACCTCCATTAAATCAATCAATCAGTCTAATTCCACCCCCTCAAAAGGAAAAAACCCGAAATAGATACATTTTATTTAGTACTTTTCATATCTTTCCATTGCTAGGAGTTTGAAAGAATAATCACAATGTCAATAATTATTTTAAAAAACACAGTACTTATAAAAAGCAAGCCAAATGGACCAAAGGTACGTTGTCTATTCATGAACTAATGAAGAAGCACACAGGGAGTTAACCTGGGTCGGTGCTGAGATGGTTGTCAGAGGCCTTGAATACTGTGCTCAGAGGCTTGACCCTTTCCTCTCCCAGGATATGACTGTAAAGAGTTGCTGGTACCTCTGTGTTTTCAAGTTTTGTTTTTAATAGCAGTAAAATCTATAGTGCTTTGTTACCTGTTTATTGGTTCTTAGTTAATGGCAGGTCAGGAACCAGCATGAAAACAGAATCAAGGTTATTATAATGAGGACTTCAGGTATATTTATTAAAAAATGTATTATGATAAGTCAGGCTTATGAGATGTACGAAGAAATTTAGTTTATTGAAAATGTAGACTTCAGTGATATTATAGTATATTTTAAACTTACCAAGAAAAAGGGCTGTTTTTTGTTTAAGGAAATCCCTCTTTAGTATCTTCTAACTTTTCCCCCTTTTAAAATTTAGGATTGAGTTACATTTATTTGTTTGTCTATCTACCTATTAATGCATTTTTAAAACAAACATCCCCAAGATCTTCTGCCTCTTTCTAGGTAGGTTTTTTCCTTGTTTAAAATCCTTCAGCTATTGTCTTTAGAGTAATTTTCAATCCCTTAGTCTCATAGCAGTGTGGCTTGGGCGTCGGTTCTTGCCCTGCTGTGTCCTGTGCTCCCCAGCTGTCCCTGCTTCAGTCGGAACGGCCCCTCCCCTTTGCCTGGTTAGCTCCCACGCTTTCTGTAGACTCCCTTGCGGCATCTTCTCTGCGGGCCTGGCCTGACCCGGCAGCCTGCCTGGGCATCCTTCCCGGGCATCCTTCCTGGCAGCTCTTGTAGGAGCAGTTTGGCGTCAGAATCCTCGCTTCCTAATACTGTGAAGTCTGTTTCTTTATGCCTCTGATTAGTACCTGCGGGGTCGGAATTGCCCTGTTCCTTTCTGTATTCCCAGCAGCTGTGGTGAACAGGCTGGTTGTGCTCCGGAACGGCTGAATGGGATGGAGAAGGTAAGGGTGACGGGCCTCTAGGCTGCCCCCTCCCCCAATCTCTGTGGGGGCCTGAGTGGGTCACAGTGCCCTTCATCTCCAGTTCTAGCTTCTCTCTCTTCACCCCTTCTCTCCTCACCTTTGAGTAGCTGTGGCTCTTTACTGAAGTAGGCTGAAATAAAGAAATTAGAGACACTGTCTTGCAGACTCTTAGGATATTTTATCTGTGTGGTGGCCTTTCCTGCCTCACTGAAGGCAGGGGTA
Source organism: Camelus dromedarius (assembly GCF_036321535.1). Taxonomy (NCBI): domain Eukaryota; kingdom Metazoa; phylum Chordata; class Mammalia; order Artiodactyla; family Camelidae; genus Camelus; species Camelus dromedarius. Next base: position 34,976,919 of record NC_087456.1, read on the forward strand.
TAGATGTCCTTCAGTAGGTGTAAACAGGTGTCTCTTCATTCATTGGAACATCCTCTAATTCTTTTCAGTTTGACTCTCTTTGTAGTCTTTCGTAAGCAGGGGTATGATCACAGGAGTTAGGAGAAACACACTTCGTCCCGCTTTGGTTTGAGGAGTCTGCATGTCTCTGTGCAAGATACAGCTGGCCTTCACATGCCAGTTTGTGGCTGAGACGTCTTCCCACGCCTAACCTACGAATCAAGTGAATATCAAAGTGATGTTGCTTCCTGCTGTTGGCTGGGAATGCTCTAAACACTCTAAGGTATCAGGGAGCACAGGTTTTGCCTTAGTTTTAGATAGTCACCACAGTGCCTAACACTGAAGAATGAAGGAGAAGAAATATTAACCAGACCAGCTTAGAGTTCAGAGTCCTAGTGTTTAAGCATTGAGTACAGAATAAATCCCCATTTGTCAAAACTAACCAAATTAGGAATAAATAATGGCTTCTTTGTGTGGCCAGGGTGGGGAATGCCACTCTCAGGTGGCTTCTGGGATGCTTGTGGGATGTACAGGTGACACTGTCTGAGAGGCAGCCGCTGGTCAGATGTGGCTGAGCCCCGCGGAACGGTCCGGCCTGCGGTGGAGGAGCCCTGGGCTCAGCGGCAGGGGTGGTTGGGGCCGAGCCTGTGGACGGAAGGTGTGTCAGGTCCTGGTCACCGTGGCGCCCTTAAAAGGGCAGTTTCACTGAAAGCTAAGTAAATAGTCAATGAATACTGGGAGAAATTAAAAGGTAACTTGTGTGTTGCTGCCTGTCTTTAGCTGTAAGTACAACATGTAGGGTATTTTCTTGTGAGGACCCAAATAATGCTGTTTCCATCCTTAATAACTCTGTACTTTTAAAGCCTCTTATTGTCTGCCGTCTTTCTAAGAGTTTATCATTCTTTAGTCAGAGGAGTGGATCTTTGCAGTCAAAAGGTTTCTGAAAACAAAATTTAAGTATCAATATATAATTCCATTTTGAGTGTAAGTCTATAATTACTATTAATTAGATTTTCAGTTTTTTTTGAGTCCTTTATATTTAAAGTCTCATGTAAAATCCTCAGTAGTGCCATCAACATAGCATGTTTGTTATTCCTACTATTAATTTAAAATAATAATGCTCATTCTTCGGATTGTATCTTCATTAAGTTGTAGTTTCCCGTATCAGTGTGCTGGAGAAGTGCGCTCCTTTCCGGTGGAAGTAGAAGTGGGGCGTGACCCCGCTGCGGGCCATGTGCGGAGCAGCGGGGAGGGCGCTTGGCGGGTCCCGGGCAGGGGTGGGGGGCTGGGGGGGCTGCAGCGGCGGGCCTGAGCGGGGTGGGGGGGGGGAGGAAGGGGCTGGGGGGAAGGGGTGGGGGAGGGACGGGGAGGGGGAGGGGCGGAGCTGGCGCAGCCGCCGCCTGGGCGAACGTCGCAGGACCCATTCAGAGACCAGTTCGGTTTCGCGGTATCAAGGAGAATGTCACAGCAACTGAATTTAGTTTCTCAGAAGGAAAATTTTAAAGCATAAAGCATAGCTATGATTCCCCTCAGAAGTCAGTACGCTGAGAAATCTTTTTATTAAAAGCCCGGGCCGTTTTGTGTAACGTGAGTCGGGGCCTTTTGCCGGCCTCTCCTCCCGCCCTTCATCTTCTCCTGATTCTCATTCGCATTGGAAGTCTGTGCACAGGCAAAGGGGAATCAGCCCAGAGGCCCGACTACTGTTCCTCTTTCTTTTTTGGAAGGGAGAGAGTGGGCCGGAGGGGGTAAGGCAGTTTTCATACAGTTTGTTCCTAGACCCTGGTGTGTCCTGCGAACCTGGTTCTCCGTTAAGCGGGTGCTGTTCTCACTGACTCAGGTCTGGCGCCGGTGTCGAGGCCCGGGGGCGGGGCTGTGGAGAAGTCCCCCGGCGGGGACACGGGAAGACCTGCGTGGGGTGGGGGGGCGTCGTGCCTTCACCACCTGGCTCTAGGTTTCCTTTCCTTGCCTGGTGTTTAGGAGTGTCAGAGGAAGTGATAGAAAAGCTTTTAAAACCTCTTTCTAGTTGACTGTAAACTGTAGTCTGGAAAGAAGAGAGGCTTTCTGAAGTTCAGGAGTGATCAGTGTCTGTAGCAGAGGACGTGTGCTAAAATGAATAAACAGCAGTTACTAAGCTTTTTAAAATGAGGATAAAATGTGAAATCATTTGTTAATTCAGAAGAATCTGTTAAATTTTTCCTTCATTTACATGAGAAGTGTTTTCTGTTTTTTTGTGATGATTTTTTTGGTTAATGAGTACTTGTTACAGACCAAAGGCTGTTAAAACAAATGACCTTACAGTAATACATAATTCATACTCATTAAAGTATTTCCAAGTACTAGCTTGTATTCCATGGGGCCTTATCAGCTTTGTTAGGGTAGAATTCACTGCTATGAATTATGTAATACAAGGAATTCAGTAGAATGCTTTCTATAATCAGGTTTGGAAGATGGTCCAAGTATTTATCTTGGCATGTTATGGGTGTCAGTCTTTTGCCATGGATGGTTATAGTTTGGTTGCCATGATTTTTCTGGTGTTACAGCCGAGTGTTTGGCCCAGTAATCACGTGCTTTTGCCAGGCTCCCGTGGTTGCTCTGTGAGTTGCTGAGCGACATGGCAGAGATACACGGAAAATTTATTGTGTGCGTAGCAGCATACTGTGTCCAGTTAGCTGAAACAAACAGATCGTCTATCAAAAGCTTTTTGGACAAACTTCTTTGAAAGGGCCAAGTAGGGATCTCTTGTCTTCTACATCCTCATAGGGAAATTCTTCCGCAAAGATAAGCAAAAGAAATAATCCTGCCTTGCATTTGTGGACTGCTTTAACACTTTTGAGAAGTATTAATCCCTTATTCTTCCAGGCATTTGTTTATTAGAAGGCTGCCTGTATTGACCACTCCGAGAGGAGGATTCGAGGCCTCGCTCTGTCACCCCATACTGCGTTCTCGTTCTGAACTTTCCTTTAGGGAAAGTAGATGCTCATGTGAATTTGAACTAATCAGGTCCTGATTGTTAGACCTGTGTTCTTTATAACTTTTTGTTTTCCAAATTTGATTATTTAAAAAATATATATCAGACTTTAATAGGTACTAGAGGTTTAAAAAAAATGAGGAAGAGACAGATTCTGCCCTTAAATAGTAGTTGCTTGTGTAATCATTAGACCTAGTGAGGTATTGGACCTCAAATGCATAGATAACTGATTCCTTAAAATACCCTAGGACAAATTACTAAAAGGAGTATTTTATAAAATGAGGCAAGGTTGACCAGGCAGACTAGCTGGGACGGGTGTTTCAGCTAAGATGTCATGCAGTGCCAGAGGCACATAGGCATGGAAGAGCCTGGCATTTAGAAGTGTCAGTGGTTCATTAAGGTTCATTAAGGCCAGAATATAGGGTTTATAAGGGGGAGTGTGCGAGCCAGTAAGGAGCAAGGCTGAGGAAAGAGTTTCATTCCTTAAAGGGTTTTAAGCAGGAGTTTGACATAGTTAGATTTTCATTTTAGACTGATCATTATGGTGAGTGTGTAGAGCAGGAATTCTATTACCAAAGTCAGGAAGGGCAGTGAATAGGTTATAGTAGTGCAGCAAGGGTCAGCAGAGAGGTGCTGGGAGGCAGAGGTAATAGGAGCTGGGGGTTCGTGGAGGTGAGGGAGTCAGAAGGTCTGGTCTGGCTGGGGAGGGGTGTCATATGGGATGACTGCGCTGTGGCGTCGCTCCCAGGGGAGGGAGCACAGGGTGGGACGGATTCGAGGTGTTCAAGGTGTTAGACATTTCTGGTTCGGCTACCAAGGCAGGGAGATCTATCCAGTAGAGTGGAAGTGAGACTCTGGAGCTATTGGTTCATAAATCATCAGTATGAAAGAGACAGTTTGTGTGCCAGCTGAAAATGCATAATTATTGATTTAAATAATCAGAGGACTTCCCATTAAAGGAAACCTGGGCAAGCAGATCAGCAGAACTGTTCATTGATCACAGAGCAAAAGGCATATTTTGGGCAGAAATGAAAAAGCAGACTACATAATTCCCTTATCACACCCGTTATGGTGGCGATTCGCATTCACGTTGCTACCTTGATTTAGCAGGCACTAGATTAAGTGGTAGTAAACACACGTAGTTCTTAACAATACTTGATAAAAGTAAGTCACGAGAACTTGGATCTTCATCCAAGAAATTGGAAGGGATCGAAGTGTTCTCTTCAGTATCACAAAATACTGGAACTAACAGACTAGCGCTGCAGAGAACAGAGCAGTGTTGTGGCCAGAACACCGTGTGCACAGCCAAACTACTGTTCACATGTGATGAGAATCGAGTGATGGTGTTAGATTTTCAAGGGTTAGAGAAATGTATTGCATGTGTGCTCTTTAGAAAAAATACTTAAAGATATGCTGTAGGAGGAGAGGCAAAACTAAGTTTAGGAAGTGGACATCGTGCGAAAGCACTGGGAATGAGCATCGAACCAAATTAAGTGTGAAAGCAAGACTGAACACGTGTTGTTCAAGGTTGGAAATAGTGCAAAATGCCAGGAATAGCTTAGAAAGATAGGCTGTGGTTATAAAACCTGTAATCTAAAGACTTGGTGGTCGAATGTTAGGGGGAAAGTAGCAGCGCGCTCAGGCCTTGCTGGACCTGGATTAGATTATGTATCATAAGATGGATTTCATTTTCCCTTTGACAGTCAGCCAAGAACCGGTTAAAGGAGAACTTAAAAAACGTGGAAGTCACCGTTAGTAGACTTTAAATAGGAGGGGATATATGTTTGTTTCTGAGTAGCTGGAGAATATTAATGCAAGCAAACATGGTCCATATGGCAAGAGATGAAAAAAAAAACCAGAAAACAAAAAACAAGACTATAAAAGACAAGTATCAGTAAAACAATTTATACTAAATGTGTTGAATTTCTCTTTTAAAAGACAGACTGAGCCTAAAAAAGTAATCCTCAGCTATGTTCTGCTTTCAAAAGATATGCTTAGAACAAATAAATCTAGAAAGGTTAAAAATAAAAAGGTAAGCCGAGGTTTATAGGAAAATATGACAGAAAAGACAGTAGAGTAACTATGAACTCCCAAGTAGAACTGAGTGGAGAAAAACTGCATTAAATACGATAAAGGACAGTTTTTAAAAATTGACTTGAGGTGATAATTAACAAACCAATAACTATGGGAGAGTTGAAGTCACGTGCGTTGGCTTCACAACAGACTTCTAGGCCCAGTTTTTGTTTTTGATTCCTAAGATTAAATAGGAATCTTCCAACTCATGCTCTTGAGTTAGTATATTCTTAGTACCAAAAATTGGGCCAAAGGCGGTATTACCAGAGCTCTTCAAGGTATTAATAGAAGTCCTGTGGAGGAATTTCATGGCGAGACAGTTTTGGGAGAATCTGCATAGGGTGGTGTTCTGGAGGGTCGCAGTGCACTTTTTAGTATATCAGGGTCCCCGAGAAGTGCAGCCCAGGATTTGTGGAGCCCAGTAGGTTGCAGATTCCTTTGACGATGGACTTCTCGCTCGCTTTGTCTCCCTCTGTTTTGGTTATGGAATACAGGTTAACAATTTAAGAGATCCTAGTGTTTTAAAGAGCAGAGTTTGGAAAACACTTACGAATATTGGTGTACTCTGTAATAAAATTAAGACTAATGGAACAGTTGAAGAGTCAGTCATTCATTAATCATAGAAGGTTTATCTGACCAAGGAAGATTTATCTGAACATATAAAGATGGTTTAATAAAGAATATCTAATTATATGATTCATCACCTCATTGGGTTCAGTAAGAAGACTTGTATTATAAGCTTACTGGAGCAGAAAAGCATTTGATATCATTTGATACCTACCTCCCTTTTTTAAATAAAAAAAAACCTCTTAGAAAATTGGTAATGTCATTTGATATGGAATATGGTCAGTATCATAATTTATTGCAATTTCATAGATGTATGTCTTTATTATTCCTTATCTGCTATATTTTAAGCTCTTTGTGAGAAGGAAATAAGTTAATTTTTACATTTTTTGTTACTCATTCTATTATAGGACTTTGCATTTTAGGCATTCTATAGCTATTTGTTAAATGAAAACGTTATTTGGACGTGTATCCTTGTGTAATTTTTTGATTAAAATGGATTTTTGAAAAACATTTTCTTTATGTAAATTTTTTTAAAAAGTGTGGAACACATGATTTTTCAAAACTGAAATATTCTTCACAATGGGCCTTTATTTTTTTTTATTCATTTATCCAGAAAGCCTGAATTCCTAAGGTGAATTTAAATTTTGCCTAACAGTTAAGTGACAGGGAATTTATAAAGGTTCTTGAACAATAAAAGGGTATTATAAATACTGTTTTAAAAAGGATTGTCCTGGCCAGAAGGGTTATACTTGGTAAAGCAGGAGTTGTGGGTGAGGACTCTTGTGGTAATGGCAGGAGTGTTCATTTAGGAAAATCAAGGGACTCTGGGACCTGAGGCTGGCTCAGAACGCTCCATGATGTGGTTGGGTTTTGCGCAGAACACGATTTTTCTTTGGTCTTGAGGAACTGCCTTCCAGCCCATGAAACCCTAGCTGTGAACTGTGGCTTTACGGAGCCTGAGAAAATTTTGTTCATATGCAGATTTCTGTAGCCTTTCAATTTCCAGGACGAAACTGCAGTTACTCAGGGGGGTGTGTGTGTGTGTGTGTGTCTGTGTGTGTCTGTGTGTGTGTGTGTGTTTACAGACACAAAATGGGCTGAACTTAGTAATACAGATTTGTAAGAGTCAGGAAATCTGAGTTCTGTTATTTTCTCCTTGTGTGATCTTGGATAAGTCACATAACTTCTCTCTTGAATTTTCTTACCTGTAACTTGGAAATTATTTTACCCACTCCACAGTGATGTTTTGAGAAGACACTATGGAAACTTTTAAAAAATTGCAAAACTATAAGATGTCAGTAAAGCATACTGGTACTCATTTTGCTTCAAGAGGACATATAAACACAGAATTTGGAAGCCCTAAAAATCATGGCAATTAGGAAACATGAAGATATTTTTTCCTTTTTCTTTTGGGTTTTCAGTTAAAAATTAAGCATGCAGTTTTAACTAGTATTTAAAAGCCTTTGCATTACAGAGAGAAATTTAACAACACAGTTGTATCATTAGATCCAGCATTTACATTACTAACATTTTGTTACTTATTCTAAAGGAATTTATTCAGTATATATATTGAAATCTGTTGTTTTAACTGTATAGCCAGATGAAAATATGACAGGAGAAGTTTGAATGTAGTTTCTATTCTTTGTAACAGTTTGCTTGAGGAGTGGGCAGGCTTTTCTTCACTTGACAGATGTAAAGGAAGGACCTTGAGAAGGCAAGTGGATTTCCTAAGCTTGCGTTTGCTGGATGATGACCAAGTCAGGGCTAGAATTCATAATTTTTCTTGTTACTTACACATTTTACCCTTTGGGTCCAGCATTTTTTTTTTTTTGCTGATATTATGAGCTTGTAATAATATTTGATCATTGTAATAATCTCTTAGGAAGATGGTCAAATGATGTGTGACTTCTGCTTATTGATTTGAAGAATCACAATAAGAAGCCACATTTTCTATAAGAGGATGTATAATTGTTCTTTGATAAAACAAATTCTCAGGCTTATTAAGTAAATTACATTCATACAGTCATTTACTGAAAATAAAAGTGAGTAAGTAATGGACTTACAGAGCACACATTTTTCAGTGCTGATTTATAACAGGAAAAACTGTATAAAATACTTCATGAAATGATGCTCTAAAAATGTATCATAAAATGTTTGACTTCTTTTTTAATGTCAGAGAAATATCTGTATGGGAGGGGTTAAAAGGGGGTAAGTTATGAAACTGAGAATGTCACCATTTTGTATGGTTTTCTCACTAACCTTAAACAAATGATTGTTCTCGTGCTACTTTGATAAGTAATTATAAATTGAAATCTTAGAGCATCACATCATCCTTAAATAGTTTAGAAAACAGTAACAAACCCAGTAGCATTAACTTGGTTTTTTTGTGAGGTCAGCTCTGTACTTGATACGTCATTCAAGCACATCAAAACTTTTTCCTTCTTGGTGTTTTAGATTTCAGACCAGTTGGCCATTGACTGTTTTTCAGTAGTTTTTTTCTTGCATGAAGACTTTCATTAAGGGATCTCTCAGGAGTGACTCACGCATTCCTGGTGAGGCTCTCTCTGCAGTGCTAACGATTCTGTAGCAGCCCAGGATCCCTTGCTTGGAGCTGTTCCTCTTGAATCAAAATGTCAGTAAACTCTGAATTTGTGCAACGTGACTTATTTGTTTGTTTCAGAAGAAATTAGAATTTGGTGGACTTTTGACACTGGAAGGGACTTTGGAGATCATGTAATCCAGTACCTTTATTTGATGTTTTAGGTAACTGAGGCTCAGAGGGTGTAGTTGGACCTTACAAAGAAAGTTCTTGGTAGAAGTGAGTTGACTCGTGTCCTATATTGTATTCACATGCTTGTCTCCTCCTGTTATTATTTATGTTGGTGAGAATCTCCTTAATAACATTACTGACTAAGTCAACAGTAACAAAAATACAGTTCTAGACTTGTGGGAGTGCCTGGCTCTTAGATTTCATTCAGCACTGTAACAGAAGAAATGATTATTTGAAACATTTTGCCTAGATGGTGGACTAATCTATAAATTGAATTAAAAATATATTTTGTTAACATTTAATAAATGTTGTGAAGCAAATCTTTTTCTTAAAAATGACATGTGAAAGGGAAGGTGCTTGAATTGAAGTAAACACCTCTAATATTAAACTTTGACAATTAATGAAATAATTACATTTGTTAGGACACTGGGTTTTATGTTAAAAGAAAAAAGATTGAAATGTAATTTTAAGAGTTTTCTATCTTTGACATATTAAACTAAATACAGGTAGATGTCCTTCAGGGTTACCTCTGTTTGGTGGAAGTAAAGAGTGAAATAATCAAAAGATGAGCGCCAGGGAGAAGTCCGTATCAGGGCATCAGAATAGTGAGCTTCTCCACAGTTGACTGTAATGAACCTTTCTGATAGCAGAACTGTAAATCTGGAAGAGTTAGAGATGTGCATAATCTGATTGTCAGCGTTCAGTTAGGAAGGTGTTCTTGGGCATATATTAATGATGGTTTTGTCATTCTTAATTTTTCCCTTTTGTTTAAATCATATATTAAATAATAAGTAGGTCTATTTGGCCTGTTTCCAAGTGGACAAGGCTGTTTTAATCTCCTAGGCTTTGAGCTGGAGAGAGAGCAGTTGGGAATCGGCGTGTGTGAGGGAGCCAGGCTGACTGTGCGTGCCTGCTTTCTTATTATAGCCGGGGTTCTGCTCAGGGATCACAACTGAGGTGGGTGTTCTGGTTGGGGTTCTTGCTGCCAGGCCTGCGGCTTTGCTTTTCTGTGTGTATTACACGAAGTTAAGTAATATGGAAAAAAACGTGCAGGGGTTTTAGGATATTTTTTGGAAATATTACTTCTGTTTTTGGATTTTAGAAAGTGTTACTTTTAAGCCCTCTGTTCTTTGTTCCATGCTATACTTCTGGACTTTCACACACTTTGATGTTTCAATAAAGTATAATCCAGCTGATAAGCAACAGTTACTCGTTGTACCTCGTGGAGGCTCATTGTTCGAGAGAACTGTGCTGGATGCACCGGGGGATTCAGGGGAATCTCGGCAGCCTTTGTCATCCAGGATTTTACAGTCCTGACTGATAGTGTCATTAACGGCAGAAGGATGGCCCTCGTGCCTCCAGGGCCTGTCCCGCAGCGCAGGGCTATTGCAGGGACATCAAAGGGAGGGGCGGGCTCGTCCCTGTGAGTGGGCTCCCTGAGGTCCTGGGGGCACAGGGGCTTGTTCTGGGCTTTGACTGAAAGCCATCGTGGTAGGTGAAGTTGGGATTTCTAAAGCTCAAAAATGGGCCAGTTTGGCAAAAATAGTGGGACATGAGGCTCTGATTCATTCTCTTTGTAGCTGCCAAAGTGGTATTTGTAAAATGGAAAACCAGGTCTTAGCTCGGCGTCTGAGAACCAACCAGGCAGCATTGCGAGGCTGCCCCGAGCAGGGCGCCTGCTGCTGGGTTCCCGGCCCGAGTCTCGGGCAGGCCCTGCTAAGCTGCTTCCCAGGGGTGGGAGCTCTGTAAGGGCCGCCGCCTTTGCTGCTCATCTTTTTATCCGTGGTGCTTGCCTGCTTCAGAGGAGGAGTTCAGGACACGCCTGTTGCATAAACAGGGGCCTGCAATTCCAGGCCAAGGAATTTGGACTTTATTCTAAAAATGGTGGAGAACAATTAGAAATTTTTAAACAAAAGAATGATTTGGGGAAGGTATTCTAGGATGATTAATTTAATTGATTGTTATGCACTCTGGCCTTCTAAGCATCGTACTGAAGTGCTTCTGACATAGTAAATAAACATTTATAGCCCTGAACGTTTGTGGTAGTTAATCGCTGGAACAAATCCCAGATGCTCGCCTTTTTAAACTCTAAATTAGCGTTTAGAGCCAGTTTTCACCACTTTTTTAAATTCACTAAGACGAAGCAGGATTAGGTAGGCTTTGTTTTTTCATTCATTTGGCAGATATTTGAGTGCCTGCTTTGTGGCCGTGTTCTAGGTGGGGAGAGGGTGGCGCACAGTGATAACAAGAGACATGGTGTGTGACCCCAGGAAGCATTTTTACTGGTTTAATGACATTGAGAACTCCTGAGTGGTTTCAAAATCATGTGAAGAAAGTGTAAAAAGAAACATTTTCCTTTTCTCTATTCCATATTTTTCTAATGGACATCACAAGTGGAAATCTGGGCATGTAGGGGCCTCCTCTGGGACCTTGTGTGTATTGGTACCTGGGCCATTTAACAATTTGATGCTTAATTAACAATAACTTTCTTAAAAATGATTTGATGATGAGATGTGCACATGCCCCATTTTAGTTTTTGGGAAATATATCAGTATTATTGGGGTGTAGTGCTAATTGCTATTCACAATATACTAGGTGCTCTAGCAGAATGCAAGGTTTTGATTTTATTCACTGGGAAGTTTTCACAGATGGTAAATACATTATAAATAAGTGTGCATAATATTTCACTTAGGCATTGGAGTTCTTTATAACAATAGTCTATGACTCTGACCAAGTGCCGTGCTTTGGAGGAGTAGATGAGTAAGCCGTGTACAGTTCGGAGCTTCTTTTCTTAAGTGGACAGGCTTGGCTTATTTCCTGCCATCCAGTTTGACTGAGAGACAGTGTTTATGTGGCTTTATTGGAAAATTCAGAATATATTTTCTGTTTAAAATAGTCAAACTGCTTACATATTCATAGAACTTTTTCATTATTTTTCTAGATCATTCAAAAATCTAGAAGATTTGTGACTAATGGTTGACTTCACGATTTTTAAGTGAAATTTGGTTTGTGTTTAAAGCAGCTTTACCGATTTTAGAATGCACCCACAGCAGAATGCGATGGCGGCAGTGATAGCAAGATGATTCTTATCTCCACTGATGAAATGACAAAATGTTCTAAGCCAAAGTAGAACATTACTGGTAATTCTGGGAAAATCCAGTGACAGTACAATTCTGAAAGGTACTAGGAAAATTTGTATTAAAAACAGTGTCTTCATGGTTCTGTTTCCAGAATATGAACAGGCACGTCTGCGAAGACCAGGTTGTGTTCATGCAGACACCCGCCTTTCCTCTCCAGTGTCTTTCTTTTACTTAGCAGTTACTGTCCACTTTCTACATTTTTTCTTTTCTTAAAAGAGAAGCTTTTTGCCTGGTGATTCTGTATTTGGACTTAGTTCAGTGGTGAATGGGAATTGTGCCCACCGATTGAGATAAGCCGGGTTTTCTGGCGGGTGCTTTGTTTTAAAGAAGCGTTGTCAGTGATGGCCTCCTTTTATGCGTGGCTCAGCTCTGTGGAACTGCCTAGAACGTGAAGTGTGTGCTTCATACTCCTCTGCGAGGGAGGAGATGAACTCTCCCGATTCAAAATGTGCCTCAGTAAAGTCTTCTTGATAGATGTGTTAAAGTCTTACTCTGACTTACAGAACTAGGAGTTTCCTCTCTTAAATTACAGTGGTCTAATACAAAACCATGGGAAGTTTAAGAAATAGTGTGTTTTGACGTGTGGAACGTTGTGGCCACCTCTAACCCTCTGTGAGGTGGAGCCTTCCTGTGTGTGATGAGTTAGGGAGCAGACAGAAAGCTCCCAGCTGGGGGCCAGACCCTCCTCCTCCCCTCTTCCCCTTCCCCTGCTCCCTGGCTCGGGGCTCCACTCGGCCTAGGGGCTCCGCCCCGAGCCACTTCTTTGGGGAGGACTTCCTTGACACCCCCTCCCCCCTTTCCCCCAGACGCTGTTACATGCTCCCTTGTCACTTGTATTTTTTATGGATCAGACTTGGAGCATTTGTTACCCCTGGTGTGGTTGGTGGTGCTGCTGGTGGGCTCCAGGAGGGCAGAGTCCGGATCGGGGCAGGACCTGTGCCCGGTGCCCGGTGTAGGACCTAAAATCATGTTCACGTGGTAATGATGGACACTTACAGGTACTCAGAAAAAAGCTTCATCTAATCTGTGTCACTCAGGGTCTGTGTCCGCGAAATTGGGTGAAACACAAATCAGGTCAATCGGAAGATAACAGAAGAAAAAGGTGGTGTGACATGTGAATTGCCAAAAGTTGAAAAAGACATATTATGTTGGAAAATTAGATTTATAATCGTAGTGACTTGCTTCCCATTGTGGATTTGAACTAACCTGAAGATAAATTGACTAGGCCTTCCTCCAAATAAGCTGTAGTTGGTTTTTATTTTTATATGTCCTGTGTGGCTGTCTCTGCTTCAGAGGTCCTGGGTCGACAGCTAAATGTCTTCCTAACAAGTCATCTTGGGTTTTTAGCATATGTGATTTTGCCTTGCCTTACTGATCAGGTTCTCCTCAAAACTTTCACACTGTGGCTGACTTCCATGTTTCCTCTTTTGGAAAACATCCCTCTCCTCCACCCCCTCCCCCAGGTCTCATGGATTTGGAATCTCTTCTTGTTATTATTATTTGCTTTGATATCTCCTAAGTTGTGGGAACAGCTGTGATGGTATAGATGTAACAGGAGCCTATCTCAAAGAGATGTTTTTCTTTGTTTTTAAAATGTTCTTTTTCTTAATTATGCCCAAACTGATTTAAACATTAAAAACAATTATTCTGAATTTTTCTCACACTTACGAGAGTGTTGAACTGAGTACAGATCGCATGTGTGAGCAGTGCACGCTGAAGTGTAAGTTAATTCACGTGCATGTTTTTTCTTGTAATCTTAAAACCTGAGAGGAGCTCATTCACGCTAGCTGTGAAGTGTCACCGGGGAACTGGCCTTGGAAAGCTGTAAACTGCAGAATCTGCTGAGGGAACGTCTCCTCTTCACGTGGTCAGAACTGCAGTTGCTTTTCTGCACATTGTGTGACAGATGCTTGCGTCTTAACCACAGACTGGTGAGGGAGTAACAGTGGATGAAGGGGACCAGAGCTGGGAGAGAGGTAGTCTTGTTACTGTTTCAATGGAAACAATGTTTGCATAATAAATTATATATAAATGTATAAAGCTGGGTTTTATTAAAAGAAAGGACTTGTTGGGTTTGATTGGTGATTGGTTGCTGGTCGTCTTCCAGATACATTGTTATTTCTGCTTCAGTTTCCTGAGGGTGTACCCCTGGGTGCGTACTGAAATGTTGGACGTGAAAATGAAAATCTAAATTACTCTCTTTGTTGAAACATGTGCACAGAATCTTGGCCCTGGAAGATGGCCTTATCTCAAAGGAGTTTACATGACGCAGGAAAGGGAAATGATGCTGCGATTCCTTGGCTAGAAGATTTGTTACCAGATCACCTTTCTCATGGTTATTTTATTTAAACTTATGATAAATATGTTTAGAACAGTAAACTGATTTGTAGAAATTATTTTTACATATGAAAGGATGCATTTGAAATTGTTTCCACAGCTACTGAAATATCTTTCTGCTGACTTAATTTTCTGTCTAGTAATGAACTCAGCTGATGTTAAGGCAAACGGGTTGTGTGTTTGGTGAGCTAGAATATTAAATCCATCAAAGCAAATGTTTCGATTTGTCAGACATCCTCTTCCCTTTACAGTTTCTTTAAGGTTTGAAACGCCAGGATGCTGTGTGAAGAACAGGTGGTGGTGGTTGTATTGCGCGTCTCTAGTAGTCACTTGCCAGCTGTCACGCAGGCTGGGGAGGAGTAGGTACTGAGACGCCAAGGTGAACGGCAGAGTGGGCACGTGGGTCGGCCGCAGCGCCGCAGACGCTGAGCGGGACGGCGAGACTCAGTGACGCGAGCAGGACAGCTGATGAAAGCACAGCAGACACGGTGGCGGGTCCTTCTGCCCGCGGGGCCGTGGGGAGGAGCCTGGCCGAGTGGGCGCTGCGCTTCCACGGGGTTGGGTCGTAGCTGAGGAACCCAAGTCTTGTCATTCGAAATGGACATTTGAAAATGTTGTTTTTGGTTATTTATGATGTGATAAATCTCTGGTTGTATAAGCCAACATCTTATCATTTGATTAGTTATATTTAAAGCAGAGTTGAGAGAAAAAGTAGATATCTGCATCTGCCAGGTTGAAAGGACCACGGATCCTCCTAGCTCTGAGAAGAGCCTGGAGCCGTGGGAAAGCGCTGGGTAGAATGTCGCAGCAGTCAGGGCAGGCCCGTGTGAGGTGGACTTTCCATTGTCAGTCCTTTTGGTTTTTATGATCTCTGTTGAAAATTCTTTCCAGGGAACAATTTGTATACAGCTTTTCAGCCTGGGAACAAATACCTCATGACCCACTTACAGGCCTCTTAACATTCAGATTAATGTTAAAGGCTTTTAAGATGAAGGCAAATTTTATGTTTCAAAATATTTATTCTTTCAGAACCAAGAACTTAAAATTATTTTATTCTTTCTTTGAGGGGCTGCATTATTTTTAGTATTATACTCAGAGTAACTACTAAGCTGGGATGATACACTCTAAAACTTTAGGAAATGTAACCATGTCGTTAAACAGCATTTCATCGATTTCAAGAAGTTGTTGGAATGAATGAAGATTTTGTATATTAACTGATTTAAAAGTTAAACTTACCTTTAGCTTCCAATGATTAAAAAAGGAGAGAGAGGTATCATTATTTTGTGTTTACTTAAATTACTTGATCTGTATTGCAGATAAACACGCATGTTAATCTAAGAACACAGCACTGTGTTAGGCAGTGCTCTCCAGAGAAACAGGACCAAGAGGTTGCACATACACACACACACACACACACACACCCACCCACACCCACATCTATTATAAGGAATTGGCTCACGTGATTATGGAGACTGGGGAGTCCCGAGATCTGCCATCTGCAAACTGGAGCGCTGGGAAAGCTGCTGGTGTAGTTGTAGTCCAAGTCCAAAGGCCCAAGAACCAGGAGAGCCGGTGGTGTAAGTTCCAGCATAAGTCTGAAGGCCTGAGAACCAGGACAGGCAGTGGTGTGAGTCCCAGTTCAGCAGCAGGAGAAAACCGGTGTTGCAGCTCAGCAGCTGGCCAGAGAGTGAATTCTTCCTCCCTCTGCCTTTTTGTTTTTTTTCAGGCCTCGGTGGATTGGATGTGGCTCCCCCGCACGTGGAGGGCAGCCTGCCTAACTCAGTCCTCCAGTGAAGATGCTTATCTCATCTGGAAACACTCGCAGATGCTCTCTGACATAATGTTTAACCAAGTATCTGGGCACCCCACGACCCAAGTCATCTTGACACAAAGAATTAACCATTCCACACACCACAGATAAATTCTTTCCTATATCATATTATTTCCAAAAGTGCTTAAATTGTACTTGAAACAGGTGAAGCAGAAGAAAATGTTTTGATGAAATTATTACTTTCGCATTAAGTTCCCTTTTCCTGAAGATGTACAGGAAATACCGAGGGACCCCCTACCCCGTCCCCAGTACTGTCAGGGTTGCCATCCAGATCCCGTGTGAAACCCTGTCATTTAGTCCATTTTGGGGTGGTCATGTGGGAACCTGTGGTCACTTTACAGTCACTGCAACAAACATAACAGACTCTTAAGACTCCCCATCTTCCAAAGTCCATCCTCTGGTATTTCCTCATAAAACAGGCAAGTCAGCTCCAGCTGTCAGAGTGGTGGAGTTTTTGTGTCATTATTTTCCTTTAATGCTCTTTAAATGCCTTAAGCTTTAACAAAATGTGTATTTATCGAGTATGCTGTTTAATGGAATGCTAGAATTAAAATACAGTTTTTCTGAATGAATATTACTGAATGAATACATTTAGAGATTTAGTATTTTTTTCTGGTAATATTTTGTTTTGTTCTTTATTTCCAGCATTTATTAGGAGACTGGCCCAACAAGAGGAGAAAGATTATTTTTATTTTGTTTCCAGCCAGTGGAATTTGTTAGAATATTGAGTTTTCTAAATTAGTAGGTTTCTGCCATTTTCTATAAACAGTAAAAGGGTGGTCATAAATTTTATGGAGTATTTTGTTTGATGCCTTTGCTGTTATTTTATTTCATATATCTCATAGTATCATTTTTATGTTTCTAAAAAAGTGTTTCAAAACAAATAGTAACAGAGATCAAGTTTATGGATCACTTCTGTTTCAGCTTGGTGGATTAGGAACCCTCCTACTGGGAAACTAACACATTGGGCGATCCGAGGCCGTTACTCCCCTGGAGGGGGAGGGCGGGCAGAAGGGAAATGCTCTTCCCAACGTGTTGCTGCTATAAACAGCACTGCCCTGAGCAGTCTGTGCGTGTCTTTTGTGCACGTGTGTTTCTTTGAAATACATGTTTAGGAGGGGAATTGGGAGACCCTAGGGACATCGCCCTCCAGATGTTCCCACCCACAGTATGAGAGAGTCCAGTTGCTCCATCTCTTGGTTTTATTTTGCCAGAATTTAAAGGTTTTAGCCTGTTTGATGGGTATGAAATGGTATCCTGTTGTTAGTTTAATTTGCATACCCTGATTTTAAAATGCTGAGTATTTTTTCATATGCTCTTCTGAAAATTACTTGTTCATGTGTTTTGCTGGTTAAAAAAAATTGGATTATCTTTTGTTTATTGAGCTCTTCATTAATCCTAGGTGCTAATTCTGGGCTGGTTGTGTGTTGCAAGTGTTTTTTTCTGGTCTGTGACTTTTCTGCACTTTCTCCGTTGTCTCCCTTGATGAACAGGCATAATTGAATTTATCAGTGTTTTATAGTTGTACCTTTTATCCTGAAGTGTGTTTATTTCTACCTTGATGTCATGAAGATACTGGTCACATTTAGGTCTCTAGCCCACATTGTGCAGTGTGGGGCGGTGGTCCCCTGCTTACTAAGTATGTCTGTAGGCGTTTAAAGTAACTGGCAGCCAGCTGTCCCGGTACCACGTGCTGAATAGCGGGCACATACTCCGCTTACTGGTAGTGCTTGCTCCATCCTGTGTAGTTTGCACACACAAGCGGTCCTCTTTCTGGGCCCTGTTCTGCTCTGCTGCTCTTTGCTTTTTCCTCTTCGGTTGCACTTTCAATAAGTCTTGTTATCTCTTCGGGAAAAGCCCTTTACCTTGGTGGTGTTTTTCAAAAATTTCTTGGCTATTTTTGGTTCCTTTTTCTTTCATATTTTAGAATTAGTTTCTAATTCTAAATTTTTTTCCCTCAGGAAACTGTCCATTTCATCTAAGGTTTTAGGTTTACTGACAAAAATTATTTTTTTTTGTATTCTCTCTTTTCTCTTGCCCCCACATTTCTTATTCTGCTGGATTTGTAGTTATTCTTATATTCTATTATTATTTTTATTTACATTTTCATTTTTTCTCAATCAGCCATAGGTTTGTCTGCTTTTATTAATTTTTATTAAAGAACCAGCTTTTGGTTTTGTGGAGTGTTACTGTCTTCATATTTCATTTATTCCTGCTCTTTTCATTTTAATTTATTGGTGTGACTTGTAAGTTGATTAATTGATTGGACGTGGGGGAGACAGGGTTGAATGGAAGATGACCCCAGGGTTCCCATTGTGGGGACCGGGTGGGTGGCGGTGGTCGCCCGCTGCAGTGCGAACAGGTGGACGCATTCGTGGGGCGTGGCTGAGCTCTCTGTAGGCGCTCAGGCTTGTGGCCGGGCGCTTCGGGCCGAGGCCGCGCCTGAAGTCACGATTTTGGTATTTGCTGTTGAGAGAGAGAGTCACGGAGAGTAGCGGGAAGAGGGAGAGGCGAGCTGCTCGGAGGGCAGTAGGAAGCCTTGCTGGCGCAGGGACGCCACCAGCGGCCCTCTTGCCACGTACTTCCGAGCGCAGCGGCGCGCGCTCGCAGCCGTTCCCCTGTCTGTCCCGGGGCGCGGAGGGACGAGGACTCCTCACCCTCTCCGGGCCCAGCAGGCAGGGCGCCCGGGGCGCGCCTGCGGTCCCAGCCCCGTGCGCTCCGTGGAGTTTGTCAAGCACACGCGATTTACCAGAAAAGCTCTTGCTAGAGTCTGAGTCTAGAAAACCACCAACTTCAAGCACTAAAAATAATCCCCCCGTTGCCCTGAAGTGAATTTTTTTTAAAGAGAAAGCAAGGATTGACTTCTTAAAATCAAATTTTAATTTGTTTTTAATATTTAACCTGAATGAGCTAGTAGTTTTAATTTGAAGAAAACATTTATTAATCTACCGTATTTAAGGAAGAAAAGTAATTGTCTTTCAATTTTCTGAGGTGCTTCCTTTCTTTTTTTTTAAATTGAGGTATTGTTGATTTACAACGTGTTAGTTCCTGGTGTGCAGCATGGTGATTCAGTTACACATTTATATATATATCTTCTTCATTATAGGTTATTACAAGGTACTGAACATAGTTCCCTGTGCTGTACAGCAGGACCTTGTTTATCTCTTTTATATAGAGTAGTTTGTATCTGCAAATTCCAAACTCCTAATTTATCCCTTCTCCACCCTTTCCCCTTTGGGAGCCATAAATTTGTTTTCTATGTCTGTGAGTCTTTGTTTTGTAACTAAGTTCGTTTGTCATTTTTTTAGATTCTACACATAAGTGATAGTCATATGATACTTGTCGTTGTCTGACTTACTTCACTTACTATGATAAAGTGACATAGATGGACCTAGAGATTAACTAGTATTATTTCATTCTTCTTTATGGCTGAGCAGTATTCCATTGTGCAGAGGTACCACACGTTCTCTAGCCAGTCACCTGTTGATGGACATTTAGGTCCATGCCTTGGCTGTTGTAAATAGTACTGCTGTGAACATGAGGGGGCATGTATCTTTTCCAATTAGAGTTTCTTCTGGATACCTGCCCAGGAGTGGGACTGCTGGATCATATGGTGAGTCTGTTTTTAGTTTTTAAGGAATCTCCACACCGCTCTCCACAGTGGCTGCACCAGACTTCCTCCCACCAGCAGTGCAGGAGGCTCGTTTTCTCCACACTCGGGAGCTTCCTTTAATGACAGGGTATCTGTAGATGTAATTTCTGTTATTGCTTCTGTTTCCAGAAGGCATTTATCTTCTCAGATTTAGGTCTTAATGTGAAGATTGAAAGTTAATAATTTGCCAATTAAAAATAATTCAGACTCATGCACTTGGAAACATTTTAATGTTATTAATTCTAAAACTTAATGCTTCTGAGCAATTCAGAAGGCATTATTGTTCACAGATTAGTGTGTAGAAAGCTCTATTTAAAGGTCAGGAAAGGGTCAATGCAGTAATCAAGTGAATAATAAGAGAACACAATTCTTGAATGGCTTAACTTCTTGATTTTATTCAAATTTTAGCTGCCTGGCTTTGGAATTAGCATCTAGATGTGGAAAATGAGGTATTTACAGTTTGGAGTAAACTTTCCAAGAAAAGCTGTCCAGTTTGATTTTGGAGATGGACCTAGATTTGAATCTGGGTTCCCCATTTACTAGCTATGTGAGGAATTCATTTAGTTTCAGGTCACAACAGTGGCACAGACAGAAGGGTTCATTTTTCTCACGTGACGAGACATTGGAAGGAGGTAGCTGTTGGCTGTGGGGTGGTGTCCAGTGATGTCGGGGCTGGTGTCTCTAAGTCTTAGCCTTTTTCTCGTGAAAAGACGGGGCTGCTTCAGCTCGGGCACTGCATCCACAGTGTGGGCAGGAGGAAGGGGGAGGGACAGGAGCAACTTTTACTGGGACAAGAGTCTTACTGATGTTTGCAAAACTAGGTCATATGGTCAGTCCTTGCTGAAAGGCAGGCTGGGAGAGGAGTAACTCGCTTTTAGCATCTAGGGTGGAGGCAGGCAAGGGGGAGGTTGGGAATGGACGTGGATGTGCTGTTGGCCAGTCTACAGTGCCTGCCCCTGGGACCATGGGGGCCGCAGGGACCTTGAATCAGCCTGTTCTCCCTTGGGACAGTAACAGAGCCGCTAGGGGAGAGATGTGGACTTTTCTGAGCTACTAAATCCCTCACGTCAGGAACAGCGTCTCCAGGTGCACTTGTTCAGAATCAGTGCATGAAGATGATTATGGGGGACGCGTGAGCAGCGCTCGGAGGGTGCTCGGCCCGGTGTGGCACTTGGCAACCTGGAAATACTAGCTCTTCTGTTTTTAGGATATGCAGCGATTAAGCGTGCTGATTTACTATGCAAGCATAAATAGAAATTTCTACAGTTTGATTATATTTGTCATATTTTGACACTTAATGGTTCATTGTTTCCTTGACAGTTAATATTTCTAAAAGAATTAGTGTGATATTGTCCTAACTCTGTAGATATAGTGATAGAGACAGAGATACATCAAACTCATATGACAGGGTCTTACTACTGTAAATATCTGTAGAATTTCTTAATACATCACTTTTCCTTGAAAATGTAAGTTAAATATAATTGCTTTCAAAAGCCTGTTTATTGCCGTGCAGTGCACAGAAGCACTACAGTGTATTTAAGTGTGCCGCTCAATACATTGTACAAAGTGAGCACAATGTTGGGACTACTCACGACCCAGGTGAAGATGCAGACATTCAAGCACTGCAGAAGCCTTCCTTGTGACTCCTGCTGGTCACGACCCCCTGCCCTTTATCCTCGTTATTGGTCTGGTGGCCACGAGGGGAGGTGGCGGTGGATCCTGATGGGGTGTGTGTGTCCTGCAGGTGGGAGCTTCTGTGCTGTTTCTAGGTGAGGGAGGAGTCTGGCCTTTAATGGAGAGGAGTGGGCCATTTCTGCGCGTCCAGAGGGTTTAAGGTGATCTGGAGTTCCTAGGTTGCCAAGTATTGACCCAAATGTCCCCCCGCTAAGTCTCAGATCCCCAGTCCTTACCAGGCAGGATCCTGACCTGTGGATAGCAGTCTTAGCGGAGTTGAGTATTTCAGCTTTCTTAGAAGATCTAATGCCCTGAAAATTAGCCCTGGTTCCCACCCTCAGCCCTTTCTGCTCTCTGACTGCAGAAGATGAGAGAGGCCTTCCTACTTTTCACACTACCTCGCCACTCTCCCTTTTCACCGCCCCCAGTTCGCTGACGGCCCCAGCGACAGCTGACTGTTACTACCGTAGTCACTACTTCCCGTCAGCCTCTGAGGCACCTGAGACGTTCGCCTGCCAGTAGGTTTCCTTCAGCTGGTCCCACTTCGTGCCTGTGGGCGCTTTCACAGGCACACTGTTACTCACGTGAGGGGCTGGCCATACTTCACCTGTCGCCTGCGATCCAGCCGCAGAATCCCATCTCTGAGTCTGCTTTCTGGACCACTCCTGTTGGCTACCGCCATTGGCCAAAATTTTCAGAAAACAGACTCTGAGATCTGCAGGCATGGCCTATTTTGTGTGTAATGCTTTTGGGAGCAACACCTGGGCCCAACGAGGACTGGACAGAGGAGCTGAATTGCAGGGTGCTTTCAGCAGAGGCTGCAGCCAGCCCTGCGGGAACGTTCTGGAGCTGAGTGGCCCTTCAGTGGCCCCAGACCGATGGAGGGTTTGACCTTTGTACCTGCACGCTGGCCATCATTGGATGCAGCTGCCTCGAGAGAGACTCGGGTGTGAGCCCTCGGCCGCCACAGTGCCCGCGGCTCGGGGAACGAACGCCTCTGTCCTGAAGGGTCACCCGAGGGCTCGGTGCAGCGAATGCTGCGAGTGCTGTCCTGACTCTCGGGTGCTCCTTTTCCAGTGCACGTTCTTTATGTTACTAACTAGTTAATTGTGCCATTTAATTCTTTTCTGTATATACTGCTTTTTTTGTCTGCTTGTTCTATTTGCTGTGGAGAGAGATGTTTTAAAACCTCCAACTCTTGACTCTATTGTGGTTTTTTTCCCCTTTAGATTTATCAGATTTTGCTTAATAGGTTCAGGCTGTCTTATTTAAATTTAGGATTGTTGTGTCTTGTTGAATTGTGCCTTTCATTTTTATGAAATGTTCCTCCTATTAATAATGCTTTTTGTCTTTAAAAACTACTTTGTCTAATATAAATATAGTTATACTAGCTTTCTTTTGGCCAGTGTGACATAGTATTCCTTTTAATTCTTCTAAAAAAATCTGTTTGTGTTCTATTACGTAAAATGTATCTTACAAACAATTTAGGATTTGTAAAAATCTGGTCTGATCAGTGTTGTCTTTATAAGTGGAGCTAATAGTTTATTCATTTACATCTAATTGCATTACTGAAATATTTGGGTTTCAGCCTGTCATCCTGTTATTTATTTTCTGTTGTTCCCATTGTTCGTTGTTGCTGTTTTGCCTCCTCTCTTGCCTGCCTTTGGCAGTCATTCCATTGCAGCTGCGTTTCAGTCCTGCCCCGTCACCTTGCTGATTCTACACGCTTCCAGTGAGTGTTCTGTAGGAAATGGCCCTGGAGATTTCCATGCACCTTTGACATGGTAGAGTCAGCGTTCAATTCAGACTTTTATCGCTTCATGGGTAGTGCATTGTTTCTTTTTCTAGATTTCAGTTTTGATGAAATCCTCTGTATTTTCAACTAATTTATAGAAGATATTATTTTAAAGTTTGTGCCTAGTGCTTCTTAAATTTGGGTCACCTTTGGGACTGTGTTTGTTGTCCACTCCCCCTCCTCCTCCCCTCCCTGTTTTAGGTCATGTTCCAGCTTTCTTGGCCAGCCTGGTATGCACATGAGATGTGTATGGAAAGTTGTAGAGGGTCTGAATGGTGTCACATCTCCAGAGAGGAATCGGTGTTCTTCTGGAGGGTGTATCGCCTTTCACCTCGGCCAGTGGAAGCTGGTCTGTCCTGTGCCTGGTGACGTCTCAGACATTTACCCTGACCTCCACTCTGGGGTCCTCCGTGGACTCCGGTTTTGTCTCCCCAGTACCGTGAGTCGGCCAGAATCCTGTGTTGCTTCTTATCCTGTCAGCTGCTGCCGTCTCTTTGTTTTCTTGGACTCTTTGTGATATTACACTTGCCTTTCCTCAGTTTTGTCCTTATTCATGTTGAGTTGTTGAACACATAGAATTGTAGATACTGATTCTTGGGGTGTGTGGTGCACAGGGCATGTTTGTAAAAGTGGGAGAGAGGTATATGTGTGTTGTGTTGAGGAGGGAATCCCAGAAGTGTGAATTAATGAGTCCCACCAGGATTAGTCCATGGGTGTGTCTAAATTTATTTATAGTGCAGTTAGGATAGTCACAAAATAGTTCAGTCTTATTTTAGTATGAATTTAATAGATCTGTATCCTGTTTTATCTGATTGATTCATTTTATTGCATTTGAGAAACCAGTCATATATAGTAGAGTATGTGGAGGAAATGGTGAAGCTCCCAGTTTAGTAGAGAGGGTTTCAGATAAAAAGGGTCAGTTAACTACTTTCCAGGCCCCAGGTTTTCACTGGGCCAAAAATGACAAACATTGCTTCAGATGAGGGGTGGGCAGACACGTGGCCATGACTTGTGGTTGTGAATAAAGTTTTATGAGCCCCCAGCCCCTCCTCCTCCTCTCTGCATGGTCTGCAGCGGCTTTGTCACCAGAGCGAGTGGTCTCAGCAGAGACTGATGGCCTGCAAGCTGAAAAGGTGACTGTCTGGCCCTGTGCCCTTTGCTGATGCCCGCTCGTCAGCCTTCAGTGACTGCGTTCTTTTTATAGAATCCATCATTGATACTCTGAGGCAGTGGCCACCACTAAAAATAAGTTATCTTTTCCCCTCTTGTGGTTCTTACTTGATTTTTGGAGTTACTTTTCCTGTTCCTGTTTCTCTTCTCTCTGGCCGCTCACCCTGTTGATGATCTGGGGGACCAGAGCTGGGGCTCCTGCACTGGAGGTGTGTGGGTGTTGAGGAAGCAGCCGGGTGAGGTGTGCCTTCCCACCGAGTGGCCACGAATAGGGAACACTTGAAGGTCACGTTTAAGCATTATTTCAAAACGCAGCATATAGTGAAACTGGCTTGAGACACAGACTCTGGTTCAGAGTCATCAGAAGCGGGGGGCCCCTCTGTTCAGCAGGCTTTTAATGACCTGCATGGCAGTCACAGAAGAGCACTGTAGTTTAGATTTAGCACCAAGCTAAAATGTCACGTCTGAGGACACTTTATTACAATCTTTCGTCTCAGGGCATCCAGTCTGCTGACTCTTTCTGGCTGAACCTAAAAAGTCAGAGGTACTTCGGCCACGTCTATTTCCAAACCAGAAATAACTCAGACGTGGCCTGGGCAGCTCTGGAGTTCCACATTAATTACACTGGCTTAGGATCTGAATGTTCACAGGCATCAATCATCATATTAAAGTTTTAGTGCTGGTGTAGGTGTTGTCAGGAATATGAAGAAATGTGACCCAGTCTTTGTTCGCACAGAGGACTGGGGAGGCTGGCATGGCACCCCCACCACTGTGGCATCCCCGTCAGTCAGGGCGGAAGTGGCCGGAATCCAGCGTGGAAACTCGGTCCATGGGAAGATGTTATTTTGGGGTTGGAGGCAGTTGACTGGAGCACGTCTGTCTCGAGGGCCGTGTGCACAGCCTCCTGGGTGGGGGCGCCCCCGCCCCCACACGGCCCCTCCCCCTCCTGGCACAGTGTCCCTGGGCTGGTGCTCGGCCATGGTCGCGGGGGCCTCCCGTGTCTCCCTCTTATCTAACGGGACTCCCGGGTCAGGGGAAGAGAAGAAACAAAAGTTTGTGGGGAGAGTCTTCCTGCCACTTCGTTTTTAAGCTGGAATCAACACATTCGAATTACAGGTGCTTTTAGAGCAAAGTCATTTGTGTAATATGAAGTTTTCATGAATTCTCTCATGGTATTTAGAACCATTTCTCCCCCGCCAGTAATTTCTAGTGTTTGGAGTCTCTGTGATTGTGGTTATTGTACAGAGTTGAAGACGGCTGAAGTAGGTGATGAGTCACATCGCCGTGGGGTCGGCATGTTTACCGAGGGCTGCGTCCTCCGGCCTGGTCCTTGAAACGACCTCCCTGGAGCATCAGTTACACTAGGAGACTCGGGAGTCTGTGAAGGGGAAAACGTTTTATATAGTGAAGAGGAGAATAAAAACTTTTCGGTTTTTAGCAGGAACAGTCGATTTGGAATGAACCTCTTGCTTACAAGGACTCACGTCCTGTTACCCCAGGTCCCGGGAGTGGGCGGCCTCCCCGCACTCGGGAAAAGCTGGCGAAGCAGCGCGTCAGACGCTTTTAAGAACTCTGTTACCTTAATGTCCAGGAGAAGCGAGGATTTCTGTCTGTGGGGACATTCCATCTCCACCAGAGAGGGGGTTGATTCTGTGTCGACTCAGCCATCCTTACTGGCTGTTGGAGGATAACAGCCCAGTTTGGTGACTGGGGACTGTCAGGAGGAGGTGAGGACCATCATGCTTATGAAGACACTTCCTCATCAGGACAGTCCTGTGGCAGGAGTAGTGGGGCAGAAATAGGGAAGAATGAACCGCACCCCCGTGCCCAAAGCAGGCCGCTGGGCATGACAGCTCGGAGAGAGGCATTCGTTGAATCTGCGGCCAGAAAGTGACTAAGGTTGAACTCATGGGACTCCCCTTGGTTTCCCTCCCTCCTCCTCTTCCTTCCTTCCCATTTTCTTCCTATAAAATTCTTTTCAAAGATCCTTTCCGGGCAAGTAGTAGTGTTTGTACTTTGATGACACGGTAGAGGGCCCTGGAGTTGAGAGCATCTTAGCACTTGCTGTCGCTGTGCTGAGACCTTGCTCGGCTGGCACCTCCTCAGCTGGCAGGTCATAGGATGCCTGACTGCGGTGCTTGATCAAATTCAGTAGCTTAGACCCATATGTTGTTATTTTAAAAATCAAACTCAGATGTTTCACTTACAGATATTGTCTGAAATAACTATTCCAAACATTGTAATTTAGGGAGTCAATCAGATTATATATGGATTCGAAACGAATGGATGACTTTAGGTCTGTTTTAAACACGGAGTGGGGAGGAATTCAGGGGAGACTTCTGCGTGTGCTGAGAGATGTGTTCCTTCTAATTTTCTCTCTCTAAAAATAGTAACAATAATAATAACATGGTAACAAATCCCTCAGGAGAGCCTGGGGCTCCGGCTGCAGCGGCCCCTCCCCTCCCCTCCGGGCCACCCGTCAGGGTCCCGCTGAGACTCAGATGCTGGGCGCGGGCTGCTGCTCTCGGGCTGCTGCTCTCGGGTCTCGGCCTGTGTCTGGGACAGCGCCGTTCGCGGCGGCCCGAGGGGCAGGCCTGCTGACCGTGGCCGGAGCGCTCGTCACTGCGGCCGCGGACACACGGAGCCACGCGGGGAACAGGCTGAACCACTGCTGCTGCGCCCCGAGTGCGCCCCGGCCTGCCCCGTGTGCCGTGCGGTGCGCGTGTCCTGCAGTGGGGAGCAGTGGGCCCCGCTTCGGACCTGCGCACCGAGTCCGGGCGGGGGTCACCCAGACCGAGAACCGCTGACTCACAAGGTGCTCTCAGGGCTAACTTTGTTCAGGGTGACGTGTTAGAAAAGAACTGCTTCTTGGGTCTGAACAGCTGTTCGCTGTGGGCTAAGCGTGTTAGGGCGCAGAGAGGAGGTGACGGCGGCGCGCGGCTTCGCGCTGCCCCTCCGCCTGCGGCCGGCGCTGGGCGGGCGGTTTCTTGTGAGGTTTCTGAACTAGGGAAGGAGTGCAAGTGAGTAAAAAGACAAGCAAAACAGCAGCTCACTGTCGCATTTCTTTTTCTTTTGAAACACTGGGGAAAAACGTTTACTGTGGGGAACACGAAGCAGTGCCATTTCTAGGAAGAAGAAAGTGCCGCCCTGCCGCGCGCCCCTTTGCGCTGGCGTCGGGTGGAGAGGGGCCGTGCAGCGGTGTGAGGGCCTAGGGAGGGACATGTGTTACTATCTTAGTTTTCAAGTGTAGAATTTTCGGTTTGCTGCAACCAACCAGAAAATTACCCCACTTAATATTTTTAAAGACATCCACTTTTTGTCACTTTTGAGTTCTAATAACATGGCTTTTGCAGTTTAAGTTAAAAAAATGTAACTTTAGTCTCAGAATTAAATAATAATACAGAATGAAAACCTTAGATCACAGACAGTTTGTATTAATTGATTCCCTGGGAAGCGAGGTACAGTGAAGCCACAGCACCGATTTCGGGAAGTGATCAGGTGGCTGACATGTGCTCATTTAGTATTTGCATCGTTGGTCCCTTGATTAAGCTAGGGATTCTGCTTCATGTGCTACAACCTTTGGTGTCTAAGATGCTTACATCTTACAGGTCGATATATGTTAAGAAGGAAGGTAAAACTGAGCCAGCAGATGTCAGCAAGAACCATAATAAAAACATTGGTCCTGATTATCTCAACCTTTATTTTGTTACTTTTCAGTGATGATGCTGGAATATTAAGCAGCCTTAGAATGGTGTTTCCGTGGACACTTGCCTGCGTTCTTGCAGATGTTTTAGGGAACATGTCTAAAGTATAGCAATGGCTCTAAAAAGGTTTAGTTCAAAGAAAGATCTTTGCCAAGTGCTGTGAACTTTTCCTCACTCCAGTCTCTTGCAAAAATTCCACATAAATTATTTTTTATCAAAAAGTTTATATTTAACAGTTTAAATATTTCTCTGGTCATCTGTTCTACTTCTTTCGCTATTCCGCCCCTGTTGACTAGTCAGGAACTATATGCATTTTATAGGAATCGGAGTAGGGATTCCTAAACAGCTGTCCTCATGGAGGACTTAACTGTCCAGTGAAAATATGGCACTTGCATTTTTTTCAGCATCTGGTTATCTGTTTTATTTTAGATAATTCTAGTTCATTGAACAGCCAGAGGATGGTAATGTCTGTCTTTCCACAAAACTGAAAGGTTTACTAATTTCTGAACTAGGGACTTAACAAAAATTCAAATCCTGTAGGCATATATGATGTCCAGTCCTTTGTGATGACCTTATTAGAGTAAACAGAGTGAGGGCGGAGAAGCTGAGACCACAAGGAGCAAGTATGAGAAGCGGGATGGCTTGAGGTGCTTTTCGCTTTCTCATTTCTTATCGTAGCAAATGAAGACCTTCTATTTTAAATGCATCCTTCACTTATTAAAATCTAATATGACCCGAGCAGTCCCATTCCTACATACCCACGCGAGGTGAAACTTAGGTGTGAGCCTGTGTGCAGGTGTTTGTAGTGGCCTTATTTGTAGTAGTCCTAACTGGAAGCAACGCAGATGTCCCTCAGCTGGAGGATGGCGCGTCAGTGAACGCGCTGCACGCGGCAACATGGGTGAGCCTCAGGTGCGCCCTGCTGCGTGAAGGAGGCCACGCTCAGAAGGGTGCAGCCTGTGCGGCTCCGTTTGTATCATCTCCTGGAGAGGGAACTAACGGGACAAAGGGCAGAGCGGGATTGCCAGGCATTGGGGGAGGATTTGACTATAATGGGACACGGGGCATGGTATGGGCTGATGGAACTGGTGGTAGTTACAAGGCTAAATTTGTCAAAATGTATAGAAATTGCACAGGAATAATGGCAATTTTTCTGTATATAAAATTTACCATAAGAAGTGCTAAATGAATTTTATAAAAGATAACATAGACTAGAAAAACAGAGAGAGCGCTAGTTTGTCCTTTTTCTTTTCCCAGACGTTCAATAGGAACCTTAAACGGCTTTAACTCCATTTACCCTTCTCCTTGTATATTGGTTTTCATGTGTTCAACTGTAGATTCATTTTTAATTTTACAATCAGTTTTATCTCTTATATATTTGAATGGCCCTGTTGCCTTTTTTATGATTCCTTCCTGCATCTTTAGCCTTCTGTCTGAGAGCATTTTTATTCTGTCTGTTCTCTCTGCTGATTTTTGTTCATGTGTCCTTATTTGCTAGAGTGTCTAGTTTTTTATTATGTGCAGAATTGCATGTAGAAATAATTTGAAGCCGAAGCTGTTCTCTTTCTTCAGAATGTATTTTTACTTGTTTTTGCTGGGAGCTTGGGATGTTAGCTATCAGAGCTGACCTCAGTCCAGTTTCAAGATTTCAAATGATTTAATGCTGAGATTTGTCAACCAGGGCTGAGGCTTTCAAGGTCTTAACGGAAATTGTGAGGGTGTTCACCACAACCCTTTGTGGAGCTGTGGACTGTAGTTTGTGTCTCTCGCCCCAAGCAGGTGACAGTACTTTATAGCCTTTCAGCATTGTGGCTGTGCCCTCGCAGCCAGTGCCACACTTCATGGAAAAAGAGGCCTGGATGTTAGAGCCACTTCTCCTAGGCTTCCCTCCTTCCTCAGATACTGGTCCTTTAAGTCTTTGCTATTTCCATATCTGTGTTGCATTAAAGCAGAGTGAAAAATATTTCTTTTGTGTTATTAATTGTCCTTGGAGGAGAGGATTGGTCTGAATTATTCTTTGCCATTATGGAAATAGAGGCTGCCCATACTATTTTTAATTCCCATACATGTATACAAATGTGCTTTTCTTAAAAACTGATGTGTTAAGACATTTTTATTCTATTATGCAACTTGCTGTTTTTGATTTAGTATATGATGAATTCATATTAGAATCATAGGTGACTATGTGTTTGTTGTATGTTTAACTCTGTGCTAGGCACTGTGGGAGTGCAATGATGTATAAAACAGATAATTTCCTACCCTTATTTGGCTGATACTTTGGCAAGATAGTTACCTTAAACAAACAACGACACAATTATCTAACCGACAGGGATAAGAAAGAGCAGTGTCCTTTGAGTACATATAACATGGAAGTTTGTCTCTGCGTCTTGCCTTTTCACTTCACATTATACTGGGTACATCTTTAAATATCATTAAAATTTTTAATAAACATTGGGTCAGTCTAGTTCCATTTTGTGTACTTACTGTAATTTATTTAGACATTTTTATATTGTTGGACCTTTATGTTGTTCCTAGTTTTCCTTTATGATAAATGGTTTTTAATATACATTCTTGTATGTAATCCAACATTCAGTCACTGATTTATTTCTATAGGATGGAGTTGTGGGATTAAGAGTCGTGAGTAAAAGTGTATGAATAATTATTAATGTTCATTGTCACATTGCTTTCTAGAAAGGTTATTATACATATCATAAGCATTGCATATAATTTAAAAGTATGTGTCATTTTGAAAGGCTATCAGTTATGTACTATTTCTTTGTTGCTTAGATTTGTGTTTCTTGATCAGTGATATTCAACATGTTTTGTATTTATTCCTGATGTCCATTTCTTTGTGTCTTTAAGACTGTTTATAAAATTAAGACAGAACCCTCTGCTTTATGAATGAAACTGCAGGACTAGTTTTAAACTAGAATTAGATCTTCTACTACTCCTTTTTCAGTGCTGCAGTTTTATTATTTTATACTTGGATTTCCACTTTTAACTTGTTCCTTTGCTGAGAATACTTTAAAAAAGTTATTGTAATGAGTAGCAGGAAATAGCTTGCTGTTAAAATAAATTGCTGTTATTTGTAAGTGAATTAGTATGTGTTTCTCAGTTTTAATTTCTAATATGGGAAATATTGATAGCCAGGACCCACTGAACAAAAGGGCTTTGGAGTTCTCAGATAAAGAGGTCCTGAGACCCCAAAATGGGAATTTTGGGCTGGACCAACTGAGTAGATGGAGATACATGTAATGAGATAAAAATGATTAGAGGAGAAGTTAGCTTTTTTTTTTTTTTAATTTTTTTGGAGGAATGGGAGATGGAGTCTTCTATTGAAGAATTCTAAAGACATCAGGTGGTCATTTGGATATTGGTGTTTGTGGCTCAGAGCTCAGAACAGGTGCCTCTAGTGGAGCGGTAAGTTTGAGAGGAATCATATATGGGTAGTGATCAAAGTCCTGGGACCGGATGGGATAATTTAAGAGAATGAAGGTTTTTTAAAAAAAGTGAAGAAACATGTCTTAGAGCACTCCAGCTTACACATTCAATAGAAAAAGTGGCTGCAGTGTGGGAGAAAGGCCAGGGGAACTTCTGGAAGGGGAGACAGTTGTGCTGAAAGCTGGTTGAGGTCAAGTAGAGGACCGGGGGGGTGGGGTGGGGGCGGATTGTCATCTCTTGTCTGGACTGTCGCAGTAGCTTCTTGACTGGTCTTGCTTGTGGCTGTGAGCACCTCTCCTCTGTCACACAGCAGGAAAGGTTGTATTTGAAAAATAGTGAACTTCTGTCTTAGCTGCTTGAAACCCAACATAAGCTCTTTGATACCAACTGGATAAGTAAATATCATAAAAGTTTTTTCATGAGCTGACACCTGCCTGTGTTGTTAGCCTAACCTTCTCACGTTAACTCCCCACATCCTCTCTCTCACCACATGCCAGCTTCAATTTTAAATTACTTACAAGATGTTGAGCTCCACTTTTGAGTATTTCAGTATGTTCCTTCCTTTTCCCAGATTCCCTCTCCTCCTTGCCTCTTCTGGACCTTGTGAGTGTGTCTTTCTTATTTAAAAGCCAATTCAGGCAGCTCCATCTTTGGGAAGCCTTTTTTGATTGAAGATTGGGTGCCGAGTTTATTTAATTTGATCATAACTTTACTCATGATTGACTTTAGGCTTACTAAACTGTAGCAGTAATTATTTGATGCTTTTATGACAGAGATACATGCATTCGTTCATTAAATAAATATTCACTCAGCACCCATTTTGTGCCAAGCATTGACCTAAGCACTGGGGGTGCAGCTGTGGATGACACAGGTAGGTCCCTGCAACATGGAGTTTATGATCTGGAAGACTGAATGCATAGTTAACATATTTATATATTAAAATGTTTTAATTTTATTTATGAGGCGATTAGTGGGAAAGTATTACATATAAATATCTTTGATCTTTAGAAATATGATAAATAATGGTATTAAATCAGTATACAAACATTCTGTAAAAGCATTAAGAATCCAGTGACACAAGGAATCATGTTAGATATTACGTAAAAACAAATTTCTTTTTGTTCATTGTGTCACTAAACTTATATGCAGCATGAGGGAGTCGCACAGACCTGTGTCTTCTGAGCAGGGGGTTTCTGACCTCTGTCTGGGACGCTGTAGGAGGGGCTTTCCTGTCAGGCGGGTCATTAGATTAAATCACTTCTAAGATTTCTTTGATTTGTATGTTTCCTTTTCTTTTTTTAAACTTTGGCTTCTTTTCATCATTGTTTTATTTGCTTAGATGTTATCTCGTATCAGCAGGCATGGTGGAACCTGCCTTGCTGTAACCCAGCACACAGCTTCTCATAGTCACTTCTTAGGGTTAGTCAGGCTGGGGGATATTAAAATCTGTTATACAAAGAAAGCATTTTGTGATTAAATGAGTTAAATATAAGTAAATTTTTTTTTAAAAACCTGCTGGGCTGCTTCAGTCCTTTAGTTTGCTGATGTTGACCATGACTTTCTGAGAGAGATTGATACAGCAAGTAGTACTCCACAGAGGTCTTTGACCAGGAAGCCCTTTTTTTTCATGGAGTGTCTTGTGAAAGCTACCTGAGGGGCACTAGAGGTGAAGTGTTGATGCTAATGATTTATATTTCACACTGAAAGGTATTCTAATTCATTACTGGGATTCTCTTTCTCCTTGCCTCTCCTCCCTCCCCAAATCCAACACTATATAAATAAATTGGAAATAAAAGCAAAAATTAAAAAATAAGACCTAATTAAATTTATAAGCTTTTGCATAGCAAAGGAAACTATAAACGAAACAAAAAGGCAACGTACGGAATGGGAGAAAAACATTTGCAAACGATGCAACTGTGAAGGACTTCATTTCCAGAATATACAAACAGCTCAATACAACTCAGTAATAAAAAAGCAAACACCCCAATGAAAAAATGCAAACATTTCTCCAGTGAAGACATACAGATGGCTAATTGCAGATGAAAAATGCTCACTATCACTAATTACCAGAAAAATGCAAATCAAAACTACAATGAGGTATCACCTCACACCAGTCAGAATGGCCATCATTAAAAAAGTCCATAAACGATAAATGCTGGAGATTGTCATACTAAGTGAAATAAGCCAGAAAGAGAAAGAAAAATACCATATGATATCACTTATATGTGGAATCTAAAAAAAAAAAAAAGAAATGAATTTATTTACAAAATAGAAACAGACTCACAGACATAGAAAACAAACTTATAGTTACTGGGGGGAAAAAAAGTGGGGAGGGGTAAATTGGGAGTTTGGGGTTAGCAGATACACACTACTATATATAAAATAAATAAACAACAAACTCCTACTGGGAATTATATTCAATACCTTATACTAACCCATAAAAAAATATGAAAAGGAATATATATATGTACAACAGAATCACTATGCTGTGCACCAGCAATTAACATTGTAAGTCGACTATACTTCAATTAAAAAAATGAATCCAACAATGTACAAATATGATTATGTATCATGACTAAGTGGGGTTCATCCCAGAAATGAATACTGGCTTAACATTCACCAAAGTGAATGTTCAAAATTCAACATTTTAACAAAGTAAAAAATATATGGTCAGCTCATATACAGAAGCAGCATTTGACAAAAATCTAACATCTTTATAAAATCTTTCAGCAAAGTAAGAATCTAACATCTTTATAAAATCTTTCAGCCTGATAAATTAGGGCATATGTGAAAAATGTGCATCTTACATTAAATGTAATAGTAAATGACTGAATACTTTTCTCCTGAGATAAGAACAAAAAGAGGATGTCTCTACTTCTGTT
The DNA here is from genome assembly GCF_036321535.1 of Camelus dromedarius. Classification (NCBI taxonomy): domain Eukaryota; kingdom Metazoa; phylum Chordata; class Mammalia; order Artiodactyla; family Camelidae; genus Camelus; species Camelus dromedarius. The sequence goes on from NC_087456.1 coordinate 35,010,941, forward strand.
CATTGTGCTGGAGGTTCTAGCCATTGCAATAAGGCAAGAATCTATAAGAAATCTGCTTGACCTAATAAGTGAGTTTAGCATACTTGCAAGATAAAGGGCCAATATATAGAAATTAGTTGTGTTTCTGTACACTATAATAAAATGGAAATAAAAAGCACCCACTATTTATAATAGTATAAAAAATATAATGTACTTAGGAAATAACTTGGAAACAGATGTGAAAGATGAGTACTGAAACTGAAAACCATTATTGAAAGAAATTAAACCTGAAATAAATGAGATATCCTGTGTCCTGGATTTGAAAACCCAATATTATTAAAATGTCAGTTCTTCCCAAATTGATCTATAGAGTTGATGTAATCCTAATCAGGATCCCAGTAGGCTTTAAAAAAAAAGTAGAAACAGGATGGTTCTAAAATTTGTATTAAAATCAGATGTGATTAAATGTAAGTCCATAGCAAAGCTGCTCTATACACCAGTTAATTTAGTGTATGTCTGTGCAGTCGTTTGATGTATATGACAAGGATGATAGAGCAGTGCTGCAGTGGGGTGTGGGGTAAAGGGTCATCTTTTCATCATGTGATCTGAAGGCTACTAGATAGGCGTATATGGAAAAATATTGACTTCACCATAAAGACAAACATTTAATTCCAGGTCAATTGCAGATCTAAATATGAAAGGCAAAAACAGTAAAGCTTACATTAGAAGATAACATGAGAATTTAGGGTAAAGGAAATAATTCTTAAAGAGTACCCCAAATCATTAATCATAAAGAGAAAGATTGATTGATTAGGCCATTTATGAATCTCTGTTCATAAGTTAATTAAAAGATGTCATTGGGAAGATTTTTTAAAAAAAGACAAGTCACAGGATAGAAGAAAATATTTGCAATACACTTGACCCATGTCTAGAATGCTTTTACTGCTTTTTCAAGAGTATGATAAAGTGAAGATGTGTTTAGTTTCTCCATCTGTTGATCCTGTTTAAGTGGACCCTAACTTTTTAACCCACAAGATTTTAGTTATAAAATTACACTTAGGAAAAACCTAGAGATACTTGGCATTTGTTTCCTTTGTAGTTTGGTCTTTGAGCCTTGTGCAGTACTTGGCACATAACTGGCTTCAGCCTACTGTGTTTGCTGAATTAATGGATGGTGTTTTATAATTACAAACAAAGTGTGCAAAAAAGAGTAAACACTCATATGAGGACTGACCTTTTAAGTTTAAACCTAAAAAATCACAGGAAGCGTTGTAGTTGGACATAAAGAAAAGAAGTACTAACATTTTCAGAATATAAAGAAGTGCATTTTAGGAATGTGAAGCACTGGCTGTGATTACATGAAGCTGACCACGGCGATGATCATCTTGTACTAAGGAGGGTGAGGGGAAGCTTTTGTGCTCTGTAAGACATAACGGAGAAGGGAGAATTTCATCTCATGAAGCAGGATTTTCTAAGCGTAAAATGCTACTATTGAGAAGAATTAGTTGAGACAGTGAGTATTTGTATTAGCCAAAAAGAGCTTGGATTTAGCAGATGGCAGATAAAAGTATGGGATGTCTTACTGGGCACTTTTGAAAGATTAGGTGAAACTAATATTTGCAAATATCAGGTGTATGATGAGCAACTCAGATTGTTAATGATTGCATTATTTACATTTTAACTTTACATTTTTTGCAGAGTTCTGAAGTTCCTGTTGCATTAGACAATGGATGAGCAATCACAAGGAATGCAGGGGCCACCTGTACCTCAGTTCCAGCCACAGGTAATTGGTTCAGATGCTGCCGCCATGAGAGAGAGAGAGAGAGTGTGTGTGTGTGTGTGCACATGTGCGTGTGCAGAGAAACAAGAGATACAGTGAAGGAGGAAGTAGTGCATTCACAGTTCCTTTAGGAAATGAGGTAGCCGGAAGTGCTAATTATGCACTAACAAGTTTAAATCTGCGTTTATATTTTCAAATGCTGTTTTAGAAATATGGACAGACATGGAAAAAAGGGCAGCTGTAGCTGTAACTTGAAGTGGATGACCTGTAGACTTTGAGAGTTAGTATCAGGCTTAGGGAGGAAAACAGAAACGGGGGCAGTGCCTGCGTGTTCCGTGCCCGCCTCCGCTTTCGCCGGGACGCCGCTCCTGCGCTGCCCGTGACGCCTTCCGGTACTGCCCCTTTGCTCGCTCTCTCTGACTAGGAATGTGTTTCTCCTGTTCTGTAGTTGCTTGTTTTCTGCAACATAAAATGCAGTTAAAGGAATGTTTACACGCACTATTGAAATCGATTGTTTGGCCTCCAGTGCGCACCGTGGATGCTTGCCACGGAGTCCAGGACACGTGGCGTGTCCGAAATGCCGTCCCCGCCCCGTACGGGCAGCACCTCGGTCTCGTGGTTCATCATGCCCGCGGCTGTGCGGCCTCCGTGGTGTCTCAGAGTTGCTCTGCGAGCCTTGGCCCAGATTTGCTTGGTAGGGATTCTGGCAATGAAGAATTGATAGGTGTTCTTTCACATGAGCTCTGGAGGCAGAGAAGTTTGGGGCCTCGGGTCGAACAGCTGCCTTGTGGCAGTGCCCCTCAGAGCCTCCACTGTATTACTGTGCGCTGGGAGGTTCCGGGGGCCCTTTCAGGGTGTGGTGTTTTCCAAACTAATTTGACTACTGGACCCTATTTTAGAGCACATCTGTTGGCTTCTCTCGAGTCAGTGTCTGTGAAGCACAGTTTGGGAAATACTGCCTACAGAGTAAACTATCTTTTCTGCCTCTGTACTTCATTCGTTTTTCACCCTTCACCTCCCTCTCCAAAGTTTGAAATCCTGCCCATCTTTCAAGGGGCATCTAAAATGCCACCTCCGCTCTGAAGCTTTTTCCGATTTTGTGGACGTACTTATTTTTTCCTTGGAAACTTGATGATACATCCTTTGTATGTCTCTTCTGCGGTTTCTGAGGCCCTGGGGTCATTTCATATGGACATTGTCCTTATCTTTCCTGTTGGGTCAAACTCTCCGTAAGGATTCGGGCTGTGTCCTACCGCGGCTGCGCCGTGGTCCCGCAGCTCCGCACGTGGAGCAGGGGCTCAGCACGGGTGTGCGATTGAAACCAACCAGCGCTCCTTCACGTGAACGTGTTTAAATTAGCCCTTTACTTAATTGCACTTTCAATTGCTTTGTTATGCCTTTCTGAATTCTCTGTACTGTGTTTGGAAGAGACACCTTTTAGCTTAGAGTAAGGCCAGTATTTTAATTTCAAGATGATTTTTTTAAAATCTGCCATTTATATTTTGTGCTACGATCATAAATTTATCAAGATTATAGTAGGCAGCTTCTTTCTGTTAGATACTAACATTATCTTAGTGCTAGTTTTACAGACATGCATGGATACTCTTTGTTTCATATTCGTTGTCTCCAGTGAAGACAGTGAAAGAAGCAGCTCTCAGATTAGGGAGTTTGTGTTATGATTTTGAAATGTTTGGTTTTGAACAGCCCTAAATTTCAAAGGAAAAAAAGAATGAGCACTGTAATTTCTGCCTCCTACTGACTCACCGACCAGGGAAGGTCAGAGTGGCAGTAGAGGCGAAAATGAAAGTCCTGGTTCCCTGGGATCCACGGGCTACCACGCGGCATAAATGTCAAAATCACGCACGTGGTTCTGCGTCTCTTTCACGTGGTTGGATTCCTCTCTTCCTCCTGCTGCTGCTCCCACGTGGTACGCCCCCTCCCCCGTGGAAATCAGCAAGTGTCACCCCAGGTTCTCACTGCCTGTGGCAAGTGTGGGGGGGAGGGAGGGTCTTCTGTCTCTGCATCCAGACTGATGGTGTGAGGTTACCCGACAAGCGTTTACAGGCGTTATTGCCTATTAAGTCTCTGAAAAATGTTCCTGCTCTCAGTAGCATTATTTTAAAAGGCTGGCAAAGGACAGCCTCTGCTCGGGGTTGGCAACCTGCTTTTGTTTTGTTCCACACCACTGGCCTGAATAACGGGGTGATGCAGCAACATATGGTTAGCTGTGACTGCTTCCGCTTTTGAGATGCTAGTGCGTGTCTGGACAGAAACAGCAAACGGAGGAAGTGAGCTTTCTAGGTGTCAGAGACCAATTCCCTGTGTTATGACAAGTGATGTGTATTCTTGGCATATCTGTCTTTTCCTTGTTCTGAGATGAATACTCTGACCCCATAATGCATAATATGTGGTTTCATTTTTAGTAGTGTGAGTTCCTTTTTTTTTAAGCTTTAGAATGTGAGATTTATGTATCTGTTTTTTTGTATTATTGTCATTCTTTTGAACTTAGTTTTTTTTTTTTTTTCCTATCAGCTTCCTTTTCCTTCCCTTTTTCTTTCTTTGATTCCTTTCATTGAAGCCGGGAAGGTACTGAAAGGATTTATTTGACTGGATTTGTGTCCTATATATTCACATTGCTTGTGGACTCTAGTTTGTAGAACAGTGGATTTGGCTAAATTTTTTAAAATGCAAACTGTATAAAAGATGGTGACAGAGAAATAGTAAAATGTCTACATTTTAGTATAAGACAAATTTTAAACAGTGGATGTTTACAGCTAACATTTTGTGAGTTTTTAATTTCTGGTCATTGAGTGAAGAGAGCTATGATACATTCACTTTTTCTCACAAAGATAAATATAAAACGATTACAATCAGTGCGCAGCGTGAAGACTTTGTGGGAACGACTCGAGGGAGAATCAGTTTTAGTTGGAATAGTCGTCAGGACCTAGAGTATAATTATTATCTGTAGTTTGAAGATGCCCAGTGTGACACTGGCTCCCTGCGAAGGAGGGAAAGCAGCCCAGATCTACAGGCAGGAGAGTCGGTGCTCCTCCTTTTAACGGCTTGGAAGGGATGAGAGTCTCATCTGGGAGTCTTCCAACACGAGCCTCCCCTCGGGCTGGCCGGCATCCCGGCCTGCCGCGCCGAGCTCGCGCGCCTCTGGGAGCGAGCGGGGCGGACAGGGGGCCGGCTGGGTTGAGTGGGACAGGATTTGGACCTGAAGACTGGGGCACCTCCCCCTCTCCTTAGCCCGTCTTACAGAACTACTTTCTTTATGAAATAAGGGTCATTGTGTCGTTTGCTTCTTTTGCTAAGTTGAGTTTGCCAAGGTTTCGTCCTATGGCATTGAGCACAGCCTCCATTTTCAGAAGCCTCTGCAGAAGATGAGGTGACGTTCTCCGCCTAACAGCCTCGTCCAGCCGCTTTATTGCTGCAGGTCTGGGGGATGGAGTGGCAGCTACTCTGAGGGAAGAGACCTGCTGCAGTTTGAGCTGATGCCCTTGAACCTCCAGTAAGGCTCAGTGCTGCCAGCAGTCCTGTCCTTGGTCCCCGCGCTGCCCGCACCCCCAGCGGCGTCTCCTGTCCCCTCTCCTCAGAACCCCCACTCCCCCTCCTCTCTCTCAGCTGCTGCGCCCTTGCTTCCTGTTTCACCAACAGACTGAGGCAGTCAGACGAGGACTTCCCCGGGACCTGCAGAGCGTGGTCGGCCTCGTCTGCCCTGTCAGGTGCGCCAGCCCTGCCCGGGCCACCAGAGCCGTGTGCAGCCCCACGCCGGCTGGGCGCTTCGTGGTGCTGTGTGCTGCGAGGTCTCCCACCTAAACGGCGAACCAGAACAAACCCCAGCCAGAAAATGGCTTTCAGAGTCCTTCTTTTCTCCAGCTGTTCACCTCTCTCTCTGTTGCCTTTTGCTGCTGAGTCCTTAGCTGTGTAGGTCTGTGTCCTGTTCCCCCTTCGCTCTCTTAGGTGTGCTACGGGGGGCTTTCTCCCCTCCCTGCCGCCGCGGCTGCTCTCGCCCCGGTCCCCGGGGCCTCCTGTGCTCAGTCCCTGCGCCACCCTTAGACCTTGTCTTTCTTGGTTGTCAGCTACACCTGAGAGAGTCGGCCGCACTCTGTTCTTTGAAACCTGTTCATTGCTCCGCTTCTGAGAGCCTTGTTTCCTTCTCGTCTTAATGGTCCGTCCTTTGCCGACTCCCCTCCCCTCCTGGACTCTTCACCGCGGAGCTCTCTGCGGCTCAGAGCGTCTTGCCCTCTGTGCCCTGCTTGGAGATCCCTTCCAGGTTCATGATCCTGAGTATGGTCCACGTGCTGGTGGCCTCTCTACTTTAGACCGGATCTACCTCCTGATCCCAGACGCGAGCAACCAGTCACCTACTTGACATCAAATTTGCGTGTCTCAAACTGGGCACATGTGAAACTGAACTGTGAATATTCCCGCAAACCGTCTGTGTGCAGGCCTCTCTGTCACAGTTGGCGGCATGTCCCTCCTTTGACCTGCTCAGGCCGAAGCTCCTGGAGACGTCCCCAGCCCCCCCGTCTCTCGCATGTCCTGTCTCACTGCTGACGGGTCCTGCAGCGCCCCCTTCTGCATACACTTGGGTGCGAGTACTTCTTGCCTCCTCTGCTGCTGTCACTCTGCTCAGTTATTTTCATTCTCCATGTAACTTACTGCGGTCACTCCCCAGTTGGTCTCTGTTTCTATCCTGTCCTCCCTTCAGTCTACTGTCAGCACATAAGTCAGGGAAAAATTATATAACATTTAAATATAAAATATACAATTTCAGTCAAATCGTATCTGTTTAAAATCTTCTAATAGTTTCTCATCCTTCCTCATCGTGGCTCCCCCCACTCATCTTCTTCCAGTGTGCGTGCAGACGCCGCCTTCCTCGGCCATTCCATGAAAGCCGTCCCTTCACACACACCCAGTAAGCCATTTATCCCTTTTATTTTGCTCACTGTCTTTCCTCTTTCTCCAGAGTATAAACTTCATTCCCGGTCCCCAGAACAGGACCTGGAGCAGATGGTAGGCATTCAGTAAACACTTGCTGAAGACAAACGTGGTGTCAAGTCAACCCATTCTCTTTCTTCTCAAGCACCACTTTTTAAATGAATATTAAAATGTATCAATATCTGTAGAATTTTTAGGCACAAGTTCAAGCAGTGGTCCATACCTTGGTGCCCCCATCAGAGGGATGGTAGGAAGCCATTCTTGGCATCGCTTTGTCAGACTAGACGTGAGGAACGAGCCTGCATCGCAGCAAGGAAGAAAGCTCAGAGAAAGAGAGAGAACTTCCTCCAGGAAGAGCTTCCACAGCTCTCTGAGCCCAGGACTCACGTGTTGTCTGAGATGTCTGAGCTCTTAATGTACCGGTTTTTTTTTTTTTTTTTTGGTAAAGCCTGTGTACAAATGTAAATATATATAGTAAATGGTTTATTAGGAAAAACCACGTACAGCCTGCACTTCTTACTTTCTTTCCACCTCCTTGCTTTACCGGGAGCGAGCCTCCTCCCCCCGTGGTCGCTGTCCCCTGTCACCTGGCACGTGGGGCGGCTCACTCTCCGGTCCCCGCGCAGGGAGGGTCAGCGGCAGAGGCTCACCCTCCCCATCTGCAGAGACTCTTCCAGACCCAACCCCGCTCCTTCTTGGGTGGGGGGCTGGTGAGCCCCGCCGCGTGGAGGCTCCGTCTCGGCCTCCCGGTGGCCCCAGGCTCCCTGCCTCGCCGTCACCTGCGTCTCGCCTTCGTCCCGGGCGCAGTGCCGCTGCTGCTTGGTTCTTGCAGCGCGCCCGCCCCGTGCCGAGCGGTTTGAATGTCCATCACCCCCGACACCAGGCCGCCGCTCACACCTCGCACACGGGGAGGCCCGGGCTCGCCCGGCCCAGGTCACACGCGGCCCCGGGGTGGGGCTGTCGGCCAGCTCGCTTGCTTCCCGGAAGACGCTCCTCACACACTTCCTGGCCAGTCTCACCGCCTCAGTCCTCGTGACCCTTCGTGTTTCCGGGCACCTCCGGCTCCTCGTCTTCGAGGTGACGTGTGCCGTGTTCTGGCCCGGCCTGTCCTCCCTGGGTCGGGTAGCCCTGCCCGCCTGGTTGTCCGGACCGCAGGCAGGCGGGCCTCATGCTTTGCGTTTAGCCAGTTTTTCTGCCCCCTTGACTGGACTCCCTCACTAGCTAGTGAACCTGCTGATTTCTTCACATCCTGACGGTAACCGCTCCCCTTTAGATTACTGCCACCTCTTGCCTAGCTTGTTGCAGAAGCTTCGGATCTGGTCTCTTTACCTCTCGTGTTACTGTTTCTAGTTCATTCTTTACATTGTAGCAAGAGTCATGTTTCCAAAGTGTACCTTTTGTTGCGTTACTTTCTTTGACTTTTGGGATGGATTCTGCATTTTCACGCATGCCGGGGAGGGTCTTGCATCCCCTGGTCTCCTTTCTCCTCTGCAGCTGCACCTCGTGTCACTCCCTGCTTTGGACTCGGGTTCAGCCTTATCTTGCTTACATTGCACTCTCTTTGGGCTCCAGGATCTCGGGTGCCAGGAGCTGTTCGGGGAGATTCAGTCTCCAGCAGAAGGTAATAAGCATAAGGGCTCATTATAATGTACGTGAACTACATGAAGAGACCCCGAGGAAAGTTCTCTGAGAGGAAATGTGAAATTAAGAAGACAACAAAAAGATGACTCGTTTTTGGGTCATTTCATACACGGGTGTGCTTCTAGTAAATGAGAATACATTCCACCAGGAGTGCAGTGCTCACGTCTGTAGGTCGTGTTTTGTATCAGTGAATAGTAGGTAACGGGTGCTCCATAAATCCGTGATGAATGAATGGATTGATCTCTAAATGAAAGCAAAATAGTAATCAGTCTAACTGTACTACGTTAATATCATATAGATTTTAGTTACTTTAGAGTTATTTTAGGAAGTGACTGTGGGGCCATATAGTTTAAGAGATCTGTCAGATGAGAAGTGGTATCAGAATGTTTAGAGCCTGGCTGAGCTCTGGATTTAGATTGATTGTTCATATTTACATATTTAGGGATAAGTGTTTCTCAAATTTTAGAGGAAGTACCTTGAGGGATTTAGATGATTAAAAAAATGGGGCTACAGAAAGGGTTCTCTCATCTTCTCTCTTGGAAATTTCTTTTTGAATAGTCCATTGAGAGTGGTGTGGGCAAAGATGAGGTCAACATGAATCGAATAGTTTCCAGACTCCACCTGGAACTGCATTCAGAGCCTGACATATAGTTTTAAGAAATACAGTGATGAAAGTTGTTCTGTTTTTGAGGGTGAATTTGATATTTGGAGATAATTTAAAAATCCGTTGGAGCCAAATATGTACTTGGTGAAAAAAGTAGTCTTGGTAGTCATTCTTCCTTTGATCAAAATGAGCTGTCTTCTTAAATGAGGCCAGTGATTTTCATATGGTTCACAAGCTGATGACAGTTCCACAGGAGGGGTTCTGAATACATGTTCGGCGTTGGAAGCCTTCCTAGAGTAAGTGCATGTCTTCCTGTGGTGCGGGTTTGAAGAGCAGCGTTCAGTGTATAGATTCTAATGTGTTCGTTAGAATTCGATTGTATCATTTTACATTTAGGATACCTTTATATTTCGTCTCCCTTTATATCATTATTATGTGACTATTATATGACTTTCATATGGCCTTGGTTATGTTTGACAGATTTCTCACTATTCATAAAACAAATATTTCCCAAATTTAGAAATTTTGATACATTTCTTTTTCCAAGAGCACTTACATAAAATAAATTTAATGATGCATTCTTTTTGTTTTTCCCTTGACTGGACCTCATTTGGTGCAGGAGGACAAGAGGGTGGAGGAGGAGGAGGTTTTAGAAGAGTTACCATGAGGTGGGCATCCAGTGGAGGGTGAGGAGAGCACCAGGAATCAGTGTAACTCAACACTACCTTCCAGAACCAGTGGTGGAGGAGGTTGGACAGTGGATGACACTGGCCAGAGTGAGTGAGCAGAGCGAGAAGGGAAGGCGGAAGATGGTACCCTGTGGAACACCAGCATCCGTGGGGAGGAGGATGTGGAGGAGCTGGAGGAGGCGGGAGGGCTGGTTGGTGTGGTGGCTTAGAGCATGAGCTCTGAAGTCAGATTGCCTGGGATGAGTGTCTGGGACCCTCCAGCCCCGACTGTCTAGCTGTGTGAGGGAGGGCAGGTTATTTAACATCTATAAGCCTCACTTGTCTTATCAGTAAATTAGAGAAACAGTAGTTTTTACCTCCAGCAGATATGGAGCTTTCACTGTGGTGCTGGGCACAGAGATGGCACTCGTTGGATGATGATGGTAGGGCCAGTAGTTAGTGCTGGTTGGATGACGATGCTGCTGATGGTTAACCCTCATTAGAGGGTGGCGATGGTGATGGCGACAGTGACTGCGTTCTACACGATGGTCTAGGCGCACAGGTTCCTCTGCCCATGGCCTGCTTCTGCATCATATTACGTCCTTTATTTGGTTTTTATTACCGCTTTCTGCCCACACTGCTTCTTTAGCCTTGTTTATCTCAGTAACTGGTATCACTGTCCATCGAGGTGCACAAGCCCACATCTATGACTTACCCGCTCTGTCCCCACTCCTCAGACTCCACTCCTCAGCATCCTCTCTGCCTCTGCCTCACGGTCACATCCTGATTCCGTCTGCTGCCGCGTCTCAGTATAACTGTCAGGTCAGGCCCACAACCTTTCTGTCCAGGCTCCCTGCTCCCACTCCTGCGATCCTCCTCCTCCTGTGCCCCACTTCCTTGTGCACGCAGCGTCCTGAGTGAGTTCTCCCTGTGAGTGCGCGTGAGATCACGGCGCAGCGCTTCCCTGCCGGCAGCCGGGGTCCTTCCTCTTGCTGCGGCGCATGGCGTGGCCGCCCGCGCATCCCGCCTCCGCCCCACTCCCCGTGCGCCAGCCCGTCTTCCTTGAACACACGAGCTCATTTCTTCCCGAGGACATTTTCTCCAGGGGTTCTTTCTGCTCTTCCTTTTCCTTCTGGTTTTTCAATCTCAGCATAAAGGTCACCCCCTCAGCAGGGTCCTCCCAGAGTTATCCAGTCTAAAATAACCATCCACTCTTTTTCCACTGTATCGCTCCATTGTATTTCTCTGCATAGTACTTAAATATTAGATACTACTGTGTATTTGCTTACTGTCTTTTTATTGTTTTTGTATTTGTTTGCCCCCTCCTCCATTAATAATTGTGGAATAAATGAATAAATTGTGGAAACCTCTTCCCTCTATTTGTCTCCGTCCGTCTCTGTCTCCCTGAGCCTTTTGCCTGCCCTATTTAATTTTACGGGTATAGCTGATGGTGCTCCTGGCGAGTGGGAATGTCTTTGTCATTAATTAACTATCCTGCTCATGGTATGCTGGGAAAGGTAATCGGTATTTTTGGTTACGTAATTTGGATATAGTGATTATTATGCTGTGTGGTGTAACTAATGATGCTTAAATGATACAAACACCAGGGTCTTATAAATGTTTAATCAGGTAATTGGTTATATTTGGTCACTCATTTTTCTTATGCTACAGTGAATTGTCTCCTTTGTTTGATATAAAGCCAGTAATAATGATTAATGGCGTATTGTTCCAACTGACGTAAATCTCCGACCCTTAGTATCTTTAGGAATAGGTTACTGCTGAAGTAGTTCAAGAAATTTTAGGGAAGTCATTTCTCAAATGGAAAGAAGCATGACTAATTAGACTCTGCTGGCACATGTGGTTTTTTAAAAAAAATGTGTTTCTTTTTTTTTATTTTCAGTGAGGTTTGTAGAAAGTAATACATAACAGAGTTGTTAGATACTGTCAAAAAGATATTCTAGTTTGTGTAGTTTGGAGATGAGTAATCTCTTTTTAATGATCGTACATAGCATGAACTTTATTGCCAAATAAAATAGAAAAGCATTTTGAAGTTTTGTTACTTTTAAATTTTGGAGAAATTTAGGAATATTAATATAAAATAAGATTTTTAAAATCACATAGTTGGTAATATGAAAATCACCAGTAAGAGATAAAAGTGCAATAACAATATAAACCTTATTAATGGTGTTAAACACTGTAATTAGCAGTGGCTTGTGATCTAACAGTACCTCTAGGAGTTACCAGGACGTCGCTTTCTCTCTGGGGAGTCTGTGGAGGCCGTGCTGTGACGCTTCTAATCCCCCCAGAGAGAATTACCATCGTAACGTTGTCCTGAATTGTCTTACTGCTCATTAAATGTCCTTGCCATCACATTTAAAGTAAATTAAGGAAATTAATTTAGTCCTAGGAAATTGTTTAACAAGTTTGCACCTGTGAGGATATGAGCCCGTGGCACAGCAGAATGAATTTTATTGTAGAATGAAGAGTATTTCTGTGAAGGAAGCAGCTAACACAGACTGGCACGTAGAATCCTGATCAGGTAGCGGGATCTGGTGGTATGTGATTGAAGTGCAGATTGACAAGAGATTCATTAGTGAGAGTGCAGAGCGTTTCAGGTGTTGTGTAAAGCTTCCTTCACTCTCGGGTTTGTTTTTTTTTGTTTTTAGTTGTCACATATGATTTTGAATGTTTATTTTGTGTTTCTATACTTCAGGACTCTTCTATAGGATACCTTGTTAGTACACATATCTCAAGAGGCTAAACATGGTACTTTACCACAAAAATGTAATACAAATGCTGCCAATATCAGTTTTAATTATGTCCTTTATTAAAGGAGTTGTAAGTGTCTTATAGTTAGTAATTAAGAAATAACAACAAAAAGCCAGTAACAATAATAAAAAAAAAAACCTATGTAGGCTTATAGTTAATGTTATCTATGTTAATTAGTTCCATTTTGAGACTTATTCCATAAATGAATCTGTCTAAAATTTCTTGATGGGGTGTGTAGTCTTTATTTAGTAATTTTAGAAGATCTCTTGTGCTGAGTTAGTCGTGCCCTTTCTCAGTTTATTCTGTCACAAAGAGCTTGCAATGTCAAACTTGTAGGGTTTATGGGCTTTCAGACAATTACTCTCTTCCGTTTGCCTGTGACTTTAAACTTCATTTTAAGCATGTTCCAACCAGGTAGCTGAACTGCCACCAGACGTGATTTTATAAATGAGATGGCCCCCCACGGTAATTAAGGAGGCCTTTGGGCAAAGTAATTTTAGTTAGATGTAGTTGGTATGTGTCACCATGGAGCCGGGGACCCAGGGGTTAGGCTCTGCCCTTCCATGAACCAGGAAGGCGATCCACGTGGTAACTGGGGGACACTGGCTAGAAGACGGAGCCCAGGCCTGGGTGGCACCTACTCCCAGTGTGGAAGCTGCTGGCACAGGGGTCTAGCAGGATAGAGACAGACTCCAGTTGGGGCCCTGAGGAAGACAGACCCAAAAAGAACACTGAAGTAGAGACTAAAGAATTACAGTCCTAAAAACTCGAGGACCCCAGTGCCCTGTGAGGAGAGGGTGGGTGGAAGGATGCCGCCCCACCTGGGAGGGGAGCTGTAGGTGACAGTGAGCTCGTGCCACGCACCTGGCTGTCCGGTTGACACTCCGATGCCGGGCCTGGGTCTGCTCGCCCTACCTGAGAAAAGGAGGAAGCCAGATCTGGGTGGCTGCCTGGCTGAGAAAGGTTCTGAGATACTGAGCGCTGAGTCTGGGCGTGGAGCCCAGGCCTTGCACACTCAGTGGGGACCCTGTGTGTTTTCTGTGGGGCGTCTTGGGTGCGCCTGGCGCCCGGCGCTCAGTGTCCGCATCGCATCGCCCTGGGTCAGTGGGGGTTACTCAGTGTCCTTTAATGCTGGGAGTTCATGGGGAGTCCGTTCCCTCTGCTGGGAAGCTGTGAGAGGCAGTTGTGGGTCTTCTCACTGGCACTGAGTTCTTCCAGGGACATTCACTTAGTAAATATCTATTGTCTGTTTCATGTCAGGCCACCTTCCTGGCATCTGGATACAAGGATAAAACTTGGTTTTTGGCTTTGAGAAACTGTGAGTGGAGGGAGAAATACATTGTGTAAACAAATGATTAGAATCCATTTCGGTGCGGAACCCAGCGTGGTGCCTGCACTGAGGGCTTGTTGGCAGAGCTGACTGCTGTCGTGCGGGAGCGGAGGCTGGAGCAGAGGCTGGAGCCCGGGTGGGCGGAGGGTGGTCCCCAGACAGGCTGGCGGCTGAGCCTCTGAGTTTTTAGGGTGAGAAGCACAGTTCTTCAGAAGACGTGGGACAAGCCGATGCCTTGCGCTGAGCGGCCAGAGCTCACGTGCACTTGGGGACAAATGGTGTGGCTGGTGCGGAGGCCCAGGGTGGATACGCAGGTAACACAAGGGCCCTCTGTCGGAGGTGGAACAGAGTAGGTTCTTTCTTTCGTAAAAGTTGAAAATCCTTTAAATGACTCACATCAAATCCAAAAGCCATTTTGTACGGCTCAGAAAATACCCTGATCATTAAGGGACTGCGGGGCTGAGACCCAGTTTATCCGCCAAAATGAGAACAGGGGAAGGCAATTTAAGGGATTTTATTTGGTTTTTATTTTCTGCTCATTTGAATCTCATTACTTTGCTGAGTTATTTTATTCCCAGTATAACTCTAATATTAAATTAAAAATATGGGGAATTGGACATTATCCAAAAAAAGAGAATATAGCTCTTTCCTCAGAATAGTCCTCTACTTGAGTGGGCACTCATTTGATGATATCACCTTTTTATTTTAAGCACCTAATACTGGCGACTTAGGATGGGACATAACTCATCAGAATGAAGTACGGCATCGGATGCAATATCCCAGACTCATTACCGCAGTGTGTGTGTTGCCTGTCCCATGAGCTCCTAAAGGAGACCTCATCCTGCACAGGCTTGTTTTTATATAAACTGCAGTATGGCACAGGGACCGGGGTGGCTGGGATGTGCAGCTATGCTCCTTCTCATGTCAACTCTGCACGTCTACACTGGCTGACAGGACATGGGAGCAGATGAGACAAGCTGTCACTCACCCACACTGCCCTTTGAAGAAAGGCCATGGGGGGAAAAGGTGCCTCAAATGGGCTGTGAAGTTTACATACACTGCCCACTGTTAAACAGATTACGTCTAATGAAGTGTCTAATGCTCAGGCCATATCAGCCTAATCCTCGGTGGCAGTTCATCCCTCAACTGCCAAAAAACACCGCCCTCTGGCCCTCTCTCGCCACTCTGGCCGCCAAGCACAGGGAGGTGCCCAGCCTTAATAAACCAAGACAGTGTGTGATCTGACATGCAAATATAGGTCATTGCATATGTAAATGTGTGATTACAAACCTGCATGCCAAAACACATTAGTGAGATTCTGCTCTCAGCATGCGGTTGTCACACTGCCTTAGCAGTTCACGCTAATATTTGTCAGTTATTGTGCAGGCAGAAGATGGAATTCCCAGTCAGATCTAAAGGGTGTGGACTGTGTGATAGCAGCCCTAATGATGAAGCTGTATTTCACTGTTGAGAATGACGAGTGTTCATCGGGAGAAAGATGGTCTGTGCATTTTGGGGAGAGGAAGGAAATCTATTTCTTAAATGCTGCAGACTACCCCAGTGTGTCAATTCAAAAAAAAAATTTTTTTTCAAGATTTCTTAGAAAAGCATGGACAATTGAAAAATGTCTCTCCTCTTTAAATGAAACTTTCATATGAAGTTAAGAAAACTAAAAAAGTTGCTAATATCAGTTGATCTGAGAAGCAGACTTGTTGTAAGTTTCCTTTGTTAAATGGGTGCTGTTTGGTCACAGTGACACAGTTATAAATGGATCTCAGCAACTACGAAAAGAAACCATATAACCGAGCAGCAAGGTAGATTGTTTTGTTTCCCTTTATTTTGTAATTTTATTTTTCTTTTATTTTTTTGTTTTCAACATACGTCTCTATTCCCAGCTTTGTTTTGTTTTTTCATGAAAAGACCTGAAATTGAAAATATCTGCAGAGCATCTTGGTTTCCTGTTGTAGGTGACCGTTCAGTAACCGTGACAGTCAGCAAAGGGCGTACTTGGGACCAGATAGACATAGATTTGGTTTGATGACATCTACATTATAGGATTGTCATGAAAATTGAAGTGGGTGGCATGTAAAGCCTTAATACGTAGGACCTGCTAAGTTGTAGATGCCAAAATGGAACTTCCATTACTGTGGTAGTTGTTACTTTTATTTTATTATAATGATTATTTATGGTTTTATATCTGTAAAATGAATTTGTGAAATCTGCTGTATTCTGGTTGCTTTGTATGTCTTAAAGGAAGAATGGTATTTTTCTTGACAGTATTTTGGGCTTTCAGAAGAAAGAAAAATATGATAACAGAAATTATTACTTTTTTTCTCTTTTTGAGAAACACTGCATTTGAATGACAGTGAAACTTTAGTAGAATTTTGTAACATTTTTGCTAGCTTGACAGAGGTAGTGAAATTAACAAGATAACATATATGGGGGGGTAATGTACTGCCCATATGTCAGAATAGCCCATGGCCCTCTGCGTAAGTCATGGGGTTGTCAGCCTTAACCACAGTTTGTCTGGGGGGCTGCGCGTTCACATTGACTTTAGTGTATTTAGGAACCAGCATGCTCTTCGGCTGCATTAATAGGTATTTAATGTTCATTCTTACTAGAGGGTGCACAGTCAGGGCCCACAAGAGTGTTTTGTTTACTCCAAGTTGGCTCAGAGAGCAAAGGAAGTCCAGAAGGATGAGAGCAGCGGGCTAAAAGGCCTACAGGAGTGTACTTGCCAGCAATCCAGGGATCCTGAAAAGGCCCATGCATGCTTAGCCAAAAAAGAGATGCTGTAAGTGCATATGATAGCTAACTAGACTATTCTGTTATATTTTTTATAGGTATGGATATTGAGTGTCAGTGGAAGCTTAAAAGCCAGCGTTCCCTGGGTGTAGGTAGTAACCCCAGTAGTAGACAGGGTCCGACTGCAGTGGGTGTTGAGTTAATGTTTATCCTGCGACTGGTTGAATGAATGAATGAGTCCATAAACAATGGGTGAAATGTGTGAGATGTTGAGTTTTGCCTCAAAATGGGAATGGGTGCTGTGCTCCCTCCACACCCTGTAATTATTTCTCTCCCAGCACCGCTGAGAGCCTCTTCATGTACCTGGGCCATCTCTGTCAGAGCAGACGCATCTCCCATGCACCTGTTTCCCTAGCAGCTGGTACAGCGCCTGACACTTAGGAAGTACTGAAAAGTGTTAGTTTTAAAAAGAAATGACTTTGTCCACAAACAGTAGAAAAAATTGTTTAAAAATGTAATTATGTACTAAGTGAAAGAAGCCAGTCTGAAAAGCTCCATCCTGTAAGAGTCTTAACTATGCAACGTTCTGGAGGAAGTGAAAAGCCCAGTGTGTGCGTGGAGGGGTGATGAAAGGGCAGGGCACAGGATTTTCAGAGCAGACTCTGGTACCATTGTTGTGGACACACGTCGTGATACGTGTGTCCAGACCCAGAGAGTGCACACAGCTAGTGTGAACAGTGGACTCGGGGTGGTGGTGGCATGTCGGTGGCACGGGCCCATTCTGGTGGGGGCGCTGATCCTGGGAAACCAGTGCATCTGTGGGTTCGGGGTGTGTCGGGAGTCTCTGTGCCTTCCTCGTAGTTTTGCTGTGAACCTTAGAAGTGCCTTAAAAAAAAGTAAGTCTTTTTTAAAAAAAAGTGATGAGGAGGTGGTAAACTCCCTGCTGCTGGAACTGTTCTTGGCAGAAGTTAAATAATTTTCAGGAAGTTGAGAAGATTTTCATGCATTAGGTGGCAGATTGGACTAAATGAATGTATGTGTGTATTTTTTTATATATGTGAATGGTTCAGTAAATACATGTCGGATGAATGGATGTCTGCAGGTTTACCATAGGAATCACCTGCTTATGTGAAAACAATCCACGATTGTGTGTACACTGTGTGACTGAAAACTTTTCTGACTTTTTTAATTACAGAAGGCCTTACGACCCGATATGGGCTATAATACGTTAGCCAACTTTCGAATAGAAAAAAAAATTGGTCGCGGGCAATTTAGTGAAGTTTACAGAGCAGCCTGTCTCTTGGATGGAGTTCCAGTAGCTTTAAAAAAAGTGCAGGTAAGATGACTTTAATTATCTAAATCAGTGTAAAATTGTACTGTGTGAATAGTGAATAGAGAAAAGTATGTCCTGAATGATTGGGTGATGACAGTCTGAAGTTGAGAATGATGGGAAAGAATAAAAATTGTGCTTTAAAAGCTGGAATTGAGTGTAGGACATGGTGGAAATTCATGTTTGGTTTTAATATTACTTTTAAAATTTCACTGGCTTTGTTTACCCAGATTGAATAACGAGTGGAATGACCTTAGAAAAGCTGTCACAGCTCTAGATTTTGGGAGGCGGATCTGAGTTGTCACCATTGCTCCAGCTGGACATGTGAGCGGGAGCGGTGTCCCCCGCCAGGCCCAGTGGCCGTGGGCCCCGCAGGAGGGGAGCAGACTTAGAGCCTGCGCTGCCTGAGGGTGGCGCGCGGCCGGCAGGGGTCGGGGAGGGCGGGGATGAAGGTTGCAGAGAGAACCACACTGTAAATAAAGGAAAACTGGAGTGAACTTTATTTTCTGGAAAATTAAAAAAAAAAATGAAGTTGGTAAAATGAGAGGATTGCGGTCCTGCTGAAAACCGCGTGCTGCGTCTGTGCGGTTCTGGAGTCAGCCTTGCGCAGCGGCGCGCACTCCTTCCGGTTGTCCTCGGGTGCGTGTGTCTTTCTCCCGCTCCTCTCGTTACCGACCAGGATTCTCTGGCTCCATAATCTGTAGAAACTGGTAAGAGGGCAGAGGAGGGACCCCGGGAGGCTTTACTGGGGCTCGTGCTGCAGCAGAAAGGGGCGAGGACAAGGAGCAGGTGCCCTTGCTTGCTCCCTGGGGGGTCCGGGGGTGGGGGATCTGGAATGAGGGTGGGGGTGGGGCGATGGGGTGGGGGTTGGGGGGTGGCTTAGGTGGTCGCCACCCCCCTGTTGCTGCTGTGCCCAGTAACCCCCCCCCCCCCCCCCCCCCCGCCACCGCTGCTCCCCACACCTCCGAAGTGGCAGTTGGATCTTTGGTCTTTTTGTATCTTATTGTTCATCACTAGGCCCCACCGCACAGGCACGCAATTCTTTTCAGTCCCTTCCAGTTTCTGTGTGTTCTGTTGCTCAGTCGGGTGCAAGCATTGCAGCCTAGAGTCCCAGGTCCCGAGTCCCAGGTCCCAAGTCCCAGGTCCCAGCCTGTCCCCGCTGACCAAGTCCTGCCCCCGCCCCTGTGGACTCGTCCCGCTGAGCCAGAGTCCTGGGCGACTCACTGCCCTGGGAGTCTAGAAAGTCTCCATCCACCTGCCCTCTGGTCTAGAAAGCCCTTGCCTTTCTGCCTCAGAGTGTGCTTGACAGTTTTCCTTACCTTTTTCAGGGAAGGTGGTTTTGTTCACACCGGCCTGTGGGCTTCCCGTTTTACTCTGCAGCCCTGGGTTCTTTTCTTGGTTGAGACCTGTGGAACCTCAGTGTCCTCTTACAAGTATATATAATATATAAACTTGGTAAAGGACCAGTATATTTGTGACAGCCATTACAGAGATGAACAGTTTTCACTTACATCTTTAAGGAAACAGTAAATATTTATGAAAGGTTTATGGGCATATGTGTTAGATGTGAAGAATCTCTCGTCTGCACCGCTCAGCTCGCAAAGTAAAACATCAAAAGTAACTTGATGCACGCCTGCCTCTCCCTTCCCTGTCCTGAATTGTGTGTTGATCATTCCTTTCTTTTTCTTTGGAGCTTTCCCCTCTTCTATCTGTGTACGTTTCTGAGTAAATCTGTTTAATGTAGTCACGTGCTGGTGCGTGTGGCGGTTCTTTATTCTTTGTGCATATTATACACACAGTGCGTGCATATGCGTGTGTGTCTAGGATTCGTTTACATGTGTCTGGTGCTCAGTTTTTGTTACGTCTGCCTGCTGTTTAAGTTGTGCACAGTTGTTTGCTGTTACAAACAGCACTTCCATGGTGTTCACACGTGTGTTTCCCGGAGCACATGTGCAAGAACGTCCCTGCTTGTGTGCCTGAGAAGGAAAGTGATGAGCGCAGGGATGCGTGGTTGGCGCTGTGAGTTAGTACCAAGTTACCCTACACTCGCACCCTTTGACTGCCTCACCGGCAGCATGTGAGGGTGGCCGTCTTCCCTCTCGCCACACGCCACTTTTAGTAAGAAAATACAGCCTAAAATGCAAGTATTAGTGTTATGACACAGATGGCTTTAAGAATGATTATTTCCTTACAAAAGAACTCTTTGATCCATTTTTAAAAGGTATCGAATTCTGCAGAGTATCTCTGGGCACCACAGTGGGGAAGAAGAAACTACTGATTCTGTTCCTACCCCCTCGGGGAGAGAGGTATCTAGAGCAAGTAACTGCTGAACCCTGGGCGTGGCTTCCTGATGTAAATAGTTGGTGGAATGGGGATGTCAGTTGGAGCTGTTGGAGTTGGTGGAATTGAGCGTAAGCCAGGCTGTCGAGGTGAGACCGGGTTCTGGGGAACGTTGAAACCAGGAACAGGAGTTTGAATAGGAGGAGAGTAAGGACTCACCATGGATTCTCCAGGGGGGTAATAATCTGCCAAATTGGTTATTTTCAAAATAAAGTACCAGCAGAACACACAGCACGGACCAGAGAGAAGACAGCTGCTGGTCTGCGGCAGGACGGGGTTGGGGGTTGCTGAGAAACTGGCCGGAGGCCCCTGCGGCCTCCCTAGCCCCCTCCTCCACTCTGAGTGTGGACAGAGGCAGAATGCTGTTCTCATGTGGTTGCATTTTAAATCACAGAGCCTTGTCTTTCGAAGTGACTTAGAAAGAAAAGAAGGGAAGAAAGGAGGGAGGGAGGGAGGAAGAACAGAAGCTCTTCCAGGCCTCTTATAACTCTGTCTGTATCGTTTCATGTTGCCCATACATTTCTTCCCTTTGATGGACATTGGAATGGACCTGAGTTAATCTGCCCAGTTGTGGTTCCGGTCTGTGCCGGGTAGATGTGTGCCCCTCCAGCTGCCCCCATCCCCCATGTGATAACCCTCGGACACGTGTTGCCCGCTGTGCCAAGTTCAGTTTGCCCTCTTGGGTTTTGCTGTTCCTCTGTGCTTTTTAGTGTAGATGTTGGGACATCTTCTAATTTATGCAAGAGAGAAATGGTGTTGCAAAGATATTCTTAGCTTATTTAATTAGGAGACAGTCTCTTAAACCTTTAAGAGGAGAAATATATTTGCATTTCAGAGCTGTTACTGATTTTTGTGATGTATGGCACTTGTGCTGAGCAGTAAAGACCATGGCTCTTCCTTTTAAAAAGCCATCTCTGCAGCTTAGTGGGAAAATGTTTACTAAAACATTGTTGACCAGACACTTCTTTTCTGAAGACTCCTAGCACCTCTTCAGAAACTCCATAAAGAATCAGATACTGGATTTCCTCGTGAGACTTGTTATTTTAGGGCTGTGTTATCTGTCTAAAGGGCTGTGTCACTGTTCCCAGCGCTTCTAGAATCTGCCCTCGATAGGCTGGTTGAGTTCATGTGTTGAAAGTCTGCGTTTATAACTCACTTCTCTGCTCACAAATCTTTCATGAGACTCTTGAGAAGCAGCGCCCAGACTCCTCAGCTCAGTTCTCAAGGCACTGCTCCGCCTTGTCCCCCAAGTCCAGGGTCACGGCTCTGCGGCCTGTAAGCACTGGTGATGCCCTGGGCGTTCGCTGCTAGCCGTGTCGGAGGCAGAGAGCGTGGGCCGGACACACGGCCCCTCCGGGACGGAGAGCCCACGGTGCCCGGCTGCGCTCCCCAGTCTTTAGGGAAATTCACTCGCATCCCACCATGATTCCTTTGCCACAATTAAGATGTGACTACTGTGACAGTTTCGAAATTCTACCTGCAGATACACTTCCCTGTCTCCCTGCTTCCCTCCCTCAGCTCCCTCAGCTCATGCCTGCAGTGTCACTGGTCACCTGGGCTCCACGGTCAGTGCGGGAGGCTAGGGAGGAAGAGAAACAGAGTGAGGGACTCGTGGGACTCAGCTCTCCTCTCTCTCCCGTGCTTCCACCCCGTCCTGGTCTTCCACAGCCGCTCTCCTGCCCTCTCTGAACTCTGACTGAAGGTCTGGCTTCCACGGTTGACTTTCTTGGGACTTTGTCAGCTCTCCGAGCAG
The DNA here is from genome assembly GCF_036321535.1 of Camelus dromedarius. Taxonomy (NCBI): domain Eukaryota; kingdom Metazoa; phylum Chordata; class Mammalia; order Artiodactyla; family Camelidae; genus Camelus; species Camelus dromedarius. Next base: position 35,032,824 of record NC_087456.1, read on the forward strand.
TGCTGGCATTTCCCCTTCAGACACCACCCCCTACCCCGTCTTGCTTGTCCCCAGTCATTGTTCCTCTTCTCAGAGTTTTGGTAAAATTGGAAGACGATCAAAGAAGACATTTTAAAGATTCAGAGAATATCAAGAATTTATCAGCCAGTACTTGCCAAAACACTACTGCTAACTTTGTTCTTAGCAAGTATAAAATCGGTTTAAAAATTCAAAGAAACTTTGGTAGAATTGGAAAAAGATGCTTTCTGAAGACTAGCTTGTAAGTAGTTAATGGAAAATATTTTTACAAAATCCAGATTTTTTTCTGTATATATTGCCTTATCTTGCTCATGAAGTCAGACAGCTTTGAATCTATGTCTGGGAATGATTTAATCTAAAGATTCAGCTTTTATTTTTGTCTTGACATGATGGCTAAGAGAAAAAGCAAGATACTTGTGAATTTCCAATGAAATGTTTTTGGTTCAGAATTTAGTTTTGCCTTAAATGGCCACCAGTGCTTCTTTCCTCAGTGTTTGAGAAGTGACTTCATATTGAGATTCAGTTAAAAATAAAAGTTAATTTGTAATTGTAAATTAATTTAACTATAAGTTGAATTAAAGATTCGTGATTCCTATGTGGCACACTTCTGTCTTGGTATTTTGTGTCCAGGGAGGAGTTCCTAAAACTATCATAACATATCTTATTCTCATCTTGCTCGCTGTCTTCTGTGTTTTAATGTTTTTCCCATCATAGAGACATTGATTACTGGGAGGTTAGTTTTACATATGTGTCCAAGTTGGCGATTTTTTCATTTTAATCACTCATACCAGAATTGTCCTTTGTGGCCTTAAATTTTCCAGGAATTCCTTCAAGGTCCAAGACCCCAAATTTCTTTGAGTTATCCCAAGTGCCCTGTGAGCGGTAGTTCCCAAGAGTTGACGTCCTCCTTCACGAGTCAGCGAGTCAGTTACTTCTCTTGCCTCGTTGGTTTTTAAGCATAAGTGGTGTGTGTGTGTGTGTGTGTTTTGTGTGTGTGTGTGTTGTGTGTGTGTATTTCATACTGGTAACTAACATCAAGTTCAAAACTTTCTGTTGATGTAAATATTGGCCATTGTTGTTTAACTTGCTGTACAGCAACACCATTTTTCTGGCATCTTTTGGCAGTTTGGAGAATGAGGGGCTATTCTATGTGAAATTGTTGAAGTTTACTGCTTTCAGTAGTGAACTTTTCATTTTTACCTACTTCTGTGAGGAGCCTTGTGAGGGGCATTACACTGTCCTGCAGGTGTAAGTCAAGTGCGGGGCCCCTGCCAGTCCCCCTCCCTCCCGGCAGCCCCCCTCCCCCCCAACCCTGAGGCCCTCACGTCAGTCTACGCAGCAGCGCCTGCGGCTGGCTCGGGTCCGGTTCTCGGGCCCTGTCTGCAGCCTGCCTCGGATGGTGTGCGTCCTGAGGGCGGCAGGCTGCTTCCTTACTTGTGTGCATAATGAAACCTAATAATAGGTTGACATTCAGCACAGTTTTGTGAGTGATGGAAGAGCAGGGGCAGGAACACGTTATCCTCATTTATGCTTGGAGTATTGACTTATTAAGGTATTTTCTGCAGTATTTAGCATATTGTTTTTTTATTTACTTTTCCACACACTTGAACCATTGAGACACTTCTTTGTTTTCAGAGACATACTAAAGAGCCCTTTGATTATATTATTTATTTTCATGTTTTTTACAGTTGATCAGCGTTCCTCAACTTTGCCTTTATTATCACCTCCAAGGAGCCTTTTTGGACATTTTTTCCTAATCAGCCCACCCATGCAATTTGAACTCCATAGATATGATATACCTGTTTATGTGTTATATGTAAATCTGTGCTTAAAAAGAGCAAGACTTTGTCAGCCCTCTCTCCGAAGAACCAATTTTCACCGCTTTGGAGTGGTAGCCCCCTCAAGGATGCGTGCATTAGATCTTTCAGACCCAGTCTGAGCGTATACATTGATGGTCAGCAGTTGAGGGCTTGGACGTGTCTGGTTCCAGAGGGACAACCTGGAGGATGACCTCTGGCCGCTCCATCAGTTAGCTGTGTGAACTTTAGCTCCCTAAGCCTGCTTCTCTTCATCTGTGAAGTGGGGACGCTGCTAATACTGTCCTCATAAGGATTAAGTGAGAATTCAGTGAGTAAGCTCATGCAGTGTACTTAGCACGTTGTTCAGTATTTTAACTATTGATTATATTAACATATCACAATCTCACAACTTCCATTCTGCTCTGTTTGAACTTAAGACTTCGTATATCCAGCTATTCTCTTTTTCCATTTTTAACGTTTTGGATGGAAGAATGTAAGCGCTAGTGGTGGCGTGAGATTAAACACCTAAGGCCTCACAGCTTCTCAGAGCTGATTGGGAAGAGCACTTCCTAGTGTGTGTGATGGTGTGTGACGTGTTGCAGTGGACTCACATGCTAGCTTGAACCATAGGTTGCTATTTTATTAAGTAATTCTGGATTCTGTTTTTAGATATTTGATTTAATGGATGCCAAAGCCCGTGCTGATTGTATCAAAGAAATAGATCTCCTTAAGGTAAATAACAAATGTACTGTTGACTGTTTTGAACATAACTGAATATGTAAATAAAAGTGATTTATTAAAATATCATACTTATAAGCAAAAAGATTTTTGAGACATAACATAGGCCACACTGATTTCAGATAACATTATATAAATTTGAAGTCAGAATATTGAAGAATGCAGTTACCTTTTGAATTCATTATAAAATAATTTAAATGGAACATTTGGTAGGATTAGCTTTTTTTCCCATTTCAAACTAGGAAATTAATCAAAAAGACATAAAACATTGAAGAAAGTTTTTCTTGACAATCCCAGTTAGACATGTTCTAAATGTTAAGTAATATAAATGCATATTAGTGTTATCACAAGATGTGATATATTGAGAATGTGGACTGAATCAAATGGCTCCCATTTTAAAAATAATATTTCTGTATCTTTTTTCCAGATTTAGAAAGGATGATGTAAAGAGAATGTCGGAATTATCTTTTCAGTTTCTCATCCACTCAGAGAATATGACTGAAATTTTAGTTATCTTCATACTGCATTTATTGTAGTGAAATTTCTTTTGAGAAATATATTTTTAATTTTTAGATAAGACTTGTTTTTTTATGCCAATTTTGTTTGTGCCTGAAATGAATCAGATTTATTCAAAAAGATAAGAGTAAGATCAAAATGAACCATGCTTTCCACTTTTCTGTAAGTTGTAGTTATTTCTTGGTACATGAAGTCATTGCTTTAATAAACCTTTGTTAGAGAAATAATATATCATCATAGAAAATGTGGGGGGAAAACCTGTAAGTATAAAGAAGAGAAGAAAATCATGCACATACTCGCTAGGGTAATTCTTGAGTAAGTTTCTTTGAGAAACTGTTTTATATGTTAACTCACTTAAAGATTAAACAAAAAGATTGTAAATGTGTATAGATTGATGCGTATATTTCTGAAATTTTTCTTAGGATTTTATGAATCAACCGCATAGATAAATTCAGACTATTTGTATTATTTGATGTAAAAGCTGTATTTAGATACAATATAGTAGATGCTAGATTTTTACCACTGGTTGGAGTTATCCTTGGCTCAGCGTTAACGTCGAAGTAACAGTGAAAAGGGATACTTCATTTGCCATTGAGTGCCCTTAAATGACAGTTACCATTTTGAAGGATATACTTTTTGACATTTGGTGATTTAATTCTGTCATTTATACACATATGTGTATATTTATTGGGCAGAGCAATACTTTTTAAAATTTTAAGTGCGTAATTTATTATTTCTAGTAAAGAATATTAAAATTCATTGTTATCTAGTTTTACTTTCAATAACTATAATACTTGTTTAAAAATTCACTAGGTTAAAGAAAAATACAGTCATATTAAGATTTCTGTAACTTGAAAGGCATTTTAACTAAGTTTATTCTTAAGTTATGAAACTGTAAGTGACTCTTGGAAATTCACAGTAAGAAAATTTTTGGTGCCTGTTTTTTTTTCCTCAGCAACTCAACCACCCAAATGTAATTAAATATTATGCGTCATTCATTGAGGATAATGAACTAAACATAGTTTTGGAACTAGCAGATGCTGGTGACCTATCCAGAATGATAAAGGTAAGTTGTTTTTTTTTTAAACTAAAGATTTGTTTTTTCTAATAGAGTTGTATGTTAAACGTTTAGGCTTGTGAGATTCCTTAAAGACCTCAGAATGTTGCTTAACATGTAGTAGGCGTGTAACAAATGGTAGGCAGAGTGATGGTCTGATTATGAGGCTGGTTTGCCTGGGGAGGTTGACGCTGGTCCACTTAGACGTATGAACACTCCAGCACCAGCCTGGAAGTAGACCGAGGACTTGTCTTCTGTAAACTGAAGCTGACTTCACCCAGCAGATCACCCTTTATCCTGCATCTCTGGACAGCAGGCACGGGGCGGAGGGAGGTGCTGGAGCAGTCTGACCTGGGCTGCCCCTGCTTTGGGAGGGAGTCATGGAAGGAGAAAGTGGGCCTTGAATTCAGACTTGTGCATCCAACCCCGATTCAACGACTTAAAAGTTGATTAACGTTCTTTTCTAAGGGCACATTCATTGTGTTTAAGTTCAGCCACAAATTATAGGAACCCCCCCCCCAAAAAACTAGCCTAAAAACTGCTTATCCTTGGGCTTAACTTCGTAACCTGCTTCACTTCTTCTGTGTGCCACATCTCCTCCAAAACAAAGTAAGAAGGGAACCTGTTTCCTAGGGTTATTTTAAATGATTGATTGATTGATACTTGCTAAGAGCTTAGAAGAGTGCCTCCCACTTAGTAAGGCTATGTAAATGGAAGCTGTCGCCATATTATTAATGTTATTATGTGTATTTTTCTGCTACATAAAATTCTGGGGCTAATATGGCAGTTCTGATCTCAGATTCTCAGAGACCAGGCCTGATTACAGCTGGTCTGGGCGTATTTGCTGCTGTATCCAAGGCACATCCCCGGACGCTGGCCACACAGCGTTCCAACCTGCTAGCCAGAATTTAGTCCGGATCGTTTCCACCTGCAAGGGAGGCTGGCGTCTCTAGTCTTCATCTGTCTGTCAGGTGCCAGCTAGACTCCATTACTCTGGAAGATGAGTTCAGCAGTCTGGAAGTCAGTGAAGGCCAACAAGATGAAAAGCAAGGGCTGTGAATTGTGAGCTTGCCGGAGCAAGGGAGTCGACCACTGCCGTGTGTGTGTTGGCAGAGATCTCAGGCGGATGGAAGAGCAGGAAATATTTTTAGTGGGTAGAAGGGGAGGCTTCAGGTTGGAGGCCGCAGGCATGAAGGAGCCGTGGGCAAGCTCACTAATCCTCCCCCATGAGCTGGCGTTCTCTGGTTGGTCCTAAGTTGGAAGCGGGGACAAAAATTGGGGAAGCTGTCAGTTACCAATCAAGTCCTGGCCATTCTGGCTGATTGTTACGGAAGTTACTGGATCACCACTAGTGAGAGCAGCCCGGCCTCCTGCAAGTCTGACGGAGCGGAGCAGGCTGGCTTCTCAGGCAGTTTGTGAAAGATAAAAGGCTGGCTTCCTGGTCGGCTTGCTGAGGACGGTGGCTCAAAGCTCTGTTTTTATACATGGTCTGGCCGTTGTCTGTCTGTGTATTCAGTCTCTCAGGAGATACTGGGGCACAGCCAGTCATCTCCTGCCTGCAGTTACTGTAAGGGGTTTTTAAAAACAGTGCTAGGTGCGTTATAGGCATTATCTTGTTTACTCTTCACAAGGATCCTGGGAGGTGATTTTGACACTTAGAGAAGATCATTACTAGTAAATAGAAAAACTAGTATTTGAAATTAGGCTTGTCTGATGCAAAAATCCATGCATTTTACTTTAGTGGCCCCTAAAGATTTTTGTATCACAAAACTTCTTTGAAAATCAAATAAAACCCTTGACCTTCTTCCAGGAAAATGCTGGTGCGTACACAATTTGCATTCTATTACAAGCCTTTGCAGGCTCTCTGATTAAGGCGTTTGTGGGTTGGCTAGCGTCAGTTAAGAAGGTTAAGAACCCTGCTCTCTAGTGTGAGTTCAGCGTCAGCCACTTCAACTCTTATGTCACATAACTTCTCTTAGGCTCAGTTTCCTCATCTGTAAGATGGAGACAGTTTAGGAATTGCTTTTTAAATGATAAAAACACTGCATAAAAGGAAGGAGTATCCTTTCACAGAATGCTATCAAGCTGACTCTGTTTATGTTTAAAGTCCCATGTAAGATGACTCACTTCTAATCAGTTATCTGACTTTCTGTTGTAGGGACTTCCCACCAGTGGCACAAACAGCTAACCACCAACAAAATGTGTCTTTGCAGATTAATTAACAATTTTTAAAAATACAGTATTAATTTTAAAAAGAAATGCAAATGAGGGGAGGTTATAGCTAGAGTGGTAGAGCATATGCTTAGCATACAGGAGGTCCTGGGTTCAATCTCCTAATTACCTTCCCCCCAAAAAATAAAAACTAAAAATTAAAAAAAATGCAAATACACAAATGCAGAATTTTACAAAATAGCTATCTGTCAAGATGAGACATATAAAAGCAAGTGTAAATAATCCTTGCCAGAGGGACAATGAATGTAAAATTCTCGGCTGAGACCTTTCTTTAGGTATAAGAGCTATTTAATTGCTTATAGTGGAAGGAAAAGAGGGCAGACCCCCATGGGGAAGTACCTCAAATCCCTGCTGAAGGCAGGTAAAGGAAACCGCTTCAGTTATAAAGTCTTGCTGTCGATGGAGAAGTTGATGGTTTAGGATTTTGATTTTAGGGTTTCTCGCTCTCTCTCCATCGGGTTTGCTTTCTTTGCTGCTCCTACGTCACACTTAGGGCGCTGTGCCTGGGCAGACGCCAGGGCGCCTGGAGGAGTGCGCCGCTGACCCTTCCCTGCCTGGGAAAACTGGCGCAAGGCCAGGGTGCCTCCAGAAGCCCTGTGACCTCCATCCCCAGCAGATTCAGATTTCCCCAGCCAGTGACGGAGGAAAAATTTGTCAGTGTGATCTTATATTTACTGTGGTGATGAACTCAGCTTCCTGTTTAAACAGACTTGCTGTCCATTGACATCATCAAGGAAATTTTTTATCAGCTGCCCCAGTGGCCCCAGTAAGATTCAGAACAACAGAATTCTGTTTGGTAACAAGTAGTAACTTGCCATTATAGAATTGATGGCTGTACCCTTAAAACACCCTGGGGGCTTCTGACTAAATTTAAAGGTATCTATCATGTAAAAGACTATTTAAGGCACTTTTTTTTTTTTTTAATAAAAGGTGTCAGCTGATTCCTAGTGAGTTGGAAGCTTCTAGAGCAGCTTACTGTGCTTTGGTAGGGCACTGGGGCGGCTCCTCTGTGAAGGGTTAGTGACATCAGTCCTCCCTCTCCAGGAGGCTTTATCGTGTACGCCTTTAATGACCTGGTCCTTTACCATCAGTCTGCCGAGTCAAGACGTAAGACATTCCGGGTCTGGCTTTCCCGATCCTCTTGGAGCCTGCACTTACAGACCTTGCAGTAGTCTCAGCATATCGGCCGTCACAGCAAGTTCTCCCAGTACCCAGAGTAGAGAGTTTGACCAAGCAGTTTCACTTGGGTGGAATAGCCTCATTTCCTGGCTGCATTCACGTATGTCTCCTGCAGTGTGGTGTTTTAGACCTGACCAAATACCCAGTTATATTGGGAGGGAGTGATGAATTTTAATCACTTGGAAGGATCTGACCTGTGAGAACCCTTCTGGCCCTTCATCTAATAGGATTAATATGATCACAGATGGATGCGTTTTAACAGAACACAGAGTTAATGGCTTTTCTCTCTGTTGACTTAGTAAGCTTAATGTTTGTAATTTTTTTAATATAAGATGTCTCTGGTTTTCTCAAGTGATGAAGATCCTTAACTGTCCGCCTGCATTCCCATCCGCCAGAGGTGACCACTGACTTGCACGTGCAGAACCCTTCCCGACTTCATTTTGTACCTTTACACTCAGACACACACAAATAAAAGAACATATACTGGTGTGTGTGTTCTTTCTCAGACACAGCACAGTGTACTTAGTGATTGCTTTATTGAGAGACACTTGCACTGTTTCCATTGTTTTTAATCCTTATAGAGAAAGCTCCAGGACCAGGCCTTGTATGTTTCAGTACAACAGCATCACACACACTCTATTCAATAGACAGTTACATCCATTTCTGTAAATAATGTTGCTGGGTGATAGGGTATGTGCACCTTAAGCCATAACAGATACTGCCAAATTATTCTTTCAAATAAATATACCGATTTGTGGCCTTTCAAAACAGCACTCTTTAATTTATTTATTGGATATTTACCTCGTGCTGTATTCATGGTTCATGCCTTCTTGAAACTCATTGTCTAGTGGGACCAAGAGGCATTTAACTAAAACTCATAGGAAACTGTATAACTGGAGTTGTAATAAGTTTTATAAAGGAATAAGATAGGGTCTAATTGTAGTTTGTAACAGGACGGCCAAACCCTTCCTGGGAACTCTGAGGGCAATAGAAGGTGGTGCTACATGACCTTGAGTTAGCTACTTCATCTTAATGATTGAGATTCTGTTTCCTTATCTGTGAAATTGGGTTAATACCTGCCGTGGAGTGTCATTATGAGGGCTAAATGATAAATATGTATGTATATATGTATTCTATTTTTATAGGGATATATACAAATATATGCACACACACATGTAATTATATGTGCCTCTCTGAATATATTCCATCTATCCGACAGCTGCTAGAATGTTCTTATTTCACTTCCTTTATCTCCCCTGTACCAGGGTCCCGTCGGTAAACAATGGTAGTGGTATAACATGATCTTTTCCTGATACAGGAAGGATTTTTTTTTTTGCCTTAAGATTCTAAAATTGTTTTCTAAACACTCTAATTTGTGCTAAAAGCTGTTCTTTATAGAAGAGACTACATTACGAAAAAATCATAGGAACTTCTTTTAGGAAGGAATGTGGCAGTGACTTAATGCTTATAAAGGACAGCAGTAGATACTTGGATTCTGAGGAACGTGCTTCATGCCTTTATAGTGAGTAATGTTACAGATCATTGTTCATCTCAGTAATACATTTCACTGTCTCAACTCTTCAGCTTAATTGGGGTAGAAGAGGAAATACAGCTCCTGGTCTGTATTCCAGAAATGAACCTCTGGATAGCGTTGCATCAAAGATTTTTACAAGTAAATAATTAATTGGTTTAGAGCAGGCTGACAAATATAATTAAGTAATTTATAGTTGAAATATTCAGTATTTCTCTAATTAGTGACAGAGGAATACCTGAGGCTGTGGTCAAATGAAATACTTCCCAGATGAGTTTTAGGATAAAAGGAAATCCAGAATTTTTCGTCATATATTTCTTTATCAACAGTAATCAGAAATTTAAAGAAAAAGACTCTTAGAAAAGTTAGGTTACAGTTTATCAATTTGTGATATATATGCTATATATTTTCTTTATTGTACCCTAAATTGGACCAGTACATATTCCATTTTGTAGGATGCCTTATTAATCCTGTTTATTTCACTCTTCTGTTGCCAAGAAACATATTTGGTGATGGAGACTTAGTGTAGAGGTGATGAGAGATTAATCTCAGAAATATATTAACAAGAGCTTTGTTTATTTTAATTTGTCAATAGAAATATTGCTAAAATATTTTTAAAATCTTCATAGCCCATTTTGCTAAAATACGGTTTATTGACTGAACTATTTATAAGTTCCTATGTTTATAATGGCCCATTAGAAAGTCAATTTGAGAGAGGTAGAAGAAAATACAAGTGCATGTATTTAGCACTATATTTTTTAAAAGCTAGATTTTACTGAAATACCAGTAAAACAAAATATAACCCAATGCAATAAATCTCTTGAGGGGAAACTTAGAAGTTTGTTATCTGCCAAAAAATTGTCATACCACACCACACTGGCTAAGAGGGAAGTGAATATTATTCTTACAAATCTTTCATAGTGAAATATGCAATATAAATAATTTAAATGGGTATCTATTTTGTGCCAAGAGTTTGGCACAATTTCAAATAATTAGTTAAGCGCCCCCCCCCCCCATTTTATTGAGATGTAATTGGGATACATCACTGTATAAGTTTAAGGGGTGCAGCATAATGGTTTGCCTTACATATAATATATTGTGAAATGAATATTGAAGCAAGTTTAGTTCACATCCATATTCTCATATAAAATATACATAAATAAACCTACAATAAAAAGAAAATGCAAAAAAAGAAAAAAAGTTTTTTTTTCCCTTGTGGTGAGGACTTTTAGGAGTTAGTCCCTTAACAGCTCTCCACTGTATCGTACAGCAGTGTTGACTGTAGCCTTCATGCTGTACGTGGCATCTCGAGTACTTACTTACCTTTTTTGTTTGTTTGTTTTTTGGGGGGAGATAACTAGGTTTATTTATGTATTTTTCATTTTATTTTATTAATTTTTTTAAAGTGGAAGTACTGAGGTTTGAACCCAGGACCTTAGCCAGAGCATGCTAAGCACAAACTCTACACTGAGCTATCCAATCCCCCCCTTTTTATCTTACTGCTGGAAGTTTGTACCTTTTGACCACTGTCCTCCAGTTCCTCCTGCCTCCTTCCCTCTTCCTCTGATAGCTAGAAACTGAATCTCTTTTTTCTATGAGATTTGTGTGTTTTAGATTCCACATGTAAGGGACACCATACAATATTTCTCTTTCTCTCTCTGACTTTTCACTTTGCATAATGCCCTCAAGTCCATCCATATTTTTGCAAATGGCAGAATTTTCTCATTTTTATGGCTGAATAATATTCCACTGTATATATGCTACAACTTCTTTATCCATTCATTCATCAATGGACACTTAGTTTGCTTCCATATCTTGGCTATTGTAAATAATGCTGCAGTGAAGGTGGGGGGCAGATATCTTTTTGAGTTAGTGTTTTTGTTTCCTTTGGATAGATACCCAGAAGTGGAATTGCTAGATCATATGGTAGTCCTATTTTTAATTTTTGAGGGTCCTCTATACTCTTTTCCATAGTGGCTGCACCAGTATACAGTCTCACCAGTGGTGCAGAAGTGTTCCTTTTCTCCATATCCTTGCCACCGTTTATCTCTTGACTTTTTTTTTTTTTAATGGCCATTCTAACAGGTATGAAGTGATATATCTCAGTGTATGTTTGATTTGCATTTCCCTAATGGCTAATGATGTTGAGCATCTTTTCACGTACCTGTTGGCTATTCATATATCTTCTTTGGAAAAATGTCTACTCAGGTCTTTTGCCTGCTGGTTAATTGGATTATTTGTGGGTTTTTGCTGTTGAGTTATATGAGTTCTTTGTATATTTTGGATATTAACCCCTCATCAGCTATTTTGTTTGCAAATATTTTTTTCTGTTCTGTAGGTTGTCTTTTCACTTTGTTGATGTTTCTTTTGCTGTGCAGAGGCTCTTTATTTGATGTAGTCCTACTTGTGTATTTTTTTATTTCGTTGCTTATGCTTTAGGTGTCATATCCAAAATGTCATTGCCAAGACCCATGCCAGGTTGCTTTTTTCCTGTGTTTTCTTCTAGGATTTTCATGGTTGCTGGCCTCACACTTAAATCTTTAATTCATTTCAAGTTAACTTTTGTGAGTGATGTAAAATAAGGGTCTAATTTTATTCTTTTACGTGTGGATGTCCAATTTTCCCAGCACCAATTATTGAAGAGACTGAATTATTGAATGCTCCCTTGTCAAATATTAGTTGACTGTAAGTGCTGGGGTTTATTTCTGAGCTCTTGATTCTGTTCCATTGATCTGTGTATCTGGTTTTATGCCAGTACTGTTCTGTTTTGATTACTGTAACTTTGTAGTATAGTTTGAAATCAGGACGTATGATGCCTTCTGCTTTGTCCTTCTTTCTCAGGATTGCTTTGGCTATTTGGGGGTCTTTTGTGGCTCTATATAAATTTTAAAATTTCTGTAAATTCTTCTTTAAAAAATGCCACTGGGATCATAATAGGGATTGTGTTGAATCTATAGATGCCTTTTGGTAGTACTGATATTTTAATATTAATTTTTCCGATCATGAACATGGGATTCTTTTCCATTTATTTGTGTCTTTTATTAGTTTCATCAATATCTAGTAGTTTTCTGAGTAAAGATTTTTCACCTTCTTGGTTAAGTTTACTCCCAAGTACTTTATTGTTTTTGATGCTACTGTAAATGAAATTGTTTTTATTTTATTATTATTCTTTATTTCTTTTGTAGATAATTCATTATTACTCAGTAGTATAGAAATGCTGCTGATTTTTGTATGTTAATTTTATATTCTGCAGCTCTACTGAATTTGTTGATTAGAACTAACAGTTTTTAGTGGGGTGTTGAGGATTTTGTATGTATAAAATCATGTCAGCTTCACACAGAGACAATTTTTCTTCTTCCTACCCAGTTCTGATGCCTTTTATTTGTTTATTTTCTTGCCTGATTGCTGGGGAAGGTTCTCCCTGTGCTGTGGTATCAGGGGTGGGGAGCGTGGGCATCCTTGTCTTGTTCCTGAGCTAGGCTGTCTCCTCCTGCTGTCTCTTCCTACTAATATTTTGAGATGTAGGACTGTTTTCTTGGATTGTCAGCTTTGTATTTTCTACATCGTTACCACCTGTGTGTCTTTCCTTTTAAATTTGGTAGGCACCTTAAGAGTCTTTTTTAGAGACATAGCGTTAATTTTTTATATTGACTTTTACTGTGTTTAGCCATGCACTTTGTGTTAGTTTTTTATTGCTAATTACCACAAACTTAGCAGCTTAAAACAACAAAAATTTAGTATTTCACAGTTTTGGAGGGTCAGTGACTTCACATAGTGGTTAGTGAGTTCTCTGCTCAGGGTCTCAGAATTGATCTTATCTGAGGTTTGGGGTTTTCTTTCCTGTTCACTGACTGTTGGGAGAATTCAGTTCCTTGTGTTTGTGTGACTGAAGTCCCCGCTCTCCTGCTTGCCAAGGGGCGCCGACCCCTGGTCCTCGAGCCTGCCTGCTCTTCCTGCCACACGGCCTCTCCACAGCCTGGCAGTTTGCTCCCTCGGGGCCCCAGGAGAGTCTCTGGCTTTGAATCTCTCTGACTTCTTTGACGGGTTTACCTGACTGGGTCATGTCTACCCAAGATAATTTCCTGCTTTCCAAAAGCAGCCTGTTTAGACCCTTGATTACATCTGCACATCCTTCCTGCCACACAGAAAACAGAACGTGGGGCTGCTAGTTCATCATATGCACACCTAGCTCACACTCAAGGTTGGGGGCGGTTCCCAGAACCAGAGAATTTTGAGGGGTGAGATGTGTCTTAGAATTCTGCTTACCACAGACTTTGATAAGTTAGCGAAAATATCAACAATGTTTTGGAGATAATTATTATCTTCAAATATTATAACTTGTAAATCTTGTTCACCTTCTTGGTGTGGTTGTTTTTCACATTTGCAGACATGTTTTTATTTGTACTTACCCAAATTTAGAGGCTGTACTGGAAATAAAATCACTTTGAAATGTCTTTTACAGTCTTGACCTTTGGATCCTTAAAGCAATAAAATCTTCCCAGCAGTGCCATCTGTCTCTGCTCACCCTGATTTACAGTTACTGGGAGACGTGCACTTTCCGTCTCAGCACAAAGTGTGCAGCCCAAGCCGGGCAGTGGTGAGACCTGCCCGTAATGCCAAATGCGGTCTGTTTCCTGCCAAACTGAGCCTCTTGTGTAAGATCGTTGTCTGCCGTATACTGTATATGACTTTAGAATCATTCAGAAGTCTTAGGGTTACAAGTGAGTGTCTGTAACTGAAAAACCACACAGAATTGCACCTGTGGACGTAGGCTGCCGCACACGCGTGCACACCTCTGTGCATGCACGTAGGTTTGTGTCTCTGTGACATGTACATGCAGGTGTGTCATACAGCAGCGTTTTTATAGAAGCAGTGTTACTGATAAAATACCACTTGGGTTTTCTTTCACACCTAAGAAGTCTGGTAGCAGTATTTCACTTTATTAAAGTCCCTAAGTAGTGTCGAACTTAGAGTGTCGAAAATGATGTCCCATCGTGACCAGTATGGAGCTCCGTGAGCATAATGAAACAGTGATGGGTAAGCTTTGAACTGTGTTTACCTGGGAAAAGTTAAAACATAACTTTCAAGGAACTTTCTGCTCCTTTTATTTGAAGTTTAATATGGACTGAAAGCTGCCTTTTGAAACCCATTTACCACCCTAAGCTGCAGGTCTGTGGATAGTCGAGTAGGGAGAAGAGGTCCAGCCCCTGCCCCATTATTTTTCATTCAGATTTCTACCGGGAGACTTTGTTTTCCTTGTTCATTAAGGATATTGAAATATCTTTCCAGCTGTCTCACTGCTGTCTGGTTTAACATAACCAGAAAGAGTTCATTTAAGAGGCAGTGTTTCCGTTTATCTTCGTGACCGTCTGTGTCTTCCTGAAGGCTGGCTCTCTGCTTTGCTGTCTCACCCCCTGTCTCTAGTGCGCTAATGCAGCAGAGAAAACATCACCAGTATTTCCAAGGACTTTCCCTTCAGTTTTAGGAACATGGAGGCTCCCCTTAAGAATTATCTGCATGGCAGCAACACAGGCATCATTCCCTGTAGTAGTTCTGGTGCATTCTTATGTTTTTCACTGATTTTCAAAAAACTCCTGAGTCTCCTTGATATTGATGTACCAACTCTCAGAGGGCAGCTTTTGGGGGGGAAGAACATTGTGACGTTGTAGGAGCTTATTTTTCTTGTTTGTTGAATAACTTTCTCTTTTTTCCCCTGGGGTTTAATTGCTCAGAAAAAAATCTTTATCTGTTTCATATTTTATACCATAAAATAAAATAAAATTTCCACTCCCATTATTAGCTATGCAATTTTGCTTTGTGGAATGAATAGATTATGTTGATATTCTATTAAACTATTATCTAGAAACAGCTGAGTACTCTCAGCAGATTTTTCAAACATTATAGGGAAGGAAGACTAGTAGGTCTTGGATGGGAAATATTTGATCAAAGGGGATAAAATGAGACTCAGGTGATAAGTATTTTTAGTGAGCTCCTGGCCGCCAGGCCCATTCTACTCACATCTTCTAAAGCACTTTTAAGGTGCCTGAATGCAAATTAGCATTACAGACCCAAGTCCTACTTGAGGCGTAACTATTTTATGCGTTTATGTAATTCCCCAAATTGTCTGCAGCAAGTGCTTGTACGGTTTAGTCTGTTGAGACCTGCTTATACCCTCACAGGGAAAGTGTTTCCAGAGAAAGATCGATGTATAATAAAAATCACACTTAGAACTGTCAAGTTATACTTTCAGAAGTGTTCTATCTTTTCCATCACCCAATCTCTATAAATTTAATTCTTTGAAATAACCATTGCAACATGTAGTCTTATGAAAATACATTGTGATCGCAGAAATGTTTGGGAACACAACATCCTTTCTGATGATAAACGTCACGAAGCGCTCTGACTACCTGTCATCTCATGTGGCGACCGGATATAGTATTAACTGGACCTGTGGGGATCTTTGAGATACTGTTAGTTTTTTCCCTTGTTTCTGTTAACTGGAGATTTAAAGACAGGACATACCAGTAAAATTTATTATTTTTAAGTGTGAAAAATAGTGCCCATCAGACATTCATAATTACAGATAACTGAGATGGTAGCACCATAGTGGTGGGGACCACACAGATCATCCCCAGACTCTGCTCAGTATAGTGAGGACACTGAGGCCCAGCAAGATTAAGTGATTTGTTCAAGGTCACACAGCCATGCCTGTCAAGCCTCACCATCAGGTCTGTTATTAAAAGGTGACTGTGGATTATGTGTGTGGCACATTAAGCACTTGCCAGCACTCCCGAGCAGGAAGTGTTTCCTCGTGTTGAACATGAACGACTCCCTCTGGTCAGACGTCTGGAAGGGATGGAGCAGCTGGTGCCTGCAGCTCCGGTTCTCCTTACCTTCGTCATTTCTCATTATTTAATTATCATTTCTCCTAATCTTCTTCAGAGATGACTTGTCTGCCAGGATTGTATTTGTTGTTGTTTTTTTGGTTCTGTTTTTAACTACAGCAGCGCACTTCCAAAGGATGCTTGGTATATGGTTGCCAGGACCAGCTACATAATTGTGGGTCCCCTTGTTAACAAATGATGAAGGATTTCTAGATGGCAGAACAGAGCATCACACCAAGTCACGCCTGCGTGACTGTCCAGGCTGCAAGCCCATGAAGCCGGCCCGGTGGTTCTGGATGTTTTGTCTGAAACTTTCTTCTTTAAAGATTAACATATCAAACTATGGACTCAAATGTTTTGATACACTATGGAGATTAATTTTTTAATCAAAGAAGAAGATAATTTTCTTTTTTGTGTGCACGTATATATGTATATATTTATTGAGGTATAGTCAGTTTACAATGTTGTGTCAATTTCTGACATACAGTGTAATGCTTCAGTCATACAAAGAGAAAGAAAAATAACAAATGATACCACTTATATGTGAAATCTGAAAAAAAAGGACAAACTTATTTACAAAACAGAATTTCCTGTTTTCTTTGTGGCTGAGTTTATGCTGGTTAGTATCACTGACACTTTTCCCGAGATTTCTGGAGGAGGAATGCCAGAATCGCAAAACATAGAAACGAGAAATGTGTGTTCTGCGTGGAACAGAGGTGTCTAGATTCAGGCACCAGCTGACCCAGCTGAGTCCAAAAACTGGTACTTGATAATCAGTATCCACCGTGTAATTCGGTTTGGGCGTTTAATTTGTAGGAGGATGTTTGACAATTAAAAAAAAAAAAGTGATGTGACTATTTCCCAAAAATCTTGGAATGGAAGCAGCTTGCATCAGCTAGCCTCTTCTATATTAATACACACGACTTCAGTGACCCTGCACGTGTGCTTTACCAGATATGCTGAATTTCACAAGTGAGGATAAGCTATAATCTGATGTTTGTATATACATTTTATATGTACACCGACTAGCTTTTTGTTATGTCTATTTTGTGATGTGAATAATGTTCAGTGTTTTTTTTGAATAATGTTGATGGAGGTAGAAAATATGCTTCTAAAATAAACAACACTTGAAGCTTTGCATGGAAAAAAGATGAACCTACTTTAAAAGAAGACTAAATAAAAATTCTGTCCAAGTGGTCAGGTATACCTCAGTGCTGATTTCTGCATTTTCATGACTTTTTAGATATTTTATTTTCAGATGTAAAAAGTTTAATTTCTATTTTAATATATAGTAAAAATGCTATATCCCATGTTTTTTCACATAAATCTTTATTGATACCAACCTTTAAAAAATTATTGCTTTATTAGAAACTTATCACATGACAAGTAAATGTATATTTTTTATTTCTGTATGTTGGCATTAGATTTTTTTTTTTCTGAATCTAGACCTGAATATGTGGGGCTGTCTTTTTTTTTCAGAGAAAAATTGGATTTTTGCACAGTTGTGCCATTTGACTAGATAATTAACTTAAAAGATGTGTATATATTAGAATAAGTTAAGAGAAAGTTGTTCTTTTTTTTAATACTGTGGCATTATGAAATTTTCTCCTTTGTAGTGCTAACATACATTTTACCAGTAGTAAAAAGAATTCAAATTTTCACTGCCTTTTCCCTGTTCATTCTCTTTTTAAGAGATGGCCAACAGTGCCACCATCAGAACAGAAAGGCTTGTCTCATCATAAGCATTGGTTTTCTCAAAAAAGCCTCTACTCAAGGATGGTTGGAAAACAGCATATGTTTAAACAGACACATAAAAAATATTGGGAGCTACCAATGACATAATGAAACTGCTTTTGATCAAATCAAATTCATAAAATCATTCTTCGAAAACGTGTTACTAATTTGGATACTTACATTTTGCCAAGTCGTTCTGTCTAGGTAGCCGTGTATTGATACAGTCTATTGTTACCATCTTTATTTTGTTGATAGAAACAATCTGAGAGAAGAATATGAAGACAGGAAAACATTCAGGCCGTCTTGGCCAGTTCACGACTTCCATTTTGAGGACAGTTTTTTCATTCTGCCCTTTCCTTCATATGTGATTTATTTTTTAATGATGGGACTTTAAACTGTGAAGTTAATTATAATTATGATGATTTCAGAATCTGTATTAAAGCATAAAATTTTTCTTTCATGGTCTGATACTTACATGATATGGTGTATTTATTTTTGACTGGAAAGCAACCTGGTCCCCATCTTGTGTTGACATCAAACAGTCTTCTGATATGCTAATCCAGCGTCAGGGAGAGACAGGCTTGATTTGGACTCATTCCAAGTCTGAGAGAAAATTATGTGTAAGAGCTGATTTTGCAGCTCTGCCCCCACAGAATGAAAACTGATGCCGACACAGCCTGCAATTAATAAGACTTAATATCGAAACATGATATGGGAGGTTTCCACCATTTCAGTAATAGCCCTGATTTGCTTTTTAATTACCTGGTCACCTTATTGTTACTTGGTTTTTGCTACTAATATAATAGCCATTGAAATTGCCAGTAAATTCATTTCCATAGTGTGTGTTACAGGAAAGATTAACCAAAAGTTACTCACCTTTCCTTAAAGCTTTATCCTTTGGTGTATTGAGTGCATGTGAGACAGTAGATCTGATCCTTTGCTGGGGATGAAGGAGGGAGGCAGCAGACTGCCCCTTTTTGCTTTTCCTTTCAGCCGCCTTCACCTGCTCACAAGGGTGAAAACTGAGCCCGTTGTTTTGCTGAAATGGCTGAAGTACCATATTCGGTAACTCAGAAATCAAATTAGTAAAACTTCCAAAAATGCAGATAAAATACATTAAAGCACATCTTTAAATGTTGATATCTGTCTGTCTGTCTGTCTATCTATCAATAATAAAGTTAAAATTATCTGATGCAGTACTTCATTTTGGTTATTTAGAAATTTTGCTAAGTAGGAAACCAGTTACGTTTTTATTTTTGAAAAATGATTTTTATGTAAAGAATCTTTATAGATCTCATGAAACCAAGAGCGTTGCTGTTGGATGAGCGTATTACTGGTGTCCCCTTCCAGCCAGTGCCCTGTAGGAGAGCGGGCCTAAATACAGCCCTTTGGTTTAGCAGTTTATTTTAGGTCTTGCCCCTTTGTACGAGGTGCCACCCATCTCCTGACCAGCCTTTCTGTGCTCTGCTTTTTGCTCCGGTCTTCCTGTAACGTTTTTCTTCCATGAAGTTTAGTTTCATTCATTCAAGGCAAAGTACAGGTTTGACTTGTAATATGCAGTGAATATTCATGAAAAATTTTCACATAAATCCCTTTTATTTGTTTAATTTTTAATAAATTAAGTGATATTTCATATCACCAGGGTTCAGCATTAAAAAAGAATTCACAGTGAAGCCTTTTGTCAAGAGAAGACCTGTCTTGCAATGAAAATAATTATCTTCAGATCTAGACTTTTTCATTCTGGCTTTTCTTACAATAAAATTTGACCTCCTCCTTTTAGGATAAGAAATTATTTTATATGGATGTTAATTGTTTTGAAATAGGTAGACATCACAGAGATGTAGTGATATGACCTGTGCTAACTTGAGATACGCTGGGAGAAATTTAAGCATTATGTCAGGTAAAAATCTTAGAATCATTTCACTGTGGAAATTCATGTTTTTAAGCTGGGGGCAGGTAGATAAAAGTAGGTGTTTTTCTGATTTAAGGCTTTTTGCACATCAGAATCTAGTGTAAAGGTATTTTAGGTTTTTTAAATCTTATTTTTAATTTTTTGAACAGCATTTTAAGAAACAAAAGAGGCTAATTCCTGAAAGAACCGTTTGGAAGTACTTTGTCCAGCTCTGCAGCGCGCTGGAGCACATGCATTCTCGGCGGGTCATGCACCGAGGTGAGTCAGTAAGCCACGGGCCACTTAGCGCGGTTCTAAACAACGCACGTTACCAGGCCATCGGAGAGTAAATGCCTTCCAGTCGCTGCATATTACTGTGCTTTCCTAAGTAATGTGTTTCCAAATTATAATTTTACTAGAGTGATAAGCTTTTAAGTAAAGCCCTGCTTGGTTTTAAATAAGAATGAGAATTAGTTATTTTTCTGTTTGACCTTTTTTTTTTTTTTTACTATGTTGGTAAAGAAAAAAAAAGTAGTTGCAGGAAGCAGTTGAATATACATAAGGAAGAGGTTTTCTTTTTTTATGAACAGCATACATTATAGCTACTTCGATTTTTAATTATCAGCATTCACTCTTAATATATTTTTGAGTATTAGTCAAATGGTTGGGCAAAATGTGTGAAGGTTACATCATAAAGGAATTGATCCCTTGATTTTTAGGGTGTGAAAACTTCAGCTTAAATTTATTTAAGCAATTAAAATTTCTAAGGTCATCTAAGTAAATAATAACATAATTTTGGTAAGTAAATAATAATGAAGTTAAGATTTTCTATTTTATGTAAACATATCAATAAATCACTAATTAGTAAGATAGCTTATTTAAAATTGATATAAGAAAGGCACAGATTTATTTTATACTTTGAATTTCACAGAAATTTATTTGAAAGTGGAAAGCAAAGTGCATTTTAAATCCCTCATTGATGGATGGTTTTCTGTCAGAGGACTGAGAACTCAGAAGTATTAGGATATATGAAAATTTCTCAAAATAATTGGTTCAAAATTCAAACTGACTTCCATTTTTAAGATATGTTATAAATTCTGTGATGAAAAGTGGTTTTTAAACCCTTGAATATTTCACCTAAACTGACATCATCTTTCACCTGATCCCATTTATTCACAGATATAAAACCAGCTAATGTGTTCATTACAGCCACTGGGGTGGTCAAACTTGGAGATCTTGGGCTTGGCCGGTTTTTTAGCTCAAAAACCACAGCTGCACATTCTTTAGGTAAGAGACACAATATAATTTCATTCAGTTACCTACCCCCTCCCCCTACCCCGTGGTTAAAAATATAGGGGATGTACCAATTATATACCTGCTCTTATATTCTAAATAAAACTGTTATCATCAGGTCCTGAGCTGAAACCTATCCGGTGTAACGTGTCCCTTCACCTGACAGTTGGATCTTCTGTTAATTTGACCTCAGGCAGGCATTTAGCAAGAGAAAATGCTAATGAGCAGATTGAGGTTTTAACTATTGCCATGGATCTGTCCTTTTTTTTTTTACATTTAATAATATTAAGATTATATGAAGAAGAAACCGTATCTTGAATTAAAACTGACCATTTAAACATACTGTAGCAGTTTGTGAATGTAAATGTAACATACGTAGCTGTGGTGACTGCGGAGGAGGAACCTGCAGGTGATCGGTGGCTAATGAGGATGTATTTCCCCAAATTACAAAGTAGAAGATACTTGTGCTTCATTCATTCTAGAGCTGGTGCTGTCCCGGCATCCTTTATGCCGAAAACAGAACTGAATGCAGCTGTTCCAATGTTATATTAATGCAAAGAAAGTTGTCCAGTTTAGAAACAACAGAAATTACTAGGGAGAAATAACTTTTTTAAATTGAATCACTTATAGCCAGTGATAGAGCTTCCTTAAAACTCTTCAAACCATATTTTCTCCTTGTAAATATAAGACTTAGACAAAATGGTAACAGCCAAAATAAAATAAGAGTTAAGCTAAAAGTAAGTTGGCTTTAATTTAATGGTGCCCTATTTTTGGTGTTATAATTTCACTGATAACAGTTAATTTGAGGGGTAAAATTATTGTTTTTAAATGCAAAATAAAAAAAAAATTAAATGGCCTGATAAGGAATAAGTAAGTTGCACTAAATAACAAAATAGTAAAACAAGCATCTGAATTAATTGAGTAGACATTTTTAAAGATTTTATAGCTTTATTACTAAGGTTCTGTGTGGCCTTAAACCTGTCATTTAATTCTAGATATGTCTAGAACAGTAAGTAGGCACCTAATCAAGAAATCAGTGTTTACTGAATGACAAAATAGTGGATCCTAGGTTAAGGAGTCGTGGAAAGATAGTACTTCACCTTTTACACTGAGTTTTAAATTTTGTCAAGTACTTTTATGAAAATATAATTTCAACTGATAACCAAGTAATACTGTTTTTATTTCTTCTTTCACTTTACATTTATTCTTACAGAGTGTTACAATTTTTTCTGGATAAAATTTGGTATGAAATGCCTTAAGAAATGCATAAATTTGCAGAGCACTTTCTTAAAGTTTTATTGTTTGGAAGGTCCACCTCTTACAGTGCAAATAGGAGAGGGTTTCTGTGGGGAAAACCGTAGACTGTTCCAAGCCAGTGCCATTCATCATTAGGAGAGATAACACGTTTCACTTTGTTACTCACCCGAACGGAATGTCCTCACAGCACCTGTCATGAATCTGCTTAGAAATGCTAGGTTACACATACACGCGTGCGCACATGCACAGCTGCATGGAGCAGGCTCCTGCACACGCATGTGTGTGGGTCACATGCGCTGTGCAGACTGTCGCTCTGAGTGTACCGGGTTCCCTGACCCTAAGGATCCAGCATATTGTGTGGAACCCAGACTCGAACAAGTTTTGGAAATTGGCTTCTTCAGCTCGCCTGCCACTGCCTCTTATGAAAGTTCTCAACGGGGTTTACAAATGTATACCCACCCCCAGATTTAGGTGCTGTGGTAGCCCAAATTATGTGCTGTAGAGAGTAAAGTTTTAATAGATTTAATAATTCATTAAGAATTTATAATGTCAGTGTTAATCTGAATCAATTCACTGAGGGTCTTGTAGTTAAATACACATATTAACATACACACACACACACGAGTAAATGGGGATGCTGTGATGGCAGGACATCCTGAGACACACCTGTGGTACAGCCAGCGAGGATGTGGCAGCAAGACTGTTTCTCTGATGAGTGAATCAATAGGAAAATAATTTTTCACAAGCATTTTTGTTTTCCATATTATTTTGAGAAAAATGTGCTTACATAAGAAAACTTCTCTTAATCGTGCCTGTCTTCTCTGCAAAGTAAAGATTTTGATGATTTGAGACTGACGTTCACTAAACAAAGCACATTGAACATCAGGAATTAAAGTCTGAAGTGTAGCCAACCAAGGCTGTCTGAACCCAGTAAAAATGCTATGTAGAAGGATCAGGAAAAGATCTTTGCTAACAAAGAATATGTGTAAAATAAAAAGATGGAAATCCTGACACAGACTTACACTTGTTGACAAGTTGACCCTAATTTTTACTTTTAGAGAATTGTTACTCTCTGGTGTTACTGATGTATATTTTTTAGTTTTAAGAGCAAATTTAGAATATTGGTTTAAGCAATAAGGATATACGGTACAACACAGGGAAAGTTAGCCATTATTCTGTAATAATATTAAATGAAGTATAATCAATACAAATATTGAATCACTTTGCTGTACACCTGAAACTAATATAAATCAACTATACTTCAATTTAAAAAAATAAAAGATTGTTTTCAACAGTTGGTTCCAAAAGTGCTTGAAAATGTGGCCACCTGTACACGTTTATTTTGCTCACAGAAAATATGATAAACTGTATGTTTTATTGCATGTTGATGTTTTTCTGATTTCGCTGTAGATAAAATCCATAGAGCATGATTATTCACAGTGTAGCCCTAAATATTAGTGAAACTACAAATAAATGAGGCCTCTAGTAGTTCATAAAGGAGAATTCGATTAAGTTGACTTTAAATGAAGTCTGTCCTGGAGCCAAATTTCATTTAATTTTGTAAAGGAAATTTTTTCAGGAATTAATTCAAAAAGGCAAAAATACCTCAGATTGTTAAAATATCTTGTATTTATGCATTTATACTTTGTTTATTCCAAAATACACTTTTTGTTCAAAAATCGGAGATTTTTCCACTTATTTCCACTTACTTTGATTCACTTGATCATCATCAGTAAGAAGCACATGCTTCCAAAATTTTTCGTATTTAACATTCCTCAAGAGATTGGCAAGTCTTTGAATTTTTCAGTTGTCTGTTCAGTTTGTATCTCTTACTCGTATCATTTGATTCCATGATAACATGTCAGCATGGAATAAAATCTCCAGCTCTGTCGCATTTTCTGTAGCTAATAAAATTGTATAGGTGGTCGTATTTCCAATCAGCTTTCAGAACCAGTGTTATACTTAAAAGTATGTTAACACAGGATAATAGTAAGTCCTTGAATTCAGGGTTAAAGTTACATGTGCTAAACCTGATGTTGCGGGATGTTCCAGCCATGTTCACTTCTGATGCTGCGGGATGAGCTCGGTGCAGAGGCCTTTGGTGTCTCTTCCGTCCCCGCCGCACACTTGGCCTCCCAGCCTCTCCCGCGGCTCTTCTGTCCTCCTTGGTAATCCATAACTGCGTCACGTTTCCACTAGGAAACGACCCTCCCTGGTTTCTAACATCCTCTTTTTTAATCAGTTCTGTTTATTCCCAGCAGACTTTCCTTCCTAAAAGCATTATCTGATTATATTACTTGCTCCAAATCTTTGATGGTTCTCTGTTGCCTAAAGGCTGTCATGCAAAGTCCTGGCTCAGCATCCAGGGTCCTCTTGGCACCAGTGTCCTCTGACCCACTCTGGTCCTTGACGACACACTCCCACCTCGTTGTGTGCCTCCATGGTTTGCCTTTTCCTTTCTGGAACGTGAGACAGAACACTGTCTGGAGAGAAGGGGGGGTGCTTGGATTTTATGCCTGTTCTTCTGGAGGACCTTGATCAAGCCATTTACTGACTTTTCTAAGGTTCAGTTTCCATATTTCTAAAAACAGAAATGTGAGTAATCGCCATCCTAAGTTGTCCGTTAACCTCTAACCGGTCCCGAACCCGATAATAAAACGGCTGTGAAGGTGCTTTCTGAACACTGCAGCGTGCTGTGTAAATGTTAGATTGCTTGTGTTAACATGACAGTGGAGGGGGTTGGGGGAGATACAGAGAAAGAAAAGGGAAGAGGAGAGGGAGTTCGTGTGCGATTTTATTTATTCTGTTAAAATACCTGAGTTGATTCATTCAAAACAATAGTTTTAGTGCCTTTGTAGCGCAGGTGCTGCTCCGAGGACCAGGAAGGAGTGTAGCAGAGTGGGACAGGCCTCGTCCTCGTGGGTCTTGCCGTCTGCGGGGAGGGAGTGGGTAGTAAAAAACAAACACAGAAGTAAGATGACTTGCGGGAAGTATGCTCGAAAGGGTGTGTGGACGACGCCCCTGTGAGGAGGTGGTGTCTGAACGAAGACTGGCAGGATGCGAAAGGACGGGGGAACACTCGCCGGCACCAGCAGCAGTTTGTACCGCGGGGCGGCTGCCGGATGAGCTCGGTGCAGGAGGTGTGAAGGGGCGGGTGAGGGCGCGCCCAGCCCAGGGTGGGAGGAGCTCACCCTCGCTCCGGGTGCTGCGGCCAGCTGTGCAGGGTTGTCATGACGACGGGTCTGTGTGCGTGAAGGCCGAGCAACCTCTGTCGCCTTGGGGGTCTTCACACCCAGCGTTGTCTGCTCTCCTCCGGTGCTGCTCAGTCCCGGGACTTCCCTCTTTTGCTCTTAAACGGCCTTTAGGGCATGCTGCATGGAACTGAGCCCAGTGTAAATCTCGCAGAGCTCATCAGCCACAGAGTTTATCCCTGTCTGAGATCTGGGATCTAGGGGGTTCCTTGGTGTTTGTCGCTCCCCTCTTGTTTTCTACAGGCACTTGTGTTAATCAGGTCCTCTTTCAGTGCGTTTGTGCTGATTTGGTCGCGGGTGCGGCTGGGAGGCTGACTGTAGGATAATGCAGATCCCTATGATTTGCGCTGTTCCCTTGCATATTGTTTGTCAACCTTATAAATGTAGCAGATATTAGAAAATGTATTATATGTACATATCTATGTCTTTAAAATTTATGATGAAGGTGAATCTCCCTTGAAGCAAGCTTTTTGACAGTCAAAATAAGTGGCTCTCAGGTTTCTTGACTGGACCCACGGGAGCGTCGCCGTGTGAGACTGAAGAAGAAGCCCCGTGTGACGGTGTCCCTGTTACAGCTGCAGTGCTCTCTCATACTGCCTGTTCTGTCCTATTTCCCGTTACTAAATATAATGCTATTCGGAACCCACTAAATTGATTTCACAACTCATTAATGGGTTATAACCTGCAATTTGGAAGACGTTAGTCTGTGTTTACAGTCCTTTTATGCCGTTCCACTTACCTGAAGACAGATTTCCCTGTTTTCAGACACCCTCCTGACTTGCTGTCTGGCCAGTTCCGCTGGTCAGACGCAAGCCAGGCACTTGGGATTCCAACCCTAGAATTCCTGATCCGTGTCCTAGTTTTAATGCTTCATCTTTCCCCTTAGGACTCACTGTCTTGGATGTGCTATGTAGCTTGCTTGTTACGCTTAGCACTGGGTCTGTCTCCCTCAGCCGTGTGTCAGCTGCGTGAGGACAGGGATCTTCGTGTTTTCAGTTCCCCAAAGTGTCCCGGATGCCTAGGGGAGGGCGTTGCACGTAGTAGATGCTCAGTGCCTACTGATTAAATGAATGGGCTTAGAGACAGGCTCCCCCCACCCCCGAGAATGGAGCCAGCCAGCTACGTCAGCGAGTACGGGTTAGGTCATGCTGCGGGAAGAGGCAGCGGCAGCACCCCCTTGCTCAGGGCTGACGCACGGTGTCTCCCTGCTGACCCGGAGCCAGCTGTGGTCCTCACGTGGGTCCAGGGGGCTGCCCCCGTCCAGGTGGTCACTGGCACTTCAGCAGCATCAGCCTGTGCGATCTGCATGTCTGCATGCATTCTTGCGAGCTCCCACGGGGAAGAGATCGTGGAGAATCACTTTCGGGCTCTTGGTGAAACCTTTCCGGCCAGTGTAACACAGATGACTCCCTTCACGTTTTCTTGGCCAAAACAAGTCTTGTGGCCAGGCGCATCTTCCGGGGTGGAGAGGGTAGCCCTCCCACAGGTCTAGGAGAGGGAGAACCAGAAAGGGTGAGTGTGAGCCTTGTCCATGGCCGTGCGATAACGGGAAAGTGCCCCATTAGTTCTTCTTTCTCTGCTTGTTTATTTATCTTTGTGACATATTTGTAGCTGTTGCACCTGAAGGGTAATTATGCCCCTTGATGGCACCTTGTGGGACCTCGTGGTGAAGGAAGAGAGGGCCGTATATGGCTCAGGGCATGTCTGTCATTCTAAGTCAGGAAATGCTGAGCAGAGATTATTTTGAAATCCAGAAAGACTCACGAGGTGCTGCAGAGCACGGGTCCCTGGTGGTATCCTCTTGATCGGTGGTCTGTCACTCTCCCTCCTGGGTGTGCTCATGATGGGGACCTTATTGTAAACAGTTTAAAACTTTTATAGTAAAAATTATTGCTTACAAACGTCAAACACCAGCGATGGGCTTAGTGCCGTGTAGCACCTGAACTGTGTTCTGTTCTGTGTCTCTGAGTCTTTTTCTTGCATGTGGTTACAGTTACCTAGTTTACAGTCCTTATCAGAGAACAACGAGAGCTCGTTTAAATTACAAAAGACCATCACCAATTTATTCTACTTACGGTAAAAGTACCAGTCTCCCCCCCCCCCAAAAAAAACCCTCAAAGAGGGCAGCACATCCCTTGCCAGAACTGCCAGTGAGCTGTCAGCATGGAGCCTGCTGCGAGCCGCCCCCCAGCGCCTGGCTCCGCCCGTGGGCTCCCACGTTCTGCTCTCCGCGTGATGCAAGAATCATCAGCACGTTTGTGCTGGTTTCCTGTTGCCGCCCTAGCGAGTTCCCACAAATGCGGTGGCTTAGAAGAACAGAATCTATTATTTTGGTCGTGCTGTGGGTCACAATCCCACCATGGCTCTCACCAGGCTAAAATCAAGGCATCTGCAGAACTGGGCTT
Organism: Camelus dromedarius; assembly: GCF_036321535.1. Lineage (NCBI taxonomy): Eukaryota > Metazoa > Chordata > Mammalia > Artiodactyla > Camelidae > Camelus > Camelus dromedarius. The sequence continues at coordinate 35,060,609 of NC_087456.1, forward strand.
TTTCTGGAGCTTCAAGGGGAGACATCAGGTTGCTGCAGAATCCAGGTCCTTGGTGTTGTCAGGCTGAGGCCCCTGCTCCCTTCCTGTGGCGGCTGAGGGCGCTTCTCAGCTCCTAGAAGCTGCCCTCTTGGCTTGGCTTTTGCCTCCTTCCTGAGTCCTCAAGGCCAGCAGTGTCACTCGGCGCCTCTCCTGTTCCTGCCACCGCATCTCTCACTGCTAATCCAGGTAACCCCCCATTGCGAGGTCTGTTACCCTCCATCCACAAAGCCCCTTTGCCACGGGACGTAACACAGCATAACACACAGCAGGGGCAGAGGCTGCGAGGGCCCAGGCCCGCCCGCCGCGCGCGGGTACACTTGGCAGAGGGCCTGCCATTCCCTCTCTGCAGCCTGGGAAGGTGAAATGGTTTAAAAGTCAAAGGCTTTAGTGGACACTTACATTACAGAAATTGAGCACTTTCTTTTTCAGACAGATGTTTTGACGTTAAAATGTCACAGTATTGTCACGGACCTTCACAGGTGGTGCACATTTACTTTTCAAAGGAGAAAGTGCCACACTCAGCATAGTACAAGCAAGTCGGTTTCAGTCATTACTGTTAGTTTATTAACAGTTCTGTATTTTTTGAAATTATTTGCAAAAGTGTGTTTAATCTTCAAGGGACGTGTCTCCTTAGTACTAATCCTGCTTCTGTGCGGCTCGCTCCTCATGGACTGGAATGTAGGAGGAGATAAAAGGTAATCCTAACAAAACTTAATCAGAAGAATTAAAGTGCCGTTAAACACAGCCGCGTGATGCGCGACTGCGGTGTCTGTGCGTGCTTCGGGGCAGTTACCTGCTGTTCAGGCAAGTCTGTGTGCACCAAAGTTGCATTTATTATATACAGTAAAATGTTTCCTGTCTGACTGCTTACTCTAGTAAAAAGAAAAAAAAACCCAGCTTAATCACATTCTACTGTGGCATTTTACTGGCTTTCATAACGTCTCCCCGAAGAGCAGAGATGGAGTTTTCCTTTTGCGTGTGAGTGTAGTCATTGCTGCGGCAGATGGAGTAGGTTTTACACGGAGCTGGCCGGCGCGTTCTCACGCCGCCCTTGTGCTGGGCGGGGTCTGAAGCCCCTTTGGGGGGGAAATGGTGCTGCTGTTCTTGTTTCCGTTGTAGGGTTGTTTGCCTCCTCTCTCCCCCTCACGGTGAGACGGTGGCCCTCGGGTTTCCTGGCACGGCCGGCGGAGCGCCCCCACGGCCGCCGTGCGGACCAGCAATAGAGCTTTCACACTTGGCTCTCCCGAGGGCACGATCCGTGTTCCCCACACCACTTCCAAGTGTGCTGTATCCTCGGATTGCAACTTGGAAAATTAGTGTTCTTGAACCAGGCCTTAAAACAGTTTGATGTTTGGAGCCCGGTGCCACCTGCGGTCACACACTGGTTTTCCCACTCCTTCCCCAGCACTTCTCTGTGGGGCTTCCTCGGGCTGGTGCCCCTGCAGGGCTCAGCCTGGTCTGGAGCCAGGAAGGCAGCGTATGTCTGGTCAGTATTAACAGCCGCTTTTGCTGATTTATTTTTAACTTTCAGTCCTTTCTTGACTTAAATAATCGTTCTGGGAAGAAGCTATTATCTAATTGTAAACTCTGCACATTTAACCTCTCGACTACCACAACAAGTATGTATTTAAAGCCGAGTGGCTGCAGCGTGGCATGATTTTTACATGTTGTCCGTGGGGCCCTGACCCCACTCCCAGCCTTTCTTCTGTACATCGGGACTTCTGGAAGAGTTCTCTGCCTCTTAATTTGGAAAGACACAGGTTTCTTTTTTCCCATCCTATTTCACAGTGGCCACATTTAATGAAATAAATGTCTGCTTAAATACAAGGGCCAGAACTCCCCGCTCTGAACTCTAGGTCCACACCTTACTAGTTTTGTGATCTTTGGCAAGTTTCCTGACTTCCTTATGCCTCCTCTCCAAAGAGGATAAGAGCTATCTCACAACAGTGCCCGTTTCACTAGCCCCAGGGGGACGGGGCTCACCCTGTCTACGCCTGCTCCCCAGCACCCTGGCGGTGTGCCCCTGGGACGGGCCTGCTCAGCGCGGGCGCAGGGTCAGCAGGACAGCGCGAGTAGCACACCGAGCCCAGGCCCGGGTCAGAGTAGCAGGGTCGGCGACGTTTCCTGGGGTTTACATGTTAGCAGTTACACTTAAACAAAGAAAAATGTACTTAATAAATGTCTTTCATGGAAGACATATTGATCTACCACTCAGCCATTCCATATCGACCTTAGATAACACTCCTTTCAATTAAGTAAACTTGGCCTCTCTCTGTTAGTCTCTGACATAATTTCTGGGCTGACTTAAGAGTATGAGGAAAGAATGAAAATGAATTCCTGTTCCCTGAAGTTGTGTGTGTGTGTGTGTCTGTGTGTTTCTTTTTTTTAATCAAACTGAGTTTTAAAATAAATGAGGTCCTTTCAGCTTTCTCAATAAGGAGCGTTCAAAGCTTTCTTTTCTGTAGTTTGTTCTAAGGGAAAGAAGCAACATTTGCTAAACTAAATTTGCTTGTTTGTACCCTCTGACTTAAAACATTTTATTCATCTGTCCCAGGTTTAAAACAGGAACTATATTACTTTTTTCCATTTTACTTTCCATGTGGGCATCTGTAGGGCTTTCAAATTTTAGGGCAGAGAGATCTTAGAAATGATCGCACCACCGCATCTTACAGATGAGGAAAGGGAATAGAAGTTAAATGGTCCTCGTAGCTGGTGGGAAGGTAAGATGTGAAAGGGGCTTCCTGACCTTTGACCAATTTTTGCCCTTCCTTCCTTCCTTAAGAAACAAAACAAAACAAAAATAGCAAGCCATGTCTAACCATAGAAAAAGATGCTTCAGTGATTCTGTTTTTGTTCTCATTCAAGTCTTTGCAGAAATTGCAGTCCTAATTGTTTAGCTAAACTATAGGGAGAAGTCTGTATGTAAGTTGTTCTGGTTACCAGAATTTTTTGGCTCTCTTACACACATTGTAGAACTTGCAAAAACCAGTCTTCCTTTTGTTCAGGATAAATTTTGGAATGCATTCATTGTTAATAGAGTACATCTCGTGTAAAACATTTCTCGTAGAGCTAGAGTGAGTCTGTTAATGTGATGAAAATTTTTTTGGTATTTGAATGACTGTCTTATATTTTAAAGAAAGATCAGGTAGCATTTTCAGTTGTTAACAGTTTTCCCCTAGTATCAGCCTCTCTCTGGTTTTTATGTTACTCACTTTTATTCATGTCAGGAGGTTAAAATGACAGAAGTATCTACTGTAGTAAAATATATTCCTATTTTACCTGCAGCCCCAAATCTTGAAACATTAGCAGAATCACGCGCCCCGCGGTCCTGAGCTCCTCAGCGCATAGCGACTGGCGTGATCAGTTTTGTGTCTGATCGGGTCACTCCACAGCTCTCCCTTTTCTGGTACAGCTGTTAAAAGGAATCACAGCATCCTTGAGGCAGCAGCGATAACAGACACAGATGTCATGAATTAAAAAAAAAAAAGATTTTTAGGAAATAATTATATACTCATTAAGTTTGAAATGTGGAACACGTATCACTGCTTTTAAATGTGTCTCACATTTTCCTGAGCATTTAAACTTTGCGGGCTCTGCTGGTAGAGAGGGGACAGGATGGGCCCGGCCGGGAGGGGCTCAGCCTGTGCTCGGTGTCAGTCAGGGCCCAGCCGTGTCCTGACGGAGGCGCACTTCGGGGGGCGGGGGGTGGCAGCGGGACCCTCCATGCCTGATCAGTAATCGCAGTGCAGGACGCACACTTTCTCCTCTCCCACATGGTGACTCCTGGACACGTGTCGGTCAATGAGGTGAGTAGCGTACTCAGATTTACATTTTAATATATATGCGAGGTATACATAATTTAAGTACTGAAACACATATTTAGCATAAAGACGTTTGTTGTTTATAATATGAAGCAGAACCAGCGTGTGCGTTGAAAGCGGCAGTTAACTCAGTAACTTTCTGTCCTGACCTCCAGCTTCTACAGGAGGCCCTTTTGTACACTGAATTTTTCACGTTTAAGTTTAGTTTGGTGGATTCCTCATCATCCTGTTTCTCTGGCTCCTTTGCTTGCGGGCGGCGGCAGCCAGTCGGGTTCCTATGGCAGTTAAGGTGCGATGCTAGGGCTAATCTCTGTAAAATGTTCTTCTTTTTCCCTATCATCAATCTTTCACACTCACATCAAACCCCTAATGTATCAGCAGGTTTCCCCGAGCTACTGGTTAAAATTACCTTTGCTTTTGGTAAACTCTGAACCTTCAAGCCTCAGTGTTTTCAGCTGCCCCCTGTGGATTCCGCGAAGCCTCTCTCTGCACATCCCTCACTGCCAGTCGCTGGCTTTATGTCCTGAAACCAGGAGCCAGTGCAGAGCCCTGCTCTCCGGCTGAGAGCGCCTTCAGTACTCCCAATAATCCGTGCCGCCGGGAGACCCGCACGTGAGAGGGCTCGCGCCTCCCGGGGTCGGGGGGCTGTGCTTGTCTGACCCGGTAATCATGCAGATTCTTTAAACCCAGCTGTTTCTAAAAGTTTCTTGGTCTTTCTCACCCTGAGAGAAGTTGGCAAATTGACTCCTTTGTCTTCAGAGGAGCTGCTGCAGTTACATTATTTATTTCTTCAAGTTTGTCTCATTAACGTCCTATCCGAATACTCCATGCTTTACTTAAATCCCCTTTATCCGCCTTTTCACATACTTTTCCACTTCTTCACTTTCACACATACCTCCCTTCATCCGCTCTGACGAGGACCATCGTTATTAGCAAGAATGGGTTCCAGGATAGGCAGGATTTCTTGTGAGTAGATGGTTCATGATGGTTCAGCTTTTAGCCCCGTGCACATTCCACGGGCAGCCGTTGGGTTGTAAGTTCGTTCTTTTGGAAGGGAGACCCCTGCCTCGGAGGATGCTGCTGTGCTGGTTGGCGTGCCTCTTCCTGTTGCCTCTGAGCAGACAGCCCGGTGCAGCATCCTGAGTTACAGTCTCATTAAGATTTACTGTAAACACGCAGGGGGTTCTTGGAAAATAATAGAAAATGAAAAGTGTGCTTTTCCCTGTGACTAGCAGCCTAGTTTTGGTAGCTGTTGCCTCAAGCAAGTAAAATTTCTGAATATTGTTCTCAAACTTTAATTTCTGTTTAGCAAAAAGCTTTAGGCTAATAACAGTGAAATAACAGCCATCCAAGTTTGAAATTAAAGATATTCACTTTGAAAGTCAACTAAATGTTGACTTCAACATATAATGTATATGTCTTATTTATTTTAACATACTTAATACATATTAATGTATTGTATCAGCACTTACCACATTATGTTAGCATTTTCTAAAATGGTCATTAAAAAAGAGGAAAAAGTATTCACACATCAAAGCAAACAAGACCAAAAATTATCCAGGGTGTCTCTCTGTGCAGGTCTCAGTGGTAAGAGCCTCATTTTTCTAGAGATGGCCGTGCCCTTTCATACATGTTATTATATAAACCTCTGATGTGCAAAAGTCTGTTTTATCGTCTCTAAAGTGGGAGTAAGTGAAGTATTGAAGGCTAATGATTTTATCGTTTCTAATCACAAGAGTCACAGCCATGTTCTAAGGGATGTTTCTGTAAAAGTTAATAATTTATTTATATACACGCCACCCAATTGTTATGTATTAATACTTATTTTTAAATAAGTTACTATATTGTCATGCTTAATTATTTGGGATATGCAAGCCATGTTTTAAAAAATTAAGAAATGAAACCAATGTGAATCATTCAGTAGGTTTTCTTGTTAGAATTCCTTTTATTTTTTTTTCTTTAGTTGTGTTCCCTCAATTCTCCCCTAATTGATCAAAAGGAAATAAAGTTTAACCCTCCGCACCCTTTTTTAATGTGGGGATAGATGTAATATGCTGGTTTAGGGTCACGGAGTAAAGAGGAAATTTTGAAGTTTTGCGTATTCCCCCAAAACAGTCTTCTGATCCTAATGCATTGTTTTGATAACATTTATTAATCGAGGGTTTTGTATGCAATTTCTTATCACAGCTGCAGCTTCATTTTTTTACTCCTCCTGTTTCCTTTGGTTTGTTTTTTGCAGTGGGGACACCTTATTACATGTCTCCAGAGAGGATACATGAGAATGGGTACAACTTCAAGTCCGACATCTGGTCCCTGGGCTGTCTGCTGTACGAGGTGGGTAGTGCTGGCGGGGCCCGTTCAGGGCGGTGACTGTACGTGCTGGGCTACGTTCCCCCGTCCTTTTAGCACACACTTGGTTTTTTCTGGATGATGTTTAAGCTTTTTAATTATGATGAATTAGCTTTTTACTTATGAAGAGTTCATTCACTGACTTCGTAACTGTTTCTCTGAGGCAATATAGTAACTACGCATTTCTGCATTTGCTTCCTGTAATGTATTCTCGACTGTTTCCTTTTGATGAGTTTTATTGTTTAAATGTTATGTTAATGTTTTCTGCATAATCTTATTTATAAAAATATACGTGTATTTAAAAAAAATGCCATGTGTAGCAGGAAAGGTATAATGGAATTTAAAATATGAAAGCATAGTAAATACCTTTATCAGTTTTTTTTTCACTTTTACATAGAGTAGTTCAGCTTTAAGGATAGTTTGTAAACAGATAATTCTTCTCGGTTTTCACTTAGTTTCCGTGAGTAACAATTTGTGTGGGTAAAGCTCAGTGAAATTCTCTCTCTCACCTGTTCTGCTGGTGATAATGTATCAGAGGAAGATAGAATTGTGTAGGGAGATCCTCTAGCAGATACTGCAGCGCTGTGATTTGGGTAAGGAGAGGCCTGTGCTGAGCACCTTTTATGGTCATGTTACAGAGCAGTGGTGTCAGACAACATGCGAGCTAGTGACTTCTGTAATTTTATTCTTTAATCGAATGGTAATTTTCCTAGGAATGTAGGCTTTTGGTCAAAGCTGTTAACTGAAAATTAGCCTACTTCTCAGTAACTCTTTTAATAAAATAAAGTGAAGGAAAATAATACATGGAATCATTTTCACAGTTTAATGTATGCAGAGGAAGTCTGAAGTGGACAGGAGGGGACCGTTGTACCCCTTGCTCTGCGCTTTGTTTTCCTTGTCTGCTTGACTTCAGTGAAACGCACGATGAGATCATCTATTTTCATTTTTCCACGAGTACAGAGGGTTTTTTAAAATGTATATCATAATCTTTAATTATTGTTTTACTGATTGCAGGTTCAAATTTCCTTAATTTAAGGAATCTGAGATTGTTTATTTTGTTCTTCCTACTAAAGTAACTAATGGCCACTTAAAAAGAAAGGATTTTTTTAAGTGTTCTTAAACAACATCCCTAGTATAATTTTTATTAAGAAAAGTTATGAATTAGTGATATAACAAAATACACGTTTGTATGTATGCACACGAGATTAAAAGAGATTTATGCTCGCTATATTATATTCTGTTGATAATTTGGTACAGTGTTGAACTGATTTGATTAAGTTACTATAATGTTTAAAAGTCACTTTGTACATTTAAAATATTTTGTATCTGTTTAGGTAACCTTAGACCCCTTCAGGCCATAGTCTAATATTGTCAAACCAACATCTTCCCTTTAAACACCTACAAGTGAGCAGCACATTGGTTTCCACTAGCGAGATCAAATTTGTCAATTAAAAAAAGTTCAGTTGAAGAAATAGTGTTTTGGGGGAAGTTTGCATAATTCTTAGGACCAAGAGACTCCCATGTCAGAACTGAAATAACTCTTCACATTCTGAATTTGCTTTTGAGAAGCAGTGTCCCATTTCTGTGTATACTTAAAATGATCACCAAAATAAAAATTATTTCTTTGGACATGCCTACATTCATGCATTTTATGTGTTGTGGATGACTTTGAGTTAAAAATATTTAACATGTTAATATTAGTTTTCATCTCAATGCATTTTTACAGTTCCTCCATGCAAGTCATTTGGAAGAACTAGAATTTTTCTCAGGATTTAATTTACCTCGATGTTATGTCTCCTTCCAGTTATGTTTTAGTATAATGTTAATCAAAATACTCAGTAATTTAGCTTTAAACAATTGACTGTCTAAAGCTTTAATTTACCTCATTGTTGTATCTCCTTCTGGTTATGTCTTAGTATAATATTAATAAAAATGCCCAGTAATTTAGCTTTAAAAAACTGGCCACAGCGTCACATAGGTATTTTATATTGTATCCCACTAAGAATTTACTGCTAACAACGGAAGAGTGGGAAGCCCTTTTTGAAAACGTATTTTTAACTCAGAAAATTAGACTTTCAAATATTCCTGAAACCTCAAAAAAAAAAAAAAAAACCCTAACAGTACAGTTTTAATTGATATGCAACAAAGTAGACTTTACTAATTAAAATCAAGATGCTGTGCTTTGGCTACACGGACCTTTACATGGAAAAGTAGGTTTTACACATTTCCTTTATTGTTCAGTGCAGCAATTGCATCCTTCCAGGGTTGTAGGTTGGTGGCTTACAGTTCAAAAAAAAAGAGAGCTGCCACCAGCCCCGAAGACAGACAGTGGGCTTTCGTCCCTCCGACACCCCCAGAATACTAATCAGGAGAGTCGGACCCTGGAGGTCAGGGAGCAAGTCAATCATTCTAGCGATCGTCTCAGTGTGGAGGATCAAATTAGCCTGAAAAATTCAGCTGCTGGGAGGAGAGGGCGAGCAGCTGTCAGGGGCAGCGTCGAGATGCACTAATGAACCAGATGAATAGTGCAAAAGCTTGAAAATAAAAACAGGACAGTTGACATTTTTCATCTGTCAAAGCAGGAGATGCATGAAAATATACTATTCCTGTTTAACTCCTTAGGGGATGTTCGGATTTTTTTTTAACGCTCTGCAGTATTGAGACAAAAGTGCTGTAATGAACTCCTGGCACACGATAATGAATATACGCACGTTTATTTAGGGTTTCTGCAAACATGGAGACTGTCATTTACATACACAGCCTATATTTCAGGGTGGCATTTTAAAGATCCTATTTCATCCTAAAGTGTCCTCCCATTTTAACCAAAAAAAAAAAAAAAAAAAGCAGAAAGCCATGGTCATCATCATTGGAGCTTCTCTTCTAGAAATTTCCTTGCAGATGGAGTGCTTTGTATGTTTAGGGACATTGACACTGTTTTTTGCCCTTTTCTCTTTGTGGGGAGCACCTGGTCCTGAGGCAGTTGGTGCGAGGTGCGTCCCCTGCGGGGCCAGCTCGCCGTCCAGGCCGGGAAGGAGTTAAGCCCAGGCGGGAGCCGCCAGACAGATGAGAGCGTTTTCAGCTGGTCTCGTCCCTGCTGCCGACGCCCGCTGCGGAGCACAGCACGGCCAGCGTGTTTCACACGCGCGCGGCCTGTCTGGGGATGTACACATTGTCCTTCCAAAATCAGACTTATTAGCACATGTAGAAAAGGGTGACTGACTTGGGGCAGCCCTGCGCTCTGTGCGGTATCCTGGCTGCCGCAGTTCAGAGATTCAGAAGGTTCGAACAGGAGGCGAACATTTTAAATTGAATTTTTAGTTTGTAACCCGGCTTCCTACAGTCCTTGCTCGCACTTTAAATGTCAGGTTAGAACCTGGTCTTAAAGTTAAATTCAATAATGTCCTTTTTAAATTGGTTCATCCTTTGAGTCGTTTTTTTCTGCGTAAAAATCTCATTTGGATGCGCCTCCAAGTAGCGGCCATGACTTGTAAAACCTTGGCGCACAGTTCGTGCTTCTGCGACCCCGTCAGAGGAGAGGAGTCCTCATGCTCTATGAACTGCTTGAGGATCAGTTACGACATTCAGATTGAGGAGACTTTTTTTTTCACTCAAAATAACCTTTCCCTGCAAATGGAAACTATCGTGCAACCTAAAATGCTGTGCATTCTGGTCCTAAAGCATTGCTAGATGGTAATTCAGTTTTAACTTAAGTTTCATTTTTGTTGTATTTTGACCACTATCTGCTTGATGTAGACCATTGATGCCTGTTGAGTCATGAAATAAATTAGCTGTTTTTATGGCATTATATTTACAAAGAGTTTTAAGTTATTTTATGTTCTTTTTCTTAATGCTGTTTTATGTGGCATATATATATATACATATATATATATGAATAATTATATGCTAATCATTTCTCCCTTTTAGGGAAGTTTAAATGTTGAAAATAATAACCAAAAATTGAAGTAAGATTTCTAGGACTTACTAAATAATCCTCTGCAAAGGATTTTGGTTAAAATCAAAATGCCTGGATAGCTTCATTTAAAGTCTTTGTACTTGCTTGCTACCCCAGTGTAAGTCTTGATGAGATCACCTGTAAAGCTAACCTGTAACTATATCAGTTTCACTGGGAGCATTTTACAGATGGCTGCGCTCCAGAGTCCGTTCTACGGTGACAAAATGAATCTGTACTCGCTGTGTAAGAAGATAGAGCAGTGTGACTACCCGCCTCTTCCCTCAGATCACTATTCAGAGGAAGTAAGTCACTTTCCATTCCGGGTGTTCGTTTGTCGTTCATTTTGCTGACGTTTGCATTCTGCTAAGAAATTTTCCTTTTCCAGTAATACGGGTGATGAGTACAGAGCACTTCCACTCTGTTTCATTCTCGTGGAGGGAGGCTTGCTGTTCAAAGAGCGGACTCCGTGCTTCATCATGGGGAGTGGACCATAACCCAGCGTGCGGTGTGAGGCTGGCCACATCCTGGGTGTGATGGGCACAGTGGCTGCCTTCAGAGCACAGGAACACGGCCGAGGGCGGGACTCAGGCCCAGGCCCCAGTTCATCAGCACATCCGGCATCCGCTCCTACCCTCACAGTCTCAGACCGACACACAGTAGGACTTTCTTTCTGGCAGAACTTCCCTCCTGCCCCTGTTTTCCCCAAATTGAAACAAACATCTCTGAACTCCTTGTCCCTCAACCTTGTTCCTTCAGCTTTATCCTCCGTCCTCTTACAAGACCTGCCCCGTCACCCCCTCACTGCTGCAGTCAGCTTCTGTGGGAAGTGTTTGAGGCTGTCATGGTAAACGTGGTAAAAAGTGTGTTGGATGGGATTGACAATTTTAGAAGACTTCACCTTATTCAGATCTGAGCCTGGACCCTTGCTCGCTTTGGCAGCCCACTGAAATGAGTGGCTGGGCTCCACCCAACATCCGGTTTTTCGTTGGACGAAACATCTCCCGTTCTTGCCTAATGCATCGTGATTTTACCGATATTTCAGAAGGAGATACACAGAATAGCAGTGTTCCAGGTTAACTAGATGTGTTCACGTAACTCTGAAAAGCTCACTGGGGACCCGCCCAGCTGAAACACCGTTTTGAGTTAGGGCATCTCACCTTCTCATGAGCAACAGAGTTTTTGCCCAAGGAAAATGGAAAAGAGTAGGAAAAAATATGAAAACAAGTACGATGTTCACCTTTTAGGCAGTCTTGTCGCTGTTTCTATTCTGAAATAAATACGGTTGGCTGTAGTTCTGTGTGAGGAAGCCTGAGTCGTGCAGCGTGAGTGGTAAGTGAAGAGTCTTTATGTCTGTGAAGCACTTGTGGCCTGAGGACATTAAAAGTACCTTTTTTCTAGTAGTTTTGATACTGATAATCAGCGATGCTTGGTTTTTTTGTTTCATAGCATTTGTCTTCAGGTAATTAGAATAAACTCTTACAAGGCAGGGATGGTAATTTGGAAGTCTCATCTTTATTTGATGTTAATGCTATTATGTTACCCATTTTTAATTACTGTTTGGGGTGTAGAATATAAACATGGTGTTTCACAAAACCACCTTCAGAACCCTGGGCCCGGAGACCAGAGGGTGAGCAGCGGTGCTGCAGGATGGCGGGGCTGCCCGGCCTCTCTTTGTTGTGTCATTCATGCTGTCTGCTCTTTTCCACGAAGCACATGAATATTTCACGTATCTGCATCCTCATCCCCTATTCTTCTTGACTAATTTTCAGACTGTCTGGATTTGCATTTCACATGGTAGCTGATGAGGGGATGCTGGGTGCAGCAGTGAAGCCTCAGCAGGCGGTTACCATGGTGACCTTCAGCAGGATTTTAATGATGATACCACTAGTGGCTCGTTGAAGTCGGCCTGCCTGCAGGGCTACTTCGCTGCAGCTAAGTGTGAAGTTGGATTTGCGGATTCTCAGCCAAGGGGCAAATATCAAAGTCTGGCCCAGATAGAAGAAGGTCTTACAGCCAGGAAAGGAAAATAGATTCCACTTTTTACTTCACTCTGTATAGTTACCAGTTTAGAAAAGAGATATAAAGCAAAACACATTATATGATGTACTTCCCAAAAAAGATAGTACGGTCCCTCACGTGGGTGAAAATCTGCTGTTATGCCGAGATAAATAGAGAGCTGCACTATGTAGGTAAACAAGGAAACTAATTCTTACTGAAGAAATGAGATTCAAAAAATACAGACTAATGATCTTACTTTAATCTGTTCAGTTATGTAGAAAAGTTCTCAGAACAGGAGCTTTGAAATGCAGATGTGCTAATAAATATTTTCTCTCCTTAAGTAGGAACTCAGTTTGTTTGGAAAATAATTACCCAGAATATATGGCAGCAAAAAACCTGAACAGATTTCATGCTGCCATGCTTTAATGGCACCCTAAATATTCCTTTATATAGTAAGCTTTTTAGATCTTCTTAAAGTCCAAATCACCATTTGGTTTTTCAGTGTGGCAAAATTTAGGAAACAATAAAGAGTGAAGTATAAAATTTTTAAACAGTAAACTTTTAATTAAAAGACCAATTCATTAGGTGTCAATTTTATAACTCAAATGATAATGGACTCTGAATCTGTTTGAAAACTAAAAATTTTAAGCAGATTAATTTCCCACCAAATGTCTATTTAAAAGCTCACCAAATTGATTTAGCTGCTGCTCAGTATTTAAGGCTACTGACCAGAGTAGATGCACAGAATGAAAACTGTTCTTGCCAGTCAGCCTCGGCCTCAGGATTCCTGAGAACCTGCAGGATCCGTTCTAGAGACAGTCATTGCCTTTGGAACTCAGAGTTTAAAAGTTGGGGATTTTAAAATTTCTTATAATCTAAGACATTGATACACTTAAGCATCAAAAACCAAAAACTGAGAAATAGCGTCCTTGGGAAAAATAAACTTGTATGTCAGAGCTTTCCTTTGACTCACGCTTGTTGTCATGATGTTCAGCTGATGAGGATTCCAGACAAGACACCTCAGCCACACACGAGTGGTATTAGGGGTGTGTGTTTTATAGCTTGCTAAAATACTTTTATTTAAGACTTCTAGTGTTCAATATTCTTTCCTTTTCTAGTAATGATCTCATCCATGTCTCAGTAGGGAATTATTAGACTTAATAAAAGCATGGGATTGAAAAGACGCACATCGCCCCTGCAGCGGCTCTCGGGTTTAACCAAACTCGGTATTGTTGTGATAAAGAAATTGGCATCAGTGAAGCGGGCATTTACTGAGCACTTACCGTGTACAAGGAGTGCAGATCCCCGAGGGCCCTCGTGCCCTGGCGCGGGCTGACCCCTCCAGACGTGCGGGTCCCAGCGCACTCTCCTCTCCCCCAGCTCCACCCACGCAGGCTCTACCGGAAGGTCCGCGAATTACCATCTTTTTATGGATGCCATCTCTTCATTTTGAAATGCCCCCTCTCCTTGTTCTTTATCAGGCGGACTTACTCTCTTTAAAACAAAGCATGGACTTCACCTCGTGCATGAAGTTACCCTCCTCCCTTGGCGATCACACTGTAGTGTAATTGTTCCTTTTTTTAATTGAGGTGTAGTGGATTTACTGTATTAGATGCGTCTCAGGTGTACAACATAGTGATTCACAATTTTTAAAGGTCATACTCAATTTATAAATACCATAAAATATTGGCTACACTCCCTGTGCTGTACAGTATATCCTTACAGCTTGTCTGTTCGGTACATAGAAGTTTATACCTCTGAATCCCCTGTCCCTCCCCTGCCCCTCCCCACCACCCTCTCCCCACTGGAGACCACTAGCTTGTTCTCTGTATCTGCAGTCTGCTTCTTTTTTGTTATATTCGCATTTGCTTTAGAGTCCACAGAGAAGGGGACTTTTGTCTTTCCCCGTCTGACTCGCCTCGCTAAGTATAATCGCTCCACATCCACCCGTGCTGCTGCGCGTGGCCCGTCCCTTCCTTTGTCCAGCTGCCTAGTTCTCCGCTGCCCACACACCGTGCCTTCTCCCACGCGGGGCCCCTCGGGACCGTCCCCTCCTGTCCCGAGGAGCAGTAGCTGCCTTTCGTCTGTGTGTCTCTGGGGCCTGGCGCGTTAAAGGAGGTTTAGGGAGTAATTCATTGATTGATTGATCTACCAGTTGAGGGAATGAGGGAGTGAGATTAAAGGAATAAATGGAAAAAAGAATGAAACAATAAATGTCAACTGAATGAGAGAATGTTCTCAAAGAACTCTACCTAGTGAGGCAGGAAAGTACTCGAAAGGCAGGTCAGCGATGATGATTTCTCTTAACAAGGTTACCTGCTGTGTGATCTTGCTCATGCTTACGAGCAGGCAGCATCGTATCGGGTGTCCAGCATCCATCCACTAGGAAGGAAGACAAGTGGATGTTTTCCCTCCAGCTTCAGTGTTTAATTTCTTTGGGAGATGCTGGAGTAGTCACTTTGGGAGTGACTTTGGGAGATGCTGGCGTAGAATTAGGCATGTTCACTGTTGAAAATGTTATCAAGGCTATCTCAGGAGAATCTAAGAAAATACACAGTTGTCCTTTAAAATACCTACCTAAATGGTCACATCCAAAGAACTAATGGAGAATGGATGAAATCTTAGAAACTTTCACTTCCAAAATGACCATCTTTTTTTTTTTTACTTTATTAAATGATAGTATCTTTTTTTCACTTTATTGCCTCCATTGCTTTTTATCCCTTTCTTAGACAATATCATAATGCCGCCTCTTTTTTTAATCTTTTTTTAAGTTAGAGAAATGGAAGGCAGGAGAGGAGGGTTTTCTGTCCCTTTCAGCCTTTCTAGGAATGGCCGCTGTCTTCCCAGCCGCTTCACTCAAAAGCGTAAGAATTCCAGCAGCATTTCCATTTTTTTTTCCAATCAAAGTATAGTTGATTTATAACGTTGTGTTTCAGTTGTACAGCAAAGTGATTCAGGTATATATTTTTCAGATTATTTTTCATTATAGGTTATTACAAGATACTGAATATAGCTCCCTGTGCTACACAGTGAGTCTTTGTTGGTTATCTAATTTATGCATAGTAGTTTTTATCTGTTAATCCCATATTCCTAATTTATCCCTCCCTCCCTTTCCCCTTTGGTAACCGTAAGTTTGTTTCTCTCTGTGAGTCTGTTTGTGTTCTGTATATAGATTCATTGGTATTGTTTTTTAAATTCCGTGTATAAGTGATATCATATAATATTTGTCTTTCTTTGTCTGACTTACTTCATTAAGTATAATATCCTCTAGGTCCATCCATGTTGCTGCAAATGGCATTATTTTATTCTTTTTATGGCTGAGTAGTATTCCATTTGCATGTATATATATTATATATATATATGTGACATCTTTATCCATTCATCTGCCACTGGACATTTAGGTTGCTTCCATGTCTTGGCTATTATAAATGGTGCTGCTGTGAACATTGGGGTGCATGTATCTTTTCAAATTTGAGTTCCCTCTGGATATCTGCCCAAGAGTGGGGTTGCTGGATCATAAGTCTATTTTTAGTCTTTTGAGCAATCTCCATACTGTTCTCCATAGTGGCTGCACCAAACTGCATTCCCACCAGCAGTGTAGGAGGGTTCCTTTTTCTCCACATCCTCTTTACCACTTATTATTGTAGACTGCTTGGTGATAGGCTGACACCTCACATGGCATTTTCAGTATTATTGAGACTAGATAAGTATTGATTCTTCCAGTGTATTTAAAATACAAGGATTAAAAAATTTGATCCTTTCTAAGCTTGAATATATATGAATAACAAAATAATAATAAATTTTAGTTGAATTAAACTGATTTCAGATATTTATTGGTTATTATAGAGTCTAAATATATTTACATGGCTTTAAATAAAATTGGAATACTGAATTTTTTTCAGTTTCTGAAATCACCATTTTCTTTCATTCATATCCACACTTTCCTGTTAAAGAGAAAAGGTCTATGGCATTATTCCCATTTTACATATGAACAGACAGAGACCCAGAAGCATCAGAGCAAATGCTAGACTCCTGGGCGTGGCCCCTCAGGACACCCCTCCGCTTGTGCTGCTGGAGCAGAGGGGCCGCGCCCGGGGGCGGTGTGAGGGGCTCCGTGCCTTCTCCCCGGACCCCTGGGCTCTTCCTGCCTCCTGCCCTGCCTGCCGTCTGGGCTCTCCCTCCCTGGGGCGCCGTGTGCACGGGCAGGGCCAGTCAGAGCTGCTCGGAACCCCTTCTGCCCGGTTGTGACTTAGGGACCACGTACCCCTGAAGGGAAAGGGTGGGGAAACTTGGCAGAAGGGTGGGAATGAATTTTACATACCAGAGTATGCACAGACTACTACGTATAATTCAAGTAAGGCACCAGGTGCATTGATTCATAACATGCTAACCGAAAATGTTAGTTTGTTGTAATTTTACTAATACTTTTATTTTCCCGATGGTTACCCTTAGGGAAAGGAAAATACTAAATGAAAGATTTAAAAATGATAACTGGCTTTTCAACCTAACATTTACAAGTAATTTCTGTTTATATTTAAATTCAGAATATGCTTAAAGAAGCTTTTTAAGAAAGTTGAATCGGTAACAAAAAACATGACCTTTGTTTTAGCTCATAAAAGAGCTACTTTATGTAAATAAGAAGAAAAAATAAGATGAAAGTGTCAGCTACAGATTTTTTTGCATATTTTATAGTTAAACTTAGTTTATAAAACTTTTTATTCACTTGAGCATCTAAATAGTTCTATATTACAGTTGCTGGATTCACAGATTTTAATAGAACCATATAAATTTCCTGGAGTTTTCACTGGAAATTAATCATTGTTACTTAAATTGATGTTGGAAGATTATTCCTAATACCCTGGCCCAAGAATATTTAAATGAGGGACTCTATGGCCTATGGCACAAGTAATGTTTAGAGGTAAACCTTTCCACAGATATTTTTCTAGTTCTTATAATTATGTAACCCAGTGCTAAGTAAGATGAGGATACTTTACTGTAAAATGTAGGAAGAGATATCTAATAATATTAAATATATAACTGTGCCATTATTTATTAAAGTTAACACTGTCATCTCAAACTCTGTTAATAACATTGGATTTTCCTTCCTAAAGTCGCCATGTAAGATTAGATCTTTAGGCTTTAAATGTTTCATTTTTGTTTAAAAATATGTGTAAGCAGGCGCTCTGTTCACTTATGCTGCTGAAGTGACTCGCTCCTTGAAGACATGAGTCCGGAACGGAACCCTGTAGCACACGCGTCCGGTGGGCTCCTGTAAGCCACGTGACTTTCTGTCAGACTCCCACAGTTCTCACTGGATGAGCTTCAGCTGCGAAGGCAGACCTGGCGTCCCCTCCTGCCTATGCAGGGGGCTTCCTCCTCGCTTTCCCTCTACCCCAAGTCAGCCACTGGTGGCACTTTGGTGTGCAGGTTGGATGCGCCTCGTCATTTTGTGTAAACATCTGAAGCATCAACCTGTAGGGTGCTTTAATGTGTCAGACCCACTGTGGGTGCTGAAGTGCGTCCTTGGGTGGGTGAAAAGTGGGTGCACCTGGGAGCTGACGTGACCTAACTGGTCTCAGAGGGATTGAGGTGGGGGTGGAGCAGAACCAGTGCCGACAGCCCGGCCTTCACTGTCCTGCGCAGGGCTGTGTTAGTGACCTGGTGCCGGGATGCCTGAGGAGCCGATGGCATCACCTACACGTGACTGAACTCGACCCAAAGCTGAGTGATTGCACTGATGGCTGTGCCTGTCAGCACCCTCTTCTTTCTCATATTTTTGGTACAAACCTATGTGCTTTGGTGTTTCTTTAGAAATACATACATCAGAATATATTAGCATTTTCTCCACTTTACTGAAAATAGTCAATTTCTGTATGACTTACGATGTCATAATCCTTTAGAAATGTTACAGAGGAGTCATTTTATTTTTACTTTATCTGCTTTTTTTCTCATTTAAATGTTTCTGTGTTGCTTTTTAAATTTCTCTTAAACATCTGAATTCAACAGTTTTTTCTTTGGTTTTGTAAAGGCTCTTACATATTCAGACCTTTATTTTTACCTTATTTTCAACTTGTTCTAAAAAACAACTTTAAAACAAACCAAAGTACGTGTTTTTACAAACATGAGTAAAGTAATTCAGACTAAACAGGTTTCTCGAGATAACGACAAACACGAAGCGTCTCTCTACTTGTTCCTGTTTATTTTTATGAACGTAACATCTATTGATTTTGGAACTGTTTCTATAATTTAAAGTAATAAGTAGAAAGCTAATTCCATTTAAACACAAACTTTTTTGAGCGAGTGATTGCCCGCCAGTATTACTAGGAGTTAGAGCCTGACTTATGGGAACATACGTAGAATTCTTAGTTATCATATGGACACACATTCTTTTTGAACGTGGTTAATAGTGTAGCACTTAGAATCGTCTCCAAGTTTTGGATAATTGTTAAGGATGTTTTAAGTAATTTCTTTCCCAGAGGTTTGCGGGAACTTTTAACGTAAGACTAGCATTGAGGGAGAGCACTGCAATAATTCTTTCTTTCTGATTTCATAATGTCTGATGGATCAAAAACTTAAGAGGCTTTTTATTTGATTCATCACATCACTGCAAATTCATGATACAGTGTAAAGAAATTTCTCCGTGTTCAAATTCAAGTGCATTTTCTTTGGAGGGAGTCACTGTCACCTGGATGAATGAGTCAGGTTAGAAAAGACACTGAATGGTCACTCTAGTCAGAAGGCCAGTGTGAACGTTTCTGTGTCTTCATTTCTCGGGGAGAGTAGGCCTCTCTCGTGGTTTTGTAGAGCCCTAGAGAAGACTTTTTGGCTTGTTTTTTGATCGGAGTTGGTCTGTGAAATGTGAGGGCAGATCCATGAATTGTAGAAACCGACGAGCCAGTGTTAGAGCTGGCTTCTTTTGAGAATCAAATGCCCTAACGCCTCTCTCTGGCTCCGTGGACGGTCAGGCGTTGGTGCGGGGTGGCCGTGGGAACCCGCAGACCAGGCTGGAGTTCCCTTGGGCAGTGCCACGCGGTGACTGAAGGCCAGTGTCGGAAGCCGGAGCGCTTGGGTTCAGACCCAGGCGGGGCCCGTGCTGCCCTGTGACCTGAGGGCCGTCCCGCCTCTGCTAAGTGTGGCCTCCGCAGACCGCCTCGCCCAGGGTCCTGAAGCTGAGGAAGACGTGAGGATGCCTGGCGGAGCCTGGCTCACAGCGAGAGCTGGAACAGGCCCCGGCCCATAGGACGTGGCTTTCTCTCTGCCCTGGCCGCGGAAATGGCATCGAAGCCGGAGGTACCTCACGGGGCACGAGGAGACGCCTCCTCACGTGTGGTGCTCAGGAGACCGTATTCCGTGGTCTGCTGGAACCTTGGGGAAAAGTAACTGCTGCTGCCAGGAGCATCTCAGTCCCAGCTGTGTGGCCCTTAGATTTGTCCCCCGGCTGTCGAAAGTGTGCCACAGTGGCCACACGAGCCAGCCCATCACCTTTGGCTGTTTAACAGCTAAGAAGCTGGGGGTGTCTCTAGCGAAGCTGAGTTTCCTCCCTCCCTCTCGTTCGTGACCTCAGCCCCCTCTGCCGTCCCTTACGGTTATGCCCGAATCTCCTGTGTCTTAGCCTCCTGTTCATCACGTCGGGAGCACGGGTCGCTCTGCCACCCAAAAGAGCTACTGAGCTTCTGTGTACGCTGACAGAAGGAGTGGGTGTGACCTTATTGGTCGAACCTAAATTGGTATCTGGTGTGACAGGGGACTCTTCGCAGGGCCACATGAATTTGCGTTTTTTAATCAAATTATTTGTTAAAGGCATAAACCTTGGTCCATGGCGTGTGTAATAGATGAGTAGCAAGTGTGATTTTCTCCCCTCATTTTGCCGAGACTGCTGCTGCTGCCGCTCCCCTACTAGGTTGTGATGTCTATTTAAATGCTTCTTTGAAATGGCTCATAGTCATACTTACCAAGGAACCTACATCAAGTTAAGAGTTCAGGCCTGTGTAAATCTCCCATAATGTGTTTGCATTCCACCTTTCAAAAAGGGTTTGAGATAACTTACAGAAAAAGATGTGACTTGCAGGTTATTAACTAGAAGCAGGCCGAATTCAGGACCAAGGAGAGAAGGGGATGTAGATTCCCCTTCCTCTTGGTGCTTCTGTCGTGGCCTCGTGGCTCCGTGGCTCCAAGCGAGACAGTGAGCAAACCCTTCTGCCTTTAAGGAGGAAGTGTGCCTGCTCCTCAGAGATGGCAAATTTTCCTTCTGCTAAACTGGGATTGAGACAGCTCCCATACGGGCCTGCGAGTAACACCAGGTGCTGTCTGCACAGCAGTCATACAGCAGATGCCTGAGTGATTTTGGTAAAAGCCAAAAGTGGGCATTCAGGCATGGTGTTAGAAAGGTGATTGGGCAGCGGGACAGACCAGTGTGCTCCAGGGTGCGGCCTTCCGGGGGCCTGATTTGATTAAAACGGGGGACACAGATCATCCAAGCTGTGTGAGCTGCATTCCTCTGACTTGCCTCCCCTGAATGTCCGTTTTCTTAGCCCAAGTTTGAGGGGAGCTGTGTGACCCACCTCTGGGTTTTCTTTGAATTCCAGTTTTTGAAAATTCAAATCTTTGAGTACTCCACGCACCGCTGATTGTTCCTGGACAGGGAGCTGCAGTGGTAGATTCTGTTCTGCTGATTTGCTTAAGGCAATACAAACAGCGATCGGGTTGACACCTTTGATCAAAGCAGAGGCGTCTCACCACTGTGCCCACCGGTTGGAAGTCAGACCAGCCTCCGAGTGCCTGAGTAAGTGCCCGAGACGTTAGTCCCTCCATTCTGTGACGACCCCCATCAGCACCCAGTAGCCACCACGCTCTGTCAGATCCCGGTAACTCCTCTCTCTTGATGGGAACACAGTAACACCTTAACCCGGGTGACATCCCCTTGTAGTGGTGCTGATCTGAAATTAAGCCAGGGAGCGTCACCGAATGATCGTGGTGCGTGCAGAACTGTATCAGGCATCGTGAGGAGCTCAAACTGAAAGGCCACATCCATGAAAGGAAGCAAGCCCTCAGCAGGGGGAACAGGTGCAGCAGGCGGGTGATGCCCCGACAGCAGGAGGGTAGCGGTGTGAGGGTGGAGGACGGGCAGAGCAGCAGCATAAGTAAGGCTGAGGGGCCTGACGCCGGAGGCGAGCACAGAGCTCTGGGCGCGGCAGTGCCTTGCAGCGCCAGGTGGGCAGGACGGAGGAGGGGCCGGGCGGCTGGGAAGGGTCTGGGAAGGTAGGCGGGGGCCGGGTTTGGGAAGCCCTGGTACAGCGTCTGGAGAGGCAGGGCAGCGGGGCCATTGAAATGCTTGATGTTGGCGGGTGGTCAGCTTGGGGTTCAGCAGTACGAGAGGGATGGAACTGGAGGCAGGACTATCGCGGTGGAGCCCGAGCGGAAGGACAGTGCACCCCGTTGCCGTCGGGAAGCGATGGGACTCGGCTGGTGATGGTTGGGCACTTGGGCAGGAAGTGTCTGAATGAGTGTCAGATGTCTGGCCCAGATACGAGAGGTGCTGCCCACGAGGGGAAGGCCGGGTCTGGGGAAAGAAGAAGCAAGACCTGGTTCTGAACACGTGGAACTTTGTGGTGCTGCTGTCAGTGCGGGCAGATGTGGTGGCAGGTGAGGGGTGGAGCTGGGGGAGGTCTGACATTACTGTCGTTGTTGCTGACTTTTCAGACGGGAAGGTGAATCATTCAGTTTCATTCTGGTAGCATCATGTAATCTGAGGGATGAGAGCTAGGACAGACCTTACAGGTCACCTGCTCCTGCCTCCTCCTTGAATGGATAAAGAAATCCACCTCCCCTGGCAGTGACTGACCTCCGGGCCCAGGGCTCCGGGTGCCTTGACCTTGGACAGGCCTGGTTTCCACAGCCCCGTCCGGCTCCTCACCCGTCGTCCCCTTCTCCTTTCCAACTTGACTTTCTTGCTGGCGGTAGCCTCTCCCTTGCGCTGTTACCAGAAGCAGCTCACAGATTCTATCACCAGCTTCTTTCTCCTCTAGATGAAAAATTTTTATGGGAGAGGTCGAGGACTGTGAAGAAATTATAGTAATTAGAGAATTTAACCAAGTGCTAATCTACTGGCCAGAGTTAATGCAAGTTTTCAGAGTATCTGAGTCATTCCTAAAGACTTCACGGCTGAAGAATCGGTTTCCCCGTGATTTGCCTGTCATCTGTGGAAGACCAGGTCGTGAACACGCGTGACTTCACGGGCGTGTGGCAGTTAGGATTAAAGATGAAATTCCCCACGCATCCACTCAGTGGCTCCAGGACTAGATGGGAAGATATTTGCTTAGTTTAGTAAAATGTGCTTCTTGCTGTGGCGTCAGTGAGCAAACCTCAGCCCTCTCGCCTATGGAATGAGGACATCAGTATTTCTCACAGTTGAGGGTCAGAATCCTGCTTGTCACTGAGCCTGTTTGTCGTGCGTCGCTCCTAGTTTGGAGGAGGCTTCTACTTTAATACAAAACTAATAAAAACTGTGTAGATAAATTGGTTCTATATGTTGGTTTATATAATGGTTTATGATATACATATATAAATTGGTTTATGATAAATGTGTGTGATAGCTGTTTACCCTAATTTTCTCCTGCAGATTTAGATATATAGTAAGCTAAGTGTGAAAATTTAACCTTACAATCAAGGCTATCGTAGTAAATTCTGGGTCAAATAAATACAGGTATATAGGTGGCGGTTCATTTGGAGTCTTACGGTTTAAAACTTACCATCTTTACTGACTGCTGTCTTTTGATTAAACTTCCCTGAACAATCGTAAGATCACTTTAAAGCCTCTGGTTGTGATTGTGGAGAAAACTGCTTGTTTGACATGAACGCTCACGGGTGAACGTGCCCCGTAGAGCGGCCGACTCCCTGTGAAATCGCCGACCGGGTCGCGCGCGTTCCCAGGCGCGCAGACAGACGCTCAGCAGCGCGCGTGCCGTCCCGGGAGCGCGCAGCCGCCCGCGGCGCCCCCGCGACCGGCTCAGCGCGGCGGCGGGGCTGAGTCGCTGTGTCGTGTGTCTCTGCAGCTGCGGCAGCTGGTGAACATGTGCATCAACCCGGACCCGGAGAAGCGGCCGGACATCACCTACGTGTACGACATGGCGAAGAGGATGCACACCTGCACCGCCAGCAGCTGAGCGCCGGGCGCCCGCCGGCCCCGCATGCGCGGCAGTGTTTCTGTGCAGATCATACCTCCCCGATTTGGGTGTTAAGATTAGTATTTCAGAGCTAATGTGCTTTGAATCCTTAACCAGTTTTCATCTAAGCTTCATTTTGTACCAGTTTAAGTCACCTGCTCGCAACCCCCAAATGACTTCGGATAAGCAAATTGCATGTTAGCAGAGCAAACGGAACATGATGGTTTTTAATGGCTCAAGATTTTTAGAATTATTTAGAGTTTTGTGCCGATAAGCTGTGTTCAGATAGATTCAGTGCCAAACGTTGGAAGTGCAGCTTGGCCTCAGCCAGACACCCTCAACCTGCCGGAAAGTGTCTGAGCAGGTGACTTGTGTGCTTTTCACTCATTTGTGGACATTTGAGATGAACACAATTGTGAATTTTTGTGATTATTTTATTTTTAAAAGTTTGAAGTATGTGCTTTTAGTTCTTAGCATTGCAGCTTTCAAATAGACTTAAGATAAATGTAAACTATTTGAGAAGCATTTAAAATTCTTAGCTTTTACATTCAAAATGCGACTGTTAAATGTGAAAAGATTTGGGGACAAAATGTGAGTCAGACACTGAAGAATTTTTTTTTTGCTTTGTTTTGTTTTAATATCTTTGATATTCTCCTTGCATTAACACGGTATAAATGAATCCATTTAAAAAGTGGTTAAGGATTTGTTTGGCTGGTTTGATAGTAGTTTTGAAAGTTGCACATTGCCCAAGGCTTTTGTGTGTGTGTTTTAACTATTGTTTGTACATTTGAAAAATATTCTTTGAATAACCTTGTAGTGCTATGTCTCAGTGCCTCTGTGAGTTTCAGAGCTCTGCACCTGACCGCACACTGTAGTGTAAGCATAGGTTTTTATTCATAGATTTTATTGAAGTTCTGGTTGGTCCCCTTCAGAAATTTTTTTATATTCTTCAAGTTCCTTTCCTATTTATATTGTATATGCATTTTATCCATTATTGTTTCAGATTTTCTGACAACCTAATAGCCTTTAAAAAATGCCTGGTGTACCAACACTTTTCCTGGATTGAATACTTTCTTGTTTAACTTTCTAAAACCTGGGCCACCCCGTGTGCATGGACTTAGTCTTGTCAGGGAGGAAGAAGGGAGGTGTGTTGTATGGTACCTGTGAATGTTGACACTGTTTCAATTCATTGAAGGTTGTAATTTTAGAATATGTTTATAAAGGCATGAAAACTGGCCAGGGCCACAGCCAGCATTTTTATGAGATTAACATTTCTATTGAGAAGCTTTTTGGCAAAGTGCTGTATTCACACGTGACGGTGACAGAGCTGGTAACACTTGGGTTGGCTTAAGGGAATGCAGGGTTCAGTCAGTGCTGTTGTGGAGATGTTTGCCCTGAAGGCCCTCGTGTTCGTGGTGACCAGCGCCTCACAGACTTGTGAAGCCAGAAGGCTGGGCGGCGGTCACTGTGTAAGGACTCCGTGCCGCCCTGTAACCTTGGGATCCACAGTCCTGCCAACGGGAACACCTCATGCTTGGAGAACACCTACCTTTAGCCGCTTTAGAACTGCTGGTTTTGTTTTTTCATAAAGTACTTTTCTTACAGTCATTTGAATATTTTCAAGTCATTTGTAAACTTTAAAGATGTACAAAGGGCAGAAGTGTCAACTTTTTTCCCCTAAATTTAATCAGCTTTAGTATCTTAATCAGTTCTGAATGGAGGATAATTTTATCTTGGGATCAGCCAAGGAGAGCTGGTTGTTCTAGGTGTGAGATGCTGCGCTGTTCCTTCCGGATCCTGGGGACTTCCCTGTGCCCTCGGCGCCCTCACGTGTCTCCAGGGTGACGAGTGGATTGTTTGTGTTGACCATTCGTCTCGTGTCCATTTTAATGTAATATAATTGAGTGAGATGCACTGTTCTCCATCTGGAACGGATATGCTCCTTTTTCTTGCAATTTTAAAAACTACATGGTTCAAATTCATTAGCTTGACTCATCACAGGCATTTAAGCAAAGATTTAAATGTTTCTTTTAGGTGAATCTGTCTGCTAGGAAGAAACAGCTGGGAAGAATTTAATGATCAGGGAAATCCATGGTTATTTTCTACATGTGGAAACTTTTTGTTTGGGATAATCTTTTTTTAATCTAAGTGTTTATATTTTTCTTGAAGAAACTGCTGTGCAAAAGACAAATTTTAATTTTGAACAGGATCATTTCAATGAATTATGAAGATGATTAGAAGTTTTAATTTTTATAATCACCTATAAAATGTTCTCTTTATATTTCTGTTTATAAGTAAATCTTGTATTGATTAAGTAAGACATTTGAGTTGATTTGAAGAACAGTAAAATGTAAGGGACATCTGATTCTAAACTTTATTCAGACTTTGGTCCGGCTCCCCAGGGCACCGCGGGGAGGGGCGGCTGGTTTGTACGCCGAGGTTTGGGAATGTTGGCGGAGGGTGTCCCTGTGGAAGTAAGCGCTCAGCAACACGCAGTGATTGTGAATTCAGTGAGACGTGACAGTTGCTTCCTGGTTGCTGCCCATCTACATGGTGTCTGTCGCGAAACAGCGTTCTTGTGTCACGATCCTGCAGGTGTTGCTGTTAACATTTACATATTTATTTTAACCAAAATGTTATTCCTATTAATGTTTTTTCTTTAAAATGAATGTATTATGTTTATAACCCACAAATGCATAATTATCCTATGCCTCATATTTCAATAGTACTGTAATATGGACTTCTTTTGTGAAATACTTTTG
Organism: Camelus dromedarius; assembly: GCF_036321535.1. NCBI lineage: Eukaryota > Metazoa > Chordata > Mammalia > Artiodactyla > Camelidae > Camelus > Camelus dromedarius. The sequence goes on from NC_087456.1 coordinate 35,086,692, forward strand.
TTCTGCTTCAAATACACATACTAAAAAGAATCTGTTGTTAGCTTTGAAAATTGTATAATATCCCAATATAAATAAAAATATAAAATTAAAAAAATGAGTACAACAAAAAATGCTATGCATCTATGATTTGTCCCCCCAGGTCCACCGTGGTTTCTTTCACTTAACCCGCAGAAGCAGCTCTTACTTCCGTAACTTTGCCGTTTTGCAGAAGCCTAGGATTGGAGACCGCCGAGATGGTAATGGAGGTCTGACAGACCCTAAGAAGTGGGCGCTGAAATGTGCTGCTTCACATGTCCCTGTTCTATTCAGGACATCACTTGCTGTCTTCGAATAAGAAAAGTTCCTGAAAAGTAAAAAAATTCAGGCCACAGGTTCAGTTCCTGTCACTGTAATAGACTACTGGTGACAGGGCCGGTGGCCTGAATGTTCTTTTCACGTAGTGACTGAAGATGGCTGCTCTGCCTGGAAGCTCAGAGGCTGCAGGATCTTGACGGGGTGGAGGCCGCCAGGCTGGTGCTGGAGGGTTGGGTACACCGTACACAGCAGAGTCGCATTCCGAGAGGCTGTGGTGGGGCACCGCTCCTTTACAGCCTACAGCGGACACTGAAGCAGCCGCAGCCTGATAATGTGCGTGCTTGCGTGACTGTGAGCAGCAGGAAGTCTCGGGTACAAGTTGTGCTGGACTAGTTAACGCTTTATTTCAGAAGTACGTTAATCAGAACAGTCATGACCAGACACACGTGATTAAATGTATTGTTGGTGCAGCGGTAGTTACCACCAAACTGACAGAATAACTTTTTAAAATCAAAACAATGACATTAATCGGGAGGTTTATCTGAGGGAGTCCCTTTCTGGTCTTCTTACATGTCCATTTCATTGTTCACTTGGATCTCGTTAATCTAATTTGAATCCTTAACAGGTGAAAACAAAGTAAAAGAAAACTTTTAAGTTGTAAGATTTGTAACCAGGGGGTTTTAAGTAAATTATTTGCACTGTATTACACTGCATAGAAAATAGTTTTTTTCACTCCTTTCTAGAAGCATAATCCTGCTCATAAATTGTGTCTCTGATCCTCATTTTCTCAAGTGTAAAGTCAGGATGTAAATCCCTAACTCTACAAGAGAATTAAATGCCGATACGTTTTATGAAGGGTTGGGTGCAATGCCAGGGACCCAGTGAGTGTGTGCTACACGGAGCTGTGGTTACACCATGTGTGTCTCTTCTGGCTCCAGCCTCGTCTGCTTGTGCCTGATTCTCCCCTTTGAGCCTGATGGGAATGGTTTTTCAGGGGCCCCAAGCTCTTTCTCACCTTAGGGCCAGTTCATCTTAAACAGCTCTTCCCTTTAGGTCAGAAAGAATCCTACAACCTTTCCATGGCTGACATTAAACACACCTCTTCAGGAGCCGCTCAGATGGCCCCCTTCACTTTTCCTTTGGTGCTGACTGCACTGCACCCGAGTGATTACTTGTGTGATCCTTTGTTTACTCACAGTCTAATCAGACTAGACCCCAGGCTCTAGTAGGACAAGTACGTCCTGTGTTCAGGGTGCTGGTCTGCACCTAACACAGTGCCCCCCTCAGGGGAGTCACGCAGTTTACTTTTCTCAAATTAATAAGTAATATGGTGCTTGTGGTGCCGTGAGTGGAGCCGAGTGCCCCCAGAGGCCGCGCATGGATGCAGAGACAGCAGTCGGGGAAGGAGGGACAAGTAAGGAGGGAAAAGAGTCAAAAACTGAAAGAAGCTAAACCAGAAGAAAAATGTGAAGTTACCAGTCACCGTAAGTTACAAAGAAATAGAAGTTAACAAGGATTAAGGTCGGAACCTTGGACCTAGTAGACGTCACGGCAATGTTCAAGGTGGCCGTTTCAGGAGGAGACGAGTAGAAAACAAGGGGGGACAAGCAGGGGTGATGCACGTGGAGGAAAACAGTCCCCAAGTGCAGGAGGCACAGAGACACCATGCAGAGTTAGCCCTGAGAGGAGCACACCGAGACATACTGCGATCAAAGTGACAAAAACTCTAGGGATCAGGAGAGAATATGAAAAGCAACAAGAGAAGAGCGACAGATAACGTACAACGGAGCTCCGTGGACTGTTAGCTGATTTTTCAGCAGAAACGACAGGCCAGCAGGGAGTGGGGCATGATACATTTAGGGTAATGAAAGGGAAAAGGCTACGGCAAAGGAAACTCTGTCCAGCAAGACTTGCTCAGACGTGATGGAGCCGTCAGAGCTTTACAGACAAGCAAGAGCTTAAAGGATTTAGCGCCACCAAACCAGCTCTACAAAAAATACTAGAGGGACTTCTACAGGCAGAAAAGGAAAGGCCACAACCAGGAACGAGGAAACTACGAAACGGAGAAGCTCGCCGGTAAAGGCAAGCCGAGTAAAGGCAGGACGCCATCCACACGCACGCGAGGAGGAAAGGGTAAGGGCGAAGTAGCCAAATCACCGGTACCCGCAATGAGCAGGTAGGGGACGCACAAAACAAGTAAATTTAAAATCCGATACCAAAAATAGTCATCACGAGGGGAGAATACAGATGCAGACAGTCTAAAATGCATGTGAAGGTAAGAGATCGGCAACCTAAAGCAGTCATGTGTTTATGCAGACTGCTAGGCCAAAACCTCGTGGTGACTGCAAACCAGAAATCTGTAGCAGATACACACACAGAAAAGAAAACGAAGTCCAAACGTAACACTATATAGATCGTCACAAAATCAAGAGAGACCAAAAGGAGGAAAAAAGAACCTACAAAAACAAGTCCAAGACCATTAACAAAATGGCAATAAGAACATACATGTCAATAAACACCTTAAACATAAACGGAATAAATGCTCCAACCGGAAGATACACTTCAGGAGAACGTGTGTTCTGCTGCTTTTGGATGGGATGCTGTGGAGTTATCATTTAGGTCCATCTGGTCTAATGTGTCATTTAAGGCCTGTGTTTCCGTAGTGATTCTCTGTCCTGATGGCCTGTCCATTGATACCCCACTATTTTTGTGTTATGTCAATTTCTCCCTTTATGTCTGTTAACATTTGCCTTATATATTGAGATGCTCCTATGCTGGGTGCATACATATTTACAATTGTTATATCTTCTTATTAGATTGATCCTTTAACCATTATTTAGTGTCCTTCTTTATCCCTTGTAACAGTCTTTAATTTAATGTCTGTTTTGTCTGATATAAGAATTGCTATTCCAGCTTTCTTTTGATTTCCATTTGTGTGGAATACCTTTTCCATTCCCTCACTTTCAGTGTGTATGTGTCTCAAGATCTGAAGTGAGTCTCTTACAGGCAACAAATATATTAGTCTTATTTTTGTGTGCATTCAGCCATTCTGTATCAAATAAGAAATGAAAGAGGAGAAATAGTAACCAATACCACAGAAGGAAAAAAAAAAAAGAATACTATGAGCAGTTATATGCCAACAAACTGGACAGCCTGGAGGAATGGACAAGTTTCTAGAAACGTACAGTCCACCAAAACTGAATCAAGAAGAAATAGACAATTTGCACAGACCAATCACTAAAAGGAAATAGAATCCATAATTAAAAAATAAAAAACTGTCTGCAAACAAGTCTAAGACTGGATGGCTTCACTGGGGAAATCTACCAAACATACAAAGGAAAACTTACACTGATCCTTCTCAAACTTTTCCAAAAGTTTGAAGAGGAGGGAACACTCCCAGAGTCATTCTATGAAGACGCCATCACCCTGATACCAAAACCAAAGACACCACCAAAAATGAAAATTATAGGCCAGTATCTTTGAAGAATATAGATACAAAAATTCTAAACAAAATATTAGCAAACCAAAGCCAATGACACATAAAAAAGATCATACACCATCATCAAGTTGGATTCCTCCCAGGGTCGCAAGGAGGCTCCACTCACTCAGATCAGCCGATGGGATGCACCACAGCAACAAAAGGAAAGACAAAGTCCACATGGTCATCTCAGTAAGTGCAGAAAAAGTACTTGATAAAATTCAGCATCTATTCATGATAAAAACTCTCACCAAAACAGGTATAGAGGGAACATATGTCAATGTAGTAAAAGCTATTAATGACAAACCCATCGTCAACATAATACTCAAGGCTGAAAAGTTGAATGGAATACTACTCAGTCGTAAAAATGAACAAAATAGTGTATGCTGTCACATATATGTGGAATCTAAGAAAAAAATTGACACGAACATTTTAAAAGCACAGACTCATAGACATAGAAAACAAACTACAGTTACCCACAGAGAAAGGGGAGATGAATCAGGAGTTTGGGGTTTTTAGGTACAAACTGCGACATATAAAGTTGGTAAACAACAAGGCCTTACTGTACAGCACAGGGAACTCTATTCAGTACGCTGTAACGGCCTATAATGAAAAAGAGTATGAAAGTGTACGTACATGTGTGTATAACTGATCACGATGCTGTGCCCCTGAAACTAACACAACCTTGTAAATCAACCAGGCTTCAACTTAAAAAATCATATTTATCAACAGACTTTTGCTAGTTTTAGCATTAACTGATCATTCTTGCCTGTTTTAATTATTACTATTATGGTTCCCAAATGGTGACTTTCCAGTTGTTATTTCTTCTATGTTTATTAGTTGGCATGGTATTGTAAGGAATAACTTTCTCTTTTTCTTCTGTTTGTCTCTTACTCCTTCATTATTTATGTCAGGATAGACATACATTCCTATATTACTCAGTGGGTCGTAATCTGTTAGCATCATTTATTTTGATGCACAAGTTGTCCTATGTTTGCTTAGTAGGAGCCCCTGCAAACTGACTCCTGTGTCTTTTTGGTAAATCCTCATCATTTTTTAGTACCTCCTTCCTTTGTGGCACAAAAAGATATTAAATGTTCATCTTGTGTTTTCCCTTCTCTGGTCCTAGAAACAGTCCCTTCTTCCGGGAGCACTGGGATTTTTTAAATTGGATAATGGTATTCAGAAATCAGGATGTGGGCGCTAAGTGTACTCATTTCTTTGGGATGGCCTTGCTTCTGAGCCCTTCCAGTAGACAGAGCTGGGGATGTATGTCTGAGCTCACACACAGACACACACGCCCCAGAGACGTTGTAGGTTCAGTTGCAGACTACTATAATAAAGCGAGTATTGCAATGAAGCAATTCACATGAATGCTTTGTTTTCCCAGTGCGTACAAAAATGATTGACAGTCTACTTCAGTCTACTGAGCGCAATAGCATTTTGTTTTAAAGGACAATATACACATCTTAATTATAAAACACTTTGCCACTAAAAAATGCTAACCGTTACCTGAGCCTTCAGTGATTCATAATCTTTTTGCTGGTGGAAGATTTTAAATATTACGAGAGTTACGAAAATGTGACATGGAGACAGGAAATGAGGAAATGGTGCTGGGAAAGTGGCACTGGTAGACTTGCTTGACACGGAGGTGGCACAATCTTTCAGTAAAAGACGTGGTGTCTGCGCAGCGCCGTGAAGCAAAGCAGGATAAAACAAGGTCAGCCCATGTGCACGTGCATCTGTTTCTGTATCTATCTGCCTGTATTTTAAAGATTAGGAAAAAAAAATAAAATAAAGATTAGGAGGTCCCACCAGCGCTCCCAGTTCTAATCCAACACCACTTTTTTTTTTTTCCTTTTTTTCCAAATTTTAACTCTTATCTGGCAGTGGGAAACCTGTCTTTCACTATCAATATTTTGCTCACTCCCACAGTTTGTAACCAGTCTCCTGATCCCACCGACCCCTCCCTGGCTCAGTCTGCCTCCATGTCCCGCCCTGCGGACCCCTCCAGCCCCCTCTGTCTCAGTGGAAGGAAAATGAAACAATATATAGTTTTTTAGAAGACAGAAAAGGAAAAGGAAAAAGATATGTTAAATGTTTGTAAAATAAACATTTAGACTCAAACATAACAGGTGAAATGATCAATCAACAACCCACATGTGTGCACAACTTTGCTGAAATCAGCACGCAGAACTACTCACTTAAACTGGAAACTTTTCCCAGCATAGATTCAACAGATAGCTTCTCTTTCAGTAATATCCCTAATATGTAACCAGAAGTTGCTGCTCTCAAATATTTCCCCTTAACATCAGTAAGTAGCTAGTTTTTCAGTCATCTGTCAACATGCAGCAAATATTCCAAGAGAGCTATTCCCGCCTCTTATATCAGTGATTCTTGATTCTTGTTCTGTTATCTTCTGTAAAGTTAAAATGTCACCTCTGTGCTCATCGTTTTTCATCTAACATTGCCTTCTGGCTAGATCATAAAATTCCTGTTGCTGTCTTCTCAAGAAAACATCCCTCTTTCTGTCTCCCGCAGATCGGTGGGCATCCTCGCCCTGCTGCTGCGAGCAGGACACCTCCCCTGCGGTCACTTCGCACCAGCACTGTGCTGAGATTGGCACTTAACGCAGATGGACTTTTCTGAAGTTATTCTGACATAAGGAAACAGAGTGATTAGTAAGACTAGACCATTTCATGAGCAACACATCCTGAACTAAGAACCTGCCATCTTTCCAAAGTGCGATACCTCTGGAGCAGGCAACCCCAGCGCAGGGAAAGGCCCCGGGGCTCTCCCTAGCCAGAGACTGATGTGCCATCACATCCAACCAGCAGGACATCAAATTAAGCTTGATTTTTTAAATTCGAATACTGCCGCGTTCATCAATTGCCAATAACCCAAATCTCCTAACTGCTTTACCTGCCCCCAGAGCTTTCCTTGCAACAGTCGGCACGAACTGTTTATCATGCCAACCACAGCATGTCACTTTCTCTGCTCAGAATCCTTCAGCACTTCCTGTTGCCCTTAGAATAAAATCCAGACTCTATCACAGCCTGAAAAGGCATCTGATTCTTTCCCATTCACTTCGCTGCAGCTGCACTGAGGCTCTTTTCTGTTTCCAGGATGCACCTGTCCATTGGGGAGCTAAAACATCAGTAAGTTAAGACATTGTTTTACTGTCTCTCTCCCGTTGTGCTTTGCTGATGGGTAAACTCAGCAAAAACAAACTGATGAATGAATAATGGGGGGGGGCCCTCAGTGCTGAGCCAGCAGCATGGGATGGATGGGGCTGGGGGTCGATGACAGGGAGGCCCAGGAAGACCCTTCTTCAGCATCCTGGAAGATCTCTGTTCACGGTGGTCGAGATAGATGGAGTGTACTTAGATTTAATTTGTATTCAGTGGGGCACTAAGTTCTAGCCGTGATGCCAAGACAGATCCCCACCTTTGTTTTTTGTTTTTGTTTTTGTAAATTGCCATAATTATTTCATGAAGTAGCTTTTATATTATGTCCATTTTGAACAAGATTAGGCAGATTAACCTGCAGTGTTGACTGGCTCAGAGTCACACAGCCTGGAAGTGGTGGAAGTATCCCCATGCCATGATACGCCCTAAATATTCGTGTGGAAAACCAGTGGATGAGAAAAGTGTTAAGAAGACAAGGGCCAAAAAGGAATCTGAGAAAGAATACTGGGAAGTTGGCCGAAATTCAAGGGAAGTGGTTCGTTTAAAGGAAGAACGGCTCTAAGTGCCGGCTGGGCCTCAGCGTTGCGGCTGAACAGCTCAGGTGGCCGTCGATTGGCATTCGCGTTCCGTTCTGCTGAGAATGTGGAAGCAGATAGGATTCTCCAGCACTGTTCTGCTTATTGCAAATGTTGTCTCAAAGCTCTTCGCGTCTGTTTTGTGAGTTGTCAGGTACCTACCTAGTGAAGGACTAATTTATTTTAGTGCTTGTAAACAAGCATCATGCGTTTTTAAATCAGATACAAGGTGGACTGTGATGCAGAAATCTGAGAATACACTTGAATGCTACAGATACAACCCGAATGCCTTAATTTTAGGCTGCATTGTGTTCATGTTTCAGAGAAAGTGTGCTTTACTTTTAACCTTAGTAACGTTCAGAAACACACCTTTAAAAGGACGCCCGCCTCATAATCTTACTCACCAGCGCTGACAGTTGAAGGAAATTGAAGAAAACGTACATGTGACATGAATATTCTGAGTTCTGTTTGTCACTTTCGTTTTCCTCTTAACTCTCAAGGGTGTGCCAGACACAGCGTTTGGGAGAGCTGCCCTGCCGCCCCGTAATAATGAGGCAATAATGAGATAAATTAGGTGCGAATCACATCAGTGGGGTTTTTCCTGCTCCTGTTGATTTGTCAAAACACTTTTATCATGGAAAAGCACAAATGAAAATAACTGTTTTCTCTCTCTGACTGAAACAGCCCGCTTCAGGCTGGGTGTTCGCCTCCAGAGCCTAGAAAGCCCTGAGCTGCCTTCCTGGAGTCCCGGGAACCAGGCTGCCTCACCCAGTCTTGGTCTGTCAGTGTTTTACTCTGTGCTCTGTGCAAGGCTCTCTTCCAGTGGAGGATTGAAAGCTCGCTCTTATGTACACAAAAATCAGATTTCTGTCTTTGTACCAGAAAATGAAGCCATTATTTTGTCTTCCAATAGATGTCACTTCCCCAGCACTGGCGCTGTTGTCAGCAAGGCGGTGACACCGGTGGAGGGTTCATTAAACAGAGCCCCGCTGACACTGACCATTGAGCCTGCAGCCCGCGCAGGTGCACGTGGCTGCCGTGTCCCCCTCTGCTCTTCACTTCTCTCCAGGGAGAGCCAATCAGAAGAAACGGCCCTCATGACTGGCGCTTTGAGAAGCAGAGAGCAGTTTGATTTCAATTGCCAACCTGTCCCCTAGGTTGGTAAATCAAATTTCAGTCTCCTAAGGGCAAAAAGAACGTGTAGCCTGATTGTGTGTGTGTCTGTGTGTGTGGTGTGCGCACTGTGTGCTAAGATCCAGCCTTCCCATAGGTTAAACCACAGGAATTCAACTGGTAACTTAAAAACGAGGAATTCAAAACATACTCGCCCTTTAGAAGTGAGATTAGCATTCTTTACACATCCTATTATACCCAGAAATCCGGGATCACACATATAACACCGGGGGCATAAGATGAACAAGCTTCAGTTTGAGTCGTGTCATTACAGAAAACTGTGTTCCCCTTTTTGTGTATTTGGTGAAGTGTGGAGAAGGATGATTAAAAAAATTTTTTTCTTTTTTTTAAATTATTTTTTGCGGGGAGGAGGTAATTAGGTTGGTTGGTTGGCTGCTTGATTGATTTAATGGTGCACTGGGGGTTGAACCCAGGACCTTGAGTGTGCTAAGCACGCACTCTGCCACTGAGCGGTACCCTCCTCTCTAGGGATGACTTTTTAAAAACCTGTACTTCTGCCAAGTTGTCAACCTAGGATGCTCATTTCTTTCAATAAAATTTTTGATAAATGACATTTCCCCCAACTTTATGCTGTGAGACTCCAAAAGTGATTAGAAATCTAGAAACTAATCTTATTTGCAGTGCATCCAGGACACCTTGCTACAGAAGTGGGAGTGCCATGCCAGCTCACCTTGGGCGTTCTACACTCGAGCCTTTTCTCTCCAATACGTCCTCTGCCAAAAAGTCCAGAGACAGCATAAAGGGGCCGGAGTGTGGTACAGGCCACAGCTGAGTGTGTGTGACGGAGCCCGTGTGTGCAACCAAAGCCCCACTATTAACATGTGAGAAGGGAGGGGCGGGAAGCCACCATGGCAGCCTCTTCCTCGGTGAGCTTACGGCTGCTTCGCGCCCTGGGAGTGTGCAAGTCCTGGTGGGTTGCCCCCAAGCAGAGGTGGGGCTTAAATCGGAGCCCACTCCCCGGGGCCCAGCGACTTCAGAAGCAAGGCTGAAACCTGAGCTATGTCCCAGGCAGCTTTGGAGGTTTTTAACGCCACTGGTGTCATTGTGAGCCGAGCATTTGTGGGATATCTCAGCAGATTACTGGTGCCTGTTGGGGCGGGTCTGATACTAGCAGCTGCGGGCTTTGTGGGCTCACATACCCGGAGGTGGAGTCGGAGTACAGGCTGCCCCCCAGGCGCGTGACTGTGCACAACTGCAGTGGGGCCTGGGGCCTGACTTCAGCAAGTGCTTCTGAGAGCACAGTGTGAGGGACATCAGGGCAGCCTGCCTGCTCCCCACCACTGGGGTGGGGCTGAGAGCACAGTGGTGGAAATTACTGCCACAGAGCAGAAAAGAAAAGGAAAAAGAATGAAAAGAAATGAGGACAGTTTAAGAGACCCCTGGGAAACATCAAGCACACTAACATTCACATTGTAGGGGTCCCCAAAGGAGAAGAGAGACAAAAAGGGCCTGAGAAAATATGTGAAGAGATAATACCTGAAAACGTCCCTAACTTGGAAATAGTCACCGAGCCCAGGAAGCCCAGAGAGTCCCACACAGGGTTAACCCTAAGAGGAACACCCCTAAACATATTGCAATTAAAATGAAAAAATTAAAGATAAGAAGAGAATATTAAAAGCAAAAAGGGAAAAGCAACAGGCAGCATACAAGGGAACTCCCATAAGACCATTAGCTGTTTTTTTTTTTTTTTCAGCAGAAACTACAGGCCAGAAGGGAGCAGCGCGATATGTTTAAAATGATGAAAAGGGAGTACCTGCAACCAAGAGTGCTCTACCCAGCAAGTCTCTCGTTCAGATCTGATGGAGAAATAGAAAGCTTTACAGACAAGCAAAAGCTAAAAGGATTCAGCACCACCAAACCAGCTTTGCAGCAAGTGCTAAAGGACCTTCTCTAGGCAGAAATGGAAAGGTCACAACTAGAGACAAGAAAGCTATGAGCTGGGAAAGCTCACTGGCAAAGGCAGACACGCAGTAAAGGCAGGGTATCAACAGCACACGAACGAGGAAGACGGGCAAAGACCAGAGCGGTGAAACCACCTGTGCCCGCAGCAGGCGGCCGAGGCGCACACACCACAACTGAGCGCGAGCTACAGCCTCAGAACCAGCGATCATCGTACTAAGTGAAGCCGGAGAGAGAAAGAAAAATACCATGTGATACCACTTACATGCAGAATATTAAAAAGTGACACGAGTGAATGTATTTACAAAACAGAAGCAGACTAACAGACATAGAAAACAAACTTATGGTTACTGGGGGGAAAGGGGAGGGTGGAAGGATAAATTAGGAATTAGGGGTTTTCAGATACTAACTACTGTATATAAAATAGACAAACGACAAGGTCCTACTGTACAGCACAGGGAACTATATCCAGTATCTTGTAATAGCCTCGAATAAAAAAGAATATGAAGAGGTGTATATATATAACTGAATCACTGTGCTGTACACCAGAAATTAACACATTGTAAAACAACTATACTTTGATTTTAAAAAGTATAAGGCTAGCTGACACTTAGGAAAGTCTATCAATGTAACTCACCACAATAACTGATTAATGCAAGAAAATAAAAGATTACATCAAACATGCAGAAAAAGCATTTGATAAAAGTTCCATACCCTTTCACATAAAAAGAAATTTAGCAAACAAGAATTTCTTCAGTATTTAATTTTCTAGTTAAAGAAACTGAAAAGAAAGATGAAATAAATATAATGGATTTTACTTAATTGAAATGTAAAATAATATTATTTCAATGTCAAAATTTTTTAAAAAGCACTAATGAGATATTTTGCATTCTTTTATTTATACTGTTTTACTTCTGGTATAGTTGACAGCACACCTCTGTTTTCAGTAGCCGTATTTCAGGTGATCAGTAACAATGCCTGCCTATGGGACATCACTGGGCTTTGACGCCTTCTAATAATAATTTACTGTTATCACACTGAAGGGTGAAGTAAAAGAGGTGAAACATAATGCCAAGAAAACCCCCAAACCTGGTAATCACGAGAGGAGGAAAGTACACATGCAGAGTATTTAAAATGCGTTTCAAATTAAGACATCAGCAACTTAAGGGAATCACATATATACATAGACTGCTATACCCAAACTTTCTGGTAACTGCAAAACCAAAATCCATAATACATAACACGCAGAATAGAAAAAGGATTCCGAACATAATACTAAAGATAGCCACCAAGACATAAGAGAACAGAACAAAAGAAGAGAGTGGGGAAAAGGACTGCAGAAACAAATCCAAAACAGTTAACAAGGTTGCAGTAAGAACATACGTATCAATACTTACCTTACATGTAAGTGGAATTAAATGCTCCAACCAAAAGATACGGACTGGCTGCATGGATATAAAAACAAGACCTATATACTTGCTGCTTACAAGAGACTCACTTCAGATCTGGAGACACATACAGACTGAAAGTGAGGGAACAGAAAAAGGTATTGCACACAAACGGAAGTCAAAGGAAAGCTGGAGTGGTGGTACTTATCTCAGACAAAAGGGACTTTAAAATAAAGACTGTTACAGGAGACAAAGAAGGACACTACATAATGGTAAAAGGATCCAACCAAGAAGATATAATAATTGTAAATATATATGCGCCCAACATAGGAGCACCTCAGTATATAAGGCAGATATTAACAGACATAAAGGAGAAATCGACAGCACACAAAAGAGTAAGGGGCTCTAACACCCCACTTACACCGCCCGGCAGACCATCCAGACAGAAAATCAATAAGGAGACATGGGCTTTAAATGACACATTAGACCAGATGAATTGATATTTATAGAGCATTCCATCCAAAAGCAGCAGAATACACATTCTTCTCAAGTGCAAGGGAACATTCTCCAGGATAGATGGCATGCTGAGCCACAAAGCACGCCTTGGTAAATTCAAGAAAATTAAAATCATATCAAGCATCTTATCTGACCACAACGCTATGAGATTAGAAATCAACTACAAGAAAAAAAACTGCAACAACCACAAACCCGTGGAGGCTTAGCAGTATGCTACTAAGCATCCAGTGGATCACTGAAGACATCAGAGGAAATGAAAGAATGCTAAGAGACAAAGGAAAATGAAAACACGATGTTCCAAACCTACGGGACACAGCAAAAGCAGTTCTAAGAAGGAAGTTTGTAGTGATACAAGCTTACTTCAGGAAATAAGGAAAATCTCACATAAACAAAATAAGGAAGAGGAGGAATAACAACCAATACTGCAGCTGTACGAAACGGGACGACTACTGGAACACCATGAACAATTATGTAACAACAAATTGGACAACCTGGGAGACCTGGATACATTTCTAAAAACATACAACCCACCAAAACTGAATCAAGAAGAAACAGACAATTTGAACGGATCCGTCACTGAAAGTGAAACAGAATCTGCAACAACAATAACAAAATTCCCTGCAAGCAGAAGTCCAAGACCAGATGGCTTCTCTGGGGATTTCCACCAAACACACCGTGAAGAACTTACACCCAGTCCTTCTCAAACTCTTCCAAAAAGACTGAAGAGGAGGAAACACTCCCAAAGTCATTCTATGAAGCCAACATCCCCCTGATACCAAAACCAGACAAGGACACCACCAGAAAAGAAAATTATAGGCCAATATCTTTGATTAATATAGATGCAAAAATTATCAACAAAATATTAACAAATCGAATGCAACAACACATAGAAAAGAACATACACTATGATCAGGTTGGATTCAACTCATGGACACAAGGACGGTTCAACATACCCAAATCAGGCACCGTGAGACACCACAGCAGTGGAAGGAAGGACAGAAACCACGTGATCATCTCAACAGGTTCAGGAAAAGCATTTCATAAAATTCAACATCCATCCATGACAAGAACTCTTACCAAAGTAGGTATAGAGGGAACATATCCTAACATAACAAAAGGCACTTACGCCAAAGCCACAGCCAATATAATACTTAGTGGTGAAGAGTTGAAAGCCTTCCCCATAGAATCGGGAACAAGACATGGATGAAAACAGAACTCTCACCAGTTCTATTAAACCTAGTATTGGAAGTTCTCCCTGTAGCAATCAGGCAAGGAAAAAACATAAAAATGATCCAAATTAGAAGGGAAGAGGTAAGATTGTCACTATTTGCTGATGACATGATATCCTATACATAGAAAACTCTAAAGACTCCACACAAAAACTACTAGAGCTGATAAATGAATTCAGCAGGGTAGAGGGATACAATGTTAATATAGAGAAATCTGTTGCATTTCTTCATACTAACAATGAAAGATCAAAAAAGGAAAGTAAAAAAACAACCCCTTTTAACATTGCATTAAAAAAATACTTAGAATAAACTTGACCAAGAAGCTGAAAGACATATGCAGAAAACTATAGAACACTGATAAAGGAAAACAAAGATTATTTAAAGAAATAGAAAGATATCCCATGCTCTTGGATTGAAAGAATTAATATTGTTAAAATGGCCATACCACCCAAAGCAATCTACAGATTTAATGCAATCCCTATCAAATTACCCAGGGCATTTTTCACAGAACTAGAACAAATAATCTTAAAATTTACATGGAATCACAAAATACCCAGAATTGCCAAAGCACTACTGAGCAAAAAGAACAAAGCTGGAAGCATAACCCTCCCAGGCTTCAGACAATACTGCAAAGCTAGAGTCATCAGAACAGCATGGTGCTGGCACAAAAATAGACACATGGATCGATGGAACAGAATAGAGAGTCCAGAAATAAACCCACACACCAACAGTCAATTAATCTTTGACAAAGGAGGCAAGAATATACAGTGGAGAAATGACAGTCTCTTTGGCAAGTAGTGTTGGGCAGCTGCATGTAAATCAATGAAGTTAGAACATTCCTCATACCATACACAAAAATAAACTCAAAATGGCTTTAAAGACTCAAAGATAAGACAGGACACCATAAATCTCCAAAAAGAGAATATAGGCAAAATCTTCTCTGACATAAATCTTAGCGATGTTTTCATAGGTCAGTCTCCCAAGGCAATAAAAATTAAAGCAAAAATAAAGAAATGGGACATAATCAAACCTACAAGCTTTTGCACATCAAAGGAAGCCATAAACAAAATGAAAAGAGAACTTACAGAATGAGAGAAAATATTTGCAATTGATGCAACTGACTAAGGCTCAACTTGCAGAGTATACAAACAGCTCATGCAACTCAATAGCAAAAACAAAAAAAGAAGCAGCCCAATCAAAAATTGGCAGAAGGTATCAACAGGCTATTCTCCCATAAAGACATGCAGATGGCCAATAGGTACATGAAAAGATGCTCAATATTGCTAATTACCAGAGAAATGCAAATCAAAACTACAATGAAGTATCATCTCACAAAGGCCAGAATGGCCATCATTGAAAAGTCCTCAAATGATAAAAGCTGCAGAGGGTGTAGAGAAAAGGGAGCCCTCCTGCACTGGTGGTAGGAATGTAAACTGGTGCAGCCACTATGGAGAACAGTATGGAGATTCCTCAAAAAACTAAAAATAGATTTACCATATGATCCAGCAATCCCTGGGTATCTCTGTAAGGAACTCTAATTTAAAAAGATACATGCACCCCAATGTTCATAGCAGCACTATTTACAACAGCCAAGACTTGGAAGCAACCTAAGTGTCCATCAACAGATGGCTGGATAAAGAAGATGTGGTATATATAGTCAATGGAATACTACTCAGTCATAAAAAATGATAAGATAATGCTATTTGCAGCAACATAGATGGACCTAGAGATTTCATACTAAGTGAACTAAGTCAGACAGAGAAAGACAAATATCATATGTCACTTTTATGTGGAATCTAAAGAAATGCACGAATGAACTTATTTACAAAACAGAAACAGACTCGGACATAGAAAACAAACATGGTCGCTGGTGGGGAAAAGGGATGAGGGAATAAATTGGGAACTTGGGATCAGCAGATAGAAACTACTATATATAAAATAGATAAACAGTAAGGTCCTATTATATAACACAGGGAACTATATTCAATATCTTGTAACAACCTATAAAGAAAAAGAATATGAAAATATATATAGATATATATAACTGAATCACTATGCTGTATACCAGAAACTAACAATATTGTGAATCAACTACATGTCAACAAAAATAAATCAGTAAATAATAAAAGGATGTGCTTTATTTCTTAGGACGTTTGTGACCCCAGATCAAATACTCAACATATGATAAGTATATATGTAGCTATTGTCTGTGTGGTACTTCATGATAACCAGGTTTACTAAACTTGACAAAAATTGGCGGACTTCAGTATTTAATTCCACAGTCATGTGTTTTTATCTTCTCTGTCAACTGCTGGCTATTCATTTCCTCTGGCAGTTTTTCCTAAACAATACTGTAGAATTGTTTCCCCCTTTTTAAAATTAGTTTGTGAGTGCCACTTTATCTCAGTAGTAAGAAGTTACTTATGTAAGGACATTGTTTTTGTTTGTCAAGAGCACATTCCATCCTTAGAAAGGCTGATTCAGAAACTGTCCGCATGATTCAGAGTACGATTCGCCGACTTAACACAGTAGAAGTAAGTGCCCTGACAAGACGACCTCTCTCTTAAACTCCCTGGTTCTGCATATTTCAGCCGGTTTAGGACTCTGTAAGTACTGGACTGTAAGCCTCACTAGGGCAGGAATTAGGTCTACTTTACATATTGCTGTAGCTTTAATGTTTAGCTCAGCACTGGCCCAAGAAGGAGCTGTATAAACATTTATATTCCTTTGTTATTGCTGCTACAGCGAACTGTCTCACATTTGGCCACTTAAATAGAAATCTATTACCTGACAGTCCTGTAGGTCGGAAGTCCATCCCCCGGGAGTGTGGCGGGTCTGAAATCAAGTCTCAGCAGGGCTGTGGTCCTCCTGGAGGCCCCAGGGGAGAACCTGCTCCCTGGACTTCCCTGTTCCTGGTGGCTGTCACACTCCCCCGACTGTGGCCCCTTCCTCCAGCTTCAAAGCCAGCGAGGAGGCAGCAAGGTGATCCTCACGCCGCCGTCTCTCTGCAGCCAGGAAAGGCCCTCTGCTTCTAAGGACGCCTGCGATCAGATTGGGTCCACCTGAGTAACCCGAGCACCTCTTCCCGTCTCAAGGTCCTTAACCTTGATCGCACCTGCTAAGTCTCCTTTGCCAAGACAGTAACATAGTCACAGGTTCCAAGGATTAGGGCGTGGGCGTCTTTGGGAACCTACCAAAATCTTTTTTAAATAAAAGAAGACCCCTGGGACCATCCTTAATTTTCAGCTCCAACTCCGGTCAGCTACTTCTAGCCCGCCAGCTCCGCAGCTGGGCACGGCCGCGTCCGCGGGCATTCCGGCCGCCCCCCCCACCCCACCCCCGAGCACGCCGCGCTCTGGTGGACCTGGCCCCTTCTTCCCCGGGACCCTTTGGCCTCTGTTCCTCATCACCGCGCCTGGCCCCAGGTCTATGACACAGGTCCTCGTCCTCAGTGAATGAGGGTTTACGGCTCCCGGGCATGCAGCTGGAGGAAGCGCTGATTCAAAAAGATACACACACCCCAGTGTTCATAGCAGCACTGTTTACAGCAGCCAAAACATGGAAACAGCCTAAATGTCCATCAGCAGATGCCTGGAAGAAGAAGGTGTATGTAACGTGGGTGAGGGAGGCTCTTCCCAGGTGACCTGCTGAGGTGGCGAGTGCTGCTGCTTCCCCGCTCGCGTGGTCCCCGGTGCGGGGCACACCAAAGCCATGTTGCCCGCGTCCCCTGCACAGGGTTTCGAGTCAACAGTGTTGTGCACGTTTACGTATGGCCTGTGGGGCCCTGGCACGAGCCCATAGGACTGGCTTGGGGTCAGAATCCAGCTACAAACACAGGAGTGGCTGTCAAGCTTAATAATCAGATCAGCTTGTGTTTGATCCATCCTTCCTCACAAGGGGATTTTTTTCCCTCCATTTTCTGGACACAGAGTTTTGGTGGTGTTTGGGCATGCCTGTACCCCAGCTCAGATTTACACGTGGCCTGCCCACATCAGGGCATTTGGTTTTCCTGCCCTGAGTGGATCACAAGCAACACATCTTGTTGTTTGATGCTGGAAGTAAGCATGATGGCAAAAGCAAAGACGGACAGGTTCTCATCCTTTCAAAAATGTTTACTGGGTGCATGTTAAGTTCTAAGTTCTGTTCGAGGTACTGAGGATATGACAGTGACAAGAAACGAAAAGACATTTTGACCAACAGCCTGACATGATAAAGAAAAGCCGATAGCAGTGTTCCAAGAGCAGAGCCACCAGGCAGGACCAGCAAGCCACAGCTGGAGGCGCCCGGCCCCTGGCCCGCGCGGGCGCTGCCCTGGGCGCTGTTCGCCAGCAGCTCAGGAGCACGTGTCACGGAGCAACGGCGTCTACGCCAGGAACCGCTCTAGGCGCGCTCAGTCCTCAGGACAGCACTGCAAGGCAGCTATTACTGTGATTATTATTCCCATTTTGCAGGTGGGGAAATTGAGGAGGGTGGGCAGAAAGGGCGTCTTGCCTCCCAGTCACAGACGGGAGTGGCAGAGGCAGGGCTGGAACCCAGTCATTCTGGGACTAGAGTCCACGCTCTAAACACCAGGCAACACCGTAAGGAAATGTGCACTATGTCTCGGAAAGTGTCTCATGAAATGGTTAGAATAAAAAGAAACGTCCTTACTTCCTGATGAGTCGTGAAGCTGTCTGTACCCAGGACGAGGGTACTTCTAGTGGCATGCTTCAGTTTTAAACAGATGACTCCCTTGGTGTCTAAAAGGCTGCATCTAAATTAGCTGGAAATTTTATGGAAAAACGCTTTTTCCTGATGGTGCTCTTGGACTGTATTTACTCACAGGCGGGTGAATGGGGCAGGCATAAGGGACAGGACGAGAGGGCTGGATGGTGCGGGCGAGGAAGGGGTGGTGGCTTCCAGTGGGCAAGAAGGCCCTGGAGGGGTCATGCTTCTTCATGCCCTGTCTTTCTGATGCTCTGACATCAGGGCCTTCCTGACCCTGGAGAGACCGCCCTCCCAGCGTCAGCCAGCTCCTAGAGGCAGCAAACGACTCACTTGCTGGGGGGCCTTCCATACACAAACTCGCCAATCTGGAGTGGAACCAACCCCCTTCTTTGTCAGTGCCTTCCACTCCCAGGGGTCTCTGTACCCCTGATCTAATCACCCCAGGGTCGGGCATCACTAGGGGCGACCCCTACACCGCAGAGCCCACTGAAATCATTCTAATTTAATCCTGGGTACCTGCTTGCCACGCCCTCTATTCTTTCCCGAAAGAGCCACAATAAAGCTCCTCGCCCGCAAGCCCCCCTGCCTCCCTCTAGGGCGTCCCCGGGCGGCCCCTGTGTGGGCGCCCCTGCCCTTGGGGACTGTGAGCAACAAAGTCCCCTTCCCACAGCAGCCAGGCCCTGATCTGCTGGTCTCACCCCGTCCAAACTATGATGAAGCCTACATTTTACACGTCCTCTGCTCAGTGTTTCTACCACGTATTTTTTCTCGTTTGTGACACACTTGGGTAAGTAAGCTTCTTATAGAACGACACTCAGCGTTTTCTGACGCCTCGCCCTGAGCGAGATGTTTCTCGGTGCTCTGACGTTTCAAACATGGAGAAGGCGTGGCTTTGTTTGGCAAGGACTCCTCCTCCCACCACAGGAGATAATCTCGTACATTGAGAACGTACGCTTAGAGGAAGAATGTGTGTGCCGTCAAAGGGGGTCAAATGAGAGGCTTCGGAAGTTTAGAAGGAAGGACGTAGCCATCGAACCTTGTTAAGAAGGTCAGGGAAGACTTCATGAAAGAGAGGTCATCTGACTTGAGCCTCAAGGGTGATGGGGCATTTGGAGAAATGAACGTGATTTCAGGCAGAAGAAACATGATTAATTTTAACTGAACTACACAGAGGACCAGAGACAGAAGGTTAGAAATCCTGACCAGTCCCACTGGGTAGAAGTGTGGGATCGAAGCTGGGAGGAAGAGAGAACCCCAGAGTCGGAGAGTGAGGCTTTAGAAGACCCCGGCTCAGGAACTGAGGATGAGTGCAGGAAGAGGCTTAGGTGCTGGTTGAAGCGCAAACAGGTTACGTAATTACTAATTACGTATGACTAGTATGAAATATTGGTAAGTGGAAAAACCACTTCTGTCTTCCTTCTGCAGCCAGAGGTTGGAGGACATGGTAAGTCGGCCGTAGACCCTGCAACTGCACAGAACCTTAGGTTCTGGCTCCTGCCCTCAGCGCCACCACTCAGAGTTGGCTGGAGCTTCTGGAAGAGAAGGCTGTCACCAGGAAGAGCTGAGCAGCCCTGCAGCTCCCAGACCCCATCTCACCAGCCACGGCCTTACGTTGGGCTCCTTCATCTGAGCTGCGAAATCTGTGCTGAGCCCTGTGGTCCGTGGGTGGACGCTACATTATCACATATTTGCAGAATTCAGAACAGGTCCTGCGTTTTGTAACTCAGAGAAAAATCCTTGGGGATTTTCCAGTGAGAGCCCAGTGTTAGGCTTTGTCTGATAAGCAGGGTTAACGCCCTCCAGAAAGCTCGGGCTGGTTTCGCATTTCAGTGTGTGTAAATGACCAAGGGACCAAACCTGCATCAAGCTCTTCAGAAACAGGAATTCTGATGGGGTTGGTAGAGTTGGTGAAGAACTTTGGGGGCCTAGATAGAGTGCAGGGTTTTAAGTGATCAGGGGGCCAGCCACATGCTGACAAAACCGATTCAAAGGACATGTCATTAGTGTTGGAGGAAGAACTGTGCAGAATTGTTTTTTGGCTTGGCTGCTGAGTTGCTCTCTGGCCTGGGTCAGGGTGGAACAGGGTTGTCCAAAGGTGATTCCAGAAGCCTTCTGGGTTGCCTGGACTGTGAACTGATAGTGGGCATCCCCATCTTGTCCCAGTAAGAAGGGCTGCCCCCAAGATCAACTCTACATCGTCTTCTTCCTCCCAGGAGAGGGGCAACATCCCACGAGCACCGTGTTCTTGAGTTGCTTGGCAGCTGGCATTCCCAGATACTCCTGCAAGCAACCAACACCCCACAGGGAGACTGTCTGGCATCTCTGACTAGGCGCTTCCTCGGGCTTGCTTTATAAAAGGCAGTAAAACGGTAGACGACCTTCCCCTGGAAGGTAGCCCCGCACTCAGGGGACACGGACGGATGGGAGACTGGTGCCTCCTCTTCTCTTGCTGCCTCTGATTTTTCCAAGTTTTCTGTTGCATCTATAAATATTTTTTTTGAGTATCCTATTTATTTTATTTTCTAATTATGATTTATTTTATTTTTTTAAATTGAAGTGTAATCAGTTTATAATGCTGTGTCAATTTCTGGTGTACAGCAGAACATTTCAGTCATACACATACAGACATATACTCCGTTTCATATTCTTTTTCATTGTAAGTTACTACAGGATATTGAATACAGTTCCCTGTGCTCTACAGTATGAACTTCTTGTTTCTGTGTTTTATATACAGTAGTAGTATCTGCAAACCTCAAACTCCCTATTTATCACTCCCCACCCCCTTTCCTCCTTGGTAGCCGTAAGTTTGTGTTTTATTTCTGTGGGTCTGTTTCTGTTTTGTAAATAGGTTTGTGTTGTATTTTAGATTCCACATATAAGTGATATCATGAGACATCTGTCTTTCTCTGTCTGACTTACTTCGCTTAGTATGATCATCTCCAGGTCCATCCATGTTGCTGCAAATGGCATTATTTTATTTTTGTTTATGGCTGAGTAGTATTCCATTGTATAAATATCCCACAGCTTCTTTATCCAATCATTTGTCGATGGGCATTTAGGTTGCTTTAATGGGCAAGTCTAATTTAAATTTTTTTTTCATATTTTCTCAGAAATGGCAGAGAAAATTCAGTTATTGTGCTCTGCAAACAAACCCCTTAAATTATTGGGGAATAGTTGCTCTCTTTTCCCTTCCCTTCCCTTCCTTTCCTTTCCTTTCCTTTCCTTTCCTTTCCTTTCCTTTCCTTTCCTTTCCTTTTCTTCACATTTAGCTGCCATCCCTGAATATAGGAGCAGGGTTTTTTGTTTGTTTGTTTGTTTTTGCGGGAAGTGTCATGTCCTTGCATCCAGGAAGCACCTCTGCCTCTTCCTACAGATTTACTGCAGAACAATGGTCCCTCCCCTGGTCCCCGTTTTTCAGTAAAAAATTAACTTGAGGTTAAACTCAAGTATATCTAGTTATTTTCAAAGAAAGAATTCTTCAGAGAAGCAGATTTGCCTTTTTTTTCTTAAGTTCAAATGGGAAAGGGGACTCTGACTTAAAGCAGAATCCTATGGGGAAAAAAGCTTAGTTTCACAAAGAGCAGCTGTCTGCTTGGCTTTATTGAGATGCTCCTGACGGCCCCCGGCCAGCAGAGCACCCAGCCACGGTCACAAATGCTTCTTTATGCTGCTGAAGAGCCTGACCACACGGACAAATGAAAAATTACTGCTGCAAATGCTACCTTCCTGAGTCCAAAAGAAGCAAAGATTTGCTGGCGCGCAGTGCCGGTGTTGAGGGCTCGCCTGCCCCCTCTCCCATGCAACCAGCGGCCACCAGGACCCTGGCCTCGCTCTCCTCCCAGGCAGGGGGTGTCAGGAGCCATCAGGACACCCCCCTCACCGCGCGGTGTTGGCTGAGTCACCCCGTCCTCAGCCTCGGGGAACAGGGGCCGAGATCACGACGCTGGGGAGAAAGGAATGCCCCGCCGCCCGCCCGCGCCCTCTGCCCGGAGCCCGTGCACCGAACTGCAGTGAACACACAGAAGAAGCTTTATTGGTTTCCTTATTCTTTGAAGAGCTAAGAAGCAGTAGAGGAAATGGTGAACAGCAGCATCCCAGAGCTCAACACGCCAGCCGCTAGAGCAGAGCCACGCAGACGCGGGAAATGACGGACCGCCGCTGCCCAGAGACGACAGGCCTTTGCGGCCGTGTCTGATGCAGAGACGCTGAGCGGGCAGGCCTGCATCACGTGCTTTGCTAGGTAGCGGCTGGAACGGCCCGCTTGCTTCTCTGACGCTCCCACCTGTTTGTGTCTGAGGGGCCAGGCTGGCGACCGGCACGCTGCGCAGCAGCCCGCGAGCCAGAGCCACCTCCCCTTCCTACTGACCACACTTTTCTGCATCAGGGTCTCTAGAGAAAACGTCCTTTCACGTAGGTGAGGTCAAGCGGTTTGCCTAATTCTCTGCTACAGATTATACACTTTTTCTAAAGCACAGAGGATTTTGCGATGAGGTGAATTTTCACTGGTGTAAATCCTTCAAATTCACAAATGCGATCTGGTTGCTTGGGGTGTCACCATCAGGTGGCCAGATCTGAAACAGAGTCCACTCCAGGAAGCCAAATCACACATTTTATTAAATGGCTACTAAAGATGACTGGCCTCCGGAATTTCGGCATTGCAAATTGCACTTTTCAGGACTCTCAGTTATTGTCTTCAAATCTACTTCAAAAAGCCTATAGAGTTGAAATGCAATATTTCATTTCTGACACTTAATCTGTGCGGATGTCCTCGGAGATCTATCATGCCTTTAAAATAATCTACGTACATTCTCCAATGATTGTGCTGTGTTGGGGGTGCCATCAAAATGCTTTGGGTTCTATAAATAGGTTCAAATGGGAAAGTTAGAGTAAAACTTTTATGGTTAGGAGTGACTTCAGAACTAGAATTAATCAGTAAAAGTAAGCAGTTAATTCAAGTGGTTAGTAGTACTCTCCAAGTGTCACTGATATGGGAACTCTGCCCTTTTCATCATCAGCTGAACACTTCGAATAGGATGTAATAGGAGGAGCGAGGGTTTTGGCCTCAGGCAAGCCTGACCTTCACTTCTCTCTCTGCCGCCCAGAGCCGTCTGGGTTGGGTCATCACTCTGAGCCCCAGTTTCTTCATCATTAAAGCAGAGATTAAAAAATCGCTACCTCACAGTGAGGTTGCAAGGCAAAATCAGACCCCTGGTACAGGAGCTGCTGCATCATTGGTAAAGCTAGAAACTTGTTTGCTCTCCAGGTAGGTCATGTGGACCAGAGTCAACCCACCCTGCACGCCCCAATTCTTTGTTAGGTACTATTCTGGGGACCACATCCAGGTGAACTTCCTACATTGGTCTCCAGACTACCTTGGGTTCAGTCGGTGAGTGGTTATTGCGTTCACCGAGAATGACTGGTGTTTTGGAGTATTCAGGGAGCAGACAGAGCATAGACGTTGACCGGGTGTTTAGCTTCTGCTGGAATGACTGCATCATTCACTTTTAGGAGGTGACAACTGCCGTCACCTCAGAGCATAAAACTAATGACTCAGAGGAGAAGTCAAAGTGCGCAGGCAGAATCTCCACCCTCCTTAGCACAGCCCAGCCGGTACTTCTGGGCGTGTGATCCCCTTTTGGCCACTCGTCGCGTAGGTTTTGGGCATGAGTCACTGAGGGTGTGTTTAGTAAAGAAAGATTAACGAGGGGGAGTGATTGTAGGACCAAGGACTGGAAAAAGCTGGAGAGGCCAACAGAAGACAATGAGATAAGATGAAAGAACTTGTCAGCATATCCAGATGTACACTCATCAGTCATATGCCCACACCTGCATTCTGCCTTTTACGTCTGTAGCATTTAATGATGTCAACGCCCCTTGTAGTCTTCTTATCTAAAAATGCCATCATCCCTAACTTCCCTGTCTTCTTAAGCGCCACCTCATTTCCTTTCGTGGACTTTACCTCTTCCTTCAGAAGTATCTCTGCAACCTTTCCAATCTCACTGAGCCATTGCTGTGGGCCAGGACCCAAGCAAGGATCGTTCACAAAGGCTAACCGTTGGTTTCTTTGCTCTCCAGGCTCCCACACCAGCTCATCTGACACAAAAATGCTCATTGAGCAATTACCAAGCACCAGGTTCTGTCCCAGATCTGAAAGCCTTCGGTGCCGATCAGTAGAGGCAGAAAAGCCAAGAAATGTTGACAATTCAGTGAGATAAGTGTTGTACCAAAGACACAGCACAGGGCGCTTTGACTACAAAGAACGGTCCCCGAATGTCCTGGGAAGGCAGTTGTCCTGGGAAGACTATTCAGAGGTGGTGAGTCACTTCGTTGAGTCATGAAGGGTGAGTATGTGAAACAGAAAAGGAGGAAGAATTTCAGGAAGAGGCGTGGGTCTGTTCAAACGGCGCAAAACGTGGGAAGTGCAAAGCCGCTGGCCCAGCAAGGTCACAGCGATGATCTAAGGAAGAGAGAGAGCGTGGTTTTCTCTTTCTGTCATCTCCCCACTGCTGCTCCTCGGGGTCAAGGGGGCGAGGACACAGTCTGGTGGGAGGACACGTCCTCCTCACTGAAGGCGAACGCGCCTGATGTCGGCTGCTGGGAAGAGGGACAGGGGAGGAAGGCGACACGTGTCCCTGAAGGACTCAGGTTGGTGGTCTCCTCTGTGGACCATCACCTCTCCCCTAGCACTGAGTGGTGCTTGCTGCTTTCACAGGACAAGCAAGTGGGAGTTCCCGCTGATGGGAGCCGTGGGCCGAAACAATTTTGCAGAGCCACTTTAAGGAAAGGGATGCAAAATTAGATGAGGAAGTAAATACCTACACAACGTGAGAAGAGGAGTCACAACAAATTATGACAATTAAAGAGCTGATGAAAGCCACAAACACGCTGGAATTCAGGGAAAAAACGTAATTTTGTTCTTAACTGCTTAATACGCATTTATAACTTTTTTCTTCATTTTCTTGCTTCATAATCTTCAGTAATTTACATGACAATGACTTTGTATTTCATTTTTCAATATTTTAAGTTTTCTCAGTTTTTAAAAAATTATCGATAGCTTAGAAAAGCTTTCTTAACTTGATATTGCTAAAAACTGAATTGTTTTTAATAACATCTAGTACATCTGAGGGTAGTCATCTGCCTATTTTCCTTTAAATATGAGCTATAGTATTTGGTAGAAAAATTCTACATGTAGCTTCTGATTCCAAACATTTAAAACTGTTTCTCTACCACTGTTCGTGTACCTTCTGTGATGACTACATAGGACATGCTCATGTCATGACATGACCTCCGGCCCTCATGCTGTCCGGACACCTTCATGCCAGAACCTCGGGCGGATGAGGACCCCGAGTGGTAGGGGTATTTCTGGAAGTCATTCCTCTATGAGCAAGGCCAGCAACAACCTAGCTATGAATGCACGTGACTGAGGCCCACAGGAGTGCATCTCACTGACCCCAGACGGTGTCTGTTCCCAACTCCATTTCCTCTCAGCTACATCCCAACACCCTGCAACCTGGGATGAAAGATGACTGAAGGGAAACTGAAGTGGAAAAAGATGATGATGTCAAGAAGTCTTGGTTAGACATTTCTAGATTATCAGATTAAGACGGCAGAGTAGGACCTTAAGCTCACCTCCTCTCATGAGCATAACAAAATCACAACCAACTGCCAAACAACCATTGATTAAAAATCAACAACAACAACAAAAAGACTGAAGAGGAGAGGGTAATCGCTCAGTGGCAGAGCGCATGCGTAACATGCACGAGGTCCTGGGTTCAATCCCCAGTATCTCCATTAAAAAAGAAGAAGAAGGAAAAAAACAAGACTGGAACCTATCAAAGAAGATCTTCTGTATCTAGAGATATAAAGGAGGAACAACCGCGAGGTGGTGAGGGGCACATTTGCCATATAGTCCAATCCCACAGCCCTGGGTGGGCGGCCCACAGACTGAAGGGTAATTGTATTACAGAGCTTCTCCCACAGGAGTGAGACTTCTGAGCCCAGTGTCATGTCCTCAGCCCGGGGCGGGGGGTCCACCAGCAGGAAGAGGCGCCCCCAGGGCATTTGGCTCTGCTGGCCAGCTGGGCTTGGCTGGAAGGGCTCCTCAGGACTGGGGGACACAGGGACTTCACTCTTAAAGGGCGCACAGAGGCGCTCATGCACAGCAGGACCAAGGGCAAGAGCAGTAACTTCACGGGCCCCTTGGCCAGACCTGCCTGCTGCTCCTGGAGGGACTCCTGGGGGGAGGGGAGGGGGTGGCTGTGGCTCATTCTGGGGGCATAAAAGCTGGTGGTGGACTAGTGGGCAGTAGTCATCTGCATGAGCTCTCCTTGAGGCTAACATCTCACTTGGCTGCTTAGCACCAAGACCTGGCTCCACCAAACAGCCTGTGGGCTCCAGTGCTGGGGTGCCTCAGGTCCAGCAGCTAGCGGGGCTCCGCCCATCAGCAGACAGGCTGCCCAGAGACCTTCTGAGCCCACAGCTGCCTCTAGACATGCCGCTAGGCACGGCTCCGCCCACCAGAAGGCCAAGAGCCAGCTCTACCCACAAGTGGGCAGGCTCCGGCCCTTCCTGCCAGAAAGCCTGCACAAGCCTACAGGCCATCACCACCAGGGGACAGACGCCAGAAGCTAGAAAACTATGATCCCACAGCCTGTGGATTAAGTCTACAGACACAGGCGAGACTCTGCTTTGGAATCAGCTGGCCCCCAGCCCTTGGGTGATGAGAAGGGAGTGCACTGCTGGGAAGTACAGGGTGGCTCCTACAGCAGGCTACTTCTCTAAGGTCAAGAAACATAATTAACCTGCCACACACATAAAAACGGAAATAGAAATTAAGACAAAATGAGGCAGCAGAGGAACATGTTCCAGACAAGGGAACAAGATAAAATCCAGAAAGAAAAACTAAGTGAGGTGGAGATGGGCAATCTATCCAAGAAGGGGCCCAGGATGGTGATTGTGAAGACGGTCAGAGACCTTGGGAGGAGAACGGATGCACAGAGTGAGAAGTTAGAAGTCTTTAACAAAGAGCTAGAAAATATAAAGAACAACCAGAGCTGAAGAATACAATAACTAAAATGAAAAATATACTAGAAGGAACCAACAGTAGACTAAATGAGGCAGATCAGTGAGCTAGAAGGCAGAGCAGTGGAAATCAGTAACACAGAACAGAAAAAAGAAAAAGGAATGAAAAAAAATGAGGACAGATTAAGAGACCTCTGGGTCAACATCAAACACATTAATATTTGCATTTTAGGGGTCCCAGAAGGAGAAGAGAGAGAAAGGGCCTCAGAAAATATTTTTTTAAACACTTTGTATTGAGTTATAGTCATTTTACAATGTTGTGTCAAATTCCAGTGAGAAAATATTCGATGAGATAATATCTGAAAACTTCCCTAACTTGGGAAAGGAAACAGTCACCCAAGTCTAGGAAGTGCAGAGAGTGCTGTACAGGACTAACCCTAAGAGGAACACCCCTAGGCATATTGTGATTAAGATGGCAAAAATTAAAGATGAGCAGAGAATATTAAAAGAACAAGAGAAAGGCAATATATATATATATATATATATATATATATATATATATTGCATACAAGGGAACTCCCATAAGGTTATCAGCAGATTTTTCAGCAGAAAGTCTGCAGGCCAGGGGGAGTGACATGATGTATTTAAGGTGATGAAAAGGAAAAACCTACAACCAATGATGCTCTGCCCAGCAAGACTCTCATTCAAATGTGATGGAATTAGCAATAGCACAAAAATAGTGGGGGACCTTAACACCCCACTTACATCAATGGACAGACCATCCAGACAGAAAATCACTAAGGAAACACAGGCCTTAAATGACGCATTAGACCAGATGGACCTAACTGATGTCTAGAGAGCATTCCAGCCAAAAGCAGCAGAACACACACTCTTCTCAGGTGCACGTGGAACATTCTCCAGGATAGATCACATGCTGGGCCACAAAACAGGCCTCAGTAAATTTAAGAAAATGGAGATCATATCAAGCATCTTTTCCGACCACAAGGCTAAGAGATTAGAAATAAACAATATGCTACTAAACAACCAATGGACCACAGAAGAAATCAAACAAGGAAAAAAAATACCTACAGACAAATCAAAACAAAAACACAACCCAAAACTTATGGAACGCAGCAAAAGCAGTTCTAAGAAGGAAGTTTATAGCAATACAAGCTTAGCTCAGGAAATAAGAAAAGTCTCAAATAAGCAACCTCACCTTCCGCCTAAAGCAGCTAGAGAAGGAAGAACAAACAAAACCCGAAGTTAGTAGAAGGAAAGAACTCATAAAGATCAGAGCAGACATAAATAAAATAGAGCCTGCAAAACAATAGAAAAGGTCAATGAAACTAAACACTGGCTTTTTGAAAAGATAAGCAAAGTTGATAAACCTTTAGCCAGACTCATCAAGAAACAGAGGGAGAGGGCCCAAATTAATCGTATCAGAAATGACAACGGAGAAGTTACAGCCGACCCCACAGAAACACAAAGGATCAGAAGAGGCTGCAAGCATCCGTACATCAATCAATTGGACAACCCAGAAGAAATGGACAGATTCTTAGAAAGACACAAGCTCCCAAAGACTGAGCTGGTAAGAAACAGAAAATACAAACAGACCGAGTGCCAGGAATGCCGCTGAATCAGTAATTTAGAACCTCCTAGCCAGCAAGATCTCAGGGCCAGGCGGCTTCACAGGGGGATTCTACCAGACACGTACACAAGAGTTAATGCCTGTCCTTCTGAAACAATACCCCCCCCCCCCAAATTACAGGCCAGTATCACTTATGAACACAGATGCAAAATTCTCAACAAAATACTAGCAAGCCAGAGCCAACGATGTATTGAAAGGATCAGACACCGTGATCAAGTGGGATTTGTCCCAGGGATGCAAAGAGGTTGCAGTATCTGCAAATCACTCAGTGTGATGCTGAAGAATAAAAGCCACATTATCTCAATAGGCGTAGAGAAAGGTTTTGATCAAATTCAACATTCACTCATGATTAAAAACTCTCCAGAAGGCAGGTGTAGAGGGAACGTGCCTCAACATGATAAAGGCCATGTATGACAAACCCATGGCCAACATCACACTCAGTGGTGAAAAGCTGAAAGCATTTCCTCGAAGATCATGAACAAGTCAGGAAGGTCCACTCTCACTACTTTTATTCAACATAGTTTTGGAAGTCATAGCCACAGCAATCAGAGAAGAAAAGAATGTAAGAGGGATCCAAATTGAAAGGAAAAAGTAAAACTGTCCTATTTGCATACGACATGACACTATACACAAATCCTAAGGATTCTACCAGGAGCTACCAGAGCTCATCAATGAATTTGGTAGAGTTGCAGGATACAAAATTAATATACATACATATACACATAGAACTTAAACAGATCAGCAGGGCCACCAGCCCATATAGCACCTTTGTCCAAATCAGAAAGACGGAATCCCTGTCCCCAAGATATTTTATTTTCGCCTGGCATTAATTGTTGTAATATGCTAAATGACTTCGAACCAGGCTCTTTACTGCCACCTGCTGGGAAAATATTAAAATCAATATGCAAATCAATAAACGGCACACGACCTTGTGGGGCCCTGAGCTGAGGCTGAGAACACACTTTTTTCCTTGTTTTAGTTTAGATTTTAATAAAGTTTAAATTTTACTTTTAAGAAATGTGACATCATCACATGAGGAACTTAATGAGCGCCAAGACGTTTGTTTCTGTGAGTTTGTCTCGGCAGAGGGTAGTCTGTTGACAGAACACGGTATCTTCGTAACAGTTAGAAGTCTTAGATGTGCTTTTACCGTTTTAGGATAAAAAAGCCCAAGTCTCAGATTAGTATCTAAACAATGCCTGATTTTAGACACGTGTAAATACTAGGTGGTCAGATTTGCATTAGGTGTTACAAGGCCACTCTTTGTATGTCTCACCAGCACGGGGTGGATCCAAGTTTGGGTGGACTTGATACTTACATGCTTTTGGAAAATTTAAACAGAAATGTACAAAATTATCAATATAGAGTCAAATGCAAAAGTGGGTACATGTCCAGAATGAGTAAAGAATCTACAAGAAATAAAAATTATTAAAAGGCTGACAAATACCATAAACATCACAAAATCCGGACAAGTAACAATATTTTTTATTAATTAACTGCTTGCATGCTCTTGGTTTTCCTCTTGTAACGACAAACATTTTGCTATAATTCTAGTAGAGAAAATAGAAAACGAATTCAGCCTCTTTTCCCTACAGTTGATAAACCCTGGTTTCTGATTATTGTCAGATGGAATGCGGAAAGCATGGCATTTCATAGAGAAACATTCGTGCTGTGTGTAGCACCCCTACGGGTCTGTGCTCTGCAAACCAAAGGAATTCTTATTGATTCTATTTCATTTGATTCCCCCATCAAAAAAGAAAAAAAATAGCATGGTGCTTTGTAATTTATAGACTTCATTATCACATGGTAAAGAGAAGCTCCATTGTTCTCTTTCGAGCAGACCCAGCGCTCTGCCTACAGGTGTGCTCACGTGAGGGCTGCTGAGAAATTTCCGCAGATTAGCTTCTGCCTTGAATACTTCACACCTTGTTTCCGCCTCTCTTTTCACTGCTCACGCACCTCTAGGACCGCTTGCCAAAACTCACACCATGTGCAGTATCTGTTCATGCCCTTTTGTGTTACAGAGTTCAACGAACAGGCAGAGGGAGTCCTGATAGTCATTCCTACACAGGCACCGTTGGCAGCGAGTCAGCTCTCCATAAAGTGCCTGGGAACCCACACGCACATCTAGCTTCTCCACGACACATCACCTGGCCCACTGCGCCGGCAGCAAGCAAGCCTTATGTGGACCGGATTCGACGAGCAGGCGGTAGTAAGTACTTTAAAAGCCTGAGTGAAACAAGGTGGAGGAGAGGGTGGAACTCCACAAAAACTCGGGGTCCTGCCATCTCAGGGAAGTCTGAGGGTTTGGAGCCTGCCGATCTGCCCTCTCCACAGTGGGAAACGCCTGGCTGCGCCTCGCACCGCCAACGACACTACGTATCATGTCTGAATGCACTGCTTCAACTCACCTGAAGGGGCGTCCGCCAGGCTGGCCGTTCTGAGCAGACTGGGGAAGCCTTGAGCTCCGCCGGTTCCGGGCCCCGGTCCTCAGAGGGAAGTGCTCCCCGCGGGAGCGCCGCGCTGAGCTGGGCGGTGAGACCCGCACGCGGCCACGCCAGGCTCCCGACACACCGAACCAGCAGGCCGTGGGAAACGGGCTAATTTTCCGGCTAAGTGATTGCACCTGATTACCAAGGCCTCGGGCTACTGCTACAACGGGGGGGGGGGGGGGGCGACGAGGACAACTGGGGCCCGGGGGACTCTCGGGGCGTCTTTAGTGCTTCCGCACCCAAGCAAAGGGTAATGGAAACCTTCACCAACAAACACACAAAAACAACAAAGCACGGGGCAATGGAGTGCTCAGACCCTCATGCAGTGAAGGGACGCGTCACTCCGGCAGGTGAAGGACCAGAGCAGCTGAGGGGCGTTAGGATGGGGAACGAAGGAAGCAGCGCGGGCGGCCGCGGCCCCGGGGCCCCGCACAGACACGCGGACCGCAGCAGCCTCCCGCAGTTCCCCGTCTTCACATGGGCAGCTTTATCTGCACGTCTGTGCCATTTTCTCCTTTTTTCTCCTTCCCATTTTAATTTTATATCCAGGTTGCTGGATGTTCATTTTTCAGTCGAGTCTGAAGACTCAGCTGAAGGTGGCAGCGTTTGCGCTGGGAGGGGACTGAGCACGGGGAGTAGCAAATAAACGCGACAGTGGATACAGTGACTGCTGGGACCGTCATTCTCATTCGGGGGAAGGGATCTGTCATGAGGTCGATCGCTCTTTTTAGGTGGAGATAGGAGGTCGTTCCGTTGCTGTACACGAGTTCAAGTGCGTGTACAAAGGAAAGTGCACATGGAGGCTAAGCAGCCGAAGAGGTGGACCGTGCTAGTTATCAGTTTATCACTTCTCAGTTCCAAACTCATTGCCTGCTCTATACGAATGGATCCGGGCCCCTTATTTATATTTTTTTCTTTGCCAGCTGGTGCAATGTTACGCTTTGTCATTAGAGGACGCTGGAGAGACATCACAGGAGAGAAGGGCTTTGCTTCCTCCTTGGGTGGACTCCTTAGCGCCCAGCTCCTGCAGCCCAGAGACCTCGCCACGCCGGCTCCTGCAGCCTCTCCAGAAACAGCCTCCTGCGGTGCACAGGGCTCGGCAACACGAGCAGCTAGCGGCTTCTCCTGCCTGCACCCCCGGCGTGCTTCCAGCAGGATGCTGCCCCATAAACAGCCTCCCTGGCTCCCTGGAGGGCAGTTTCTTGCAGGATCCACCAATGCAGCACCAAGATGATTTCTCTGGACCTCAAGGAACCAGGGCCATGCCCTTTCCAGCAAGACGGGTCTCTGTTAAGGAAGGCCCTCCCCTGGGCACTTGATCTCAGCCCTGGGCATGGCTGTCTCTTATACCCGTCATCCCTGTGCTTTTTACATTCTCTCTCTCTCTCTCTCTTTTTTTTTTTTGCCAGCCAACCCCTTTTTGCTCCAATCTACGTTCACAGTTAACAATTCTTTATGTTAAGTCTTCCCACCTAAAATTACTGTGATTTTTGTCTCCTGATTTGACTCACACCAATACTCCAAATTAAATGAATTCCCACCAAATGTAGTTTGATGCAGCCACTATGGAAAACAGAATGGAGATTCCTTAAAAAACTAAAAATAGGCTTACCCTATGATCCAGCAATCCCACTCCTGGGTGTATATCTGAAGAAAACTCTAATTTGAAGAGATCCATTCACCACAGTATTCATAGCAGCAGTATTTACAACAGCCAAGACATGGAAGCACCTAAATGTCCATCGACAGATGGTTGGATAAAGGAAATGTACACACACACACACACACACACACACACACAGGAATACTATGCAGCCATGAAAAGCCATTTGCAGGAATGTGGATGGACCCAGAGATTGTTGTACTAAGTGAAGTAGGTCAGATAGAGAAAGAGAAAGACAAATGTTGTATGATATCACTTACATGTGGAATCTAAAAAAATGATACAAATGAACTTATTTACAAAACAGAAACAGACTCAGACACATAGAAAATAAACTTAAAGTTACTGGGGGAGAAAGGACAGGGGCTGGAGGGATAAATTGGGAGTTTGGGATTTGCAGATACACACTGCTATATATAACATAGATAAACAACAAGGTCCTACTGTACAGTACACGGGACTATATTCAGTACCTTGTAATGGCCTATAATGAAAAAGAATATAAAAAGGAATATATATATATATGTACAACTGAATCACCATGTTGTGCACAAGAAATTAACACAACATGGTGAACCGACTATACTTCAGTAAAAAAAAAAATAGAAAGGTTAATGTGCCCCCACCTCTGCGTCCCCTCAGCTGTACCCCAGAGAAGCACACAGCTCCTCCACGGCATCTGACAAGAAGGAAGGGGGGACCCGCTGGTGTAGGAGACGATCAGACTCTTACCCCATTGTGTTTAAAACAGCTAGCTTTTGTGAATTTTGCAAGATTATATGACCCTGTGAACACCCTTGTGAGCCACCACCCCGGCCCTCGGAAGGGTCCGTGCAAGGAGGGGTCCCTAATCCTGAGCTTCACGATGAATCTAAAGCTGTATGTATAGCCATCTTTGTCAGTGGATTTCGCCCCGGAAAGCATTTATTTCTAATTTTCCTAAATATTTCATCCCTACCTCAGCCTTATGTCCCTTCTTCCCCTCTTTTTATTGAATTGGGTTTGATCTTTTCCCATATTCTGAGTTCAGCTGTCAACTTGCTGTAAGAAGATGCTGACGGTGTCCCCGTTAACTGCACCGGGGCATGACCTGCCATCTCAGAACTTGGTGACATCCTGGGGTCAGTGTGGTATTTCACCAAATCCCAGAAAAAAGCAAACGCTGCCCTTCCTGCTGCTCACCTACCACCCCCAGCACCGCTTACCCGTGTCCCATTTTTTTCTGGATCTCCTCCGGTGAAGAAAATAGGAATTTTCATTTGAAAAGTCTTGATCCTCAGTTTTTGTTTTTTTTTTTTCCTTAGACGCAGGTTTTACTCCCGGGGTCTGTGAGCTGTAGGGGGCGCTTTTGAAAGGAATGTGTTCCGTCCTCTCCTGCCGTCGGTTGTCAGAACGTCAAATCTCTCTTGGGTTTGGAACGTACCAGTTAGGAAGTTAAAGTTAGATTACCATCAACGGTTCGCATGTTTTCTTGGGGGAAATGAATGAAACGGTTACCATTAATTGATACATGTTTATATTTGGACATGAATTTATTTAAAAGTAAAATTTTGCCTACGAGACTTATTAGGTCTGAGAGTGGAGGAATTTATTAATTAAATGTGGAGCTTTTAGTGGGACTTGAAACCATCCTTGGTTGAAGTCTGTGCCTTCTCTCAGCCTACCATCTCCCAGTTACCCTGATGACTTTTATTCATCCTTCACCTCAGCGATCTGGAACACGGGCTCCAACCTTCCTTCAGACTGTGGCTGAATCCAGCCGCTTCCCTCTGCACCCACTTGAGCAAGGTCAAACACTATCCTGACTTACAACATCCTTTGTTCTCTAAGCCTGACATCAGCAAATGAAAAAAGAAGTTTCTTCGGGTCATGTTTATTAGTTGCCAAAAATGCATGGATGTTGGCAATAGTTTTTATGAAAAGTACCTCCCTTCACTGTATTCACAGAATGATTGATTCCTGTGGAAATATTCAAATACAGTAAAATATAAAGTACTAGATTTTGTTGGATAAATTTTAAAATATTTTAAGAGTTAACTTTTCAGGGAGCCCAGACTCTCTGGTTTTTTAAAATCTCTTCCGTGTATTATGACCCAGAGACATTTAGATGACGACTCAGAAGTAAGCGTTTAGAAAAAAGGTTTGTTTTTAGTTGGCTTGCTTAAATGTTTTCCCAGTTTTTACTCCCAATCTAATTTCAAGAGGCTTTGCGGTCAAAAATTTCAGAAGTTGGGGACAGATCAGTGGTGGGAGACAAGAAATGCCACCTCCTTATATGGTGAAGCCATGTCAGACGCACAAGGCCAGAACCGAACACAAAGGAAATGATTTATTTTATTACATAATGTTTCAGGTCTGGTTTTTGTTACCCTGCAGTTCAGAAAGGACTATGTTGATTTGACCAACGTAAATACATCAATGAAAACTTGAGAGGGAGTTAAAGGGATGGAGACCTTTTAATTAGGACTGTGTGCATGGTTTAAATTCTGAATAATTCCCTGCCACGTCACCAGTTACTGAGAAAGGCAAACCACTACCTGTATGCGTAGAAATGACCGCAAGGTTTGCTTCATTCAGGGAAGAAAAACCTGTGTTTTTAATTTTTACAAATCATTTAAGGATCTGAAGTATTTTCTCTTCTGTAATCAACAACCACAAAGATCCTGAATTGGAGTAGAAGAGATTAAGCATCAAGTATTAAATATCAAGAACAGGTTTTCACAAGTAAGTTAAATCCCAATTTACTCAGAGGGGTTAAGAAATCCTTTTTCTTTATGCATCATGCGGCTTCGTAGAGAGGATTAGAGAAAATAAGTGAGGCATACAGTACAAGCTCAATAAATTCACTGCTAATGTCATATTAAAGGGGAGGATGAATGCTGTAGAAAGAAGACACGTTTGGGGAATATCAGAGTGAATGAAATAGTTTATGTGATTCTTGTATACGCAACAGATCGGCTTACGAGCACATTAGGACAAGTCTTGCAGTGCTGTGGGGGAAGGAGGGGCTACGTTCATTTCTCCCCAGGAGAGACACGCTATATCCGTAGGTATACACGGGATTTTCTGCCGCTGAGAAAGGTAAAATCTGATTCCTGAGCTCCTAAATGAACTTAGATTGCATTCTGCACCTCCCCTCCCCCAGTTTATCCCCACTCCAATGGAAGGGATACATTTGGGAGTTTGAGATTTGCAAACGTTAACCACTATATATAAAAATAGATAAAAAACAAGTTTCTTCTTTCTAGCACAGGGAACTATATTCAATATCTTGTAATAACCTTTAATGAAAAAGAATATGAAAATGAATATATGTACATATGTGTACAACTGGGACGTTGTGCTGTGTGCCAGAAACTGACACATTGTAACTGACTCTACTTCAATTAAAAAAAAAGGTTATGGTCCAAACAGACCAAAGGACCTGCATTTCTCCAAAGGGAAATTCAACCCACACTCAAATGTTTCTGGGAAGCTTGGGGGCTCCTAGTAGTCTTTGAAAGGGATTTTTGTACTCATGTTCTGGTGGATCAAAATTTTGTTTTTTACAGAAATCTTCCACCTCAGACACGCTTTTCGCTAGAGGATGAGGAAGAGGAGGAAAGAAAGTCAAGGACGCAGGGAGTGGTTTTCTTCTCATCCGGATGTCGGGTTCAGGATGGTGGCTGGGGTGGGCGCCGGGTTCTGCCTTTGGGAGCACTGCTTCCTGGGGAGCAGCGTGGTGGGCGGAGAGAGCTGCACCGTCTGTAGCAGGTCGACCTGAGTTCGAATCCTGTCACAGCCACGGAAGAACTACAATCTCAGCCGAGCTACTTGGTGTCTCTCGCTTTGGCTTCAGTCTCATAGCAGAGGTAACAATACCTACCGTGAAAACTGCCAGGTGTGAAACATGGACCATGTTCAAGGGCCACGTGCTCGAGGGTGTCCTGCAGATCACTTCCTGCAGGAGACAGAAATCTGTGCTCTGACAGCTACAGCCTCTCTGGTCAGATATGTGTGGGGGACACGGCTTCGCTAAATCCCCTTCGGGGGTTCCAGCACACACACTGGCAGGTGGATTCACAGCTCTGAAAATTCCGTGGTGAAGAGGGAACCCGGTTAGCGGTTGAACATAGCAACTTATTTGTTTGGGACTTTGTTTTTCTTGGGTCATCTAATGACTTCCCACAGACTGTCTTGACCTTCACATGTCTGGGAAGCGGTGGCTGGTGTAGCAGGTGGAACAGGACAGATCTGGGTAAACAATAGCCATCATCTGCGGATTTCTGGGAACAACTTGAGGACAACAAAAGAGAGAAGGTGGTGTCTTTTGTCCAGTATAGAGCTGATAATTAAGATGAAACGTACCTGTAGAAAGCAAGGCTAACATAATTGGGTCATACTTAATCTATGTGGCTATTTTTTTTTTTGTCTGTTGATAGTGAATTAAATCAATACTGAAAGTGTAAGTGTTTGAAGAAACATTTTGGAATCACAGAAATGATCTCTGACAAGTTGAACACACCCCCATTCCTCTTCAGTTAAAGACAATAGCCAATGTTGTCTCTGTTTTGATTAATTTTAAAATAAGCTACTTTAAGAACTCATCATTAACCAATTCTCTTAGATTTTTAATGACGAGATGTCCTTCCTGTACTTAGGAGAATAATTATCGGCTTTCTAATTAAGATCAGGGACTCGAGCCAGATGGTCTGGGTTTAGTTCTACAGTTTATCAGTCACATGACCTGGAACAAATTATCTCATTTTCTCTCATTTCAGTTTTCTCATCCGAGCAGTACCCACCTCCAAACCATATTGCAAGGATTAAATAAATTAATCCGTGGAAGGAATTTATTCCAGTACTTGGTGTGGGGTAAGCAATCAATACATTTTAGCGATTAGTGTCAAATATTTCTATTTAGATAGGAACCTAAAAGCATTTATTTAACAAAAAACTAACCTACCCTGGGCTGATTATTGTTCTAAGTGCTCTGCAAATCATTTGACCCTGATTAAAACCCCATGACGTAGACACTGTTTCTAGTATCTATACATAGAGATGATTTTCTTCATTCCATGAATGATGGAACTGACACAGAAAGAGGTGCAGGTAACCTGCAATGGTAACACATCTGCTGAGGGCAGAGGGGCCGAAGGCTGCCAGGCTCCGCTTCTCACCTGGATGCGGTCACTGGCAAGGAGCCACAGAGCTAGAGTGACCTCTCAGTTTTCCAGCAGAAAAAGAATTTTGTCATCTCCTTCTCTCTGCTCAAGGCTTGAAGTGCACACCGTCTTCTGTCTTGTGCTGTGAAATTGGTGAGGGAAGTTCCCTCTGCTGAGACAGGTCGGGGATGCATCATTCTAGTTGGACGGTTTTGATAGAACTTTGGGTTTCATCCATCTTACCACTCATGGTGTGACACTCTGAAGGTGAGTTTGACTTTACCCCCTTCTCCACCTTGGGGACGTGCGTTCTGGGCTACTGTGTGTGCAAACGTGACTGCGTATTTCCAAGAGTTCACTTTTCACGGCTTGAACATGCGTCTTTGACTGTAGTCCATGACATGGTGGGGATGTGTATGTACATCCTCCCCTTCATGGGGAAATGCCAGATACTCTTTCCTTTTTCTCTAAAAAGAGGTTTTTGGAGATGTCTGAGTTGTTCTCATCTCACAATATCTTTCAAAAAAAGTGATCTCAGAGGCACATCCTAGGCTGGGTCAGCTTTGTAACCAGATAGCACTGGGGCAAGCACTGGGCTCTTCTCTCTGTAGCTGTGAGCTTTGGATAAATTATTCATCTTTTTAAGCTTTCATCTCCTTCCAGTGTTGTTCAATAAGACAACCCATGAAAAGCATTTAGCATGTGCCAGACACACAGTAGGTGTTCAAAAAAATTAGCAATTATGTTACCTTAATAACAGCAAAGTAATATTCTTTGTATGCAGACCTGTTCAGCTAAGTTCCTCCCTTCAGCTGCTGCGAGTGCTGCTGGGTCCCGCAGGGGACACTTGGATGAGGGTAACACTATTTTTTCCCTTAACCAAATTTTTAAGTGACTTTTGTTTTGTTTTGCTTTTGAAAAGATGCTAATTCTCTTCCTGATCTCTGAGTTGTTTCTATAAAACCACAGATAAATCAGACCCAGCCAGCACCTTTGAATCGGAGCATTTACTGGCCATGACCTTCTTTGTCCTCAGAGAAGGAATCTGCACTTCCAAGTCCTTGCTGAATAATTTATTTGTATACAGAGGCTTCGAAACATTGAGTAGACAAATGGTTCACTTTTATGTTCTATAGCTGTGGTCAAATGTAAACTCAAGATGACTGTGTGAGTGTGTGTGTGTGTTTGTGTGTGTATGTGTGTACACGCGTGCTTCTAACTTCTTTCTGCTCCAAATCATAAGGGGGCTGAAAATTTAAAGTAATTCCTGTCCAACATGGACGGACCTAGAGATTATCATATTGAGTGAAGTAAGTCAGACAGAGAAAGACAAATACTATATGATACCACTTATATGTGGAATCTAAAAAACAATGATACAAATTGTACTAACCCAAAACAGACTCATGGACATAGAAAACAAGCTATGGTTACCAAAGGGGAAAGGACGGGGAGGGATAAATTAGGGGTTGGCGTTAACAGACACACATTACTGTATATAAAACAGATAAACAACAGGATCTACTGTACAGCACAGGGAACTATATTCAATTTCTTGTAATAACATATAATGGAAATGAATCTGAAAAGAAAAAACATATAAATGTATATGTATAACTGAATCACTTTGCCATACACTTAACTCCACTTCAATAAAAAGTTAACCCCCCTAAACAAAATCCCGTCAGTTGATCAACTGAAGCTTCATACAGTGCCCCCTACAGGAATCACAGGGAAAAGCTCTGACTCTCAGTGAGCCCTCTCACTGCCAGTCACGGCCATCATTGCTTTTCATCTGTGACTTTAATTCTCACATCTTATTGCCCCAGTTTTGCAGATGAGAAAGTGGAGGTTCGGGGAATTAAAGGACTTGAGCAAGTCTCTAGAATTACGGATGCCAGGAGCAGACTCTAGCATCCTGGTTACGCCCACAGCCAGCGTTCCGTTCACCACGCTGTCCTACGACCATGTGAAACATTTCTGCTCATTCGGAATTGTGCACACACAGCGCGGAGAGCACCGGGGACACTCTGAGAGGGCTCTGCTCGGTGCCCCAGTGTTTCCATTTTTCCACTTAAAAAGTTTGCTGCTCATATTTAATGTGTTTGTCTTTGACCACCACGTGGTAATAAAAGTTAAGGTTGTTTTACAAACTAAACTGATGAATGATCAATCTGGTCCCATAAAAAGATAGATGTAATTGATAGAAAAAGCAGTGAACTTGAGTCCAGTGAAATGGCTGTACTCACTAAGGGTTTCTACAGCCAAGACGTTCAAACACCAGCGGATTTCACTCTGTGCATTGACACACTATTGGGGGCTAGTTGCATCCCATTTTTTGACCATTAAGTTCTCCCTAAATTAATTCCTAGAGAAATTACAGGCAAATAGCACCTTCCCCGCAGTGCTTTTTTTTTTTTTTTTTTTTTTTTATGCTGTAAGATAAGGATTAAGAACCCCCCGTGGCCCAGTAAGAAACCTATTTAGTAGTCTCTTTGTACTGATAAAATTTCTTCTGGCACTGAACTCCCACTGTCAGAAGTACTATAACATTTTACTAGTTTGCGAAAGATGAAAATGTTACCAGATGTTAAATTCAAGGGGCAAATTAACAACTCCTGTTTTCCAATAGGTAGCTTTCCACCTTGAAAAGAAATTAGAACAGACTTCATTTGCCAACCACAGCATAAAGAACGTCGAGTTGTTTCTGACTTGAATTTTGTAATCATTTAGTCTCGTGGGGCTGAGCTTTTGAATAATGGGGTATGCGCTAATTACCGTAATTCCCAGCAGGATTTCTGAATGCTTTCTTTTGAACCCAAAAGGCGTGGGTTTCCAGAACAGAGTAATTAAATAACTTCTACCCAGTGGCATTATGGCCACAGATAGGACGTGCCTGAACGCTGGCAGTCTTACTATAGTTCGAGGGTCGCGTCTCTCTTGCTTTGCCGTGGAGATGGCTCTCCCTCCCCGGCCGGGCTCCTTAGTGTGAAAGGTTTGTTGAAAGGGAGGCATTTCGGAGGCCACTGCCTCCCCTGACTCGTTCACCGGGGCAGGCCTTCCCACCACGCCAGCGAAGGGACAAGGACATCGGGAGCCCCTGGAACACGCGAGGGAAGAGCAGGACGCGTGAAGATGCGTAGCAGGCGTGGGCCTGCGTTTTCATGAGTCGTTTGACGATGGCACCAGTACTCGGGGAACACGCGCGCGGCAGTTTTCATCTGCACCCCGGAAGGATTTGCAGCGTCTCACCTTGGGTTCTTCAAAGGAGAAGTCTGGTTCGGGCAATAGCTGTAGGAAGCTTCGCCTTTGATGTCCAAGGGCGGCCAGAAACTCTTCTTTTGATTAAGGGCTGCTCAGGCGGTTGAAGAACATTATAATGATGAAATAGGGGAAGCAGGCCGGTCGGCTCCCGTTAAGCCAGGCCTCGATGAGAGGCAACGTCGAGCCTAGTGGAAAAGGGTGTTGGACTCCTTGTATTAAAACACGCAAAGCGGACTTTGCTGACCTTCTGTAATTTTTCCTTTTTGGTTCCTGCCTGTGATGAACTAATATTTTCAGCCTTTTTTCTAAATACTGTGGGTGACGACAGTGTCAACAGGGCCAGCAAATTGGCACAGTGATGGCTGCTGTCGTCACGCAATCTGGGTGCTTTTGTTGTAAATCCTGACAACTTTGGCTGCAGGGCGTCCCCGCACGGACGGCGCCTGTTGGAACGCCTGCGATTTTCTGAAAAGTTGCACCTCACTGCGGAAGTGGGGCAGGGACAGTGTTCCTGGAGACGCTGCGGTGCTCCACACAGGAGTGCGAATGAAGAATCATCAATTTGCCACCACACCTTCAGGACGCTTTGAAAGCAAGAGAGGGTAATGTCTCAGTGACAGACACTACCTTAAAATTAATCACGTAGGTGCGGCTTCACTGGAAACAGACATAAGCACATGCAGAACATGCCCTTTAGCCGACAAGCAATTTGTCAGTGTTGAAAATCTACGTTGGAAAAGTAATATATATATAAAGGGATAACTGAGTCACTTTGCTGTGTGCTAGAAACTAACAACATTGTACACCAACTATGTTTCAATTAAAGAAAGTCTGTATTGGCACGGAGGAGGGAAAACTGCAAGTGTGAGTCACCGACTCAATGGCTTTGAAATCAAATTTGGGTTTCGTGTGAACGAATCTATTTGCAGACTCGCGCATGCCTCCCCTGGACTCTAAACCCACTGTGCTAGCCGCCCACTTGCCTCTCTCCATCTCTCCCTCCCTGTCTCCCCTTCTCTCCCCCCACCACTCTTCTTTATTCCCTAAATAAAGCCGAGTGCTTCTTCTGCACCAGGCAGCCTACCACGGGCTAAATGGCATTCACACAGTTTAAACCCTAAAGGGAGACCTATTAAAGGTGCAGCCTCCGGGGGAAGGGTAGAGCTCAGGGGTAGAGGGCATGCTTAGCATGCACGAGGTCCTGGGTCCCATC
Organism: Camelus dromedarius; assembly: GCF_036321535.1. Lineage (NCBI taxonomy): Eukaryota > Metazoa > Chordata > Mammalia > Artiodactyla > Camelidae > Camelus > Camelus dromedarius. The sequence continues at coordinate 35,129,605 of NC_087456.1, forward strand.
CCCAGTCCCTCCATTTAAAAAAAGAAGGAAAAAAAAGAACCTTAAAAAAATAAACACACAATCTCATAAATACCTACGTCGTTACAACAGGGATAAGTAACAGACTTAGGACTCTCCCGCAGAAACTGCGTCCTTCTGTTACCCTTTCCCTCTGAGAGGGACCCAGGACCGCTGAACCACCCAGACAGGCCTCTTTGCTCTCTCCTTAGCACCCAACCTCTGAACTAGAGAAGACAGTTTTACTCCTTAGCACGTGCTGGCCACTCCCGCCCGTCCCTTCCTCCTGTTCCTGCCCAGGGGACACCATTATTTCTCTCACCCGTATTTCAATAATTATAAATATAAAACTAGTCTCTTTCTCCAAAACGCATCTCCCCTCCAGGACAGACTTCACATTCATTTTCCGTTATCACATACATACCGAGTGCCCGATAGTGCCAGACGCTGGGCTAGAATGACCTTTCTAGCACATGAGTCTGATCGTGTGTCCCACTTTCCAAGCTTATAAACCTCTGGTGGGTTGTCATAGCCTCTGAGCTCAATGTCAGGGTCTTCATCGTGGTATAGACAGTCTTTAGACTAAGCCCCGACCTTTTCCTTTCTTTTTTCCGCCTTCTTCCTTCCTTCCTCTCCCCTCACGGTCAGTCTTCGGCGCATCTCCCCTTACCAGCCCTTCCATCACTCTCAGTCTTTTCAAAGATCGGTCTCTGTGCTTGTCATCGATTCTCCAGCTGACGGATCTCTACTTCTCCGACCCAGGCTTCCCTCTTCCCTGCGGAAGTCTGTCCCGCTTCCCCACCTGCTTCATGCCTGTTTCTCACCATCAGGCTTCATTTACACGATACCACTTGGGTTAAGCACCAGGCTCCTGGGGCCTGGGGCTGCCTCTCAGTCATTTTTGTGTCCCCATGTCTGTCTCATCACTAGCACATATGAGATGCCCAACACAAACCGAACATGGGCTCAGTGACTTAATGAACTGACATTTAGTTTGTTTTCACTTATCAAACAATCAGTTGCCAAATGTGTTTTCACAGCTTAACTAGCAGAGAAGATGATTTTATTATTGATTTTAAAATAACTATCCTACATAAGTGGAATTGCTTAACCAGTGTCCCACAAAGACCCTGAGATGATGGAGATTTACCTGGAGAGGTGTTCCCGGTCCTTTCCTGTCCTGACGGGTAGGGCTGAGCCGCTACTGAGCGTCTGACATGTCTGGGAGAACGGGATGGAGGCAGACTCGGGGAGGCAGGGTTACTTGCAGGGCTAGGTGAGGAGAAGGCGATCTCTGGGTGCACAAATCTCAGAACCCGTTGTTTTCCTTCTCATCATGTGTGCCTTCCCGAACTCAGCTGTTTTCTCCATCAAAACCCGGCACAATGATCTTAATCACTCTGCTACAGTTCACAGGTGAAGCTACCTTGTTGTGCACAGTTTTCTGCCAGGATCTCCCCATTAAACATTTGCTTTGCGTTGTGTTACTCGGCCCCGCCTGCACGCCGTCTCCCCGGCGCTGCGCTGCGCACGGTGGCCGTGAGCTTGGCCGCGAGCTCGCCCGTGCTGGCGAGTCGGGGCGCAGGACGCCTCCCTGCCTCCTGCTTTGAGGGGCGCAGCGGAAACGTGGTGCCTGTGGAAGAGAAAGCCCCCCTTCCTGCTTCTCGAAGGCGGCCACCGGGTGAGGGCGCATTTTCGTTGGTCTGTCTGAATAGTTTGCATCGTCTTTCCGTTTGGCCACTGAAAACGCCACGTATTCATTGTCTTTTAGAACGAGAGGCCCACTCGGACTTCATGACGCGATAAACGTGGGAAACGTGGGATTCTGTACGCCATCACTGGTCAGACTCACCCCGCCCGGCCCGGACGTTCCTCGCAGTATCTTGTTCTCCCAAGGGCGCCGACTGGCGAGGATTAGGGTAAGTCCGGGGCCAAAGCACAGACTCTCAGGCCGGGGGCAGCTTCTCTGCCCGGCAGGACGGCGTCCCAGGTCAGTATTGCCTGTGACGGCAGCGGCGCCTTGAGTGTGACAGGTAGGCCTCGCAGAAGGCCCCCGGGGGTCCGGTGTTTCCTGGAGTGGGTGAGGAGGACTGAAGCAGTAATCTTTTCCTCAAGTGCAGATCTGACAGCTGAGCTCTGTCTGACGAATATCGAGCGCCCGTATCGACCCGCAGAGGTCAATAGCCGGGCTTCGTTATGCTCCGTATTGACCGCCTAGACTTCCTAAACGAGAAGGAAACGGCCAAATGGGAAAATTTAATTGCACCTGGAGTAAGCTGGGTTTTCTTTAAGGATAATTTAATTGTATATGGCAAATGAAGGCTCTCTTTTGAAAATGTGGTTGGAGGCTGATTTTGCTCTCGTGAATTAATCCCATAGCGATCGTGTTTTAGGGGAATTACGATGACAGGGTTATTTTCATTCAAATATAGATCTTGATCAAAGTTGTTTTTTATAAACCAAGAGATTGTGCAGCAAAATGGAAGAATCTTTGGCTTTGGGTTCACAGAGATTTGTGACTGAGTTTGGCCCCGAAGTGTTTATGCTCGATGCCATCTTGAATAAGTGTCTTCAGCTGTTTGGTTTTCTTTCTCTTAATAAATAATAAGATATTATCAGTAATTAGAGGACCAAGAAGTCCTCTAACTCAGTCTAATTAGGACTGGTTGTTAATTAATGAAAAAAGTAATTTATGTGGGAAAATATAAAAATGAGATCTGTGCAACACAAAATTTTAATTTTACTTCAAATGTCTAATAGTGCATTGATTCAACAAGCTTTTGGTGCCAGACCAGCGTCAATTTCCTGGATAGGTTTTGCTGATTAGCATGAACTTTCTGACCTAAATCATGCCTATAACGTATTAGATAGACTTCCAATTTTTATTTGTCAAGTGGGAAATAATAAAGTGCCTCATGTAAGAAACTCGATACAGTGCCCCTTGATACACTTCAATTTGTCTCCATCTTTCACATTCGTCACATCTACACTTAACTTGGTAGTAATTTATTTGAGCAACTTGCCATTTTCAAGTCTCTCCTAGAAATAAAAGCCTCTTTTTGTTTTACATTTTAATATTTAATCAAGTTGCGTCATGACAATACAAGTGCAATGGGCGATGGGCCAATGTGTGGAGGAACCTGGCTGATCCTTGCTCGGGGCACGTCACCCCTGCTAGGAACAGAAGGGCCCCACTCTAGATCCATGCTGCCGCCCAACTGCAAAGGTGAGTTGCTGCTGTAATTTTAAATTTTCTAGAAACCACATTAGAAAGGAAAGAGGAAAAGGTGCAATGAATTTAATGATGTCTTATATTTAACCCAACGTATCTTCCATTGATTGCATTCAATTAGGTGATCAATATAAAATGATTGAGGTATTTGCATTCCCTTCTCACATGCAAACTTCCAATCTGGTACGTACTGTATACCTGAGGCCCATCCTGGTTCCGACTGGCAACGTTGTGAATGTTCAGTGTCCACGTGGGGCTGATGTCCACCACGCTTACCCACCAGCGCACAGTGTGCCTTGGGCCCTGCTCCTTATTTGTGCCAGGGGAGTGGGCAGCGGTGGTCAATCCAGTGATGCAGGGAAGGGGGACCTGTTGAGGCCGGCGGTGTAGACCTACCTCATGAGCTTGTCGAAGGATGGGTAATATTAAGAATCAGCCACAGGTGGTCCCCGCCCCAGGTGCGTTCTCTCTACCCTGTCATGTAATCCTCACAGCAGCCCTTGGAAATTTGAGTTGTCTGGAAACCAGGTGAAGCGACTTGTTGGTAATTACAAGCCTAGTGTAGAAGGGAGCCAGTTAAAAGCCACATTTCTCCAGCTCTAAAGGCACTGTTCCAAAAGAAGGTTGGTATTGTTTATTGTGATAATTGTAATGCAGACAGGGTCACCCGTGGTAATGATGCCTGCGGAGGTCGAGTTCTCCATCTGTGGCCAGTTGTCTCTGATGCGAGCCTTCTGCAACCCCCAGCCGGCAGCAGCTGCGTTGAGCATCACATGAGCTGTTGCTGTGCAAACACCTCTCGCCCTCCAGCCTGGGTGGGCTGCAAGCCGCGTTCCCTGGTTTGAGATCACTCCCAGCATCAACCTCTTGGCCCTGTTTAACAGACCCAGTTTAAATGCTCTCTCCTGTCTGCGGCTTCGTGGACCCTCTGCTTCCCACACCTCTTCATTTGCTCATATCAGGAGTGGGACCACTCATTCCTCTCCTTGGGAGGACGCATTGGCTTCCCTCCTAGACCGTTGTCTGATGCCTTCAACGTGGATGGCATCCTGCGAGCCTTCTCACTGCTGCTTTAACAAATCACGGCACCTTGGTGTCTCTTAAGAACAGAAGTATATTCTCTCCTGCTTCCGGAGACCAGAAATGTGGGCTGACGCATTCGGGGCTCAGCCAAGGTGTGGGCAGGGCTGCTCTCCCCTGGGAGGGGGTCTGCTTCCCTGCCTCTTCGAACTTCTGGTGGCTGCTGGCATTTCTTTGCTTCTGGCCACCATGCTCCAATTTCTGGGCCCTTTGTCCCAGGACCTTCTTCTCTTTGATCTGCAGTCAATCTCTCGCTCCCCATTTTACAAGGACATTGGTGATTACCTTTAGTGTCCGTCCAGATAACGCAGGGGAATATTCCCACCTGAAGGTCTGTAACTTCACCACACCTGTCAAGTCCCTTTTGTCACATAACGTGAGCATCACAGGCTCCAGAATTAGGAGCTGTCTGTCTTCAGGGCTTGTGTTCAGCCTACCACAGGCATTTCGAAGGAAGAGACAATGCTGCTTTTTAGCCTTTGGCACCGAGTTTAGTGTTATGCTTAAAATAAATGCTTAGCAGTGTCTGTCACTCACCAGTTTTACAGTGGGGCTCACGTGGTAAGGTTTCCACGTAGTATGTGGAGCATATGCAGCTTGTCTGATTTGTAGGCAAACGTAGACGTGATGAATAAAAATGGAAGGTGACTGCGTTTAGGAAAAAAAATTAACTTCTAATCCCCAAGAAGTCTCGAGCCCTTTAATTTCTCTTCTTTGAAGACTGAAGGGGAAGGTCCAGTCAAGCATTCCACACTGCCCAACTCCAGAGGCCCCGTGCACATCGTATTCTGTGTCTGGTGTTCCCTGAAGGCACGCTAAACATCGGTATCTTTTTGAATCAGAGTTTCCTCCAGATCTATGCCCAGGAGAGGGATTGCTGGGTCATAGGGTCTATTTTTAGCTTTTTAAAGGAAACTCCAGACTGTTCTCCACAGCGGCTGCACCAAACTGCATCCCCACCAGCAGTGTAGGAGGCTCCCTTTTCTCCACAGCCTCTCCAGCGTTTATCGTTTGTGGACTTTTTAATGACGGCTACAGCAGAGCACAGGGAACAATATTAATACCTCGTAATAGCCTATAATGAAAAAGAATACATATATGTGTATGCAAAACTGAGTCGTTTTGCTGGACACCAGAAATGAACACAACATTGTGAGCCGATTAAATACAAAAATTAAAAATGCCCCACAGTCTGCACGAGAACAGACATGCGTGCGCTCCGGACTCATGCAGGGAACGGCGCCGTCCCAGGGAGGTGCAATGAGGGTGGCCATGTTTCTAGCACTAACATTCAGTATTGATCTTGACGATATTTAAGGTTCTGTCACGTTGAGAATGATTTTGCTTGTTTTTCCTTGGCTCTGCCTCTGTCTCAGATGACTGTGGCATGGGACGTATTTTGAAAGAAAAACATTTCTGGGGTGGAGGGGACCTGCATGCTGGGGTCCTGTGTGGATCTGGGGTTGAGCAGGATGATTTCAGGAGGCAATTGAGGTTGAAATCCCAACGTCTGTGATGCTGAAGAGGTATTCTAAACATCCCCCTGACCCCCTGCCCGCAGATAGCCTGCCCTCAGTCTTCACCTGAGTTAGCCGTCTCCCCGACCCAGGCCCCGGGCACCCATCTCAGCGGTGACATTCTCCGCCACGGCGTGTTGGTTGCAGCTGCTCCTCTGGTCCTCCTGGCTGTAAGCTTCTGGGGTTTGGGGTTCAGCTGTGTTCCTTCATTAAGCATATGACCATGCTCCAAGACCTGGGCCAAACACGGTGGATGGTGGGGCAGACAGACAGCATCACCACTTTCGCACAGCTCACCATTTACCAGAAAAAAAATTGTAATCAAAGCTGCCATTTACTGCGTTTATGATGTACCAGGAGCTGTTCTAAACACTGCGTGTGTTAACACACCTAGTCCTTTCAACAACCCCGTGAGGTGAGTTGTTCATATCCTTATTCTGCATGAAGAAACTGAGGCACAGAGAGGTTAAGCAACTCCCCCAACATCACACAGCTGGGATTTGAACCATGGTGGCCTCACGTTAGGACTCAGTTCTTAATCTTTATGCCATAGTGCTTCTTGGCCAGTGATTATGATACATGTGTCGTGATTCAGGCATGGGCCTTACACTGATACGTGAATTTAAGGCCAGTTTTGAGAAAATGGGGGTGGGGCAGGAGTGGGTGAACACTTTGTGAATGGAAGTTCAAAATGCCACTATACTTATAGGAATATATAGTGGCATATATATTATATGATGGATATGTGGTGAGAGGAATAATAGAGGAAGCCCAGTGGAACCTGTCCCCATTCTGAGAAGCTAAGGATGGCATAGATATGTATGTATATATAAATTTTTAGAAATATAAAATACATCTAAAATTAAAATAGATATAATAAAATATAAATATTTTTCATAAAATATTGAAAGATAATTTTACATACATATATTTTATATAAAATATGTATTTATACTTTTTCTACCAGTGAAGGAATCCAGTTGAGCAGGAGCCCACAGCAGGAGAGGGAGAGGCAGCAGAAGGGAGCTCTGGGCAGAGGTGATGAAGGCTGCCGCCTGGAGATGACAGAGGCTCTGCCAGAGTTTAGGGCACAGAGTAAACTGCCGGCTCTGGAGGTGGAAGCATGAGGTTGAGCTCAGAATGCAGATCTTCACCTTCAAAGACTTTAGCACGAATCTCAGCGGAGAACAGGCACAAGCGTAACCACTTAGTTCATGAATAAATCCATGGGCACGGGATACGTGATATGTTTTGATGTTGATATTTTTGCATTTTCCCAAAAGTTTCTGACTGTGTGGATGATGAATTGATGTACAGTTCTCACCTACTGCGGTGGGGGAAAACCAGTTTTCCAGGAATCAGGAGCGTCTTCGTGGCACTGCTGCGCGCAATGGTCTTTGACTTCTCCGCTGGGGGTCAGCGAGCCCGCCGCAGCCCAGACCTGTCATCATGGTAGCAGATTATCAGCGCGCCGAGTGTGCAGGTCCTTGTTAACGGAGATTCCTGGCTGAGAGAATCCTGCGTGACAGTTTACCTTTTTTCCTTTTCTCCAATTAGTAACATTTTATTTCAGTATCCATACCCACGACTGCCCTGGAATCAAGAAAAATTCTCGGAATCAGCCTTCTAAATGCAAAGCACAACAAATAAATAAATAAATATAAAAAATAAATAAGGTACGCTCGGGGGCCTTATTTTGCTTTGTTTTTAGCTACTGCAGTAGCTGATTATGTTGGACGCTCGGGGGATGGTGGGCAGGGAGCACATGAAAGCCGGCTTTTAATGTTTTCCTTAAAGGAGCCTCAGCGATGAGATGAAACTGCTTCAGAAGAGAAGGGCGCTCTTCAGAAAGCATGAAAAAGGTAAAAGGGGATGAAATCAAAGTAAGAAAGAAGGGAAAGCATTATAATAAAAGGCTCACACGTAAGGGAATGTCATTTGGGCTGAGGGAATAGCGTATGAGTGAAATGGGGAAATACTGAAGACCACATAAAACAAAAGGCCTTTGAAGAGGGTCTGGCAACCTGGAGAGACGGAGGCTGTTTGCTTAACAAGAGGGTTTGTACTCGATCTAAATACTCGTTTAGACTAGATGAAGCAGTGAAATGAAGAATTAATTTCCGCTCTATTTTGTGCCTGTGGACTGCAGCATTACCTTGAAATCACTTCGCACACCTGCCATCCAGAAAAGGTTCAACCTTGAACCCTAGTTTAAAGGATCCGATGTGAACGCAGCATTGAATTCAAATTCCAGAACTGACTTTCTGAGAGACATTAGGCGAATCACAACGTGTTTCTCCCACTTCAAATTCATCCCCTCCTTTGATAATTGGGACTTGCGTGGAAGTGTGAATTTAAAACTGAGTCTGAGAAAAATGGGGGGAGACTTGTAAACACTTGTAAGTGGGAACTGGAAAATGTCTATGGCTTCAGTTCTACAAAGGCCATATAGCAATGTGGACGTATTGAAGGTCATGAAAAAGGGAATTCAAATTGTACTTATACTATGACTACAACTAAGGAGAAAAGAGGAAATAATTGATATGGTAGAGACAATGACTGTTTTTTTTCCTTTGTGTCATTTTAACATAATTCGTACAATTAAAAAAAATGTTAGAGTAAAAGATAAATTGACACACAGAAATTCAGATGCAGAGAGGTTGTCTTCTTCCTACAGTTTGTCAAGTCCTCACTTCACAATAGTTTGAAAATGTTTAAATGACAGATTTCTCAGATCACAATATCTCAGACTGCAGTACGTCAGAGGCAACCCCAGCCCTGACATGGGAGAGATGAGATTCCTTGAGATGAAACTGCAGACAAAGCCACGTATTACCATGAATTTATCCTTCTTGTTTATACCCATTTCTATTAACAGACCTTCTGCCCCCAATTTCTGTGCTTAATCAAAGCCCAGATCAAGCACAGAGGATCCCCTTGGGAGCTTATGTTGAGTAGCTCTAGGAAGGTGTGTTTCTAAGTTATCTCCCCTCTTAAGGAGCTATTCCTTTGTCTTAAGAGTCTCCTTTCTTAAAGGTCTTCTTTGAAAATGTAAATAATCCTGGGAGTGGCAGTGTAGAAAACCACCTGACCCTTCATGTGAATGAATTCTTCAGTCTGACATTAAGAACACTCAGCTTCTCGCTGTCTTAACTCTGAATCTGTTGCCTGGACCGCTCTCCTGACTGTCCTAACCAGCCTGCCTACCTCCCAAACTCCTCCTCTGTCACTAGCTCTCTTTCCAAAATTCAGATTAGGTCTATTATTTACTTTCTAAAACCCATCGCCTATAGCCATTTTTTTTTTTCAAATCGAGGTCACAGTCCATTGGGTGGGTTATAACAGACCTTCACAAAATGAAATAGGATAGAATTAAATAGGATAGAGATATCCATGCTTCACACATTGAAAGGGTAAGTTATGTCGGGTAAACCTTGTATTTTAGTGATTACGCACGCATTTGAGCTGGGCTACGTTGGCAGCGTGTCTTTCTGTGCCTTGTGGTCGGACATTTGAAAGCCGCTGGCCTTTAGGGTGCAGCCCACACCCCGGTGGCTTATGGAGCTTTTCCCCAGTGGCCTCCTCTCTGCTGTCCAGCCTTGTCCCTCCTGCCCCTCGTTCTTTTAAACCTGTGATCTGACTGCCTTATGCCCGGGTCAGCTCCCTGGACATGTTCTACGTCTTGGTGTCTCTACCCCATTTCTCTGTTTGGTGAACCTTTAGGGTCTGGTTCAGATATCAACCTCTCTGTGTTCCTCTTGGGTAGAATTAAGCACTTCCTGCTGCAGTTTGGATTTCTTGCTCTCAGAGCGCTCGCCCCCTCTGGTGATGGTTAGTGTGTCCTTTCTCTGCAGGAAGGCTCTCCTCGGAGAATAGCTCTGTGCTGTCGCGTCAGGCTCTCAGTGTCTGCTCCGCCAGCGAAGCAGGAATCCAAAGGAAATGGTAACTTTTATAAAGTATAGAAAAGATATTTTGGCTTCCTAATGATGGGATTTTGAGGAAACCTTGAAGAAAGCAAAATAATTAAGGCAGTAGACTGGGAGAGAATTTCTTCCCAGCTAACAGTGGTTGGGAATTCTGTGGAGGAGTACGAGGTCAAGAAGGTAAACCATGACGCTTAGCTGAGGGCGAATAACTTTTACATAAAACACTCATTGTCTTTAATCCAAGTCAGAGATGCCTGTTATGTTCAGTGTTTTCACTGAGCACTTAATAGAAAGGTCTGTGGCATAAAACAACTGGCCATAATCACTGACAGACTGGAAACTACCCAATGAATCTTGTTATCTTCATTATTTTTGGCAATTTTACCATTTTTTACATATTTTTCCTTAGGTGGCAAATGTTATTTTGTTTACCTTTCTTTCCAATTTTTTATTGTTTTGGGTATAAAACTAATTTTTATTTTAAAAAAAATGTAAAGAATTTCTAAACCTCATTGTTGATTTCCCCTGAGGATGGAAATTAGCACAGAGCTGACCAGGAACCACTTCTGCCCCCGACAAGCTCGATCCAGATCAGCGCGTTCACCCCCTGGCACCTGCGCGGGGCCCCTCCGCGCCCTTCACCGGAGGTGTGTGTGTCTGGGTGTTCTCACGTCTGTCGCTGACACGTGCGTCTCCTGCCGGCCGTGCGTAGCGCTGATCATCAGACCTATGGTTTACTTAATGTGAACTGAATGAAGCAGAACTGGATCAATTCCAGAGGGAATCAGGATTAATAAGGACAAAAAGCTTGGGTTCCAATTTTATTGTAAAAAAAGCCTGACGCAGATCAGAGCCCCAGTGCCGCGTGTTGCTCCACGCGACTCACGTTCCGGGGAAAGGAGCCTCCGTGAATCTTCGGTAGAAAAATGTCTCTTTCTCTTTCTTGACGTCATAAAACGTTTGTAAAACATGGCGGCACTTCTGCCTTGACTTTTCCTGTGCCGTTTTCATTCGCCGTGGATTCCTTCTGGCCCCCATTGGCTGTTGCGGCTTTTCAGCGTGCCCTCGTTTCCGTCTCCTCCTTTGGGTTTCTCTGCAGGTTTTCCTCTTCCTCCCCTTTTCCGTTTCCTCTGTTCTCCTTTTCTCTCTCCTCTCTTTCCACCTTGCAGTGTTGTTTCAGCATGCTATAAACTCATTCACTCCCCAAGGGCAAAAACAGCTATCTGAGCAACACTTTGTCAGCATAATACATTTACAGAATGCATATTTATGAACCTTTGAGCTTTTATTGTTCCACAGGGCAAATAAAAAACATGAAAAGTAGCAATATAGTGTTTCAAAGGTCCCTCAAGGAAAACAAAAGTAGCTGGAAATAAATTTAGAAAAAGGTTCTTCGGTAAAAACAGAGCCTTGAATTGGTGCTTGCAAAAGGTTGACTAGGAGGACCCATTTTTGTTCTTCCTCCTAAACTAAGACCTCGGAAATTTTAAACTTTTTAATAGGTCTAGCCTCTTACTGTTTGGAAAAGAAAAATGATTTTAAAGGAGGATTGGACATAAATGTTTACAATCCAGAGAATCTTAAAACAGCATGTTGCATTTGGCTGTAATAAAAAGTAGGGAGGGAGGGAGACTTCAATTGGAAAGCCCAACTTACATCCAAATTACAAGTTTGCCTTCCAGCTGGAGTCTTGAACTAAATTAGCCAGACTAAAGAGCTTGCGAGTAGAAATGAAAATCTTACAAAATGTGTTTTGATAGTCTAATTTGAGTTGCTCTTAGCAGAGTAATTAAATTCTCATTGTGTTCCCCAACTCACCAAAACGAATAGGTTATTATTAATATTTAATGCCTGGTGGGGAAGTGGCCACATATACCCCCCACCACTATGTCCAGACAGAGTGGGGTAGCCTGGAGAAGGGGAGCGTTCCAAAGATTTCCAAGGGGGATGCTAAGCCCCAAACCCTGACTTAGATGTCAAGAAGCAGGAGTGGGGAGGTCTTTTCAGAATCATCTGTCCTTCAGTACAGTTTATTTATTGATGCTCTGTACTTCAAGCTCTCAATAAATGGTCTATCTCCAAGAGTTGTATCTCAAAGGCATGAAAGGGAGCATCTGATTTTGGGAGTCTTGCAGTTTGAATAGTTGGGAATGGAAAATTCTATAACATTGACCCCAAAGTCATCCTTTGATCACTGGGCAAATAGGTTCTGGTGATGAGCTACGCTTAAATTAGGGACAGAGCTCCAAACGGAGAATAACATGAAACTGGGTTCTAAATTCCATTTAAAGTGGGAAGAATTGTAGACGTCTTGAACTGAGGACATCACAGTATTTAATTTCCATTGGAGAATGTGTGCTGAAGAATGGCGGATCCCTCAGGACCCCAGTAGTTAAGTTATTAGAAAGTGACAACCTGGATGACATAAACTTGCCCTTACAAAGAGTTCTTTTACTGAATGGGACTCGGACACTATACCATTGGCTCTTATTGAGGATGATGCAAAAATAGGGCCGTGGAAGATGTTACCCTGTCCCTTAGTGTTTCCTTTATGAGGATTCAGGGAAGGAATTTTTCTTAGTCCTTTCCAAAATCTACCCTCCTGGATTGCTGGCTACATTTTGGCTGATGCAATGTTGCCTTGGCTGCTAGGTTGCTCAGGGTCAAATTCACAATGTAATTCTGAAAATATATATGTCTCTACGTGATTCACCACATTTATTATTCTTGACACTGGTTTCACCTTATTTTTTGACCTTCATTTTCTTTCTATCCAAGTTTTTCCAACTGTTACTTTTTTTAAGTCTTGACTGCATTTTTAAATAAACTCTCTCAGATTCTCTTTGAAGAAAATGTGACCCAATTCACAAGAATAATCGAACATTTTAATTTTTAGGACAATTTCCTAACTTAGTAATAATACACAAGACTTGCAATACTTGCAAGTTTATTTCAAGCCTTCCTAATAATTTTTAATTTCACTGTCTCAAACTGACATGATTTTCCATCGTAATGGAGAGGAAGAACGTACAAAGATATCTCAAATCACAAGCAGTCCCCAAATAATTTATTTATATTTGGCTGGAAATAGGCATTGCCATTTACTTACAACTCTGAGTTCATCTGAGTTCTCATTTAAAAATTTCAGAAAACAACCTTTAAGTCATTATACAACCCTGACTTAGGAGGACTTGTAAAATTATTCCAGTAATTTCTGTTGCCCTCGGTTTAGCAAGCCCCTTCCTCTTTCCCACAAAGGAGGGGAAGGGTCCAGACTTTCAGTGCACACGAATATCCTGAACTGAACTGACATCTCTTTTTTTCTCTCTCTACTTGTTACTGATGTGGCTTAAACTTCTCCTAGTTTAGCGGAGAGAACTTTTTGTGTCAAAGTTACTGATGAACTGCAAATTACTTGCAGGAATCAAAGCCAAAAGTGGAAAATATTAACAAAGGACAAGCTGCTTAGTTGCACCAACAAGAACTTGAAAGCATCAAATTCATGTTTAAAAGGCAGAAAAAATTTTCCTCCAGTGTGATTCTCTTATATTTGACGTGTGTGTGTATGTGTGTGTTCTTACATTTAGGACAGTTTCTGCCCATGTCATCCAAGCATTTTTAAAAATTAAAATTGGATCAGAATGTAACATCCATGGCTGTGTGACCAATAAATTGTATACACAGCATGTTTTCCTGCTGTTTTGAAATTGCCTTAATTTATTTACCTCTTTTCACACAGAGTTCATATATTATAAATCACAGAGATGTTTTGGGGCATGACAGACCCTCATTCCTGAACAGAATGGTCTCTCATGCATAACTTTCTTTGATCAACAACTCAAGCCAAATGAGTTTAGGGTGAAAGGAACATGGAACATGTTTAAGCCGGGGAAGACAGCAGCACACAGACTCTGTCCTTTAGTGGGAGAGATGTCTATTGTCTGCTTGGCACTTTGTTTCCACTCTTCTTGAAAACAAGTGGCTCTCGCCATAGGGCACGTCTAAAAGATTTTAAATCTTGTGAGATTCAGTCATTCTTTTTGCGGCTCATAAAAATAAGCTCTTGAACTGATTTTAGAAAAGATCTATTTCAAGACTCTGAATTGCTTTTTGATTTAGTTCTTGGAAAATCAACCCAACTGGTATCCATCTATAATTCTAAGTTAAAAGGTGAAGGGTTTTGAAGGGACCACCTGTGGTAGGATAAGTGACTATTTATCCACACAGAAATTCTTGGCTGGAGATATTAAAAAATCTACTTTTATAAAAATATTACGGATATTTCAACCCTTGACGGCTTAGAGGAAAGTCCGTAACTGGATTGTGATCAAGAGAGTGACTGACGACTTTAATGTTGACTAGAATATAATTCCAGAAGCTAGATGCAACTCTATCATAAATTTAAATGTTTTAGGTCGATCTGATTTTTCATGCTTTTGAGAAAAGGTTTATTTTTACTTCATCACCCAGTATATAATCTTTATGATTTATGCAATATTAGGTGAGTCTTTTGCTAGTGAAGTTCGTTGATGTAATGTTTACCAAATTCTTATTAGACTAAAACCTAAATGGCATCTTCTGTATATTTAACATGAGTCTTGGCCAGAATTTTATTGGAATGTCTACAGTTTGATAATATATTGGCATGATTAGCCTCATTTAAAGAAACCACCCAATTATGTAATTACATGGAGAGTTTTAAGTCATTCCAGCTTCTCAGGTAAATAATACAGTACACATGTCTAAAAGAGTGGAAGGGCTAATTGCATTTTTATCAGAGTAATGTTTCATTTACAATTAATACGTTTGAGTGTCTTAGATAAAATGACTTCCGTAAAATAAACTTAGAGTTGAAAATGAAGATAAATCTCAACTTGAATCGTTATTAAATTTTATTTAATACTTTATTTGATCAAAAGTTTCAAATAAAGACTCTGTCATTCCAGGAATGTTAAAATTAATTCTTTATAAATGGAAGATTATGATTTAATCAGTTTGAAATAGCTTTCTTGCTCTAATACATGAAAGATCCCAAAATATTTTCAACCCTTCGTTGTCATGAAACTAATTCTTTAGTTTTAATTGTGAATTCCATTGAAGAATAAAACTGCCCTCACCATAGATTTAATGTTTTATTATATATTTAAATGTATTTATACTTTTGATCAACTCATGTCTGAATTATGATACATTTAATTTTTAAAATATTTTATGTGACTGTGCAAGCAGGGTTTTCTTTTGACTGGTGAGAGTTCCTTATCTCATGGTGATTTCTGAATGTTCTTCTACATAATTTTTCACCAAACTAGTTCAAGACCCATTAGCTAAACTCCTAATATTCAGAAACTGATTTTTCCGGTTACGGATTAGTCAGCTTTTTCGACACAGCTCATTGTTTCTGATGGCCGGTTTTCAGCTTTCTGCCCATCCGTCTCTCCAGCCGTCCTTCTGTCTGATCATTCTACACGACCTACTCTGTCCCCACGGCGCGCCCTGCTGTCGGGGCTCTGCTGCTCAAGGCAGGCACACGGCCTCTGTCCCGGTTTCCTTCATCTGGATGTAGACAGGCAAGGCATCATCAGACAGTGACTTGCTCACTGTCTGATGATGGAGCAGAGGGGTTGGAGGCCCTGAGACTACTGGGTGGGAGGAGCTGAGCAGCCTGGGGGGCCACGCTGGGGAGGGATCGGGGCAGCATCCCGGGAGACTGGCCTTTACATTCAGACTCGAGGGACGGGAGTCGTTGGCCTGGGGGTGGGGATGATGGGTTGGTGGAACAGCACTCCTGGCCGAGGGAACAGGGTATGAAAAGGGACAGACCTGGAAAGGGGGCTGGCCCTCACTGTGCATTAAACTCGGGGACGGGAGGTGGCTGCAGTGACGGTGGCCTGTCAGAAGGACAGGGAGGGGCAGTGCCTTCAAGGGTCCGCTGGTTGTGTTTCTCACAGAGGCTCTCTCAGAAGGCTTGGGGGAGGGAGCGGAAAGGAAGTTACTCTCATTGCGTGAAGCACTTCACTAAGAGATTCCATCAGCGCGGAGACAACCACTCTGAAACAGCGCTTTCCTCTCCTGTGGCAATGGCCTTCCACCTCCAGTCTAATTGTCCCCCTCCGCCTCCATGGTCTTGTGAGAACATCTCTGTCAGGGAGAAAATGCAAGGGAGGTGGCTCTGGGCAGGTAGCCGTCAGTCAGCCTGTGAGGGGACTGTAGGCATCGCTCTTCTGTCACACTTTCCCTTCATCACCCGCGGTCAGTGCCCCCTGCTCTAACTTCCAGCACCCAGACCTCTAACGCCACCACCTCTCCGCACCCTGGTCCCACGTCCCCTCCAATGAACACTTCCTGTGACCGACTATGTCCAGGTCCTACTTTCAAGTGGTTGAGAATGACTCAGAGCAACAGTGATCAGCCACTGTTTACTCGCAGGACACACGCAGTAGGCGGTGTTTGGATGCCTGATGGATGGGGTACCCAGCTATCTTTCTGGGCTGAGTGCAAGAGAGGCAGGCTTCGTGGTAAGTCAGTTTCCGTGAACTCACTAGAATTCACTCCCCTGATTTACAGAATTTCCACAAGAATCTATGAGTGTTTGAAATGCATAGTCTGTGTACCTGGCAATTCCATTTTTAAGAAATTATCTTTCAGAAATACTCCCACAGGTGCCTAAGGATTTATATGCTGGCATGTGAGTTGCAACTTTTTCTGTAATTGTAAACGTCACAGACCAATGAAACGCTCACCAAAAGGAGACTGAGTCCATTTTTACAAAAGCCTGACTGCTTAACTAAATTCACTGAAAAAGACTGGGGAGGGTGCACTTCAGTCCTCCAGTGCTGATTGCCTCTGGAGATGCCTGTGGGTGTGGAATGAAAGGATGGCAAAAAGGGCCTTCCATGCTTTATTCCGTGGGCATCCATTTATGACAAAGGTCAGTACAAGATGCCCTTGTCCCCCTGTCCCTCCAAACGGTGGCCCTTCTGGCAGCGAGACCAGCCGGCGAGGGAGGTATTTTTGGAGGAAAGCTCCTGTAGGCACCCTTGCATTACCTGGTGGGGCAGCACCTGCTTGTCCCCCCTGCACGGCTGTGCCGGACTAGGGACAGAACCTGGGGGGACAGACAGAGGCTGGGCTGGGAATGAAGTTCGCGGAAAGCCCCTCCTCCGCCGCGCTGAGGTCAAGGCAGCCGGGGCAGGTAAGGGCCCCCCCCCGGCCTTGCCCTCCCCCGCCTCGGTGAGGGGTGAGACAGCTTCCATGGAGTTTCTCGCTGGAAAGGGGGTGGCCAGGACTTGAGACTCGGTCTAGAGAACTGCGTGCAGCTTGGCACAGGGGCCCCGGGAAAAGGCTTGGCAGAGGCAGCTTGGTATTTGGGATGCAGCTGGTGCTGGGAAGACTAGCTCAGCTTTCGAGTTTCCTTGAAAAAGAAGAATTTTTATTCAACAAACAAACATGTTTTTATTGGCTCTAAAGGGGTCAGTGTGAACCAGGTTCAGGAGGCCCGGGAGGCCTTCCCCGGGGCCCCAGTGCACGGGGACACTCAGTGTCTGTGGCCTTCACTTAACAGCGCGCGTCTTCAAGGGAGAAACGGCCATGCTCTCCCTCCTGTCTCTACCCTGAGCCTGGCACAGCACAGCATGTGGTAAAACACCCTGAATCTGCTGAAGTCGTCTCCTCTAGTTTAGTCTAGAGCAGGGTGCAAATATGGGTAACATAACTTGCAAGATCTGGCTCATGTCGTGAGGCTGAAAGCAAGCAGGCGGTTGGCCCTGGGTCACCCTGGGTTCCGGACTCACCCACGACATTTACTGGGTGTACGTCCTCGGGTGGTTCAAACCCTCGGAGGCCCAGTTGTGTCAGACGTCAGGTGAGGATACTGAGATCAACTTGCAGGGCTGGGATCACCGGCAGAGACAGTATCACCATCAGGAAAGGACCTGGGACCTCGCAGAGGCCCTGTCAGCGGGAACTGTCACGGGGCAGTGAGTTGCGGGGCAGAGAGGCAGCCTAAGCTATTGTGAGATGATAGATAATGTACCGGGGGCCCAGCACAGGCCCTGACATTTCTGCCTCCGTCCTTTGATACCACGTCCAGCAGAGCACGGCTTTGTTTAAATCAACCATTAAGGCCTGCGACTGAAATTTTGGTTTGTGTTTGGATGGACACCCAGAGTCGGAAGGAAGAGGGAGGCCTGGCGCAGCCGAGCAGTGGTCACACCTTCAGAGGTGACGGAACCCGGAGGGGCCGTTTACGTCTCAGGCGTGGTCTCCGTCACAGCTGCCCCGCCCCCCGTCTGCCGTGGCTTCGGATCACCAAGACTAATGGCAATTTTATAAATAGCTGAATTGAGTGACCTTTGCTGCAACAGAAACATTAAAGGAGATTGCAGGGCCAAATCCTCAGAGCAGCTTCACTCTCAAATCCCTGTTCTTTGGGACTGCTGGGACTTCGCCAGGAGAGCCCCACCGAAGCAAGGGGAATGAATAAATCATCATTTTGGGGCATCTCGTCTTTCTTTGTTTGAGCTCTTAGGGGCAAAGGCAGCAACCACTGATTAGAAAAGGTTTTCCATGTCTTCTTACGGTTTACAATGATTTTGTTCCTGTCGATCCCTCGTCGATCTCCTTCCTTCCCTGCATCACCCGTCCTTTCTCTTTTCGTGCCTCGGTTGTTTTCAGCGTCCCCAGTTCCCTTCTGGGGGCTCATTTCATTCTGTTCAAACATTTCCCATTTGCTCTGGACTAAATCTTCACTCCGTTTATTCACTGGTTTATCTTAGTCATCATCCTCATTAGCATATGCTGCTGCAAAATGTCCCTCGTGGTAATGCTTTTCTATATTCCTCATTCACTTGCCCCCTGTCACCCACCTCCTTCCTTTTATTTTTCCACTTTGCATTGTTTTACTGAAGTCAAACTTAAGAAACGAGTTGAAGCGATCCTCAGTGTACAACCCTCAGTGTTTGTTTCTTGACTCCTGCTTGGGGGTTCTCTCTGTAATGCGGTGTATCCTTCCTGGACCCAGCAGAGTTGGTAAGCCTGCATATTAAGACTGTAACGAGCTTCAGGGGCAGGCAGACCCCACAAGGGTCAGGATGTGGGTCAATGTCAGGGTGGTCAGAAAGGCCTTTGCATGGCTCCGTGACCGCACGCCTCTCCCTCCGGTTTGGGAGTCGTGGGTGACTGACCATCCAACTCCCTACATCCTTCAATGTTTTAAAATAAAAAGGCTGTGCAATTTTCTTAAAATTTTGTTCAACTTGTCATCGTTTTTCTGTACCTTTCAGAGGTCAGATCGCAGTTCTATCTGTTAACGATGAAGCGGACTTTGTTCTCAGACAGCTTCTAAGTACGAAGTGTGCCCAGGAGAGGCCAGCGCTTACCGCCTTGTTCCCAATTAACCTTGGGGTTGTGTGGCATCCCTCATGCCTTCCAAGCAGATTACGGCTTAGGGGCGGTAGGGAGCTCTGCCGATGCCAATGTTCGGCATAACACACTTGTGCTGGCGCAGTGGCCCCCACCTCCCGCAGACAGCATGTTTTAGCAGAGCATGTGTGTCCCAGAGCACGGGCTTGGCCACGTGAACGCACGCACACACGCTTCTCCTCTGCACAAGCTCGTCACAATTATCAGGAGATTCTGCTCACATGGGTGTAATTTGGTCTCATGTTGATGCTCGAGTGAGTGAGTAAGAGGACCTTTCACTGCTGAGCATTTATAAGTTCCCAGCAAGGCAGGCAGACGTTCACTGAGACCTCAGCATGAAGGGCACCAGCCTGGGCGACAGAGAGCACTTCAAACCCAGGATCCCGGGACAGGAAAGAGGCTGGAAGCTCACTCTCATTAGCACCCGTCTGATGCTGGTGGCCCTGCTCTCTGCCAGGTCCCCAGCAGCCTCCCGATGTGGTGATCGCTGCCAGTGACTGAGAACTCTCTGAGCTGCAGTTTGAATAGGATTTCAGTCTGCTAGCTGGTTCCAAACCTTTCCCTTTGTATCCTAGGGCTCTCTCGGGAAGGCGGAGACAGGCGTGGCAGTCTCTGGGCACACCTCACTGTTTCTACTCCTCCTTTGCGTCCCCCTGTCCTCGGGTGGGTGGACATGAGGGGACAGGAAAGGACCAGCTCCCTGGGGCAGCCGCTGCAGAACTCAATATGGAGGCTCCTTAGAAAGTTAAAACTACCATGTGATCCAGCAACCCCATTTGGGGGTATTTATCCAAAAGAAACAAACAAACAAAGAAACAACTCAAAAAAATGTACCTGCATCCCTTGCTCACAGCAGCGCTATTCACAGTACCAAGGCATGGAGGCAACCTGTGTGCACTGATGGGTGAATGGATAATGAAGAAATCATACATATATGTTATACACACACACACACACAGAGGAATATTATCCAGCCATAAAAACCAAGGAAATCCTACCATTTGCAACATCACTGGGTCGTTGTGGAAAATCCGTTATGCTGAGTGAAATAAGACAGAGAAAGACAAATACTGTGTGATCTCACTTTGTAGGTAGAATCTTAGGAAAAACAAAACCCACCAACCTGGTGGAAAAAGGAAGCAGATCTGTGGTCACCAGAGGTGAGGGTGGGGGAAGGAAATTGGAGGAAGATGGTCAAAAGGCACCAATGTCCAGAGGCGAGGGAAGCAGTACGGGGGTGTGATGGACCGCGGCATGACCACGGTTAATGCTGCCCTGTGACACAGGACGTGGCAGTTAAGGGAGCAGAGCCTAAGATTTCTCGTTGCCAGGAAACACTTTTTTCTTCTTTTTTTTCTTTTTTTGAGTCTACATGAGATAATGCCTGTTAACTAAACCTTCTAGGTCATTATTCCACCATAAATGCCAATGAAACCTTCATGCTGCACATCTTCAAATGCAACAGTGATGAATGGCAATTATTTCTCAGTAAAACTGGGAAAAGAGAAAGAGGAAACCCCGCAGCTACCTGGTGTCCTGTCAGTTCAGTGTGTTGGTGAAGGATGGTTCCCTTCGGGTGGGGGTCACAGAGTGTCCTTGTGTGGAGCCTCTGTTCCTCTTGGCTATGTGGGACCCCCCCTCCCTCCCCATGTCTCCGACTTTCTGAGAACTATGAAAACTTTCCTTTGGGCACTAGGTCAGCTCTTAACTTAAGCATCACCTTCAGAATAGATTTAGCCCATGGCCCTTCTAACATCATCTTCCAAAGGAGGTGCACAGTGGTGAAATTTTCACGTACGTGGCATCACGTATTCTGAACAACACAAATGACTTCTTAATGTATACTTGGGGCCCCAAATCATACTCATAAAGTCTCCGCAGCATTCCTGAAACAGAGTCAGAGCCATTTCCCTACTGCGTAGTGGAAAGGTTGGCAGGGAGGAGGCACTGGAAAACTGGGGTTTCCTTCAACTGTTTCTTCCATCCTTATCGCCTCCCAAGTGGGTCTATTCAGGTGGCTGGTTGAAAAGTCATTCTCATACTGAAATTCATCTTCATGAATTCCCCAGCATCTCTTTAGATTCACGGAGAGCGACCTGAATCTCTCCTTCACAGCCTTCCAGACAACTGAAGACGACGCGGTGTTCCTATTTCTTTTCCTCTTCGGGGAAAACACCCTCAGTTCCTTCCGTCCCTCCTCTTAGGAGGTGAGTCTGCATCACTGGGACGCTCAGGTCCCCTGCTCTGTGTGTAATCTTGTCTGACTGTGTTCTTTCTCATCAGGGTGATGTCCACACCTCAGGTCAACACTGCAGGTATTTCCTGTTGCAGGTGTTGCCTGTCCCAGATACTCCGCTGAGATTAAAAAAAAATTATATATGTGTGTGTGTATATATATGTAATTTTTATATGTATACACACACATATATATATATATGAGTTGTTTCAGGCTGAACACACTGTCCCTGGAGACGCACAGCGCATTCCCCGATGCTACCCTCATGGACTGGGTTTGCGGTGTTCACACCCAGGA
Source organism: Camelus dromedarius (assembly GCF_036321535.1). Taxonomy (NCBI): domain Eukaryota; kingdom Metazoa; phylum Chordata; class Mammalia; order Artiodactyla; family Camelidae; genus Camelus; species Camelus dromedarius. The sequence continues at coordinate 35,151,310 of NC_087456.1, forward strand.
TCCTCTTGCATCCTGGGAATCTCACTTTCCGAGATGCAGGTTATCATTTCAACCTAAGAAGTTCCTTTTGGATCCTAACTTAATAATTCAAGGAGCTGACAATTCCTCTTCACCACAGACTTAACAGCCACGCCCTTTAGATGATGCAGATGGAGCAGGGGCAGGGCCACCTTGAGGCTGGGACCTGCCTCGTGGACTGACATCAGCACAGTGACTGGGCGGGGCGTGACAGTCTAACCTGTTAGGTCCTTAACGAGTGCTTCTTGCATCCAGCCTGTGTCGCTTCATCTTTCCCCTGAGGGTGGATGTCATCGAAACCCTAACAAATGCGTTGCTCCAGCATAAGTACCTACCAGACTGTGAAGTTTGTGAGGACGAGGACTATGTACTAATCACCTTTGTGACCCTAGGACCCACACATGGTCTGATGTCCAGTAGACGCTTAATGAATGATTATTCAGTAAATGTTATGAGGGAAACGCTGCTAGAGTCTACAAAGAATTCTAAGAAATTGAAGACACAACGTCTGTCTTGAGGGATCTTAGGAAGAGGTAAATCTTGTGCACGAATATTGCGTTGTCCAAGCTACGATTTAAGTACCTAAGAAGTGAAACAAAATAGTCAGCGGAGAGAGAAACGGCTTGAGGGTGACTGGAGTGTCAGGCAGGCTTTCAGAGGAAGGAAATTGGAGGAAATTAAACTCGACCAACTCAAAAACTCCCTTGGAGTTCTAAAAATCCTATAACTCTAGACTATAGAAATGTCTAGGAATGAAACCAGGAAGGAAGCTCTCCATCCAGATGGGAAGAGAACGGGGAAAAGACGCTGAGAGCCTAGCACAGCTGTCACGTGGTGTTCAGTGACTGCACTCAACAACTTCTATTTACCTGAGGGACCAGGAGCAGATTCCTCTCCTGGCACCGAAAGCAGAGGACGTTCCCTCAGGATGCACTCTTAAATGCATTTCTGGCTCTGATTTCTCCCTTCTCCCGGGTCCAGCAGCACTGGGAGTGCATGTGTCCTGAGCCCCTCTGAGGCAGCTGTGGGTCTTAGGAGTCTACCCTGGGTGGGAGTTAAGAAATTGTCTCTACCTCTGTCATTTTGCAGATGGGAGTGGGAGCGGTGAAGGCGACCCCAGGTCTCCCTGTGCCTGCAGAGCCTGAGGCCGACCTGCACTGGGCCACCCAGGAGAGGAGGTTTACCGCAGCACGCCCTCACTGGAGCGCCCGTCTGGGTCGCTGCTGGGCGTTAGGAAGGCGCACTCTTCCCGTATGTTATTCCTGAATGTCAGCTCGTTCAGGGAGATGCAAGGCTTCTTTTTAAAAAATTTTCCGCAGTCTTGAAAAGTGTAAGGGCTCAGAAAATATTTAAAGAGTGAAACAGTGAAATTGGATCGAGTGGAAACTGGCAAGTGAGCCTCTTGAAGAAGACAAACCTACACATTGTCTGGTCCTTGGCCCTAGAAACATGGGAAGGGATTCAGATGGAAAATCCAAGGAGTGTAGATGGTTCTTCACTTCATTCAATCAAACACTGTTTTCCTGAGAAGGACGCTCAGACGGCCTCGTTTTCCCCAGCAACGCTTAGGAAGTCTGGAAGGGAGTGGATGGATATCTGCACGCGGTTGCCAAGGTGATGGTCTGGGAAGGCGTCAGCTCCAGGGCTGCTCTGCTGGAAGGGCCGGTGTGATGTAGCCCCCGCTCGGTTTGAGAAAATGACTTGTCCAGACGGATCTGAGACACGCTGGTCTCCACCTGCCCCTGACTCTCTCCCTTCTGGTTTCTGAGCCTTTCCTTCCTTTCAAGTCACGTGAAACTTCCCAGACTCGCACACGACACCCACACTTAGTTAAGTGGCAAAACTCACCTCTGCAAAGCCCGAACGCTGGAGTCGTGCAAGACGCTTGCCTGTATACATTAGAAATTTCTTCCAAGGCTTACGTTTCAACACAAGACTCTGGCTTTCAGGGTGATCATAAAACATGATTAACATTGACCATTCGGATTTTTTTTTTTAATAAGGGAATCTGAAATTCGTTTCTTCTGCTGTTGCCAGTGTAGACACACGGCTTCCCTCTGGTTCTTTATGGCCCGCCCACAGGCTGAGTCAGCCGGGAGCTTGGCTCCGTCATTAGAGGGGGACCTCCCGCCAGGCCCAGACGCAGCCGGCCGGCCGGCCCCCCAGCGGCGGGCTGCTGGCCCGGGAGCCGGTGTGGGTGGTGCCGGGACGTCTCCAGTCACCCCCATCTTGTTAATGCTGCGGCATCACATAAAGCTGCATTCATTATTCATAATCACCCAGTCAGAGGGCACTGGGAGACCTGATAAATTCTCGCCTAAGTGACAACGGCCGACAGGGCCCAGGGTTTTATAGCCCTTCTCCTGCCACGGCAAGGTGCGCCGGGCGGAGGCCCACAGTGGTCCCCGCTAATGACCAGCGTGATATACGAGCAGCTGCTGGTTTCCTGACACCCGGCTGCTCGGCCGAGCCTCCCAGCTGCGGGCCGTGAGCGGAGACGCGTGTGTGTCAGGCTGTGACACGCGGGGACAGGTTAACCCCGCGCCGGGCGGGAGCGCGGAGGCTGAGAAGGAAGCAGGCCCGCCCGCCGCCGGCAGATCCCGCCCGGAGCTGGTGTAGACCCGCGACTGCGTGCGGGGCGGGGCGGGGGGCTCGCAGCCCTGCAGGTGTGCTTGGTGGCGTCGGAGGGCCCAGCGGTCGTGCTTTGTAGGAGCTGGCGAGTTGGCTGCTAACAAATCAGTAATGTGATTTGAAGGGCCCTGCCCGCAGTCGTCCTAAGGGGTGGACACTTGGGGATGTTTTGTCAGTGTTCGAAGCCATCTGTGCCATCACAGGGTGTGAACGAAAAGCGACTTCCTTTTGTTCCGACCAGACCTACTTTCTTACGAGCATCTCTCGCCTCCTCTCGCTGCGGCAGGTTCCAGCCCCGCGCAGGGGCCGTTGTTGGCTGGCGGCTCCCCTGGGCTTTTGTATTAATAGAGCTGACCACTGCCAAGATTCTCTTCGTTTACGTTTTTTAGTTTTAATTTTCACATCGTACGTGAGTGTGTGGCTCACTCTCTTAATTTTAAAGCTTCTGGAGATTTTTCTGGACTAAGAAGCGTGGTGAGAGAAAGTGAGACTCGGAGAGCAGGGGTCCTTGGCAGAAACTGTTCAATTCTGGGCGGCCGAGGTGCATTCAGATTGTATTTCTAATACTAATAGATTATATTAATATTTACGTATGTGCATTTATTTTTTTAAGTTATTTTATTTTTTAATGCAATTAAAAAATTTTTTTAAGGTTCTTTTTTTTTTTTTCCTTTTTTTTTTTTTTTAAATAGAGGTACTGGGGACTGAACCCAGGACCTCACACACGCTAAGCAGGTGCTGTACCACTGAGCTGTACCCTCATTCCCTCTATTTAAGTGTATGTATTTAAAAAGAACTGTTCATGGGGACAATTCATCTCCATTTATCAGATTTTTATAGGAAGGGAGTTCTTTTGTTATTTGTTTTTGTTTTAATGCCCTTGGCTTCTTGCTCCGCCCTCTCACTCGCTTCTCCCTGGAGAAGAGACGGTGAACTGACCGTGAATTTGGGAGGCGGACGTGAAGAGGCATGACTCAGCCCTGTTTCTCTCCTCCCAGGAGCCAGGCTTTCTCAGCGAGCTGCTGTCTGGCCTGGCCCCCATGCAGAACCGTCTGCAGAGGGCAGGCCCTGCCCGTGACGGAGGCCTGAGCCTGGGCAGGTGAGGTCTGCGTTGGGAAGCCGATGACTGCCGAGCTCAGCCACATCTTCCAGTTCAGCTTCTGTCTGATAAAACCGGTATTTTCACGTCTTTGTGGGTCGTTCTTTTTGTCAACCATTGAACTTAGAATTCAAGTGGGGAAAAGAGTAGTCGTATTGGTTCCCCTAAAACCCCAGCAGCACCTCGGTTAATCATGGCTGTGTAAGAGACTTGGCGAGGTTCAGGGCACAGTCCACAGGACACCATTCTGTCCACATAACTGATGACCTAAGGTTGCCACCATGGCTTCCTGACAACTGGTAGACTTATGCGTTTGAATTTAAATGTTCCTTAAACAAGGGTAACTGGAGCACAGCAGGAAAGCAACTGGATGTTAAAGAAAGGTCCTCATCATTTGCAGATACTCACTAATATACATAGAATAGGTAAACAACAAGGTCCTACTGTGCAGCACAAGGAACTCTATTCAATATCTTGTAGCAACCGAAAATGAAAACGAATCTGTGCCTGTACATGTATGACTGAGACATGATGCTGTGCACCAGAAACTGATGCAACATTGTAACTGATTATACTTCAGTTTAAAAAAAAGGTAAAAAGAAGACTGAAATCTGTCTGTCATCCTCTGTGTAGCTAAGACCCTGAGGAACATATCCCAGGGCCACAAAAACAAGTGGCTGAAAGCTTTGAACTCTAGTGCCAAGCAATAGATTTTTTCCCCTGTGGTTAGGATACTGCTAGGCACATAGAAAACCTCTTAAAAATAAAAATTGGTTTTTACATTCAGAGGTCAGCATACAAAGAAGGATCTATATTCCATCTCCTCTCTTTCTAAAAAAAAAAAGGCAGCTATCCCTTCCTCGTCTCTTTTCTGCTCCAACAAGAAGTGGAACCCATTTCCTCTCCCTCTGAACCTGGGATGGTCTCGTGACTCTCTTTGGCATCGGAGGTGGCAGTAAGGCCGTGCTATGCCTCACTTGGCATAATTTGCTGCAGAGGCTGGTGACTTCTCTCTGAGTCCGCCTCTTACCCCCATGAGGTGGTGCCTTGTTCCAGGCCAGGACAACCTGCTTGTCTTCCTTGTGCGCTCTTTAAAGCCCAGCTAGGAGTTTGTGAATTGTAGGCATTCAGTGAATACTACTATTAACCATTGATTGCTGGAAGGATTTTATAATTTTTTTCATCTTAAAAGGATAGCATTGATCGTTCATCCCTATTTGTGATAAGAAATTGAGAACACGTACTTTGACTACCTCGTATCTTCCGAAATACCCGAAGCTTCTGAGATGTTAACACATTCAGTTAAAAACATTTTTAAGCTCACTCCAATCTTAGCCTCAATACCCACTTGTCCTTAACCATTTTCAAAATTTTTGTCTGAGATTTTTACTCCCTTTTTAACATTTTTTATTTGTTTTTTGTATATACTGAAAAAGGACAAAATTGAATACTCTGGGGAGAGAAGGGACTATTGAAAGTATAATGGGTAGTCTTGATAAGGATAATTTATTCCTTAAAAAAAAGTTAGGTAAACAATGATGCACTTCAATGGAGGAAGCACAGATTTCTCCGAGTAGAGTGTCTGTGGATTAATGTTTTGCACGGAATTCTGGAGGCTTCTGGTCCTTTGGCGGCAGAAGGAAGCAACGCCTTGTTGGTACCTGTGTGTTTCCATTCCCTTCAGAGTTTTTATAGACCCTGCTTCCCCACAGGGCCCGAACAGACATACTAAACAGGGGTAATTCTCTTTCTCATCCTGTCCTCTTCCCCCATTTATTAGGCTAACTAATTTATTTTAATCAGGAGCACTGCATTCCCTTTCAGTTGGGGCCCCAGGCCCTCGGAGGGGAGCGGAATTCTTGTTTTCCGCTGTTTCCGGGAGATTTTCTGGCCTGGCAGCAGCGTCTTTGGTCTCTTTCTGAGCCAGAGGGAAAGGTGTCTCATGTGGAGAGATTCTAGCCCTTCGTAAAGTAAGCAGGGAAAGAAAGCCCCCTTATTGTGGAAGAAATGCTTGAAAGTGTTTTTTTTAATTGAAGTGCGGTTGACTTACACTGCGGTGTTACTTCCCGGTGTGCGGCACGGTGACTCGGTTGCACGTATACATACGTTCCTTCTCATGATCTTCACTGTAGTTTATTACACAGTGTTGAACACAGTTCCCTGTGCTGTACAGTAGGACCTTGTTGTTTATCTGTTTTATATACAGTAGTGTGCATCTGCAAATCTTGAACTCCCAATTTATCTCTCCCCACCCCCTTCCCCCTGATAACCATAAGTCTGTTTCCTGTGTCTGTGAGTCTGTCTCTGTTTTGTAAATAAGATCATTTGTGTCATTTTTTAAGATTCCATGTATAAGTGCCATCGTATGGTATTTTTCTTTCTCTTTCTGGTTTACTTCTAAAAGTGTTTCAGGAAGAATTTTTCCTAGAAATTTTCTTGAGAGAAGGTGGTTCTCTTTCTGTCTCGGACTTGGCCCTGTACCGAGTGGTTGCTGCGGTTTGGAGAGCTGAAGCCAGAACCCTGAAGCAGGGCTGTCTCCTCTCCCCAGAATGCAGAGTGTAATCACTTTATAGAAGGATTCCAACCAATCCGACTATAAACACTTGGGTGGCCAATGGGTGGCTTTCTGGACACACGTCCCAGATAGACGCTGCTTTGGGGTCCTTACCCCGGCTAAAGGGCTGAAATGCCGGGCCTCCTCACATGGCACCTCGACTTTGCTGTGTTTTCTCCTCTCCTTGTCTTGCCTATTATGATCCGCCTTCCCCAGCTCATCACTGGTGGCAGAAGCTCATCTTTTGCGGGTACCGAGTGGACACAGACTTTCATCTCAAATACCTTAATGCAACAGGATAAAACCAGGTGGAATATTTCCTTTTGAAAGTCCCCGGGCCTGCCTGCAGGCGCAGAGGAGGCTGGCTCCATTATGCTTTATCAAGTCAACTGCAATATCTGGACGTAAACCCCAGCCCCAGTTCCCTTCGTGGCAGGTCGTGAGTACGGCTGTTCGCACTTTGTGTTTGGGTATGGGGGTCACTTTCTCAGAAAATTCTCATTTCCCCAGTCCTTGCCTTGGGCTAACAGTTTGTTACAAAGCTCAATCTCAAAAATGTCAGGCGTAATGAAAAGAAAGAGAAATCATAAAAGAGAAAGATGGCCGCAGTTACCGCCCCGGCTCCCTCTCACTCCGGCTCGTAGATCCGTCAGCCAGTTAGAAGGGCAGGCTGCTGCCTCCGTGCCCGTGGCTGCCGCGGCCCCCCTCGCATCACTGGGGTCCTATTCATCAAAGAACACGTCTGGAAGAGCGATACAGCCAGACCTGGCTGCCGACCGCAAAGGAGATCGATAATGTTTCCACCTGCCTCCGTCTACTCACCATGGTTTCTGTCAATCATGAGTGTTAAAACGTATGAATACGTTTAATAGAACAGACAGCCCTTTTCTCCTTCTTTGCCTGGGATCCCAGCCTGGGACACCTGGGTTTAAAGGAAGTCCAATGCAATAGGATGGGAAGAAGGCTTCTGAGAGGCTGTTAGAGTTTTAGGCAGGTATTGAGCTTTTCTAAGCCAGATTTTGCCACAGCAAAGAGGCTGGTACCCAGAGAAAGAATCCAATGGAGAGGATCTCTGGGACTGAAGGAAATCAACTCTAGTTGTCTCTGACAAGAAGATACTGGGGCGTGCAAGGTGCAAGATTCTTCCTTCCCTTCATCCCTTCCTTCCTCCCTTCCTTCCTTCCTTCCTTCCTCCCTTCCTCCCTTCCTCCCTCCTTCCTTCTTCCTGTTGTACTTTCCCCAAACATCTGTTACACACTTGGCACACTGCTTTGTATCTAGTCTTTCACAGTGAGCACGGTGGGGACAGTCCTTGACCTCACAGAGCTTACCTTTTAGTTGGGGAAACATACTTAAGAAAACATCCATGCATAAATATAAAACTAGTAATAGTTATTACTGTGGTAAGTGCCAGGAAGAAGAGGAACATGGTGTCATGCAGTCATGCAGGCATGTGATGAATTCGGGGAGTGACCACACGTGGCTACTGAGAACCGCCGTCAGGACATGCCTGTAGAGGTCGTGGTCCTTCAGAAGCTCAAGGTCATGCCTTGAGGTGGGATCTGGTAGAGGACATGTGTGTGTTCATTGGGAAAGCCCGCAGTGGAATGAGACCTTCCCCAAGTTCCCCTGTCGTTCTCATGGAATCTTGACTTGCTTTGTGCCTCACATCTGACCCCTAATCTCAACCTGTTTTGAAACACATGGCATTAAAAAAAAGATTCATCCCGGGAGATCCCGCCTTTCTGAGTAATTGGAAGATGACAGTGATCTGGTACATGTAGCCAGCAGCAGAGAACAGGCATAGATTACAGGGGTTAAAAATGATTTTAAATTATGACAAAACAGGGGCAGGGGAAACCTAGTTTATTCAGTGAATCTCAATTTTCTTCTGTATTTCTGGCAAAAGAGACACAATCCCAGAAGGCTATTGGTGGCTTTAGGCAGTATATGCAGCATTCTTTCGAACTCAGGCTCAGAGAGGGAAGGTAGGAGGAAGGGTTTCCGGGGCGACAGCTGTCAGGTGGGTCTGGGTGTGAACCCGCTGGGCCTTGCCCAGGGCGCTGCCCCGGGGGCTCGGTGTGGACGGTGTGGAGGCGGAGGCCCACCGTGTCTGCTGCTCTCCCCTGGGCACTGGTGAGCCACCCTTTGCAAGATTTTATTCATTCATTTAACAAACTGTTGAGCACCTCATACGTGCCAAGCTCATTTCTGGATTCTGGAGACACTGCAGTGAACAAAACAGAAGAACCCCTGCCCGCACGTGGTTTATCTCCGCGTTACACCACAAACAAGACCAGCCATAGAACGACATGCTGCCTTAGGTGGTGGCCGTCAGGGACTGTGTTCCCATTTCTGTGGTCAGGGCTCTCTTAGCCACTTCATGTTTCACAGAGTTCAAATCCAGTCCAAGCCAATCCAAACTGTTTTCCTGAGATCAAAAATCCATCGAAACTAATGAACCTAACTGTAAAGCAAGTTACTAGAATACCTTCACAGAGAATAATTATTTCCAGTTATTTTAAACCACAGCATTTTGACAGAATAAACTGAAGACCAAACAAACAAAGCAAACCAAACAAAAAAACCAAAAAGTCAAACTGTATTCAGAGGGCGTAGTGTTAGTGATAGTGTTGGCGTGATTATTTTGGAAAAATACGTATTTGATAAAAGAAAAAAATTCTTGTGATATTTTTAGGAATCATGGTCTTCAAAATAAGAGAAAAAAGGCCAAATATATAAAATAAATCATTTAAGTAAAATTTCTATGATTGCTAGTATAAATTAGAAATATTAGAATGAACTCAGGACTTCTTTTTGTCCTTATCAAAAATATACAATTCTTATTTCTGTCCTTTGAAACTGCCTAGAAATACTGACGAACTTCTAGCAATAAATATCTCTAATGAGATTAAGGTCCCTTAACATAATTTCACACTAAGAGACACCAGGAATCCCAGAAGGGATGGCTGACTCCAAGCCAGGAACCGAAAGTGCACGGAAGACGCTGCTCGGCAGTGAGGAAGCCACCAACGCGGGAGAGTGAAAAGCAACACGGGGCGGGACAAAGAACGCACGAGCCACCTGGAAGGGCCCCTCACTGGCCACAGACAGGCGATCTCATCACGAGGAAGAAAGATACCTGTAAATGACTGAGCGAGTCAAATACATGAAAGTGCACGACGTATGTGGAAGTCCATGAATGCATAATCATTCTCAAAAATAAAGCAAATCGAATTGGCCAAGGTTAATGCTGGGGTAACAGTGCATACAGTAAAAATGGTGAATGAAGGGAAATTTCAAGCATTTACACCACCTTTCCTGTGGGCTGCTTTTCAGGGTAAACAAGGGTTAAGGGGGAACATTCTTATTTGCAGAAAAATAACAGCTAATGTGAAAAACAGGGAACTCAGACATCGGAACCTCCTGATGTGTTGCCGTATAAACTCCACAGCACGACCTTTGAAGTCATTCTTGCCAAAAAGTTCAAACTGGATCTAATCAAGTTTCTAGATGTAACGACTAGTTTACAAGAAACACAGGAACTAATGCCACGTGGTAAACAGAACCCCAAGACATGCTGTTATCCTCACGGCCTGGGAGTTCCTATAGGACAAGTGGACCTTTTTTTTTCCTTCCCCAACAAACAAGCAGAATTAAAAGGGACAGTTACAGACTTAAGAGGCAGAGCAACGAAATGCAGTGTGTGGACTCTGGATTTGGATCCAAACCAACCAAGCATACAAAGGCATTTTGGGGAAACTGAGAAAATGGAAGAGTATGTGCATGAGATTACATGAATAAATTACTATGATTTGGGGGTTCAAAAATGGCACTGTGGAAAAAAGACTGTCCATTAAAGGTAAACAATAGATCAAGACAAAAAGGCTAAATGCTAACGATTGTTAAATCCAGGTGGTTGGTATTCGGAAATTCAATGTACGGTGCTCTCTAATTTTCTGTGTGTTTTGAATTAGCTATAATAAAATTCTGAAAATAAGCAGGAGACACTGTCTATCTATCTGTCTAATCTATTTAACAATTATGGATTAAAGAACAATAACGTCTCTGAGGAATTCAAGCTGGTAGAAGTTGATGAAGCAACAACACCCCGCGCCGGGGAGTGTGGTCAACGGTGGGTCTCCCCCAATGCTGCTGGTGCACATTCAGATTTAACTGTAGACACCAAACGGTTTTGGAAAGCAATGGGGAGATAAAAGTTTTACAAATGCCCATGCCTTCCCTCTGTGTGACCCGACGCTAGTACGTCCTCTCACTGGTTATTTATTTTGTTTGCTCCATTTAGTTCTAGGCAGGATTAGAGCAGCACTTTACTAAAATCAAATTCCATTCCTGTAAAGTCTGCAAGGTTTCAAACACACCAGGCTCATATGTACTTCTCCCCTGCTTACGCAGGTTTAACAAATTAACCTACGGTAAGATGACAAAGCTTATTTTTAAAATTAGATAAGCTTAAAGAAGCTATTTCCTTTTTTAAAATGTAAAATGTTAGCATCAACTGATTCTCTCCTACTGATGAACTTCGAGTTTAGTACTATGGTCGTTTGAGTCATTCTTTTTTTCTTGTTGGAATAGATGTACCTGTGACTAGGGGAGTTTTACCTTTCACATTATTTATATCTTTTCAAACATTCTGCAACGCACGATTAGAAGCAATTTAATTTTTGAAGAAAAATGTTCTTGTCCTGAAGCACAGCAGGAGGGCGGGGATGGTGTGTTACTCACATCCAACATTCTGTATTTTTTATCGGGCATTCTGGTACTCAGATTCAATTATTCTCTTACTAGAGTTTTATTTGTAAAACGAGGCAGAGAGGAGAAAACCGTATTGCATTAATTTCCCAAATTCCTGTAAGACGTGACGGCTCTGCACTGCAGCATGGTTAAGAGAATTCTCGCCACCCCCCCCCCCACCTGCAGCGGCATAAACAGGTCACTTTATTTGTTCTGCATTGTGTTCTGCATTCTGTGTCATTGTTATATTAAGGCCTCTTTATTAGAGTTGGATTTTGGATGTATTTCTCCTCCATTTTACCTTCTTCACGTGCCCTTTCTTCTTACACTTCCCCCCGTGGTAGCAGGAGACGGTTCGCAAGGGAGGGAAGTTACTCCGTTCGCTAAGCAACCTCAAAAAAACCCCAAAACAAAAACAAAGAGAAAAAGTTTTGTTTTATGTTTCAGACAAGAGCCTTTCATTCTGCCTTGGGTAAATAAAAATCGAATTCCATAACCCCGTATTGTGTTTTAACTTTAAAACTTTGAATCCGACTCAAACAAAGGGACTCATTCTCCTAATTTTTAAGGGCTACAGAATTAGGTGAAAATAAGTGTTTTTAGCACCCATAATATTCTTAATACACAATTTCGCTCTCGAGGGCTGGAAGGTTCTCAGGGGCTGGGTGTGCTGCTTAAGGGATTTTTGAAAAGGTTTGTGAAAAGACAACACACGGTTCATACACCCTCCCTAGGGAGAGCTTTTCCGTGGGCAGAGGAGTTCCTTTCTTCTTAAGGCCTAAAAACGACGTTGAACTTGGATGATGCTCCAGCTGAGGCCTGAATAACGGAACGGAGATGCGCAGTCGTCGTGGCGGTGACAGCCCGGCAGCCGCGTCGCAGCGCGTGGCCGAGACGAACACAGGCTGTGGGGGCGGGCGTCCTGCAGGCGCCGCCACCTCCCTGCGACTTTTCTAAACATTTTCCCTTCGGCCTCCTTTTGGGAAACTAAGCCTGAAGGAAGGGAACGTCCGAGACCGCGTGTGACGCCTCCGGCGCCGGGAGGAGGCCGCCCGCCCTGCACGCCCGGCCGGCGGCCGCGCCCTCGGGCCGCGGGCAAACTCGGGAGCGCGAGGGCCCCGAGGACGCTGCGCTGCTCGAGTGTCTCTCTCCCGACGCCGCATTTTGAAAAAGGAAAGAACGACACGATGAAGCCCGTCCCCAGTGTCTGCCAAGACATAACGCAGGCGATTTTACTTGGGGACTGGGGGCGTCCGCACCGGGCCCGGCCCCGCCTGCCTGCTGCCCACCCGCCGCCCGAATTCCTTCTTTTGCAGACAGTACATCCCAGGCTTCTAGGGGTTTTTCCAAGGTGCGGGTTAAAATAAAAATAAGTCAATAAGAACAAATCCTGCCACACAAACCGTGTTTCTCTCTCTCTCTCTCTCTTTTTTTTTTTTTTTTTTTGATAGGGTTCTTATACTTAAGAATAGAAAAATATTTTAGACATTATGTCTCTAAGTTCAGAGCATCTGTTCAGATGTTTTGGTAGATAAGTTGGAGACGCCTAGAGTAAATGACTGTACAGTCACTGGCTTTGTGGGCTCTGTGCCACAGGGGTTGCTGCCTCACAGGTCCACGTTACCTCGGGGGAGCCTTTCCTGACATCACCAAGGCTGTGCTCATCTAGTCCTGGTCAGCCTTTTGATTAACGACTTGAATGGGGATAGAACACGTCTTGTGATGTATTAGGCACCTGCTACTGCGAGTCTTGCTCTAAGTGCTTGGCACTTAGGGGGGAGAACCCGCGTCAAAATCTCGATGCTTCGTTTGACTTTCATCAGAAAGTCAGCCGCGTGTCCTGGTCCCATAGAGACTAGTGCATTTTGGGTTGAGCCAATCAGGCGCCTTAGAGAGTGTGCCCCGAGCCTGGCTCACACTAACACATTCGCCCATCCATCCAATAATTAACTAATTTGATTAATAATTTGAGCAAAGTGTTCCCTAGGAACCTGCCGTTTTCCAGAACTAGCCATGAAGAAAGGGAGAAGCCAAGCTAATTCAGAGCTAAGCCCCATAAATCTTTAAACAAACAGTCCCACCCTATTGTTTGCCAAAAAGACATGTATAGGAAAACCCAATTTGGAAACCATTGCCTGGGAGTCTACACGTTCCACTTCAGACCAAAAGATGGCAGCTGGATTCGCTGGGGGTGTGTGATGAGAGAGATAGAGGTAGAGAGAGGGGGGGGGGGGTAGAGAGGGGGTGGGGAATGCCCAAGTGACACAACCCAGACTGTAACGGAGTCTTTTAACACCTAGACTCTGTAGTGATTTATCTTTGCTTCTGCCACATGCTGCCGGTCACAGGAACCAACCCCGGCCAGTGTGGAAGGACCAGTGAGGGTGTGCCCACCAGGAGGCTCCAATACCTTAGTATTAATAGGACTTTGGTTTGAATAAATTGTCTTCCTGAAAATTCAGAGTAAAGCACAACCAGCAAATGATGAATATATCGTGAAGTAACAGCTCGAGATTCTCTCTCAACATCCGTATTAAGTTCCACATTTCTCGGGAAACTTCCGTAACCACTCGAGCACAGTGCAAGGCATTACTTTCCTGGGTCTAAATTTCTAAAGCTCAATTTCATTGAGGTGAAATGGCATTCAATTAAACTCATTAATTAAAAAAAATCAGAAGTCTCATCTCCCTAGATAAACCTTTTGATGTTGTGTGTTTTTGTTTCTTTTTTCAAGTGAAGGACCATGTTTTATATTATTCTGGCTATTAAATCTTAAGTCTGCCTAGGGCATAATTCGATACTTAGTATGGAATAATAGTGATAGTAATATACCATTATTGACACTTTAAAAGGCCATAGATCTATTAACATTTCATGACTATCTCATGCATCAGCTCTATCATCACTCTCATTTTAGAAATAAAGAAACAGCATTGGAGAAGTTGGGTAAAAAGAGCCAAAGCTGGGCACTGAACTCTCATCAGGCTCGTTGATACCAAGACATTTGAGGGACATCGAGCAACATTGATTTGTCCGGAGAGAATGTTCCTGTTTCCTCTCTCCTAACAGATGGTCACACACTGTCTACAACAACTTTGAGGCCGAAGTCTTCTCTGACAGGACGCTGGGAATCCTGTGGCTGTTCCCCAGCTGCCGCCTTCACTTTATTTTGATCCTGCAGTCGCTCGTGATGTTTTTCTAAAACACATACACGCTTTGAACTACTTCTTGGTTATTTTGGAGAGAATATGTATTATTCTCAGAGTATGACCCCCTCCTTAGCCGGGCACTTTCTAATAATTCATTCTTGAGTAAAATTCTTATTCTGCAATTAATTGCTACTGTGGCTACCTTGCTCTCTTTTGAAATGGATTGAAGTGGCTTATTGATTGATTCCCAACTTAGGATGAATGTTTTTCCTGAAAAATAAGACAGAGTTCAACAAGAAAGCATGTGCCTAGAGGCTTTTAAGAACCATGTGTGGACAAGTTCGCTCTAAAATTTTAAAAACTAAAGCAAAAAGGAAAACCTATGGTCGTGTGATGTGCATTTCTCGATGACGGAATGGAAGTGCACCAAAGGGTTTGCAAAAATGAGGGTCCTCCTCCCTTGGCTGGAGTGTCCTTCTGGTGAGATAAAGTCGTTAGGCAGCGTAATCTCTTCGTTTCCACTTTGCTCTGTTCTAATCTTCAACTGCAGCATTATCAAAGTAAGATGAAAAGGCATTTCTTAAAGTAACCATCGACAAAGACACAGAACAGGGAAGAAGGAAGGTCTTTCTCTGACGGAATGATACGCTAATCCACGGGCTTTGCATTCGGATGGTCTCTAAATAGAACACGGTTGAAAAATCACAAACATGATGGTGATTTTCATAAATTCAACTGAGGCTTTCATTACAGCCAATGATTATTTTAAAATAACCAGTAGTTTGACATTTTTTTTAAATTAAAGCTTGGCTGCATATACCGTCTGCATACACACGGCTCGATTCAGTTATTACGGAAAGCAGAGTTTCAGGGTTTCTGTCTATTTAGTTTTTTCTGTCTTCTTGTGAGTCTGGACTTTTGTTTGTTTTTACCAGTATTAAAAGAAACGGTGACAGTGAGGAATAAAACATTTTCCTTCACTTGCTCTCCTGATCCTTTCCTCTCAAGAGTTTCTGTCCTCAGCAGGCTCTGAGTAATCACCTGCTTCCTGTCGTCTGCGAGTCGGGTCTGAACCTGGGAGAGGGGGTGATGCGCACGTCCGTGTCAGACTCTGGCTCTGACCTCCTTTTGTTCCTGGACAAGTCTTGCTGGGCAACTTCGCCTGGATGTGCAGCTTTCACCTCAAATGCTACACACCCCAGTGGAGCTCTTTCTAGTTCATCCTCTGAAATGTGCCCCCATATCCTGGTTTCCTATCATCGTCCATCCTTTAATTCTTTCCACACATACTGATTTAGCTCCTTTTCCACGACCGGCACTTGGCTAGGTGCTGAGGAGAGGAGAGAGAACACGAGGGTGCAGCGTTCCCACCAGTTGTAACCTTCAGACAAAGAATGAACAAGGCAATGGAAAAAATACATTAAGAATTTACATTGTCGGGGGAAGGTACAGCTCAGTGGTAGAGTGCTTGCTTGTCATGTACAAGGTCCTGGATTCAGTCCCCAGTACCTCCATCAAAAAATAAATAAATAAACCTGATTACCTCCCCCCCTAAAAAAAGATCAAACACATTTTCTTGAGGTATCACCTCACACTAGTCAGAATGGCCATAATTTAAAAGTCCACAAGTGATAAATGCTGGAGAGGGTGTGAAGAAATGGGAACCCTCCTACACTGCTGGTGGGAAAATAGTTTGGCGTGGCCACTATGGAAAACAGTATGGAGATTCCTCAAAAAACTAAAAAGAGACTTACCATGTGATCCAGCAGTCCCACTCCTGGTCATATATCCAGAGAGAACTCAAATTTGAAAAGATACATGCACCCCACTGTTCACAGCAGCACTATATACAATAGAAACAATTGGAAACAACCTAAATGTCCATTGACAGATGACTATAAAGAAGACATAGTGTATATATACAATGGAATACTACTTAGTCATAAAAAGAATAAAATTATGTCATTTGCAGCAACATGGATGTTCCTGGAGACTGTCCTTCTAAGTGAAATAAGCCAGAAAGAGAAAGAAAAATACCATATGATATCACTCATATGTGGAATCTAAAAACACACACACACACACACACACACACACACACAGGCACTTATTTACAAAACAGAAACAGATTCACAGACACAGAAAACAATCTTATGGTTACTAGAGGGTAGTGGGATGGGAAGGGATAAATAATTGGGAGTTCGAGATTTGCAGACACTAACTACTGTATATAAAATGGATAAACAACAAGTTTCTACTGTACAGCACAGGGAACCATATTCAATACCTTATAGAAACCTATAATGAAAGTGAATATGAAAATGAATTTATGTATGTATATGTATGACTGAAACATTATGCTGTCCACCAGAAACGGATACAGCATTGTAAACTGATTATACTTCAATTAAAAAAAAAATAGAACACACGTTACAGTCTGTAACCAGAAGAGGCCTTTTGTGCTGGCAGGGAATGCCTCTGTGAGACCTGAAAAATGTGCTCTGATTCTCCGAGTAACTCAGTGTAGAACAAGGAGCTCGTCCTTACTCCTCTGTGCACACATTTGTTCACTCATTCAATCATTAACCTCCAGTTCATGTGCACTTGTTACAGACCCAGTAAACACTGCTGAAGATGCAAAGATGACTAAAACACAGCCTCTGCTCTGCCAGGATGACAGCCTCAAGTGAGGGGCAGACGAGGAAGCAAATAAAGTCAATAGTGTGTGATTATTTTGATGGATTCCTAGCTGGCACTCGTAGGGGTGGGCAGGATGAAAGTGCGTACTAGAGTATAAGCTTAAAGACGTGAAATACACTTCACTCATCCTGACGTCCTCAGCGCAGGACCTGGATGCAAGCACGATGGATGGATACGTATGTGACGTCCCGCTGCTGTTTCTGCCGGAGCTGATGGGGAAGAGTCCCGTGGACTTGCTGTATTTATCCACGATTCTGTAGTCCCAGATATGGTGTATGTCTCTCAATATCAATCTATCAGTGTCTCATTATTCATAATTCTATACCTGGCATTTTTAAACTCTTCTTTTTCTGGAGATTTCCTTCATTTTTGTACAAGTTCCCTTATGAAAAGAATTTATAGCTAAACCTCTGAAGCAAGGCCTAAATATTCCCCCACCGACCCCAGAACACGGCACTGGTCACTGTCCAATCCAGAATCCCAGTGTCCCTGTGTTCTCCCCAGATCTCCCACGAGGGCACGTGAGCTTTGGAGAAGGTTTTATGATTTTAAATCCCAGGGCATATGATGGCTTCAGTGGTACAAAAGATACAAAATTGTGTCATGTCTCAAAACACCAACAAGCAAAGACTGCAAAAGCAAGCAGACACACCAGGAGCCCCAGTGCGTCTTTCATTGGCTGTCTCGTTGGCGTCTCATGGTTCTGGCATTTGTATTGTCTAATTCACTCTCACAACAACCTAAGGAAGTAGGTAGTTCGGTCTCCCAGATGCAAAGACCGAGCCTCAGAGAAACTGCGTGGTTTCCTGAAGTCACAGGACTTAGACGTGGCACAGTGGGAGTGCGCGTACTGTGGACTAACAGACGATGCCCTTCCATCCACGTCTGATGTTTGGCAGAAAACTGAAAGCCCGAGTCAGACCTCCGTTTCAACCCTGCAGATTCTGGCATTTGTTCATAATTGGTTTTAACTTTGCTCCTGTTACTCAGTGTAACCAGAAAAAGCCTCACCTTTCCCTGGCTTTGCTGTGCTGGGGGAGCCGCGGGTTAGCTTCCATTTGTAAGGACTTCTCACTGGGGGACAGATGTATTTGTCCTTCCGATGCCTTTCCATCCAGTTAAGTAATCCTTTTTTGATGTTTTGATTTTTT
Source organism: Camelus dromedarius (assembly GCF_036321535.1). Taxonomy (NCBI): domain Eukaryota; kingdom Metazoa; phylum Chordata; class Mammalia; order Artiodactyla; family Camelidae; genus Camelus; species Camelus dromedarius. The sequence continues at coordinate 35,169,367 of NC_087456.1, forward strand.
TTTTTTTAGCTGTCTTTTTTTGAAGAAAGTTAATTATTTCTTGTTGAAACAAAGGATCTCAACCTTAAATCCTGTGCTGACCATCTGGTTCCAAGCAGAAACCATGTTGGTTGTGAATTTCCCTCCAATGTGTTCATTTTTTTGAAGGAAATTATTTACACAGTTCACTGGAAAATTATGGCTGATAATATTCATAGTTTTCACTTATGGCTTGACTTTTATAATGACCTGGAAATTCAGTAGATGTAGATTATGTAAAAATATGAACCTTTAAGGCAGTGCTTTGTTTAATCTAGCTCAGTGTTTCCTGTAACAACCCTTACAATTTTTTTCAGAATGCACTTTGTCTCTCTGATCTGTTTTATCTTCTAGGGCAGCAACCGAACGTGGAAGTTGGTAGTCTTATTTTTTAAAATCTACTTTCTAAAAATTCAAACATCTGTCTGGCTTATTATATTCACCATAGACTATATAAATTTGATGGTTGGGGAAACAAAAACCTTTCTAGAGATCTTAACATTTTCATAGACAAGAATATTTTTCCTTTTTTTTTAATTGAAATATAGTTGATTTACTATGTTGTGTTAGTTTCAGGTGTACAGCAAAGTGATTCAGTTATACATGTGTATATATCTGTCTATCTATATATTATGTTTCAGATTCTTTTCCATTATAGGTTATTACAAGATATTGAATACAGTTCCCTGTGCTGTAAGCAGGTCCTTATTGTTTATCTATTTTATACATAGTAGTGTGTAAACAGTATACACATGTTAATTGTGAACTCCTGATTTATCCCCCGCCTTCTCCCTTTGGTAACCGTAAGTTGGTTTTCTATGTCTGTGAGTCTATTTCTGTTTGGTAAATAAGTTCATCTGTATCATTTTCTTAGATTCCGTGTATAAGTGATGTCATGATATTTGTCTTTGTCTGACTTACTTCACTTAATAGGATAACCTTTAAATCTCAAGAATATTTTTAATGGGATTTGTGAGCTAGGAAAAAATTTTTGATGGCCTGCACGTTTATAGGCAGTTGATAAGTGTGACTGGACATCTCAATATTTTAATTATGGCAGATTGAGCAAAGCTCTGTAAAAGGTGACAGTTACTCAGCCTGGTCCTGTGGGGAACCCAGTGGTCTGTTACACGTGACTTTTGAGAGGCAAAAAGACACTTGTGCAGAACTGAACCCGAAAAACAATGCAGGAGCCATTCTTTTTGTGTTTCTCTTTCTTAAACTTGGAGGTAACAGAGTCCAAGGGCGAGTCAGAGCCATAATGATATCCCTGCGCCGGTGGTGAGACAGTGTTGCTAAAAGAAGGAAGAAGATACAAAATTGGAAATAACGAGAGAGGAACAGTCACAGTTAGAGACTCCCCAGAATGGAAAGCAGAAAGCTAATTGTAAGGCCTGCAGCCACAAGCGGGCACAGAGAGCACCTCCGCGCTGAGGGCCTCGGGAAGAAATCTTTGGTGATAACAACACAGTCCACAACGGGGACACTTTTATATTTATAGTTTATTCCCTATTATTGCCAGAGGCCTCCAATCCCACATAGTCAAAATCTCCATTCGCCGCTGCCTGCTGGGCATTTAACGAGGGGCCTTGTAACAGGACCCAGAACAAGTATGTATATGACGAAGGAGCCAGGGGCCAGCTGGGCACCGCAGGCTGCCAGGCAGCCAAGTGGAGGAACTGGAGGGAGGCGGAGGGGCACACGGTGACCCTGAGTGCCTCGAGGCATGGCTTCAAAAGGTGTCAACACCAATTAAATTGTCACAGCTCTGTCAGCTTCTGAAAAGTCATCCAGACAGGGACAAGACAGTACATAATCAAAGAGCCGGGATGGGTCCACACTGGACCCAGGACACACGCGCGCCTGGCAATTTGTGGTTCGTAGGTGAGCCCCCAAGTTCAGACGGTGCTTCGAGGTGTGCATCCCCTTCCGCTGGGAGCTCTCCAGGTTTACCGCTGGGGGATCTCGAAAACCTTTATGAGCCGATGGACATCGGTAGCCCCCACAGGTAACCTGCCCCAAATATAACTCGAACTAAAACACGTAGCACTGATTCTGTCCATAGATGCATCAGCTGGTAATTGCCCAGTCTCCTGAGTCGAGCTGAACAGCGACAGAGAAGATACCGGTAACAAACAACGCTGCGGGGAGCTTTCCTTGTCGGCCGGAGGCTCGGCGAATCCACCCCTTCTGGCAACAGGACGTTGTGACAGTAATGAATTTGCAGGGGGCTTGTTTTAAACAGTTACACCAATAAGGAGCTGACTTTGCGTTTCCGATTTGGCCTTGGAGAGTGTTAACGTGGCTTTAAAGAATTTATTGGATCTTGGCAAAGGTACCCTCATCTCAATTCATGAAATGATGTTTCTCTCTCTCTTTCTCTTTCTCTGTCTCTCTCTTTTTCTCTTTTTTTTGCCTACGGGTAACTATGATAGGTATGACCAATTTATTGGATGGTTTTCAAAGTGACAGCAGAGTTGGGGAGGAGAAGAAATGCGTTTCATAGCCAGAGGAAAAAGATCGGGGGAACTGTCAAACTATTTCTCACATATTTTATTGCTAAGTAATTTTCTTGGTCTGCAGAACTTTTTCACTCAAAAGATCAAGAAAAATGCCTGGGGTTTGAGGGAGATGAATTCCTGCTGAAAAGTAGACTCTAATGACATTAAAGTGCCAAGCCTGGTCATTCCAAAAACAAAACAAAACAAAAAAACAAACAAAAAAACCAGAGCACCTCACAAAGATTACTCTTGTCTATATATATATATATATATATATATATATATATATATATATATATATGTGTGTGTGTGTTTTTTTTTTTTTTTTTTTGGAGAGGGAATCTTACCTAATATAACGATTAGAATGTGATCATTGTTTTTGGCTCAAACTATCTGATTGCTCTTGATAAATTTGAAGTTACTCTTGTATTTTGAAGGAAAGATTAACCAGACATAAAATAATGTGGCCAATTATTGGGAATCAGTTTGACACTGTAATTGGTTAGATTATCTATCAGGTACTTTCTTTTAAAAATATAAAAGTAAAAATGAGTCCAGTAGTCACAGGGAGGCAGACAATTGATGGACACATGTATGCAGATTCTCGCATTGATCCCGGGTTAGTCCAGGGGCCCTAGGCGACCCTGCAATAACAGAAAGAAACCTGAGCGCCTGGAGACAGACGCAGTTCCTCACGAGCGTAAATCTTCTGTGGGTCCAGGGGACAACAGGGCACTGTTCCTCCACTTTTTTTTTTTTTGTCTCCACTTGATTTTTGTGTAGCATCTCTTTATCCATATGTGCTTCCAAAATTATCAGGCCAGGGAGGAGGGTCAAGTACCCACAATTAAATGCTTCTGCCTGGAAGTGACACCATCTCTGCTCACATGAAATCAGTCAGAGCAGGTCGCGGGGCCACGCCGGCCTTCCAGGGCGTGAGTACAGCTGTCAGCGAGTCTGAAAGGAGAGGGAACTGGTGCCGTGAAGAGCCCGCCGCGGACCAGTCTCCCGCACATCTGTAATGGGCACTGGGACACGTCCTCCTCTGAGGCACAGGAACTGTCTTAGCCCGTTCCCCGCCTGAGAAAGATGAGGACCCAACAGTGACTTTAGGTCACAGAGGCCACTGTCTCTTTGAGTCCTGGCACGGGTTTCCTTTGGCAGTGCAATCCTCTCAAATGCTTTATGTGCTTCTTGTTTATTTGATTCTGCACAGCTCCACGGACCAATTCCACACCTGCCAGGCTTTCCGAGATTGGTTCCTGGAATAGGTGCTTTCTTACTATTTCCTCTCTCTCGCTCCCTTTCCCTCCCCTCCTTCCCCTCCCCTCCTTCCCCTCTCCACCCCCACCTCCCTCCTTCCACATTTGCGTTTGCGTTTCCCATTAAGTCCATTCAGGTTCTGGGGAGAGTCGCACCGTTGGTCTCTTTGCTATTTGTGTCCGATTGAGAGGGTGGATTGGGCGCTCCCTTTTAATTACATCTTCAGTCTGAGATCCCTAGTCCATTCCCAGAGCTTACCGTGCGTGGTGGTCATGCCCATGAACCGATCCTGGCTGCAAAGCTAGACCTCACTTTTCCTGTCTGGCACAAAGCAGTGTCTGAGAAGCAGTCGCTTTTTCAGACCCTACTGGTCTCCCAATTGCCGTATTCTTCTGTTTACTTTCACTCTTGATTGCAAACCAGTCTATTCTTTTCGGAGATCATCTCTTTTTCTTTTTTGTGCTACCTTGCCCAGTGCAGCTGATGGCCATCGGCAGACGCTCTCATTTTCTATTTAATCTTTCTCCTAGAACAACAAGTTTATTTCTGTCTTATAAATCAGCATAGGTGATAACACAGCCGAAGGATGTGCCACCGCCTATGACTGACTGCCATCTTCCAGCCTCCACGGGAGGTGGCCATCCACACCAGCCCCCCCGCAGGACCCACGCTAAGACTCGCCACATATTTTAGAGTTTTTGTCACGGCAGCGTCTAATCCTAGTATAAAAAGCTGTTTTAGTCAGCATGGATTTGGTTAGGCTGTACCAGTAAACAACCCAAAATTTCAGTGGCTTATGACACAAAGATTGATTTCTCTCTCATGCAAAGTCCACCAGCAGCTCGGAGAACTGTCGGGGCAGCTCAGCTGTCCTCCCCGCTGGGGCTCAGCCTGGTCCTCCCTTAGCCAGGTGGCCTTCCAGTAGCCACACCAGAGAAAAGCTGGGGCACGGGGTTGAGGACCAGTAATTAAAATGCGTCTTCCTGGAGGAGATACACAGAATTTCTGCTGCCCTCCACCTCTAAGGGGCAGGGGTGTCTATTTTGTGTCCCGAAGGGAAGGAGAACTGGGCAGCAGGGAACAGAGGTCACGTCTACGAAATATGCTGGCTCCAGGGCTGATGAAAGGGCACAGGAGCCGAGGGAGCACTTCCTGACTTCCTAGTTCTGTGAGCACTTTATTTTCTACATTTTTAGAATCACTTGTTATAACCTTACTAGCCCTTTTCCATACTTCAGATGCAGGTTTTAATAATAAATAGAAATCAAAGGCTGGAAATTCACGGGTTTTTTTCATAAGAGGGCAAGGCTTCTGTTTGCTCATTAGCCTTTGCCCACTTGGGGCCCTGTTCCTCATTCACCGCGCCCTGTCCCAGCTCACTGCCGGCACGCTGGGTTCAACAGGTGGGCAAAATCTCTGGGAGTTTTGTTTGGAATGACATCACTGGATCCCAAGCCAGGACCAAACCTAGAAATGATCTTTGATCCTCGAGCACAAGGAAGATCTCGTTTCCATTTCTTACTGGCTCTCCGGGGTCTTCTGCCCAAGTAGATTTGAAATTGACTTTCTTCGGAAGAAAAGCGTTTCTCATTTTCTGCTTTTTGTTACTTTTTAATTATTATTTTTGCCTCTCAGACCCCACCCCTCATTGGATAGAAAGGCAATCAAAAACACCTGTAGAAAAATACAACGTTTTCTCGATGAGCCCATTCTTGCGTTCTGCATACATTTTACTCTTCTCCAGGCAAAAACACTGATATAATAATAGAAACAGAATGACAATAACACCTACGTAGAGTCCTTTTTGTTGCTGCTGTAGGTTCTGTTTAAAAGTAAACTGATGGCATGTGACAATGCAGGTTTTGTTTGAAAATAATATTTCCTAAATAATGAGTGGAGCCTCACTGTTCCCATGGTCAAAAAAATGGAAAACTCAACACTTTCAAATTCACTGTAAGTTTTGCAAAGTGACATTTTATATCAATACTTGCCGAAGACCAGGACAACAGACCTGAGATGCTCAGTGGAGGAAAAGCCTGAGAGTCACAGTGGATGTATATCTGTCGTTCTACCTCCTTGAGTGCACTGTCTGTTGTTTCCTCCGTCCCACCAAAGACGCCTTTTTTCATTTTACCTTATCTGTGTTTCATTTCGATATGCACAGCAGCACAGCCAGACAAGCACCTAATTGGCAGAGCACAAATGTAAAGAAAACGGCATTGCTTGGTGTCTTAGAAAGAAGCTATGAACATAATGTGCTGTCACCTGCACTGCCAGGCACTTGCTTGTCAAGGCTTGTGTGTCTTGCATGGACTCAGTTTATATTTTTAAGAGTTTTCTGTCTCAAAACTTACACAAACAAACAAACAAATATAAATGCAGACCAGTTTTACAAGTTTTTTAAGTAAAACCCAAATAATCCATAAATTTTTTGTGTTTCCTCTAAAATTCTTATTGGCTTATCCTCATAAATTGCCTTATTCTCATAAATCTATCAAGTTCTACCCACCTCTTTATGATTATCCATGCCTTAGGTCCAGAAGACATGAGCGTCTGTTAGAAAAAGTCTATATTGCTTATTGACAATTATCAGAGTTACTTTGTTCCTTTTTCCTGTTTTTTTTTTTTCTTGCTACAAGGACCAGCTTGTATTCAAAGGACCCTTTCATTGCAAGTGTTAGTAAACCAATTCAGATGCTTGTTAGCAAAAAATGTAGTTTATCAAGTCCTGTGATCAAAAAATACAGAGACAGATTCAGATGCGGTTTGATCCAGGAGCTCCAACTACGTAATCATCTCTTCCTCTTTCTTTTCCTATTCCTCTCTAGTTGCCTTTCCTCTCTTGTTAGTCTGCTCTTCGGCTTCATTCATGGTTCCTTCTGTGGTGGCTGCAAGAAGTTGAAAAGCTCTAGGCTTACGTCATCTCAAGTTTGGAAATCTGATTAGAAAGTTCTATTAACTTCCCAAATAGTTAAAAGAAAGTCTTAGGATTGATTTTGATTTATTGGATCTGGGCTGTTGGATCTGCATCCATGCACCAACCGCCATGGCCAGGAGAGGGCGTACTCCTGAACTAGACCTGGGTTACAGGGCCATCTCTGGAGTCCGGGGACTGGGTTCAAATCCTCCCTGAGTCCCATGGACCCAGGAATGAAAGATAGGAGTTAGCTGATGGCAAACCTCAATGCAATGATCAAAAAGAAGAGGTTAGGGCGGGCAGAGGGCAATGCTGTGTACTAGGGAGCTCGCCCGCCCGCAGCAGCAGGCACAGCTTTGCGGCTCTGCGCACTGACACGTGGTAAGGGTGCTTGGTGGAGCCCTGGTGGAGTCCTGCTTTCCAGAGCTGGGATAGTTGCAGAAACTGCGCAAGCGCTCCATTCAAATGGTTGTTAGTTCTGTTTACAGAAGTTCAGTTTCCAATCAAGCAGGAAGATCAGAAGTAAAAAGAAGGGGACAGACTCTTCAGACTGGCTGGGTTGTGCTGAAGAAGAGAACTAGTGGTGTTGGCGGGTTGGGTTGAGGTTGAAACAATGTTTGTGGAGAAACTCTGAGTACCTGATCATCGACTTCTTTTTTTTTTTTTTTTTTTCCCGCTTCCAAGTCCTTGAGAATTTTATGTAGACAATGTTTCTCCACAAACACCTAATAAAAATGGGGACTAGGAAAGAGAGGCAGAGAATTGTACGTAGATTATTGAGCTGCCGCCTGGCTTTTTATCGAACTCGCACTCAGATATTCCATAGGCTGCCTTGATGTCTTTTCGTTCTTGTGAAAGTAAGATGCTGCTTGTTTTAATGACTGCTGAAGACAGGCTTGTTTTTGAAGCCAGTAAGAGTTGTGAATCCTTTAAGCTGAATCTTGCGTCTTTGAAACAATTAGATGATTTGCTTAGTTCAGTTTGCCATTGGCTGTTTGCATGAACTTGAGGATTATAAAGAGACTTAGAAATAACAAACCGAAGAAAGTTTTCAGAGCTGTCAGCTCCCTTCCTTCATGCAAAAGAACAATTATTCAGCATTAAACCATACTTTTTCGGTGTAGAATGACTGATCCCACAAACTGTGTCGAAGGAGAATGTAAGTGGTATGCATCCTGGGTGAGGCTTGGTGTTTTAATGAGATGAAAAGTGGTTATTATTTCTTTGAAGACATATCCTAACAAAACGTGTGTGTTGACTAAATCTCTGAACCATCTGATGATGGCTCATCACTCCTTTCAGGATAAAGATATCAGTTTATATAAACAAATTGAACACTCAAATCTAGGGTTTTATTTTATTTTATTTTTATTTATTTATTTTATTGATGTACAGTTGATTTACCATGTTGTATTAGTTTCTGGCGTACAGCATAGTGATTCAGTAATACACATACACCTACATATGTACATACTCTGTTTTTATTATAAACCCTAGGATTTTACTTTACTTTTTTAATTTTTAATTTTTTTTTTTTTTTTTAGTGGAATCCATTAAATTGAACTCAGGACCTTGTGCAGGCCAAGCAGGTGCTCTACCACTGAGCCCTTACCCCCTCCCCAAAGCCTAGGACTTTAAAAAGAACCCCAGCGCCTAACATTGAAGTGGGACATTGGGTACAGTCAGAGTGTATTTGTTGAATGAATATATTTTTAGTAGAGTTTGACTGAGTGATCGAGAAAGGTTACACTCAAGGTGTAATCAAAGTGGTGGAGTCAGAGAGTGGGAGGGTTTGGTCACGGAGCTGCTTGAAGAATGAACTGGAGTGAGGCCTGCTGGCTGGGCAAGCGGATGGAGGAGGGAAGGCGGGCGTCAGGAAGGAGGGAGGTCTGGAACGGAAGGAACCACCCATCAGCCTGCGATGCCCTGAGAACCCCCGGAATCCAGCGGCCGCAGAGCTGGGAAGTAGAGGAGGCAGTGCTGGGGGCCAGTTCAACCTGGTGCCGCAGGACCCGGACTCCCCGAGAGCCTTGCCGGCCGGCGTGGCCCACGTTTTGTCTCTTACAGGGGTTAATAACCACACGTGTGTGTTGACCGAATCTCTGAACCATTTGATGATAGCTCATCACGCCTTTCTAAGAGCCTCACTGATGCGTCCGGGTTAGGACAGAGTGGAGTCTCACCCCTCAGCTCGGAGGAACAAGCGGCTTCTGTCCTCCGCGATGTCCTTGGGCCCGTGGTGCTCCGGGGCCACCGCCTCCGGGGATGCTGCCTCCGGGGTTGCCGCCGCCTCCGGGGATGCTGTGCGCTTTGCCCGGATCCCTCCGCCCCGTGCCCAGCTCCCAGAGCCATACTCCTTTCTGGAGACAAGGCAGATGCCTCCTTCTCCACAAAGGCTTTGCTAATGCCGACTGCTTCTCTAGCTTGCTCCCAGGGAAGACATCTTCTTTCTCAGTTGTGGTTTTAAAATGCTTCCTTTTTCATTTTCAGCATTTCTCACTTCTCTTTTGAAGTTTAATTTTATATATGCGTATGTCTCTGTATGTATTCACATAGGTCCATACTACATAAAATATGTGTGTGCAGGTATGTATGTAAATCTCATTAGTAAATTTAAGAGCCTAGACCACAGGGGCTGCTATTTATATATTTTATTAATTTCTTCCAGTGGCATCCAGCACAGCGGTTTGTGCTTGGTGGTCTAGCTGGGAGGGGCAGGCACCATGTGACGGAGAGACAGTGTGGACAGTGCTTTCTGCAGACTGATTTTCTTCAGGGAGCTCATCAACTTAAAAGAACCATTTCGAGCTTCTCAGAATGACATGTGACTTGAGAAATAGATCAACTAGCACGGTGATTTTCAAGTGACTCCTGAGTAGCGGTTAGGGCAAAATTGTGAACCTTTATGGACCACTTTTAAAACTGCAAACTCTTGAAAGAGTTTGCTTGAAAGAAAGGGCTAACTTGGGTGAGAATTTGGCCAAACGCAATGGAAAAAGTCTAAAGTCAATCTATTGATTTTCCGGAACTGTTAGCTGACCTTTGAAAATCATGGTGAATCTAGTGTGATTGTTTCTGGATGAATTTGTAAAAATCCCATCTCCTCCAATGTCTGCATCTCAAATGTTATTGCACATGGCCCACATCATCTTAGATTACTGAAGTTCATCCCGTATTTTATTTTTGAAGCCTGGAGGTATATTTCAGTCTCCCTGCTGGTGCCAGGAGAAAACGCTTTGGCAGTAACATTCAGTGGAAAATCCATTCTCGGATGTGCGGGGTCGCAGCCGGCACCCAGAGCACGTGTGAATTTAACAGACAGGTTTAGTGGGCTGGTTGGCAGCAGAGCTTAAGACGCTGAACTCAGTAGTTTCACAGACGCTGACGTTATTCGACTTCTGGTAAAAGGCATTGCCTGTGTTGAAAGTCTGGGCCGGTTTTAACCACGTACGGTAAATGAGGCTCTTGAAGCCTCGGCAGTTCTGCATAATCATAACCATATTCTCCGAATCCTTGGAAAATTTTATCAGAAGGAAAACATGATTCAAGATGTTTAGCTATGCTCAGCTTACAAAACAATGCCATAGATTCTAGGAATCGCAGTCGAGAGAGTGAAGTATTTACCACTTTACCGTTTAAAAAATGTATTTTACTTTCAGTTGATTTTTGAAAAGAGGTCTTTTTGGACCACAAGTGGTCACAGTCCTGTATGATAGTTAAGCACTGTTACTGGTCCTGCTGACGGGCAGATTTCCAGAACACGCCATCAGCGTCCCCCTTTCCTTCGTCCGTCCTCCCTTCATCTCCTGAGTGTGGTCTTCATCTTCTGATAGTCCTACTCTGGCCCGAATCAATGACACTTGACATTCCTGAATATTAATTCTGTCGGAGCTCTTGAAAAGCAAAGCAGTTGTTTTGACATTTTAATCTTTTTTTTTTCTCTTTCCCTTTCTTTGTTTGCTTCTCTTTTTTATTTTTTCATTTGTTTCTTCCTTCTTTCTTTATAGCTTGAGATCTGTGATATTCTTTATAGCTTGATTTCTTTAGGATTTCAGGGAATTTACTGTATTAAAAACATTTGTGTTTTCAGGTAGGAGAAAATTTGGACCTAATTGCAATAAAAAAAATCATAAAAATCAACATTTGCTTCTAGAACATTATTTATTGCATATATAAATATACATATATATGAATGTTTTAATTTCCATAGGACCTGGGGTTGGAGAGGACACACAAGCTTTCCTTCGATGTTTGAATCCTTCTGTACAAGAGTTTCTCCTTTTCTACCACAGGTTACTAATCCAGCCTCGTCCGGACCATCTCCAGTGTGACGGCAATTTCTCTCCATCTCTTTGCTCCACAAGAAGGACCTTCTGCTCTTATTTTGAGGCTCAATTTGTTTTTTCATCTGTCTTCTGCCTTCCCATCCTACTTTCCTCTTTTTTCCGCTTGTGGCCATTTAGAAAAGGCAAACTCTTTTTCTTTTTCCCCCAGTAGCATTACTTCTTTTTAAAATTGAAGTATAGTCGGTTTACAATGTTGTGTTAGTTTCTGATGTACAGCACAGTGATTCAGTTGCACACATATATTCCTTTTCATATTCTTTTTCATTATAGGCCATTACAAAGTATTGAATATAGTATTCTCTGTGCTAGACAGACTTTTGTTTTTAAATAGGAAAGCACTTCAGATATTTTAAATATAGTTTCATAAAGTATCCTAGAAGGGTACACAAAATCGGTTAAAAATGACCACTTTATGAAATGGGACAAAGAATGGGGAGTAGACAGAGAGAAGACAGAAATTAGTACTCACTGGATTTAAAGCACAGACACAGCTATATTTTTAATTTAACTTAATTGTAATAAATGCTATTATTTTAAAAGAACTTACGTCCTCTGACTCTCTTTTTCAAAAATTTAAGTGCTTACAGATTTCCATCTTTTCCTCATATAATAATAATTTTGAATACCTGCTGATTCTTTTTTATTTTCTCCACTGGTGCTCCTACTTTCTTTTGAAATGTATTTGAGGTGGCAGCCAGAATGGAACCAAAATGGTACACATTTCTTGGATGGTGATTCAGTTGTGAGAATGTGTATAGATCTCTGTGCATTGATTCATACGTTCAAATCAGGTAGCATTTCACAGACAACCCTTAGCGTGGGACAGTGGAGCTATCCAATCTTAATAGATGTGGAGAAGAAATTATGACAGCTACTAAAAATGGAACAAAAAAGGATTTTAATAGAAAAAAATGCCTTAACAATATGTCATTTTCTATTCAGGATGGAAATGATATGATCTTGATTTTGAGGCTGTGGGTCTTACCAAATTTTCTCGACTGAATGGAGAAAAAAAAAATCTAGCAAATTATTCTTCAAAACTTAACAGGACAAAAATACAGAAAATATGCATTTAAAGATGTATTTGTTTTCAAATGCATGATTTTTGTGGTGGCTGTTAATAAAAAATCTACTTTCCTTGAGAAACATCTTGCCTGTTTTAATTTTTGAATTTGACTAATTAAACATTTTTTCTTTTCAGTGATGTTGAGATATTCAAAACAGCAGCATCTTAAAGGGCCAAGAATTGCTCCCCCATCAAAAAAAAAAAAAAAAAAAAAAAAAGACCAATGTTTTACGGTGAAATTATGGCAAATGCAGAGTATATGTGACAGCAGTATGAGGATGCCGCAGTCTTCCTGAAGGTGGAGAGCACTGCACTGTGTCATCTCTGGCGGGGAGTTCGGCACGTTCTCAGGGGTGATGACACGGCAGCCAGCGAGGGCCCGGGAACGGAGCGGGGCAGGCAGGATGCTGCGGGGCAGGACTTGTGCTCCTTGCTGACCCTGTGAGTCAGTCCTCTGAGTCAGCGCATGACAAGTTGATGTGGAATCCCATGAGCAAGGCTCGTGGAATGGACTCGGCCTCGGGGACATTCGTGGATGAGGGAGTTCTGCATCCTGAGTCGCTCAGGTTCTTACACTGAGCCCCTGCAGCTGTGTGTCAGCTGACCTCCCTGTGCCGTTTCTCCATCTGTGAAGGGAGGAGATCAAACTCCATCCATAGGACGTTTTCTGTTTTTGCCCTTTTGCAATTATGGGGAATCACAGTGGAAATCTGAAAGGCGACACCCAGGAGGAAAACCAAATAAAAACACTCACAAAGTGCAATGCCAGCAAGCCTCTGGGTTCTCGAAGTTTCACAAAAATATGAGTAACTATTGTTCCTAGCTGATTTCTTCTTCTTCTCATAGTGGGGACGACGCAGTCATGAAGTGAGAGGTTTAAAGGGATTCGACCTGAGAGGAGCTCTGCCAACAGTGGGAGCCCAGACCATCGCCGTCTCCCTTTCACTCTCATAAATCTGACATCGACTGGTCCTGACTTGCAAAATTTCTCTTTTCTTTCAGTTTCTGCAGAAAAATGTAGACAGAAGAGCTAAACATGATCTGTCTGCAGATATTCATGATTGAAAATGAATGAAAGTAGTTTTAAATATCCAATCATTTAACCTGTTGGTTTTTAAAATAGTTCAAAATTTCCACAGAACTCAGTCAATATTTTAAATCCATATAGGATTGCGGGGCATTGATTCTTAATGTGTGCTTTAAAATGTGCAATATTTTCTGTTCAATTTAGTGTTTCTACAGTCTTAGTGTCCATGTTAGAGTGAAAACTGATATACATTATGCATGGAAGGTGTAAATATCCAAAGAGTTGACTATGGAACCAACAGCTAGCTTCTTCCATTATGATTCAAATCTAGTTTCCTTCAAAGTAAAACGCTTCAGAATAGAGCTATTCTTACTTAAACTGGGAAGGTACTTATTCTTGCGGCAGAATTCTATGGGTGTAGAAATATTTCAGGAAAAAATAAAACAAGTTTTTCTTTTTAAAGGATAAAACGTAACTTTTTTTTTTAAAGTGGAGGGACTGGGGATTGAACCCAGGATCTTGTGCATGCTAAGCATGTGCTCCACCACGGAGCTATACCCCACCCCAAAAATAAAACACATTTTGAGATTCTTAGGATATAATCTTTTCTATTGTCAAATTAAAGTCACTGGTAACTAGCAAGTTAAATTTTTGAGGCCAGATTTATGAAGCATGGGAGGAGAATCTGTTTTCTGGAGAAATCTCATGAAAAATTTGAGAGTTGTGGAATTATGCTGATTAGGAAAGAATGTTCAAATAAATAGAGAATTAAAAGAGTGATTTTATAGCACAGGGAAATATATTCAAGATCTTGTAGTAGCTCCAATGAAAAAGAATATGAGAACGAATACATGCATGTTCATGTATGACTGAAAAGCTGTGCTGTGCACCAGAAACCCACACAACATTGTAAACTGTCCATGACTCAGTAAAAAGAAAAGAGTGATCTGACAGCCGGTGGACAATGATGCTTGCTTGTATATGGGGGGACAGTCTTTGGAATTAAAATTAGTTCCTTCGTGCAATCTGCATCTTAGAAGAAAAACCCTAATTTTGGGACTTGGGGCCAAAGAGGAGTGTGATGTCAGAGCAATAGAACTGAGTTTATCGTTTTGTCTTTTTAGTGAATTCTTCTCACAGCAGGGACTATTTGGAAGTAATCGTGGGGACGTTGCTGTGGCTTGGTTTACGTCAGGCCTGACTCCGCAGTTGAAATGAGGCGGGCAAGCTCCCGAGACTGGACACTCCCTTAGGCCGTGAGAGCTTCCTGGCTTTATGCTGGCCAGAAATAACAGCACAGAGTGTTTTTATAATAACCCCACTTTTGGGTAAAAACAGGAAAGGGAGAGGCATGTTAAAATTAAATATTTTATAAGATGAACAGACCCAAAAGAAAATAGAGTCGTTTCCTTTCAGTTGGAGGAAAATTAAAATTGAGTCTGATTATCCAAATTATTTTCTTGCCTGTTTTGGAAAAAGTATCCTGAAACACCCTTCAAAGATGATCAGATTTCCGTTCTTTTTTTCTCTCTGAACCTGGACTCCCAAGCCCAAGTGACGGTATTTAACTCAGCACTCGGCCCTGCTTGGAACACCCACCTGGTTGGAAAGACACACCGCGGGCTGCCGATGTCAGTTCTCGGGATCAGAGCCCGTGTTTTGCGTACTCGGGGGTGCTCCCGTATTGCTTAGCACTGAAGCAGGTTCCTGGTGCCCGTTTGGTTTCACCATGTCTCCGCAGCAGCAATCAGCATTTACCACGTATGTTTTACTTAGCATTCACTGCGTGTGTTATTCTGAAGTCCTAACTCTCATACTTCCTAAATGACGGAAAGAAGCCAGCCCCTATTGTTAATAAATACAATTATCATTCCGCAGACTGTGAAAGGGACGGCGTTACTAGCTAAATGGACTCTCAGGAAAGCGCAGACCATCCTTCGCCTTTCCTTTCGGGGCCTGTTCTCGGGGGCCTGTTCTCGGGGCGGACAATACACGCATTTCCTGTGTCTGGCCGTCAATGCTGTTTCCCTCCGTTCCTTTTGAAACAGCATCCATTTTTCTTCTGACACGACTGTTACCCTTTCCAGCGTGGCAACCTCAGGCGAGCAGCAGACATCAGTAAATGCTATGCTTTTTCTTTAAGGCTTTTCAAATTTTTAATTAAAAAGCCAAGCTCTCGCTGATCACCTGCAGGAGTGCGCCTCTCCATGGTTACCTGCCACTCAGGGCGCCCGGCGCTGAGGAATGCTGAGGAGCGCGGAGGCCGGAGCCGAGCGGGCGCCGCTGGGGGCGCCGTCCTGCCTCCTCGGACGCACGTGCGCGCATAAAGGGAGGCGGGGCGCGGGGGCTGCGCCTTCCACCTGCCATTTCCCCCTCCTGGCTCCGCAGTGATGATCAAGATGTACCCTGGATACCGTGTCAGCACTGGGGGAAGAAAAAGTTTTCTCTAGCCGCAGGAGAATGAACTGCAGCACCGGTTTGACGGTCACCTCGATGACGCTGATCCGTTTAAGCTGTAGATAAGCGTCACGATGGTCACAGGTGTGTGTTTGGGGGAGACAACCTTTTCTGTGAAGGAGGGTGGCGTCTGAACCCAGACAGCAGACCTTACAGGGGAGCTTCGTGGTTATCTTTTTGGAGAATGAAAGAGAAAGTTCTTGGCCCTGTGATGTCTCCCAGACACGTGACCACTGGCCTTTAGGCAATTTGGAAGAGAAAATAAAATTCAGTGGATAAAATCTTAGACCTTCATTTCTAATGAAAGAAAAACAAACAAACAAACAAACAAACAAAAAAAAAAAAACAAAAAAAAAACAAAACCTAAGACAATCGTGTTTCCAAGGGGTTTTATCTTCTCTTCAACTCAGCTCTGAAGGTTAACGTTGGAAAAAAAAATAGTTGTGAAAACAAAAGACACCTGGCACAGCAGAACCATAACCCCCGCGTCGGGGCGAAGCTGTTCTTTACTGCAAGCTTCCTAACCTCAGGGTTTTTTTCTAAACTGAAGATAGTGTTCTGTATAATCGTGGAATCACCATGTTTTTGAGCTTCGGCGACCTTTGATAGAACATACCCAACTCGGAAAGTGAGACGTGGAGAAGCTGTCTCTAGCTCCAACCACACAGTGAATGGTGAATGAAGCTGGGAGTAGAACCCAGGGCCTGGACCCCAAGTTTCTCATTTGGAACAAACAGTTCAAGGCAGTAGATAAAGTACTTGATTGCAAGATGGGTCGTGCACACGGCAGAGTGCACAGGTCAGAGGATTCCGTCCTGTGCTTGGTTATGATGCAGCATCTGCAGCACTTAAATCGTGCCTGGTGGCTCCCCGCCTCCATGTATTTGTTGAATGAATAAATGAATGGCCACATTCTTATATGATTTGAATATTTCAGTTTACTTTCAAATATTTAAAATGCTGGACCACCCAATAAGATAATTCTGCACCTTTTTATTTTGGCTCATGCTGGGTGTGCCTCAGTCTAGAGGTTTAATTGGATGTGGTGACTTTGACAAATGTCTGGTAATAACGGGGAACCACTGTTATCCTAACTTACTGAGCCATGTGTTATAGACTAGTTACCTTATCCTTCAGAGAAGCAATTACGACACACTTAAGCAATATTCATAGAAAGCCCAACATATAAGAATCAAAGGAAAAAAATGAAAACAAAAATATAGCCCCACTGAGTAAGTAGCTACCCTATTCCAGGCACGTACATTTATGCAATTCCTACAACACATCCATAATTTGAAACTGTCTGCGTGTTTTAGAGATGAGGAAACCAAGTTTCAGAATGTGTTAAGTAATTTTCTCAAGGCCATAAAACCAGTAAGTGAATGAGCTAGGGTTTGAACCCAGTTTTCCTACAAACTCCGCTCTTTGCAAAACACTATGTTTCATTACAGCCTCCAACCACAGTCTCCTAATCTCTTTAACATGGAAGTCCACACACTTCAAAATCAGTCCTCTTCAGTGACCTGATGGAATGATGGTCATTTGCATCACTGTGTGGGCAACATTGTCTGTAAAGTGTGACTCTTCCAGCTACTGACATCCTACTTTGGTTGGGGTAATCGAGGAAGACTTCCTGAGGGGGTGACCTTAGAGCTGAGGCCCAAAGAAAGAACAAGGGCCAACCAGGCTGGCATCTTGGAGAAAAGGCAGAAGGAGCAGGTGCAAAGTCCCTGGGAAAAAAATAAGCTTCTTGTGTGAAAATTTGATGGAGGACCCCAGTACCTGGAGTGAAGCGGACGGGAAACGACAGACGTAGAAGATGACGTCACAGGAAGGGAGGAGGCATTCAGCTCTTACAGAATCTTGTAGGCAAAGTACGGAATTAAGAGTGTCTTTAATCACAGTGGGAAGAAACTCTACAGTTTTAAGAAGAAATGGTCTGTGATACCATTTATGCTTTAAAGAGGTCACAGAGAGGATAATGCACCGAGGGGAGCGGGAGGGAAGGCGGGGGATAGTTGAAGAGTTAGGCCGCTTAATTTGTGGACACTCAGTGAACGCCTCACTGGGACAGAAAGCAATAATATAACCTTATGTGAAATATGGCCACTATTTTAAACTAAAAAAATAAATAACAAAAAACGCCAGAGTCACAGTTCATAGTAAGGTATATATCAGAGTGCCATTCAAGAAACAACATACGTTTAGAAGAGAAACGATTTTAAACAGCTCTGAGATTTCTTCTTCAGATCATTTGGATAGGCTATAGGAGGGGAAAAAAAGAAAGAAAGAAAAAGAAAAGCCATAATGAAGAGCATGTCAGATTGAGTGTTTGCCACACCTTCTCCCACGTGGTAAGTGAGAAGTCACGTCTCGCCCAACCTGCGCCGTTCTCCCGAGCGGGATGCCGCGGCGAGCCCAGCCTTTCCCACCCCCTTGACTCTTTCTCTTTCAGGCTGAAGTAAAAACATGTAAAAATAAAATTTGATTTTGGGTAAAAAGAAACTGACCACAGCATAAGAGCCTGAAAGATAATCATTATTAGAAATACTCCGGTTTTGCTGCGCCTTTATTTACAGTTTGTAAATGACGCTGTGTTTGTGAGTGTGAGTGTGTGTGCGTGTGTGTGTGTGTGTGAGTATAAAGGCTTTTTCTTCTCTTCCAGTAACAGCTGCCCTTTGTTTTCTTAGACACAGTGTGTGGGATTTTTAACCTCTTTATTGAACACGAGCATCAACACATATAATGTTGATTAATAACCCAAAATACCAGAAATTTAAGTTTGTTCTAAAATCGGTGAGAGGTCTTTTGCTGAACTGACTTATGAAGACTTTTTCTGTCAGCACTTCAGTTTCCCACCTTGCCTTTTGCCCAGAATTGCTCAGCAATCCCTCATGTTCATTCTCTTCCCTAACTTACCATTCTTTCTTTCCTTTTGCCTTTAAAACATAAATACTGCATTTCTACTGTATTCATTTTTCCTTTTCAATACTTTGCTTGTAACTATTCTTTATGGTTTTTTTTTTTTTTTTTTTTTTTTTTTTTTTTACCTATTTTCAACCTTCCTCCAATCTCCTCAAATCCAGAAATACACTGGGGGGAAGAGGGGTGCAGGAAGAGATGTCTCTGGTAGAGTGACATGAATAAATGTCACCTGAACATGTTTGCTTTCTCTTTTCTTATGATTCAGATGTTGGGACTTCAGGCTGGGGGACGCACAACCCCAGAGTTCATGGCGTTTCTTCCGGGCACAGCGTGGACAGAGCATCAGGTTGTTCCCCCTTCAAGGTGTCCACACAATCATTTACATATTTTACTTCAGTGTTGAGTATCCCTAATCCCTTCCCTAACTTCCAAGAACCAGGTCTCTGATTTGCTCTATCATGAAGCACTAAGAACCAATGAAGTAAGGGGTACTCCTGTGGATGAAAAGGCTGGAAGTCACGAGTGCTACTGAGAAATTAACCCAAGGCTGTTGGGAGAAATGGGGCAACGATTTCTGGTTTCTGAAATCAACAACGTTTAATCTAACCATGAGTTGTCTCCATGCATTCCATCCCCATTATGTCTGAAGTAAAGAAAAAGTAAATAATTCTCCAAATAAAATATCTGGGAGCTTGCTCATTTTGCTTGCCATTTTTCTTTTGGCGTTGAAAATGGCGGGGATGCTGAGCGGCAGAGCGCGGCTTTCCCTTGACAGCATGTGTCGTAATAGTGAGGGTTACCCTTCTACTTTCCCGTATGTGTCCAGGGACAATGTGGCTAAGCTTTGGCCAGTGAGGTGCAAACAGATGTGTCGTGTGCTTTGAGGGGGGGAGGCAAGTTGTTCCCTTCCCCTTTGCCTCTTCCTGCTGGCAGGGATGTGAACCTAGGGGTGCACCTTCTTGGACCATATGAATGGCGCCGACCCCCCAGGAACTGCAGAACATCATGAGAGGACAGGGGCCGAGCTCTTGTGGTTTTTTGGACCAGAGCCATGAAGTCACTCAGACTCGTATGAGGGATAAATACTCCACCCTGTGTCTCTGTCGCACACATATCAGCTTATATCCTATGTAAATAGAGTATCAAAATATCCTGTTGAAACAATGTAATATTCAGACAAGTCAATTTTTGAGATTAGGTAGGAAAAAAGCCTGTAAAATGTTAAGTTAAGTCTTAGCAATTTGCGTGAGCAGCCCCGCTTACACTGTGTTGACTTTGTTACGTATGAGAGCTGACTTCTATTTCGGTGAATGAGGAATGTCTCATCTTAGCGATCCTTACTGGTGAGTTTACCCTGCACAGCATAGAAATCGACACACTGAACCAAACGAATTGTTCTAGGTGACAATACTCTCATTAGAATCACACATTTCAATACAGAAATCAGAAGCGTGTTTGAAATAGTGATTTTTGTAGTGTCTTCTGAAGTTCCTCACCTTTTGGAAGATGAAATAGAGCTGATATTTGAGATTGCTAAGGGGTAGACCCCAGACCTTCCTGAATCTCTTAATTTTGGGATATGATTTCTACATAAAGCATAAAACAAGAATGGCCAAAAATATTAAGTAGCCGTTCTAGACCCTTAATGAAGATAAGGTGCACATGAGGATGGAGAGAGAGTAGAGCCAGGAGGTGCTGTAGGAGCCGGTCGGCACGCTGGCTGGTTCAGTCACCCATCCCACACGTCGTACTCACACAGCATCGAAGTGATCGAACTCGTGCTGTAGAAAAGCCACACATGGCTTCATGTCAACGACTTAAGAAGTTTCTTGAGAATTAAAGCCTCAAATCTTAGATCTGTGAATGCCCAGGGTCTGCAGGATGGCATTGACTGCTTTGCTCTGTTTGACTCTCTGGGGGGCCCCTTATGACAGGTGCTACCTAACAAGCCTTTAGTGATGAAGCCAGGGACACCAGGAAACATGGGGCCGGAAACGGCTCGGTTCATGTAGTAACAGACGCCTGTGGCAGCAGTGGGTTGTAAGGGTCGGGTCTGTCCGAGAGCACCCGTGTGATTTCCTGGTTTGTGGCTCACACCCTGAAGAGGTCCTGCTTGGCAGTATTCAGGGCTACAGGCTGATCATGCAAACTGAAGAGTCTCTGGGTAAACACTGTGCTTACATCCTTGGTGACTCTGGGAGCACACTTGCCAGTTGTAGCTGCTCATTGGAATCCTCAGATAATGGCCAGAAAACCATCGTGGGTGAGGATCAGTCAGCGGCAGCAACGGAGGAAACCCAAGCTAAGAACTGCTCCGTGTCAACCGAAGGGCCCCAAGTAGGATCATGTGTGAAAGAAGTCTTTCGAGGGGGACCGGCATCGGTCTCCTTTACTGAGTCCTTACCCAGGTTCAAAGGCTTGCTAAGTACTTTCTATGGATTATCTCATTGAAGCTTTAAAGTAATCAAATGGCATAGTCACCATTATTTTCTTTTTTCCCACCATTATTGATTTAAAAAGGAAGCAGACTTAGCGAGTTTAAGGACATTGCCCCAAATCACATAATCAATCACCGACAACGCCAAGACGCAAATCCTACTTTGTCTTATTCCAAAGTTCACGCTCTTGATAGGAAGTGTCAATCTACTTATTAACAGAACAAATAACCGTATTCCATTTATTATAAGAAATGGAGTCAACGTGATGTACATTTTCACGACACAGTGGCTTGGTGTCTTGTCCAGGAAGGTCTTTCCTAAACAAGTAGTTGAATCTATTTAGTATATATGGCCCCTCCTGAAACGTCCGTTTTCCAAAGATTTTACTCCTGTTATGGAAGCTTCTGGCAAAATGCACTTGGTCGCCCAAACACGTCGCACAGTATCCCGGTGGGCTTTGCTGTTCCTGTGGAGATTCTGGGACACTCTTGTCAGCGCTGCTTCCATCAGGGGACCCTCTCAGGCTCGGACAGCTGTGCGATGCCATTGGGTGACTGCAGGTGTCTGGAAGAGAAGAAAGTGCAACTGGTTTCCTCTTCGCCCCTAATTGGACCAACATATCAATGATCAGAAGTTAAATCCACATTCGAGAAATAGTTAAACTTTGGAATTGAAATCTTATCTCTGGAAGTTGAAATAGTATAGCCACATCAATGTTTAAGGTAGGGTATACGTTTGTGGGGTTGAAAGGTTTAAAAAAGAAACGAAGTTGGAGAAAGGGAAGAGGAATGTTCACTTTATAGGACATTATGGCGCATGAGTTACTCTGCAAACACGTGGGAGAATAAGACGGGACATTTTGGATTTCCCTCAGGAACTCCTTACTGATGACAAACCATTGAAAATACAGTCAAAATGGTGTCAGTGTGGCATATAGTTGCCTCTTTCAACCATTTCTAGAAACTCAGATTGATTTATATAAATAAGCCAAATAGAAGACTTTGGCTTATAAGTGAAAAGTAACTCAGTTAAAAATGTTTGTCTCAGTGGAAATTAGGTAGAACACCTCTTTTACAGAGACTATTTTTATTAAGTATTTGATAAATAAAATAAGATGTGACAGTCTTACATTTACACGTGGCTAAAGTTGGGAATAACATGCAGTCATTAAGATAATACCTTAAAAGAATATTTATTAGTATAAAATTTAGGAAGTATGATTAAGGGGGAACAATTGTAAGATATTATTTAAATGTGAAATGTGGACATTATGATTCCATTCATAACATCTCTCCAGCTGTCAAGAATAATATAGAAAAAAAAAGGAAGTATTTATTATACAGGAAAATGTATCATTTTATTCTGGATGGTGTTTTCCAAATTTTGCAAAGTTTCTACAATAAACATTTGTCTCCTAACAGAAACATTTTATAAAACTAAAATTAAAACAAATGTTTCCTAAGACAATACTTAGATGAGACAGTGGCGAAAGAATCCACCTTCTCTTGGAGGAAGTTTCAAGGCCAAGGACAAGGGGTCCGTGGGGCTGAGGGGGACGGTGGCTGGACTGGGACTGAGGAGGTGACTTGGTGTGGTTAGGAGATTGGTTACACACAGAGGGGTTGAGCAAATAAGCAATGTATTGGGTCTTTCTAATGATTATATTTGGCTTCTGCATCTTTGGCAGAAATGGGACAGAACTGACACCGAGTTCTCACTGCATCCGTCTGGGGCTCATAAATTTCACTCACGGTGATGCTAACTTTGATCACTTGATTAAAGTGGGCCTTTCAGCCTCCTTCGCAGTAAAGTTTATTCTCCTCTTAGTAACTAACAAGGATTTTGTGGGGCAACACTTTGAGGCTCTGCAAATGTCTTTTTGCTTATCAGTGTTTTAACTTGATTGATTAATATGAGTTCGTGAATTCCTAGTTTATTCATTCTCTGTTACTGTCATGCCTTTATGACCGAGTATCTCAGATGTCGTCCCAGTGGGTTCTCTTCAAGCTGATCCCCGTGTCCTTATAACACATCCCCGCCATTCCTGGAGCACTTCCTTACTTTCTGGCAGAACCAGATGTTCAGATTCATCTACTACTCTCATTGCCCCAGTTCTGGGACAAGCTCCTTCTGCAGAGTCCGGGAGGAACACGGTATTTAGAAATCGAGATCTGGGCGCAGGGTGTTGCCACAGGGACACTGCTGCTCCCTCTGCCATCTGGGTGGGCAAAGCAAGGGAACGTACAAACGGAGGCACAGACACAAGCACTCATACATTTCACACATTTATATCTGCACTACTTTTTCTATCTGGCTCCATATACTACAAAAAAAATGCGTTCACATCAGTATTTCCAATTGCAATTCAACACCACAGTGTTCATTCTATGATTTTCCTTTTCCCTGTGTCTGACTCCTCCAATGTTGTCCCGTTGTTCTTAATATGCTTAGTCATGTAATCAAGCCCCTGTATTCAGCCAGTCCTCCAACCACCAGCCCTCAGCCCGGCACAGAAAGCCTCCTCATTGGCTCCGCTCTAAGACACGTTGCCACTTATCAGATACATGATTTGCAATTATTTTCTCCCATTCTGTAGGTTGCATTTTCATTCTGTTGATGGCTTCCATTGCTCTAAGAAGACTTTTAGTTGGATGTAGTCCCACCTGTTTATTTTTGCTTTTGTTTTCTATGCTTTTGGTGTCAAATCCAAAATGCAGCACGAAGACCAATGTCTACACGCTTACCCCTGTTTTCCCCCAGGAGTTCTCTGGTTTCAGGTCTTGGCTTCTAGCCTTTAGTCCATTTTGAACTGACTTTTGTGTGTGGTGTAAGACAGTGGTCTTGTTTCCTTCTTTCACGTGTGGCTGTCCGGTTCTCCCAGCACCAGTTTTTGAAAAGACTGTCCTTTCCCAGTTGCATATTCTTGTCTCCTTTGTTATAAATTAGTGGACCGTATACGCCTGGGCTTACAGAGAATAGACTAGTGGTTGCCAGAGGCAGGGGGTAGAGGCTGGGCAAAATGTGTGAAGGGGATTGAAAGGTACAAGTTTCCAGTTATAAGATAAACAAGTCCTGGGGAAGTAAGCTTCAGCATGGCGACTGTAATGGACAGCACTGTTGGGTATTTGACAGTGGCTAAGAGAGTAGATCTTAAAAGTTCTCATCATAAGAAAATAAACTGTAACTCTATGAGGCTGACGGATGCTAACTAACCTTATTCTGATCATCATTATGCAAAATACACAAATACCAAATCACAATGTTGCTCCCCTCCCACTTCTTGCTCCGGCCTCCCCTCTCCATTGCAGAGCTCCAGCTCCAGCTCCTGCCCCTCCCTTGGGCCACTGCGGTCCCTCTCCGCCACCCCCCACCTCCGGCAGGTGCCTCTGTCCCTGGGCCCCAGGCTTTTGGATTAAGTGAGCAGGAAGGAGAGGGGGAGGGAGGAATAAAATGTAAAAAGAAAAGAGAGAAAAGTGGAGAGTGAGGGAGAAGATGGGATGGAAGGACAAGGAGAGGGACGCTTAGATATTATTAGCTTTAGACTAAGAAGTGTTCATTTCTGGAATTTCCATCTAAAAGTAAATCAAGATTCAAGAGTATGTTGAAGAAAACGTTTTAATTTGTTATGCTTACTTTATACCTGTTTCTCAGCACTGAAGATTTCCCAACTCCTTTATAATATATTTCTGAAAAAAAAAGTGCTAAACAGATCAGCACCATGCCATCTAGGCGATTTTTCAGAAATCAGGATTAATACATATGTACTATATCTAATTTGAGATCTATATCATATATATGTATAAAAACTGATGGCTTATGTAATGTGATTTAGAACAAAATCACTATGCCGGGCATGTTAAATCATTCGGTTGGCTATTACCACAAATGACCAGCATGCTTCAGTTAGAAAGCTAATCCATTTATTTAATTTAGTAAATATGCATTGAATCTAAATATAATGTACTGTTTTCATATAACACCTAAAATACAAAGAATTTAAAAATCATTTTAACTTAGAAACATTATGGATGTATCTTGTGATTTAATATTCAAAGAAAATATTCTTCAAACTATAAGTCATGCTATGAAATTAGTGGGTCTCAGCCAGAATAAATAGAATAGAATATTTGAGTGATTGCACAAAGGAAGCATATGGGCTGCTTCGTGAAATTTCTGCTGCGGTTAAACGTATGTGTATGTCTTTGTGAGTTCCTGGATCACCATATGAAATGCTTCTTACTGTTGCTCATTGTCAAAATAATTCAAAGCCGCTGATTCAAAATACAATCAAAATTTACTATAAATTAGATGAGACTTCCCAGTATATAAGTAAATAAACAGCTACCAAGTCAGCAGACAAATTTAACATCACAAGTGAGCTTTTAGAGCTGTAACGTGGGGGCAGTGGGAGTTTGTTCTCAGGGTTAAGGACCCCGCACTCAGCACCACCTGCCGGGTGTTGCTGGCGATGAGTGCGCTTTCCCGGGGCTGCTGACGTTTCTGCCCTCGGGTTGGCCCACTGATGGGGTTTCTTATTGTCAATGCAAGTTGCAGAGTGAGCAAAGAAAGAATCTAGAACAAAGCAGTTGTGGCTTTTTTTTTTTTTTTTGCCACAATCAAACCGTCCCCGGGGAAGATAAGTTATTCAGCGATTCCTAGTGAGGGACGAGTTCACAGAACCAGAGCTCGGAGGACCTGGGTCTGGTGTGACTTCGGCAAATCCACCAGACTGAGCGTCTCCAGGGACCGCCGTTTACACAGAGACAAGGTGCAGGGAACAGGTGTGCAGCTCGGGCTCGGGACTGCCATCGCCCGCCACGGCTGCAGCCCTGGGCGCGAGGGTCTGGGGCCTCGGCTTCCTCACCTGGACGTGGGTGGAGCACGTGCAGCCTGTTCACGGTCGTTCTTCTTGGTAACGGGCCATGAACGCTTGAAGAAAGAACCTCTCTGGTACCTTCTCGGTTCTCCTCCCCACTTTGCTCTTTCCCTGTCTCTGGGGCCTAAAGGAGCCTGGCTTTGCGTGCTGTGTAATAGTGACTCAAGGTGCTACCCTTGGTTGTTCCTGTCTTATTGAGATTCTGGAGAACTTGAATGCCTCCTGTGAATTCCCCCGGGGCGCTGTCCACCACCCCGTCCAGGCAGAAACATGGGGATCACTGTTCACACCTGCGGCGAATGTTCTGCGTGTCTGCTTCTCACCTTGGTCCATGGATCATGGGATGGACAATGGCTCTTTTCCCTCAGTTATGCTGCAGTCACCTTGCTGTGCTGTGTGGACATGGCACGTGGCGTCACAATGCATGGGCAGTTTCGAATCCAGTGTCCAGGTCCATTTTTCCTTCCTTCCTTCCTTCCTTCCTCCCTTCCTCCCTTCCTCCCTTCCTTCCTTCCTTCCTT
This sequence comes from Camelus dromedarius, assembly GCF_036321535.1. Lineage (NCBI taxonomy): Eukaryota > Metazoa > Chordata > Mammalia > Artiodactyla > Camelidae > Camelus > Camelus dromedarius. The sequence goes on from NC_087456.1 coordinate 35,195,722, forward strand.
CCTCTCCCTTCCTTCTTTTATTTCCCCTTCCTTTTAGAGAGTAGGCAGAGGGAGAGGATGTTACCACATTTACAAATAGTTTTTGGAAAAATAATACATTCATTTTGTTTGAAATAGATGACTCAGATTTTTAGAGCAGTTTTATATTTACATAAAAATTCCAGACTAGCACAGAGAGCTCTTCTATATCTCACACCCAAGATCTCCTATTATTAACATCACATTATAGCAGACACATGTGCCACAGTCAATGAACCAGTACTGCTGGTCCATTAAGTACAGTCCGTACGTCACTCATGTCTCCTTGGTTTTAGCCTTCTGGGTACCACGTGCCACTCAGCTGTCTTGTCTCCTGAGGCCCCTCTTGGCTGGGACAGTTTCCTTGTTTCTGGTGACCGTGACAATTTTCAGGAGGCCAGGTCAGATATTTTGTCCAACGTCCCCCACTTGGGGTCTGTCTGCTGTCATGGGGAGACTGGAGTTATGGGTTCTGGGGAGGAAGACCGTAGCCATAACGTGCCGTCAGCACGACTTACGGCAGCCGCCCTCGGCCACCTGGCTGGGGTGTGCCTGTCAGGTCTCCCCGGTGAAGCCACTCTTCCTTCTCTCTCTCTATCCCATGCCGTGTGGAAGATGTCTTGCTCAGATCGCACTGAAGGGGGGAGCAGTTTGCTCCGCTTCCTTGAGCTGCAGCGTGTCTGCGTAAGCCCATAGGCATCCCTCTGGACAGGAGGTTCGCCTAATCTCCCCCACGGGCCGACTTATGCAACGGTTTGCTCATATTAATGAGGACCATGAATATTTACTTTATACTTTGGATGTCACAGATTTTTTTAGAATGAGCAAAGCTCACCTGGTTTAATGCAGACCCGGTATTTTACCAGCTCAATTCCTGCCCACTCCCTACCACCTACAGGGACTCCTGAGGGTTCCCAGACCTTTCTCTCAAGCACGCTGTCTATTCCCTGGGGATGCCCTTGTCCCCATCTCGCAGGTGAGTGCAGGTCAGTCCTGCAGGCTGTAGTTCATCTCATTGCCTGGCAGTGAGCCTCTCTTGGCTTCCTTGGCCCTTTGTGTGTCCGTCCACTGTGCCGTTTGCCACCTCACCCAGTGTTTGCCTGTCTATCCCCCCAGTGAGCTTGCGAAGCCACTGTGGCCCTGGCTGTCTCTTCCTCACTTCTGCATCCTTCCGGACCTGGCTCCCTGCCCGGCATCCAGGAGGCTCTTAACAGCAGATCTGAGTGGATGGATAAGGAATGAAAGTCTACAAGTGAATGGAACTGGGTTTGGAAGCACTGAGTCCTTTGCAGAGAGGAATGACTTCGCAGACCTGCGGTTAATGGGGTTCACGTGTTGAGCCGTTTCCACCTGCTTGTAGTGATGTGTTTATTCTGATCATCTGATTTCCGGATGCGGCCACCTTCTCAGCTCAGGCAGCTCCTGGCCAAGGAACAGTCCTGCCCTCTGTGAGGAGGATGCTGCCTCCCCCCGCGAGGATGGGACCGGGGTGACCTTTGTCTCTTAGCAGGCGGCCCTCACTGGCCAAGCTAACTGGCCAGGCTACAAAGGAGGAGGCACCTCTCAGACACAGAAGCTCACTTTGTAACATAAAAGCTGCACCCTGTCCTGACACACACAAACTGGCTTGACTGTTTTGACTGTCAAGTCGTCAGGAAAATATTTAATTCAGTAAAAAAGCAGTCGTTAGCCAAAAAAGCCTGTCTGCCTTTTTATTTTTTCCCTGCCGAGACTTTGAGTGCTGATTTGACTGGTCTATGTTTGCAGAAACAGTCACATTTTCCTTGCCAAAAGAGGATGCTTTTTTTTTTACTGAAATTTAATGAAATAACTGTTACATCATATAAATTCATTTCCTCAAGAATATGTGTCAGACTATCAAATCAATTCAGGAAAATTCTTATCTTTTTTTCTCTGAAATTCTGGAAGGGTGCGCTTGGTTACAAATTAAGTGAATTCATACTGCCATCTAGCGACTGAAAACGGAATGTCAGCACAACTGCGGAGAAACTGTAAACCAGGCTGTAAACAGCGTCCTCAAAGCCACTGGTCTGGTTCAAGCTAGCGTTTTTTCTGGTTTTAAGATTATTACTCACAGTTGATTGGGTATTGATATTTTATCACACTTACTAGTGTGAGTAATTTGGGTTAAATTTCAGTTTGAAAAACATCCTCAAAACATAGCCAGAAACATATACCCCTTTTCTTTTAAGAATATTAAGCATGAAATGAACACACAAGTAAAACTAAACAGTATCACACAAGATAAATAGTGAAAAGTGCAACCTTAAATTAAGTCCATCCCCCCCCCCCCCGGCCAAATAGAGTGAAGTCTTCTCTCCCCCAAATAGGGTGAGCAGATCTATGTTTTTGGAAAATACATATTCTCTCGAGTGTGTCTGGGACTAAAATACAGAAAGGAAGATGTTCACTGAGGAAGAAAAGCCAATTGCTTTGCCCTACTTCAAGTAAACAAGGCAAAACCTCTATTTGCCAATTTCTGCCTTGATTAAACCATTCCTTCCTATAGAAAATTGTATGAATTTTGAAGCCATTCATTTTTTTTTTAAATTGAAATTTAATTGGTTAACAAAGTTGTGTTAGTTTCTGGTGTACAGCATAGTGATTCAGTTATACATACATATATTCTTTACATTATAGTTGATTACAGGATATTGAATATAGTTCCCAGTTCTATATAGTAGGACCTTGTTGTTTATCTATTTCATAAATAGTAGTTTGTATCTGCTAATCCCAAACTCCTCATTTATCCCTCCCTCCTCCTTCCCCTTTGGTAACCATAAGTTTCTTTTCTATGTCTGTTAGTCTGTTTCTGTTTTGTAAATAAGTTCATTTGTGTCTTATTTTAGATTCCACATGTAAGTGACATCATATGATATTTGTCTTTCTTTGTCTGACTTACTTCACTTAGTATGACAATCTCTAGGTCCAACCATGTGGCTGCAAATGACATTATTTTATTTTTTATGGCTGAGTAGTATCCTATTGTGTGTGTATATATTTGTGTGTGTATATATATGTAGCACATCTGTATCTAATCATCTGTCAATGGATCTTAGATTGCTTCCATGTGAAGCTACTGTTGATTTGGAACCATTTCTGACCAAGACACAAATGTGACATACTTAACATTTTTTTTCTTGGTCATCAAAATCTAATAACATTTTCTGTTTCTCTCATACTGAAAGTTTAGGAGCACGTGTATGTGCTAGTCCATCTCCCAGTAGCTCCTGAAGTATGATCAGCCCCGTTTCCCAGTGAACAGCAGAGCTGGCATTCAAAAGCTTCCTCCTTCCCTCCACGGCACTGACACTGCAGTGTGTGTCTTAGACCCCTCTTCTTAGTGGCATTTTGAAAGGTGGGATGAGACAGCAAGAAAAGGAGGAAGAATCAGGGACACTGGTCAGGGAGAGAGGGTGGCTCAAATCAGAGACAAGAGACGCGAGCTGGGCAAGGTTTATGCAACACTGTATACAAGACTTCTTCGTAACCCATAAAGTTACAGTTCCAAAAGGATGGAAAAATATGACAATTGTAAGCAATCCCACTGTAATGACATAACCCCAAGTAGAAGTTTAATAACTAACAAACACTTACTGAAAACTGCTGATGTAAAGAGATGATAAAAATTCACCGGGGAGTTTGTTCAGCATAGCAGGTACCACCCCATACGTCATGGCTACTCACACACAAACAACATTTTTCTTTTTTGCCTTTTTTCTTATCCATTCTGATTCATTTCAATCATTCACTTTCGGATTTGAACATTGCTAGAGAAGCACAATCGTATTTTGTAAATAATTCACAGATTAAAAAAATACATAAATGGTGTTAGTTTTTAAAATGTGATAATAAAGCTTCGTTTTAAGTTGCGCTTGGTGTGAATCACCGCGGATCAGCGGCAAGAGGTATTCAATTCAAAGCGGTTTTCTTACGCTCATGAATGTTCTAACAGTCGTCGCCTCTCCCTAATTGCCTGTCCTGGGAGAAAATCCTTCGCCACTGCAGGGTTATGTCACCACGGATGAAAAAGATGCCTGCATGTTAAAATATTTATGACTTGGTCTACCTGCATTATCAACTCATCAGGGCTTATTGGTAAGCAGTCGCTGTGCCTCTCGGCTAAAGAACAACGCCAGGAGAGGCGAGGGTCACGCCGACAGCTGGGCCCCGGCCGCCGCAGGCTCCTTCCGCGCGCCTTGCCCTCGGCGAAGAACCGAGCAGAGAACAAGAAAACATATTGTTGTAAAACAGTAGAAAGTGCCCAGTTTGCCAGTTTGCATAGTCCTCTGCTGCGACCCGGGATGCAGGTAGCTGTGGGCAGACCTCGCAGCCCTGCCAGCCTCAGTGCCTTTGAACAGAAGTGTTCTGTTCCCGGCCATACTCCTGGGTGGGTTCCTGCGGGTATTTGGAGGAAGACTGGGGAAAGAGATAAGTTTTTTTGTTTTATTTTGCCTTCATTTTATTTTTTTAATAACAAACAATAAATCACGAATCCACTGACTCCCCACAAAATGGAAACAAACGAAAAACGCCTTTGGGAGTCACCTTTGAAAAGAGCCGGCTGCCAGAAGGAAGAAAACATTGGCCACAGCAGTTAGAAGCACGGATTTGTTTGACTGGATTTACTTTTTTCCTCATTTGACTTAGCTGTCAAGCTTGGTGGCACAGAGTAAGGTCTGTCTACAGAGGGCAGGTGGCCCTCTTGCCTGGAGCCTCCCCACAGGGGTGTGGCCTGGCCGCGGGCGTGGCCCTGCTGTGGGTGAGGCCCTGGTTGTGGGCGTGGCCCTGCTGTGGGTGTGACCCTGGCTGTGGGCGTGGCCCTGCCCGTGGGCGTGGAGTGAAGCCGCCTTCACAGCCTGTGCCCCGAGTGCCTTCGGGTGCTGGCAGGAAAAGCGAGCTGACGCCAAGTGAGTGCCAACCCCCCAAATCAGAAAGAACATACAGTTCAGACTGAGCTAACCAAGTAATTTTTTTGAGCCTCTGGAAAGAAAAGCGTGAGTGATTTTCAGTTGCATTTTTCTGCTTTCCTGAAAATATCAGCCTTCTGCCTCGGCTACGCAGTCGCAGTGCTTTACTGAAAACCACCGTCGGCAGCAAACACGTTAAACCGCATTGTATTTATGTACTTTTAGATTCAGAGAGTGGACTCTGGAAATCATCCTTCTCTGCATCACCTGGAGGATCACACGAAGCCTCAGACGCAGGGTCTACTGAATAGTCATTTGTTGAGTGAATGAATTTACAAAATTCCCTAGCAATATAATGAAGAGAGTTTTCGCAATTAAATTAAGGTGAAGACAGTGCAAGATCGTGTTATATACGAGTAAAGTATATTCTTGAAATGGCAGAGTGTAGATAAATACGTGATTCGTCTCAGTATTAACATGGGTGCCCAACCATGTCTTGCTCCTGTGCCTGTCAGGCAACCTGTTCCTCCTTAATCATATTTTAGTTTTCCTGTAAACCATCAAAAACAGCCAACTTTCTGTTTTCAGAAGACAGTTTTTTATTGCTTCCTTTCTATAGAATGAAAATCTGTTTCTAAAAATAGATAAAATTGTTTTTCAAAGGAATTTGAAAATCAGCATTGGTTCAGGTCTAACTATGTTCAAGGAACTTAATTTTACATGAGCTTGTGTTGCCTGTAAATAAATTAGCAGACAATGATTCAATGCCAAATTCAAGTGAATTAATACAGCCTGCTGTAATTATAAGAAACATTTAATGATACAAGACAGGAAACAATCATGTTAGTTTTATCTTCCTTGCCTCCTACCCTTCTTCCTTTCGAATTTCTCTCTCTCTCTCACACTAAGGGATTTACACAGGGTACATTAATCCAGAAGTTGCTCTCCTCCTACCAAAATTCATGGCAGCATGTAAAGTCCTGCTTAAAATAGTCATGTGTGAAGAAATAGCTCCAAGTGCTTGTTTGGAAGAATGTGCTATCTTATCAGGTTCCCACGTGTGCCTAGATCTATGCAGTAGAACGTGGAGAAACAAAACCAAGAAGTTAAAGGTATGGAAATACCATAGTTGAAAGACATCAATGATCGCAGACTGAAAGACTGATAGCATTTTGTAATTAACACATCTGAGCAGAGAAGGCAAAATGTCCAGCTGAGATGAGAGAAGTTGTTTAGCATAAAACACAGACGAACAGAACACATGTGGAATCGTGCACACACATGCACGCAGGCACATGCACAGTGGCAACAAAAGAGGACTGGGTAGGATCAAGACCAGAACATTTTTCTTAAATACATCGGCTAAAAAGTGCTTCACCTCGTGGTGGAAGGTTTGTTATCAAAGACAAATACTACAATGTCAATATATTGAAACAGTTAATTAAAAAACAATGACTTTTTGATTGGCATATGAACATAAGCTTACCATTTAGTAAATAGTTTGTTGTGTGAGTTAAGTTGTTCTATACAAAACTGTTATAGAACTTTTGCATTTAAGAGACAACAAAAACTAAAGGCTTGGTATATTGTTCAGAAAGGGCCCCCATCCCAGTGGGATACAACCAGTAAGACAAAACTCTAGCACTTTGGGTGGAAAGCCAGTTAACCAGGGCCTGCTGGTGGCTCCACACAGAACACTTTGCAAGGCAATGACTCTGCACTGATGTCCGTCATTGGCATTTCTTGACTCTTACCCCTTCTCTCTGCTCCCAACCCTTGCTCTGCCTTGGCTCTGATCCTCCTCATCTTTCATTTGTTACAATGCAAATTACTCTGAAGGGTGAAAATCTCTGAGCCCCCTGACATCGATTTTATCCTTTCCTGCCTCCCGTTCCCTCGTAACATCCTGTAATTTACTTTTTATGGAGTATCTCTTCATCATGCAAGGACCACTCGTAGTCATCTTCTCAAGATTTCTTCCACAGACATTCAGTCTTTCTGCGAAAAGAAAAGAACCCCAGCTTTAGTGGTAGAATGACATGAGTTCAGAGGATAACTTATTCCTCACTAACCGCGACGCTGTGATACGGTTCCTAGGTTTTCTTATCCATAAATGAGGATCATAATGCCTACCCTACAATCTGGTGTTAAAATTAAATTAGGAAGTGGGTGAGGTAGTGGTCCTGTTGCAGGAAAATGGGGCCCGAGAGGATGGGCGTGTCTTAGGTCCCCAGCCAGTCCCTGGGATGCTCCCCACCAAGTCAGGGTCCTTGGCTTCTTGCAGGAAAGAATTCAAGAGCAAGCCAAGGCAGAGGGAAGGCAGATTTATTCAGGGATGCACACACTCCACAGACGGAGCGCAGGCTGTCTCCGAAGGCGAGCGGCGCCCTGGAGTGTGGGGAGAGTTAGTCTTTATGAGCTGGGTTATTTCATAGGCTAACACTTGTGAGGGTTATGCCAGCTACTTTGGGGAAGGGGTGGGGATTTCCAGGAACTGGACCGCTGCCTACTTTTGGCCTTTTATGGCCAGCCTCAGAACAGTTGTGGTGCCTATGTGAGTGCCTTTTAGCAGCTAATTTATTACAATGAGAGTATAATGAGGCTCAAGGTCTCCTGGAAGTTGCATCTTCTGCCATCTTGGGCCAAGTTGGTTCCAACCAGTTTTTGTCGTGTCCTCACCTGCTGTGTCATGCTTTCAGTGGTTGTGCCCTGCCCCCTTCCCTCCTGTCTCAGTGCCAGACTAGTTTCCGATTGAAAGTTTTAGGTAAATGCTAGTTCCTTTCTTGCAAAAATCACCTCTCTCCCAAGATACTTTGTTGACTCTCTGGGTCATAGTTGTATGAATCACACTCATCATTTATTGTTGAAACCCAATAACTCATAAGAAAGGAAAAAAACAAAAAAGAGTGTGGTTTGTCAACTGTGTGGGTGGTCATTCTCTGTTACAAAAATAAAAGATCACTTTATGCTGCAGATCAACTCTGATAACAAGAGTTTAGGGAATATTGCAATTAGGGAAGGACTAGAGAATCCTTGTGCATGGTGAGTTTACCTTGTCTGTAAGAAGAATTGCAGCCAAGCAAACAAATGCAAGAGAACATAGGTGAATATATATGTAGTTGGTTTTCATCCCTATTTCTGGCACTGAGCTCCTAAAACCCTTAGAATTTCCTAAGGGATAGAGTGATAAAAGTGTTTTTTTATTATTTTAATGAGGTGACCTTAGGAATGGCTCTAGGTCACCTAAGGTTGGGGGCTGATCACCAGGGAAACCAGTCTTGTGATTAGAGGGCTGGAAACTTTAGTCCTCACTCTTCACCCCCACCTGCGGGGAGAGGGAGAGCCTGGAGACTGAATCAGTCTCCAAATGTCAATGATTTAATCAAACATACCTGTGAATGAAGCCTCCATAAAAACCCGGAAGGACAAGTTCTGAGAGCTTCCGGATCCGTGAGCATGTGGAGGTGCCGGGACAGTGGCCACTAGGAGAGTGAGGAAGCTCGGTGCCCTTTTCCGTCTCTTCCATCTCGCTGGGCATCTCTTCCGTCTCACTGGGCATCTCTTCCATCTGGTGGTTCCTAGTTGTATCCTTTCATGATAAACTGGGAGTCTAGGAAATAAAACACTTTGAGTTCTATCAGCCGCTCTAGCAAATCAATCAAAGCCAAGGAGGGGGTCGTGGGAACCTCCAGTCTGCAGCTGGTAGCTCAGAAGCACAGGTGACAACCTGGACTTGGGACTAAAGTGTGAAGGGGAGTGTGAGGGAGGAGGGGCTGGGAGAGGAGAAGGACCTTTATTTGACGGCAGAGGCTGACGTCTTCCTAGATGAGCCACTCAGATCTAATTGATTTTGATTAAACATAAACATAAAATATTCTCAGTGGGAATTTGAAGACATAATGTGATGCCTCTTACATCTGTGTAGCATTAAGTAGAACATGACGACTAATGTTATTAGAAAATTATTCTCTTTAAATATTAAAATTCATGTTGCTACCTTCTGAAATATTAAAAGGATTTCTTTCCAGTGAATGAGTTGACCTACAGAGAAAAATCCTCCCAGAAATAAAACCCAAACTTGCAGTGTAATTTGAGAGTCACCTAGAGCTCTCCCTGTCCCTTCTGGACCTTTCCCATTTTAGCCCAGGAGCAGATCACTTCTACTATTAGTCTGAATTAATGCAGGGCTTTAATTATACATAAGAGTTTGGATCAATTATTTGTTAATTCATTCAACAAATATTTATTGAGAACCTACTAAGTGCCTGGCACCGTTCTGTGCTCTGGGAACAGCAGTAATAGTAGGGCAGATGGCAGGCAGCGCACATGAACAGAGAAAAGATCAAGATGGTTAATAAAGAATGTCATGGGAAAATAAAACAGGGTGATGGCGTTTGGGGCTACTTCAGATAGATGGTCAAGAAAGGTCTCCTTGACACAGGGATTTAAGAAAGGAATAGTCTGTGTGGTTGAATAATGAGAAAAATAGGAGAAAAATCCACATGTACGTGACAGAAGAATGGGCCACAGATGGTAGTGTGTTTACCATGAGAAATGGTCAGCAAGAACTTCAAAACTGTCTTAGTACATCCTTAACAAGAAAGAATGGGGTTCCCCGAAGTATGACAAGCTGACACGTTGACGTGGAATTCCACGTGTGGTCACGTCCTGTAAGAGCTATGTTGATGATTAATAATATTCCAAAGTCCTGTTTACTAGAATTTTGCAGTGACGATATTTGGATCATGTGTTCACAGCCTGTGCTACCATTCCTTATGGAAATTTCCTGTGGTTTCAGTTGTATTTTACTATCATCACACGAAGGGCAACAGAAGATAGAAAGTCAGAGCAGCCGCGATGCATCCGAACGATGTGAGCGGGGTGCTGTGTACGAGGCGGCCCCTTCACTTTGTATTTGTATGAATTACTGAACTGAGATATATAGAGATCCAAGGTCTGCTAGACAGTGCTCTGAGCAAGTAGATCAGAAGCTCACGCTTTAGGAACTGTGAAGTTCACATACAGAGTGAAAGCAAATTAAAACAGATTAATCTGATAAGGTTAATCAGTTTGAACCATGAACCTGAGCATTATTATTTAACAATTGAATTGAATTCATAACCCTTTTTTCTCCAGAGATCGTATCAAGTTTAATTCTAAGACACACTATACAATTTCCTAATAAAATTAAATAAGAACACTGGGAAGTTTCATAGCTGTTTATGGGCAGTCCAGCTTCTGAAACATGGCCCTCAAAAAATACGGATTTTTTTCTTTTTATATAGCTTGTTTTTTGATTGAAATATTGTTGATTTACAGTGTTTCAGGTGTACAGCAAAGTGATTCACTTATATGCTATATATGTATATATATTGTTTTTCAGATTCTTTTCCATTGTATGTTATTACAAGACATTGAATATAAGGAATAGGGATTTTGAAAAAGACGGAAGAAAAGACAACCACATTATAAACTCTGGATGGGCAGGGACCCTGAATTTTATTTTATTTGAAATCCATCTGCTTCATGATAAGCATATGCCAAAGGTAGTTGCTAATATGTCAGGAAATTAGTCTCTTAGAAGATGTTTATTGGTCCTATTTACAGGCAGGGCACTGGCCTGCTTACTGGGAATAGAAGTTGGCCTTCAAAGATCTCACAGTCTGATTGGAGGATGGAACACACACACATATCCTGCAATTCAATAGTGTGTAATTTAATAGGGGGCCAGTGGTAACTCCAGGAAATGTATGGATATAACGCTTGATTTATTCAGACATGGGTGCATATTGACGTGGATTTGAATGGTCAAAGCGCCATTCTGATGGGACATTCTGGCTTTCCAAGTCTGTGGACTAAAGTCTTGACTAATTCTAGTGGGAGACATCCATCTATTTCAGAATCAGCCTTTCAGTGGAGGACTTACGTGTAGACAATCAACAAGATTCGTTCAGAGCCCCATGTTGTGAAATCACATGTATACAGTTTGTCGAATAACTAACTTAGATGACAATTACATTTCTGCTGTGTGATCTTGATGGTGACAAACAGTATCTCCTCCTTAAAAAATGGGGGTGGTACACAGCCAGCTGTGGCCAACGGGCATGTTCTCTGCCCTGATAGTAGCAGAAACACTTCCTCTTAGATTTCTGATTCAGGTTATTATTCCAGGCTATTCCACCTCCTACACCCGGTGGCTCACACTACAGTGCAGCAGTTTAGACCACTGGCACTGGAGTTGGACAACCCGGGTTTGAATGTCACTCTGTCGTCATTTCAGAGCTGTGAGCCTCTGGGCAAGTTGCTGTCTCCAGGCTTTAGCTTTGCAGAGTGAAGATGATTATACCCCTGTGGTTGGATGAATGGTGGTCCAGGAAGATAACTCCACATCCTCACCTCTAGAACCTGTGAATGTAAACTTATTTGGAAAACGGATCCTGGTGGCTGTCATTAAGGATCTTGGGATAAACTCATCCTGGATTGGACTCTACATCCAGAAACAGAAGAAACAGAAGAGGAGCTGCAGGGAGCAAGGTGGCCACAAGCCAAGGCGGCCGGGCACGTTGGCAGCCACCAGGGGCTGGGCGAGGCTGGGAAGATTCTCCCCTGGTGCCTCCAGCCCCGCGGAAACCTGGATTTCAGACGTCGAGGCTCCAGAACTGTTGAGAAAACACATTTCTGTTGATTTAAGCCCCCCCAATTTGTGGCAATTTTTTTGTGCAGCCTCGGGAAACTAGTATGAGTGCCAGCATCTGAAATTTGTTGTGAGAATCTCCACCCACAGGGAGCACGTCCAGCACAGAGTAAGTGCTCAGTAAAGCTCAGCTGTCGTTGCTGTTGGGACAGTTGCCTTCAGCAGTGAGCTCTGTTGTTTTTCATGCCTGACGCGCATTCCTCTAACTTCTTAACACGACCTTGGTTTTCCTCGGGGGAACTTCTGATGTTTAACCTTGAGTAGATGATGCGTGGGGGCAAAATGATTGGTACCAGTTCATCGAGGTGTCCTGAAGTGACTGTTGATTTTCTCCTGACATCAGATCTTGAGATGCTCCGACCTTGGCCTATAGTTCCGTTTAGTACAGAGGTAACCTCTGGAGAGCGCTTAAACCATTACCAGCACATGCTAAGCGCTAAGCAAAGTAAGTGTTATTACTGTTACTTCCGATGGTGGTCCAATTTTGAGTCTCATTGTTAAATTTCTTGTTGGATATTTCCACTTGATTGTTCTGAGATGACATCACTCTCAGTATGTGTAAAATAAAACTGTATCTTTCTCGAAAGCTCTATTTTTAGATTCCCCTTTCTCTGATAAGTACATTAATTATTTTCTTACTCAACCTTCATTTTAGTCATCTTTAACTTATTTCTTTTGTTTGTTTGCATATTTATTTAAGTACACGACTTCTTTCGTTGTTAAGCCCTCCTTAGATATTTCCCCAGCTTTCTCAGCATTAACGCCTCCTGGTGCCCATATGGTAATCTGCAAATCTGTTCTTTAAATTGAAGTATAGTTGATTTACAATATTATCCTGGTTTCAGGTGGTCTTTAATTGATTTCTATCTACCATGGCTAATAACCATGTAAAAAATGACTAATGCTATGTAATATTATTCAAAATTCCTCAATATGCTTTTCTTTTTTCTCCCAATACTCAGCCTAGTTCTGATATGCCATTTTTCATACTGAGATTATTAAGATAAATATTAGCTGAATGTAAGATTTTTTTCCTCCACCTGTATTAAGAATCAATTTCTAAAGATGTTTTTCTTGAATACTGCTTTTATTCACAATATTTCCCCACTAAAAACTAAAATTCCACTTATCCAACAACAGGAAATGATGAAACTCCACAGAAGCACATGTAAAATAATTGTCAAAATTATGGTACAAACTAGAAATAGTGTACACTTTATGCAATTCTAATATCTTTAAATTCCTGCTCCAGTGTTTTATTTGAGCTTTAATAGTTACTGCCAAATTCAAAGTTACCACTATTAAATGCTAAGTATTATAAAACGTTTCAAATTCAGTTTCTGTTTTGTAACATGCAGTCTTTTTAAAGGATTAGCTTATCAGAAGTTACTATGTTATCACCTATAATGGTCACAGGACGATATTGCTTTTGGGGCCACATTGACATCTTTGCCATTCACCACAGTGTGATGAATGTGATGAGACAGAAAACCCAGGAAATCCTACTCCAGAATGAGCTTCTTAGAAGAGAAATTCTCTCTCAGAAACAAAGAAGATCACTTCTAACCGGGAAAAACTCAGCTCGCACTTTAGCATCTATGCTGCTGCCTTCCCTCCTTTTTCTTTCTTTCTTCTTCCCTTCTTCCATGAGGACGATACCGGAGACTCCACGTTGCGGAGTCCCCACCTCCGTTCACATCTCCCTTATCTCCTGGGGCAGCAGGTCCCAGGGATGCTGGGCGTGCCGTGGGTGGTGGGCGTCCCTGCCGGGCGGAGGGTCTCTAAGGCCTGACCAAGCCATTCTCAGCAGCTCCGGTTCTGGACTGCAGCGGCGGTGTGACTTGCCCGTTCCTCTTTCAGACTCCAGAAGCCCCACGATTGATTAAATCCATGAACTCAGGGCTATTATCAGCTGCCACGTAGGAACACGGAGGGACATTTGGCAGCAAAAGAGCAAGTCTGAGGATACAGAGCAATTCCCACCGCCTGCGCTCCGTGGTGTGTTGGGGACCTGGGAGGGTGTCTTCAGGAGGAAAGGGGGTCTTGAGAAAGCGGCGGGGGGCGGCAACAGCCCAGGGGTGGGATCGGTGCAGGCAACGAGCGGCTAATAAATTGCAAGTAACTTTGCAGGTAAGAGAGGAAGGGCTCTGCCTTGGACAGGGTGAGAGAGCGAGGTCACTGTCACCGTGTTGCTGTGCTGTCAAGAGTGGTTTGGGTGTAGAGAGCCGGGCGTCACAAGTCCCTTGTCAAAGTGACACAGTGTGTAACCTTCACGGCGCAGAAGTACGCGCTTCCCCAGAGCTCGTTGTCCCAAAGCGGACTCGGAGCCGCCGTGCCCTCTTCGGGCTCCAGGATGAAAGGGTCCGAGTGCAAACGCTGGAGCGAGCCCCGTCCACCCACCTGCACGCCGGAGCTCCCGGGCGGTGGTGCAGACAGCGCGCGGGGAGGAGGAAAGTAAAGAGCATGCATTCCGCTTGTGGCGGGGGAACAGAGAGACACAGACACAACAGCGGAGGGTAAATAGGCGGTTCCCCGGGAGCGGCATCGGGAGAAGGCGGCTCGTGGAGGCGGGCGGAGCGGCCTTCAGGGCAGCGCGCTTTGTCTGGGATCCAGCGCGCACGCGCAGAGGAGGCCGCGCAGCGGGCGTGGGACTGAGCGGAGAAAGCGAGGCAAACGGGGTAACAGATCTGCGGACGCGACCCAGGCCCGGGCGGAGAGGGAGGCACGGAGGGAGGGAAGGGAGGACAAAGACGAGGGCAAGGTTAGGGTCACATGTGGCAAACGCAGCCGCCCTCGTGACCCTTTGAACGCTGACGTTAGATGACGTCACTCCGACTCAGATCCGGCCACGGTCACCGCGTCATCGGGAATAGCCAGATTCCCCGCCAGGGACGGGGGCCCTGCGTGACCCGGCCCCTTCCGGGGCGCTGCTTCCGCTAACCTCCCCCTGCTCGCGGGCCTTGACTCTTCTGCCGGCTGTTCCCCCGGTCTCCGGGCTGGCCCCTCGCCTAACGCACCGGGCGCGCTCCGAGCAGCGCGCGTGCAGCTCTCGTTGTGACTGTTGCTCACAGCTGCTCGGTGGCTCCTGCTCCCTTGCAGGTAAAGAACGAACTACTTAGTACGGCCTCAAAGGCCCTTCGCAGGCGGCCCTGCCAGCCTCGCCAACAGCAAGGCGAGCCTTCTTCTCCCCAAATGCAGCCCTTCGGCTGTCCCCGTCTCCGCGCTTCGTGCACGCGCCTCTCTCCGGGTGTAGCACCCCCGGCCCTCCCATGTTCGTCAGGCTGCCTCGTAATCAGCGCCACGTTTGGGGTTTCTCTGTCCTTCTGGCAGGCCAGTAAGCGATTCTAAGTAATGTCTTTAAAAATGTAATTTAATTTAATTTTTAAAAATTGAAGTGTAGTTGATCTACCATGCTGTTAGTTTCAGGTATACCGTGATCCAGTCATTCACCCACATATAGACATATTCTTTTTCAGACTTTTTTCCCATTGTGGTTGTCACAAGATATTGACTATCGTTCCCTGTGCTAAGTAATGTTTTAAGTTCTAATTCTGTGAAATTCCTGTTGCCGTGCTCATGAGAGAGAAGCTCTTCTCGTGTTACGATGATAACTGTTGTTTACCGTGAACATTAAATTTGTTCATTAGTCCTTAACCAACCCAGTGTGCCAAGCACTGATACCTCTTCTGCGTGGCGGTGGATGGTTTTGGACGGGCGTTCATGAATGGTGGGCGATCCGAGTTTCAATCAGCAAAATCACGGCTCTTTCAAACTTTGCTGACTCCGATGCAGTCACCGTGGGAAACTTCTTGCCTCTTGTGTAGACTGCTTTGTACAGAACATTCGGTGCTGGTGGTTTTATTTGAGATGTTTGGGCATATTTACATTTTTGCTTAGGAAAGCATCTTTCCGAACTGTGACTACAAACTGTGAATTCACTAGGAAACGGGTCTTTAGAATATTGGCAAGGTTCTCATGTTCACTGTAAGCTCTGTTTAAATATCTTTGGGGTTGGTCTGTGGAACACATATGTTCTTATTAATTGATTACACATTAATAAAAATGGTAACAAGTTAACACTCGTGGGTGCTTTTGCAAGGGGACCTAGCATGCTACAACAGTCCCGTCAAACTTCGGCTCTGTTGGAGTCCACTTATCCAAAGAGAAATAGTTTACTTTAAAAATAAGATAATTTCATAAGGGTCTATTTAAACTCTGCAGAAGTAAATTACAGTAATTTTTCTGCCATTCCTACCTCACCACGCCCTCCCCTCTCATTCTATCTTTTAATCAGATTATTTGGCTCAGTTCTCTTTCAACTGTACTCGTAATAATTGCCATTATTATTATAAACTCTTATATATAACCACTATGTGTGATATGGGTAACATTCTGAGCATTTTCTGGGTTTCTAGTTATTTAATACTTACAATAACTCTCTGTGATAACACCGTTGCTATTCTGTTTTACAGATGAGGAAGCTAAAACACAGAGAGGTTAGTAACGTGCTCAAAGTCACTGAGTTAGTCACTGATGGTTTTGGGGTATGAATCCAGATGATTTATTTGCAGGGATGGTGATCTTTTATACTGTGTGATAGTCTGTGTTTAAGCACGGTCCTAGTTCACATGTGTGCTGTTCACATAGCAGGGGTGTCACTGATTTGAGGACACAGGGAACCCCACATACTCAAGGTGTAGTGCGTGTTGGACTGGAAGTGAGAACTCGGGTCACTGGAGGTGGGAGCGAGGACACGGAACTTGTCAACTGCAGAATAACCGTGGCTGCTGTATTTCAGATCTCCAATGTGTGACTTAATAGAATTCAGGAGTCTTGGTTGAATAAATGAGTGAGCTGATTACCGTCACACGGGGTGTAAGTCTTGGTTGAATAAATGAGTGAGTTGATTACTGTCACATGGGGTGCTCATGTCCCAGTCATGTCATTGGTAAGTAGCTCCTTCAGGCCACTCTTTGAGGTGAGTGAAGAAACTTGCTGCATCTAAGTCCCCACGATGTCAGTGTCCACCAGCCCCGAGCGAGTGGACAGAGGAGAATGGGAAACGGGACCACCAGGCAGAGACGGCAGCAGCTCCGTTCCCTCCTGCTGGTGAAACAGAATCATAACATCTTCAGTGACCTTTGTGCTTAGATTCCCATCTTTAATTTTAATGCTTTTCTCCCATGAATCTTGTTTTCTCTATGTCGAGGGCTATCGTAGCCACCTGGAGGAGAATTATCACGGTGCAAGTGTTGAGCTGAAGGAAGCAGGGCAGGAGCTCTGCTCTCAGGTCTTGGCTGCTGAGTCCGGAGGGGGAACCAGATTATCTGCCCACCCCGGCCTGCTGCTGCCAACCCGCCAGCGCCAAGAGATTCTGCGTGCGCACTTGTAAGTCAGTGCCACCGCCGTCTTCTCGTTTCAGACAAGAGTCCCTGGTTCTATCCAAGACCAGCTCTTCTGTGTGTGATCAGAAGCCAGTGCTTCCTGACCCCTCAGGGACGTTGCTTCTGCAATCGTTTTCTTCTCTGCTACGTGGAAATATTTTCCTCTTTAGTGGAATTTCAGTCGACGTACAAATATGCTCTAACATGTCCTGTCCCAAACAAAAGATACACGTTCAGTACATGTCTGTCTCAAGCTGCAGCTCCGTATCTCTGATGATGTTTACAGCTTAGGGTTCTCGGGAGCTGGTGTCTCCCTTTCTCATCACACTCATTCGCTCTGTGAACTCCTCCTCCCCCTGCCTGAATCTAGTGTCACCATCTCTGACTTATTTCACTGGAACTCCCAGCAGCATTCCAGACAGACCACCCCCCTCTCCTTTTTGAAGGACACCTAGTAGGTGTACCAGTTAGCGATTGCTTCCGAACACATCACACTCAAACTCAGCGGCTGGAAATGACGAGTTACTGTTTCTCCTGAGTCTGTGGGTCTCCTGGGTGGTTTATGCGGTCTCCTCTTGTCTCACTCAAGTGTGGCGGTCAAGTGCAGGTGACACAGCTCTGCAGATCTAGGCTGGATTCTTCGAGGCTGTGGGCTGGCTGGTTCTGGAATGGCCTTGGCTGCAGTATTTCAAAACTGACAGCTTTGCAGAATGTGGCCAACTCTATTCTAGCTCAGTCCCTCCAGAAAATAATAGGTTTCATTTATTGGTGGCAATTCCTGACTTTGTGTGTGCTTGTGTGCTAATCTAGGGAAAACATAATCTGAAACCTTTTTACTCCTCCCCATTTCTGTAAGCTGCATGGCTTCATTTTAAGGTACCTGGGAAATGAGTGAAACCATGGTGGAGTCATTTCTCATCTTGCAAAGGAGCAAAACAAAAAATGAGCAGGATTCAGAACATCCTTAGGGTACTCCATTTCTGTGTGAAGACCTGTGTGAGCAGAAAAAGCATTTTAGGATAAGTACATGTACAAAAAGTCAAGTTTTTTTGTGGCTAAGAAAGCTATCATAGATAAATGAGTTATCTCTGAAATACGGAAAACCTCTTTTTTTTTTAAAATATGTAAATAAAGTGAACTGTAGCGGCTCTGCCATCTGTGAGAGGCTGAGAGTTCCTGGAAAATGACTCATTCAGTTCAGCAAAAACGTGAAACCAGATTTGAATGTAAAAAATACTTGAGTTCCAGAGAACCTAGGATGCAAGGATTAGCACAGACACTTCCCAGTACAGTGTTTGGAATAGAGGTGGGGTCATGGAAAAACGAGCAGATACCGTGGACATGGATGGGAAAGCTCTTCAGTAATGAGCACTGCTCTTTGAAATTGCTTTGATTTAGTTGCTGGAATTAACTGTCCAAGGCCTGTAGGGGTCATTTAGTTCAATGTCATTTTGTCTGTTAAGCCACTGAAAATAGATGAACAACAAGTTTCTACTATAGAGCACAGGGAGCTATATTCAATATCTTGTAGTCACCGATAATGAAAAAGAATATGAAAAGGAATATATGTATGTGTGTGTATGACCAAAACATGATCCTGGACACCAGAAATGGACACAACATTGTAAACTGACTATACTTTAATTAAAAAAAGAAAAGAAAAAGGGTCCAAGGCCGAGAGAGACTGAGTTGCCAACTCAGGACAGAGAGACCCTGGGGTCACAGCCAGGACCAGACACACCCAACCTCCCTCCACGTCTTCTGGGCGTGGTAGCCCCTCCACTCCTGAGAAGACGCCTTTGCTGATTTTAGTGTGTTTGTCTAGTGCTCAGCACCTGAAAAGTGAGCCCATTTCCTGCGCAGGCTCAAGGATTTACTAACTTGGGTTTTCTGGACACTGTCTGAGCCTTTTTCCATTCAGAAAATGGACATCTTGATGGTTTTCATGAGATAAGCTATTTAAGATACTATTCAGGAGATAAAAGGCAAATCACAAGGCTGTGTTTTTCAAATTTATCTTTTCACGTGGTAACTTCTCAGACGTGTGGTTTTACACACCTCGCTCTGTAGGGGGAGTAACGGGAGCCTGACATCTGTGTCCAGGTGGAAATCCTCCACAGCCGTCCTCGTCTTAGGGAGGCAGCTCTACTGATGTCTCCCTGTCTCCGCTGCCCCCTGAAAGATGAAGAACAGTGTCCCAGGCAAGGCTGATACCTTTCTGGTCATTAATTGGGAAATCAGTTGTCTTCCTGGCAAATGGAGACATCTACCACATAAAACTAATAAACTAGTTTTCCTTGCTCCCAAAGTTGGGAAAATAGAGAAAAAAAAATGAAGTTCAATTTCTCTTCCATTTACCAAATATGAATGTGAAACTGAATCTCTCTGAGATCTAAAGCTGTGCTGAAGTTTTACGCTGAAGTTTTACCTTTGTCTGCTAAGAGAACAATGATGCTAGTAGCCTGAACTGGTGAGCAGTTGGAGTTATTTCAGTTTATATTTGGAATTGAGTGTGTGAATAGTTGAGTAACAATTAGAATTTACTAACTAAATTTTGTTTGGACTGGAATAAAATTTGTCTGCATACATTATTGGAAAATCAGAGCACCTTGGATTCTTAATGATAAAGGTATAGAAACTTTTCAGGGAGGCAGCATGGTAGTGAATGAAGAGTGGGGACACTGGAGTCATAGTGCCAGGTCGAAGCCCAGTACTGCCACTCTCAGGCAATTCCAGGCAAGTTCCTTAATCTCTGTTTTCCATTTTGTAAGATGGGGCTGCCAATACTAACCCCACAATAGGATCAGGGTAGTTTATACATTGCATTTAAATGACCTGGTACTCCACAAGAAATTAGCTCTTACCATGTGGGCAACTGAGCTAATGGCATGCTGTGTTAGTCAGGCTGGGGGGCTCTGATAACAAGGAACCACAGACTGGAGGCTTATAAACATCAGAAATTTATGTTTCACAGTCCTGGGGGCTGGAAGTCTGAGATGAGGGGTGCCAGGGTGGTCAGGCTCTGGTGAGGACCCCCTTCCAGTCTACATACAGAGGACACCTTGTATCCTCTCACGACGCAAAGAGGGTGAGAGAGCTCCCTGGCCTCATAATTAGGGCACTAATCCCATTCACAAGGGCACCACCCTCATGGCATCATCACCTCCTGAAGGCCCTGCCTCCAAATACTACGATGTTGGGGATTAGCTTTCATTAGCTTTTTTTTTGGGGGGGGGGTGCAGGGCACATATTCTGTTCATAACACATACCTAAGCTACTATATCTCCCGGGAAGATTTTTGTTGTTGTTTTTGTTTTGTTTTTATTTTTGTCTTTTTTAGCCTAAACGTATATCTTAGCAACTCATTTAATTGTCATGTAATTTTTTAAAAAATTTATACTTGAAAAAGAAAAATATTTGGTTAGTTGAGGTTAGGCAGAGAGAATGCTTATGTAACCCATTTCTTTCTATCTATCTGTCTGTCTGTCTATCTGTCTGTCTATCATCTATCTGTCTACGTATCTATCATCTATCTGTCTGTCTGTCTATCCATCCTATCATTTCTCTATGAAGTTCTTAGTGTTTTCTTTGAACTAGTGGTAACATCTTACTGGTTTCCTCACTGATTAATGTGTTAAATAAAACCCTTAGCACATGTTTATTGTGTATCTATTGGAGAAATGATGATATCCCCCTTAAAGATAATCTTTTAGCAACTGAAATGAAGAATATATTTTCTAAATTGATAGAAAGGAGAAGAAATTTAAAAAAGCAATACCCACTCATTAAAAAATGGTTGGGTCCATGTTTTTTCGTTCAGGTGTCCCAAAATATGTTACCCTGCCTTCTTGACTTGCTCCAAGTTAAGCGACAAGGTCGTACCTGTGACCAGGAAAGCTTTAACAACTTTTTGTTTGTTGGCTTTTAAATCCAGTCCTCATATATGGACCACATCACATTAAAACCCGTAGGTGCCTAGCAAATTTAAGACATCTATGTCACATCTCTTGCTATAAACAGGAGCCATAGCAATGAGGTGGCATGTAGACACTGTTTATTGAACAACGGAGTGCTTGTGTAGTTGGTGACTCTGTAGTTCGAGTGGATTTCTGGTTTCACGTCACAGACGATGCTCAAAAGCTGGTTGATGACACTTTCCATGGACTTGCTGTAGCTCCCATCCAGCTCTTTTATATTCCTCAGTGTCTGTGCTTCTATCTCTCTGGAGAGATTGCTCTGGGAGCCCATCGTCTGCCAGAACAGAACAGACGGAGTTCACCACATGACGCTTTGGGTTAGAGTCTCATTGTTTTGCAAGTTAAACTTGTCTTCACCTGTTTATGGATGATTGTTCTCTGGTGTATGTGTTATTTTTCCAGAATTCTCTCAGAGAACGGAAAGATCACCAATGCTATGAGGAGGATGGATAAACTTTTCTAAAAAATATAATTGAAAAAAAAAAAACAAGACAAAACAAAAATAAACCACTATACTATACACCTGAAACTAATGAAATATTATAAATCAACTATACTTCAATTAAAAAGAGCAAATGGAAGCTGGCCACGGCATGTGAGCTCTGCTTCAAGGTGACCTTTGCACAGTAGAAATCAAATAAAAAGTTCACAGCCATTACACCACGCGCAGAAGTTTCTTCATGGTTTTATAATTGAGTCCCTGTATCTGCCCTACTGCTTTCTGAATTAAAAGTCTGGACAATAAAGTTGAAAGACTTCATTAAAGTTGAAAGACTTCAACCCATTTTTGCTGGTTTTTAAAGAGCAAATAACTGGCTTGTCAATTTTTAAAATACTTTATCTGAACTGATTAAATCTTGTTTCTCAGAAAGATACAGCTGCAGTGTGCCCAGTGAGATGCTTCTACATGTGCAGATAAATATCTTTTTAGGCAATAGATATAATCTTGAAAATTTTGGTATAAACTGGATTTCTTTCAAACTGAGATATACAGACATTTGGTCCCCAATTTTAATGCTGTGACTCAGAATTTTTTGATGGTGAGAAAGTGATAGCGTATGCTGCAGGGACCGTAACTTGCCTCTGGAGCTTCTCCCCAGGCCAGTGATGTCCAGTGGGACGCTCTCCGGCGATGCTGGACAGAGGTGAGCCCCAGCTCCCAGCCAGCCCAGGAGCCACGAATGTCAACAACTCACTCACCCAACCATTCTGCACCCAGACAACCATTCTCTGTTTCACTTTCTGTACTGCATTCTGATTCCATGAGTTATTCAAGACTTCATTATAAGATAGGCCGTGTGGGATGATTTTGCCTAATTGCAGGCTAATGACAGTGTTCTGATCACGTTTAGGGTAGGGTCGGCTGGGCTGTGTTATCGATGGATTAGATGTCTTCAATGCATTTTCGACTTTGCTATTTTTAGTTTACAGTGGGTTTGTCAGGACGTAACCCCATCGTGGTCGAGGAAGAGCTGTACTTGTCCACTTGGTTCCATGATGATTCTAGACTCAGCATAACTCATCTTTCTGATTGTTCTTTCATTGGCAGTGATTCTGGTCTTTCCTACTTTATCCTCTGTGTCTTAGCCTCCCTGTCAAGGAATGACAAGATTGAAATGCAATTTTACCAGGAGAGTTACCAATTTAAAAGGATTCTTCAGTGAAACCCTTTGTGAAATTATCCACTGCTGAAGCCAACAGCCAGCTCCTAATTTATCTCCTTCGTAAACTCAGACTTTCTTGAACAGGGCATCATTAGGTGACACAGCTGGTTTTTGTTTGTTTTTCTCTCCTGTGAGTGTTTAGGGAAGGTATGCATTTAATTTAATCCAAGAGGACTCCACTAATGACTGATTTTTACTGCCGGGTTGTTAGACTGTTCTAAATCCTAGAATCCACAGGATCTTTCTGGGCCCTGAATTTGAAATAGAATGCAGTTGAGGCTGTCCGGTTCCGGTTCTTTCCTGTTTACAGTCTGGGCAAGAGGGGCTTCCTAGTTCAAAGAAAATCATTTTGAGGAGACACAGCTTCTAAGACACCAAATAACTTTCATAAAATAACATTTGGTAAGTATGCATGCAGGAACAACTGACATTTGGATAAAATTTCCCTTGCTACAAGTAAGTTTGAAAATAGAGAACTACTTACCAAAATAGTTCTACCAAAATCAGATTTTTCCTCTAAATCCAATATCTTAAGTGAGATTCTACCAAACTCAAAAAAAAAAAAAAATTACTTTTCCTAAATACAATGTCTTAAGTGGTGAAAAATTTAAAAGACAAACTGTTATGAAACGATTATCTATTTTTCTTAGGAGCAGTGTTAAAAATGGTTATTTTTAGGCTAGATTACTGCAGCTATCCTGAAGGACTTCGGAAAAGTTCATCTCAACCTTATGTTCTTTATTTTTTAAATACGGATAACATCAGAACATCACCTATTTGATGGGACTGTTGTAAAAAGTCAACCAGAGTCATGTGTGCAAAGTATGCAGAGTGGTGCTGCCCAATAGAATTGTAACATGAGCCACCAATGACCCATATAAGTGACGTAAAATTTTCTATAGTATTAAAAAAGAAAAGAAAAAGGTGGAGGATATAGCTTAATGGTAGAGCATGTTCTTAGCATGCACAAGGTCCTGGCTTCCAACCCCAGTACCTCTGTTAAAAAAAAAAACAAAACTAAATAAATAACCTAATTATCCCCTCCACAAAAAAACCCTAACTAACTAAATAAATAATTAAAAAAAAAAGATAAGTGCCTCGAACACTGCTTGGTGCGTAGTAGGTGCTCAGTGCATCCCTGTTGAACAGAATAGAATGAGCTGCTCACCAGGCATCAGGGAGAACTGATTACCTGTGTTCTACTGCTCTCGTCGGCCGAAGCCTGCTGCCTGAGTATTTGGGACGCTATATAAATTAAAAGTCGATAATTATGTGACATGGAACTTGGTATGTTTGGCCGAAGGGTGCCGTTTTAGGACTTCTCCAGGCAAATTTCCCACCCTTCAGTGCTGAGGCCGCTGTGTGCAGCTTTGCAGAGTAATGACTGATGGTGTTGGCGAAATCTTTCAGCGTTCAATAAGTTTCCTTGTAAGTTGTTCAAATGTTCCAATTTAAGGGAAACCAGAGGGTCAGGTCTCACACAGTCTTGCATTCTCAACTTGTGGTTGCTTCAAGGAAACAAAAATGCTTTCATGATAGGAATTTAGAAAGAAAGAAAAAAAGACATTTTTTAGATCTTTTGTTCAGATTCGTGGTCCGTCTAACTTTTACTTGCATTAACAGTAGATATAATTTCCCACTGCAGTCCGGATCTCTTTTTGGCCAAGCACTATTTTCTCCAGTAGGGGATGTTATTTTGCAGGACTTTCTGAGGTCCTGCAGGATGGCCGCGGGAGCTCCATCACCACGGTTTTGTCTTTCTGAGAGAATCACAGCAACGGAGCCCTGCAGTGTGAACGGCCGCCTTCTTCCCCTCAGCAGAGCTTCTTAGAATCACCCCCGTTGTCACGTGTATCACTCGTTTGATCCTTCTTATTGCTGAGTGGCGTTGCAGTTTAGCAAGAGACAAAGTAAAATAAGGGATAAGTGTACAGCAAGAGATAGCAAAGTAAATCTTTGTTATAAAAATATTCCTTGATACACAGCCCACCTTGGGATACTCACTTCTACTGATAAAGGAGGGGGGTGGAAAATAACTCAGGGGGTGTGGAAAAAACATACATTAGCAAGAGCTAAGAAGCAACCAAAAGAGTAACACCGCGTGGCAACAGCCACAGCAGGTGGAAAACTGGTTTCCCGGGGCTCCTCCCGGAGCTCCTCCGAGCCCCTGGTGAGCGCCGACAAGCTCTGCGCAGGACAGCGGCCTGTGGCCCCCGCGGGCCGTGGCGGGAAGGCGCTGAGCTCACGCTTCACAATATGCTTGAAGCCCCAGAGGCCCGAATGCGTTGATCTTCCTATGTGAGATTTTGATCAACTAGCTGTAAAATTGGCTTAGAGCTCTCATTCTGAGAGTGGTGAGGAGTTTTAATTATTCTCCAGCTCAGAGAATAAATATCGTGAGCCAGACTTACATCTTATGAGATTCTTCACAAGACGTAATATTTCAAGAGATTAAACCCAACCACTTTCTAAAATTGTGGTCAGTTTTGTAATTATTTACAAAAATAATAATACGGGGAGAAAGTATAGCTCAGTGGTAGAACACATGCTTAGCGTGCACAAGGTCCTGGGTTCAACCCCCAGTATTTCCATTAAAATAAGTAAGTAAATAAATAAACCTAATTACTTCTCCCCCCAAAAAAACAAAAAATAAATAAAATAAAAGATTAAAAAAAAGAAGTCAATTAAAGAAGAAGAATAATTCATATGTTAGAAATATCTTATGCAGGATCAGAAAAGCTGATTGGTGTTAAGGGTGATTATTTTTTGGATCCTAATAAGTCATGGTTATGACAGGACTCGATAGGAAAGATAAAAGCATAGAAGAAATGTTGAGTTACTCATTCTTTCAATGAATACTTACTGTGTATTTACAATGGGGCAGTAACGTCTAGGAAAGCAACAGGGAACAAAACAAAGAACCTGCCATTTTGGTGCTTACAGTCCAGAAGGAAAGATAATCAATAAGCAAAAAATGTGAATGTATAGTATATCCTGTAGTGATAAATGCTATGACTATAATTAGTACTTTCTTTTTTTATGAGAGACACAATCTTAGATAAGGTGATCGAGAACGAGAGCCAACAACTAACTGAACAGAGATCAAAGAGCAATGAATGTCTGTGAAAGAAGAGGATTCCTGGGAGCGGCTACAGCATATGCAAAGGCCCTGTGGCAGTGGCCTGTTCAGTCCATCTGGGGAAGAGCAGGGAGACACATGTGGCTAGAATAGAACAAGTAGAGACAAAGAGAGTAGAATATGTTACAAATGACCAAAGTAGATATTGTTGCCAATTGCTGACAAGTCTTCTGGTATTTCCTTATGATTTTCTTTTCAACTAGCTGGCTCCACTCAATAAATCTTTCATACAAAATATAAAGACATGCTGTTCCCTATACTAGCATTTAAAAAATATCTGCACTTTCAAAGGCAAGTGCATGACACTCAGAGCCCACAGGTCAGAGAGAGAGCCGAAGGGCAGTCGTGGAGGGTGTATGTGCTTGTGTGGACTGGGGAGTCTGTGATTCCTTTTTCCAAATATCGATAAGAAAAATTTATTTTTGCTGAGTGGTCCACTTTATTCTAAGGCCCTTTTGTTTTAAGAAACAGCCCATTGGAAAAGTTTTTCCTATCGTGGGATCTCATTTACCTGATCTAACGCAAGCTCTGCATTGACTCCCACTAAAATCAAAGCTGTAAACGGAGAGATTTACAAACTGCTTGGAGTTCATCTTGCCGTGTCAGGCTTCTGCACAGACCTTTATTTGTGTTTTTGCCGAGGCAAAGAGAAAATACATAAACTTTAGTTATGGCACATGGAATTTAATAATTCCTTTTAGTTCATGTTGCAAATCAGCTCTGAAAAATTCCTGCACTTATATATTTTACTGTAAACTGCAGATATTTTTTAAACGCTAATGTATGAAAAAGCATTTCTTTACATTTTCATTAAAGATTGGTTGAAGGGAGCCAGCCAGTTGAAAAGGAAATCGTAACGAAATACCTGAAGCCTTTGCAGCAATTTGCAACAATATCGACTTTGATCATTTATAAATCTTGAATTAACCAAAGGAAATTTGGCCTAACAAGCTCACTGTAGAACATTGTTCAACACTTTTTATTGATTCTACTAGTAAACATTAATAGACAAAAAAAAAAGTTCTGTTTTTTTTTCTTGCTAAAATGTGTTAGTCAATCATCTGTAGTAGGAATAAAACTGTAACCAATTCCATCAACTTGTATATCTGAGAATATGATTTTTAACACATACGACATATTAGATAAGAACTATGGATTGACAGTCTCTATGACGAATGTGAAAATGTCAAATCGGTGATTCTGGGATGTTTCTGATTTGATTTGCGGTTCAGCCATGGTGAAGTCTATTTGCCCCATCCGGTGTGTTCTCTCCTGATATCCTACATTGGACCTTATGAAGATGAAGATCTCATCACTGTTCATGGATGTTAGTGTCTTACCATCTAAGCTGCGTGGAAATCGGTGCCAGCCGTCTCGCTCACCTTAGCGTGTTTCAGCCAGAATGCCTGATCTCTCTGCATCCGGTACTGGTCAGTCTCTGCCATCACTTCCTCCTTGGCCTGTCTTAATCGCTTGGCTTTTCCTGAAAATTAACAGTGGCACAGAAAGGACAGATTTCTCTTCAGCATACAGAATTTCAATCTTGCTTTTTAGAAATATAGGTGAGGTCTACATGATTTTCGGATGCTCCCCCCACCCCCCGCCTCAAATGATGCCCTTTGTTTAGAAACAAGCAATACTGAAAAATTCCTTGTTTTTTCAATTGGATTCTTTCAAACACGGAAATGACAACTTTCTTTTACACTCACATGTTAAATGAAACATCTTCCCGTTTACTATCACAGCAGTAACAACCAGAGAGCAGATCTGAGCTGTCACTTACTCAGAAAGACATTATTTGGTCAGATTTTCTGTCCTGATTTGCTGCCAGGAATCCTTCAGTCCACACCAACTGGATCTATTTAACGCTGGCAGACCTCCAAACGGCGCTACAGACATGCGGCTCAGACTGTCTCAAACCAACTTACAGTTTTTTAAAGCATTTTATTGGGGTGTTTTCCTTACCGTGTGTTGACTCTAGAATGTCTGATTAAGCCCCAAAGCACATCAAAGTAGACATTTTTTGTAGTTGCTTTCTCTGAGGGGGACTTGAAAGTGGTTGTAAAACCAACGGGTTTAATGGTCAGGAGATTTAGTTAAGTAGCTCTCTTTTCTTTTATTAAGAGCAAAGGTGTAAGCCTTAAGCCAGCAGATAGCACGGTAGATGAAAGTTTCAGAAAAATGCGAAAAACTGTGGAGATCATTAGGTAAGCACATGACTTTTTTGACAACCAGAGGAAGTTTTGGGGGGAGTGACAGAGTCATGTTAATCACTGCTCAGCCCTTACCACCCACCACCTTCGGGGAAGCTAGGTACTAATGCTCTGTGATCATTAAAACTTTAAAAAATCTCTGAACTGTATTGAAACTAATTTTCTTCAGAATCTATTGTCTTTCTATTTTAGTTAAATGCCTTGATTCATTTGCCCGTTTAACATCATTTCTTTTCTTCTGGTAAGATCTCTTAAGCTTTGGTTTGTAATTTTTGTCAATGGTTTGTTGCACTGTGTAGACTTGGAACTAAATGTGTTTTCATTAAGTAGCATGAAAGAAAATCTTAACATAAACCTTATCTGTCATCTAGATACACAGTTTTACATGGCTTTGTTTTTGTGTAACTTTGTTGCATTTGAGCAGAGATGGGTCCTAAATTTCTCTCCCTGCTACACAGAAGTTGCTTTGCGAGTCACTGTATATGTGTGGACAAGAGACAGTCACTGTGTTACACACTGAAATGTGTCTCTTTTAGTACCTCTTACCCTTGAGCGGGACTGAGCAGACGTCATTCACAACGCATATTTAGCTCTGTCTTAATTGTCCTTAGAATCCAAGGTCTAGTGAAAATGAGTGTTCTTCCGATGACTGAGCCTTAATGGAACATTACCAGTAACGCTTTCCTTTTTCCTCCTCAATTCATGCTCGTTACCATTTTGTATACATACTTTTCTTCCTCTCTGGAGCTCTAACCACTTCGTGGCAACCACACACACACACACACACCGTTCACAGGACAAACAGGCGAAATTTTGGCAAGGAAAACCATTCCTAGCCCCCAGCTCACTTTCTTATCCCCGCTTGTCACTAACATTAGGACAAAAATTTATGTAAGAGGCGAGAAGATGTCTTAGTCCTAACGTGCTGTGGGTTACGTAACGAGTGGTCAGACACTATCGGATCCAGCAAAAAACCACATAAAACATCATTACTTTCCATCTTAATTGCATATTGTGTAAAAGTACTTGTTTCCAAGTTGCAACTCGAGCACATTAAAAAAAAAAAAACTAATAATAGGAAAAGCGCTGTGTGCCCGGCCCCTGAGCAGAAGCTGGCGCCCCTCTTCGGAGGCTGCGTGAGCTCCGAGTGCGCCTGCTTCCCCGGCGTGGCGCCGGTCACCTGCTGGTTCTCATTCACTTAAACAGGGGAGCCACGGGGACCTCGGGCGGCCCGCGGGGGTAGGGGGAGGCGCAGGGCGCCGGCCAGCCCGCGCGGCCTGACCTCTGCTGGCTTCTGCGTCTGCGTGGGAGCCTTCCAGATTTTACAATTACACCTCTTCCTTCTTTAAGCATTAAAAACGTGGCTGCTGGGAACCCAAATGAGATCACGTTCCTATTTCTCAATACTTTCTCTCTCAAACACAGGGGTGACCTTTTGGGACAGTCCGGATTTTAAGTAGAACAGTCACATGTTGGTCCCCAATTTCCTATAAGGTCACACGAGGCCAAATGTTCTGATTTTTGGTTTAGAAAATGAGACAACTCGTGCGTCATGATTTTATTACTTTAGAAAGTTTTTTGTTTGTTTGTTTTTTAGCGGAGGTACTGGGGACTGAAGGCAGGACCTCGTGCATGCTAAGCGCGCTCTCTACCGCTGAGCTACACCCCTCACCCCATGCTCCCTCATCATGATTAAAAATACTCCGGAGCAGGTGCTGCCGAGTGGTGTGAGAAAGGCTGGTTTCCCTTTATCCATCCATTATTCATTCAGTATTTACTGAGTACTTGCTACATATTACACATAGGGCCAGAACCAAACGTGCGATATGGTTTTTGCTTCTAGCTGACATGCATGCAGTGTATTTTGGAAATACGTACATGCTGCTGCAGCGTCCATGAGGAGAATTAGAAAATGCATAAGAATGTCAAGAAGGCACAAAACCAACTATGAAGACAATGGAATGTAAGTCTTGGTTCAGTGTGTTTTGTGACAGCGAAAAATTACATTTATGGAAACCTCTCCTACTAAAACTCTCGAGAATCGGTGCATGCCCGCACCCCAGTGGTCACGCCATGTCTTGTGGTAGCAGAGTTAGTAAAGAAGACAAAAAAGAGACCTACCTATGCAGGGTGGGGGCTCAGAGGAGCCGCCAGCGGAGATCAGGGAAGGTGTCTGAGAAAACTGTTACGCTGAAGAGACCCATTAGCCAGGACAAACATGGGAGTGGACAGTGTATTTTGGCATCAGAAAAAAAAAAATGTCAAGACAACCCCTTCTATTTCTGGGGACTCTTTATAAATAGCTCCACTTTAAATCATTCGCTTTTAGACGTTTGGTCTGCTACACCCTGCTTTCAACAAGCCGTTGCTGAGATATATTCCATAGGGTGTTCTGTGGGAGGAAAAGTAGGAAAGGAAGGTGTTTGGATTGATTTCCAGGTGATTTGTGGGGAAAGGATTAAAAAATCAATCTAGGGCAGGTTAGAACTGAGCTCGGTTACCGGGGCTGGGGGAGTGGGCAGGGCTGCGCGCCGGGTTCCGCTCGGCTTCTTGGTGAGAAAAAGCCGAGGGGCTGAGGGCCCCAAGATGCTTATGAGCACCGCTCCATGCTGGGATTGCTAACCTGGTTCTGGATCCCTTTTCTGAAGGGAAGAGAGGCTTCATTGATCATTTCAGAAAGAAATCAGAACTGTACCCTGGGCACCACTACAGTAAAACGTTAGAAGCTTTGTAACCTCGAGCAAGGTAGTTTCCGAACCTGAGCTTTCTCACCTATAAAACAGATTTAATGCTGTACTGCAGAGTCATTGGAAGGATTTGCAACACATACATAGTGCTTGATGAAGAATGTTCAACAATTTCCAATCATTATTAGGAAAGAAAGACCGATTCCCAGGGCTGTTTGCTAAGAAGGAAGGCAGTGAGGAAGGCAGTGAGGAAGGTGGGGGTTGAGGAGAGAGCTCCGGGCTGTCACCCAAAAAAGCCCCTGCGGGCTTCCCCGAGGACACCCACAGGGAGACGCCCAGAGGGCAACCGGACAGGCAAGTCTGGAATCCAGGAGAAAGCTGTGAAGCGGAGACGAGCTCTGCTTTGGCGTCATCTGGGCCTGGGCGTGCACGAGGCAGCGCAGTGGCTTTGGGCTGAAGTCAAGGGGCGTGCACAGAACGAGCAGAAAAGAGGGCTAAGGTCTCAGCCGGGGCGGGGGGGGGGTGGGGGGCGCCGACGTTGGGAGGATGAGAACAGGAAGAACAGCGCCAGGAAAAGCCGAGAGCAGTCACCGGAGTCGGAGGGGAACCAGAATAGAGAACAGCCCAGAGAGGAGGTGGCCGACAGATGCTACATGGACTGGATGTGGACGGGCCGTCCTCAGTCAGCCATCATTCCGGGGGGTCTGCCGTGTCGCACACTCTTCTAGGTCCCTGATACAGCAGTGAAAACCACAGGCAGACACACTTTCTGCTCTTGTGGCGTCCCAACTGTCGCAGGGAGAGGTAGAAATGGAAAACCGACAGGAGGACACAGTGCAACAGGGGTGATGAGTCCTGGGCAGAGGAATAAAGGAGCCATTGGGACAGAGAGAGGCGGCTGGAAGCTAACTGAGATCAGACAAGCCTCTCAGAAGATGTGCTATGTGAGCAGAGACCCCAAGGAATAAGACAATTAGCCATGCAAACACCTGAGAGGGAAGGGCGTTCCAGGCAGACGGAACAGCAAGGGCAAAGACCCTGAGGTCGGAGGGCACTTTTACACATTCAAGTAAAAACATCATCATGGCTGGGTCAAAGGTCAAAGAGCAGAATGGTTGAATGTCAGGAGGACTATCACAGAGGTGGCAGTAGGGCCAGGTCACAGAGCTCTCATGGGGAGGGCGAGGATCTCGGTCCTTGAGACGCTAAATCCATGAAGGATTTTTACCAATGGGTGGCATAATGTTATTTATGATCTAAAAGGAGTTCTTTGGCTGGTGTGGCGAAAGAGACTGTAAGAGCAAGGAAGATGCAGGGAGAGCGGTTTGAAATCTACTGCACCAGTTCAGACAAACGTTAGTGATGACTGGCAGTGGCGAAGTGGCCGTGCAGTTGCTCAGAAGTCACATAGACGTTGAAGGCAGAGTTGATGGAGAAGCAGGAGAGACAGACAAATCAATGACGGCTCCGACATTTTATTTTGGTGGGGGGGGGGCAAGAATGCAGTTTGAGACGCCCGTTAAATATCTGGTGGGGATGGTGAGAAAGCAGATGTTAATGTGAATTTGAAGATCAGGGAAGCAAGTCGGGCTGGAAATACTGAAGTTTGGGGAACATCGGCCTAGAGCCGGGATTTAAAGTCGTAGGATTAGGTGTGATCACCTGGGAAGTGTCTGCAGATGCAGGACAGAACAAGTCCAAGTGGGGGCTGGACTCTGGAGGGAGGGGGGAGGTAGAGGAAGGCCGAGCAGGAGGGCGGGGTCATGCAGGCCAGTGAAGGGAGAGCTTCAAAGATGAGAGAGGGACCCCGTTGTGACAGAGAAAGCTGATTCACCGGGGTTAGCAACACTGCTGGTCTTCGCAAGGGAAGCTTTGGTGGAGTTGGAGGGACTGAAGCCTGATTAGAGTGGGTTTCGGAGAAAATGGAATTTAAAAATGCAGACACAGGGAATCTAGGCAACTTCTTTGAGAAGTTTTCAGTTATGAAAACAGACAAAGAAGATAAGGACCCAAGATGGCCAACTGGGTTTGTCAAGAGGATGTTGTGGGTTAACTGTGTCCTTCAAGGTGTGTTTATAACGTAATGGACGTGACCTTACTTGGAAATAGGGTCTTGGGAGATGTCGTCAAGTTAGGATGAGGTCCTACTGGATTAAGATGGGTCCTACATCTGATAACTGGTGTCCTTATAAAGAGAGGTAGCTTTGGACACAGAGACAGAGCAGCACAGAGCAGACATGCGGGGAGCAGGCCATGTGATGGCAGGGGCAGAGACTTGAATGATGCAGCTCTAAGCCAAGGAAAGCCAAGGGCTGCCGGCCATCAGAAGCTGGAAGAGAGACGTGGACACATCCTTCCTCAGTTCCTTCTGGAGGAAGGAACCACCAGCTCGTGTTTGGACTTCTTTCTGGCTCCCATAACTGGAGGCTAATATATGCCTGTGGTTGGGAGCCATCCTGTTTGTGGTGATTTGTTTAGCAGCCCTAGGAAGCTAACACAGTGGCTCAGAGACACAGACACAAGGTCAGTTGAGCATCGGATGCAAAGTCAGGTGCTTGAGTGTGGTACTAGGAGTATGTTTCCAAATGAATGCACCGCCTGAAAAAAAAAATGCACAGACAGAACAGAGGCCACCTTGATGTGGTCTGAACATAAAGGGCACTCTGGGAATGTTTGAAGATTTCTATGTGTTACTAATTACACATTTTTACTCTGCTCTACCAAATAGAAGAAGAAAAAGGCCTTCTTGGCTTTGGGGGTGGTTAATATGATGACATAAACAACCTCATTCAAAGAGTGTTCTTATTCTGCTCGCCCTACAAACATCG
This sequence comes from Camelus dromedarius, assembly GCF_036321535.1. Classification (NCBI taxonomy): domain Eukaryota; kingdom Metazoa; phylum Chordata; class Mammalia; order Artiodactyla; family Camelidae; genus Camelus; species Camelus dromedarius. The sequence goes on from NC_087456.1 coordinate 35,229,257, forward strand.
GAACAGTGATCCGTCACCAGGAAACAAAGGAGCCACCTCTCTTTTGGTGCCTTGAGTGTTCCCGAGCTTCTCTGCTGAACCACATCTCTCCTTTCGTACCTCTGACTTCTTTGTGAATCCTTTGTTATTCCTTTTTCTTGTACATCCTAATTAAAAAAAAAAAAAAACTTCAGTAGTTTTGTGTAGATCCTGGATTGAATATAACCAAACATCATTAATAAATGAAAATGTCCTGTGGTTATTATTTTAATATGACCCACTCGAAGAAATGAAAGGCCATCGTAGCCATGAATACCCCATTAGTCTGTGGACTGTAAGAAGAAGGAAGGATTTACAGGCCTACAAAACATACAGAGCAGGGTCATGAATTTCTCCTATAACAATTTTCATTTTATTTGTTTATTAGAAGTTATGTCTTCACAAATCAAAACACTCCCTGGCACAGTGAAGCGTTTATTAAACCAAGGTGCTTGGTGAAGTAATTTGGAATCTCTGTATATTTGGAAATAAATCAGCAATTCAAATTGTGATTAAAAAAATATCAGCGGGAGGCCTACTCGAGACCCACAGAAGTGAACATGCCTCACTGTGTTTGCTGATGAGTTATCTAGGGAGAAAGCAGAAATATTTAAAGGCTTTAGTTTGCACTGAAGTACAACTCAATGCACAGAAATATTTAAATTATTTCATTTATTTAAAAATATATTTTATTTGTTTATTTTATTTGCACTGCAGTAGAATTCAGTAGAAGGTCGTGCTGGATTCATCAGAGGGGGCCCTGCGATTGCCCTGGACTCGGCACAGAACCCTTTTCACTAAGCGGTGGAGGAATTTTCCCAGCTGACACGGGTGCAGCCCCTGCTGGGGACCAAGGCGTGTTTTAAGTCCCTGATGAGCGTTAGCTCAGCTAACCGTGAGGACGACTCCCTGAGGACGACGGGGCCACCTCTGCCGTGAGGCTCAGTAGGGGAAAGACCAGGGGGCTCAGGGATAGCCGGCCCCACGTCGCCCGGCCAGTTGGAGGCGTGAGCTGGGCTTGTAGCCGGAGCCGCCGCTCGCTCCTGGGGGAGAGGGGGGTCTGCGCTGTCTGGGTCGGACACCCCAGGGTCGCATCCCTCGCTTTTATTAAGACTGCCCGGAGCTTTTAGAAACTCTTTCTTATACCTGCTTGTTCAGTGTTTCTCATGCCCAGATTTGAACATTTATGTTTACCGCATCTTTTGATCTGTATCCCATAATGCAAATTGTAATTTTGGGTTAAACACAAATGCTATTTACTGCAGCTGCCAAAGTAGACAGGTGGAGTGTTAATTTGTGGGGGAGGCCACGGTGCACGTTTGGAAATATGTCAGGAATATGGATTCTTTATGTGACGTGGAACAATTCAAATGACAGCGTTAGGGCAGAACGGTAGAGCCTCCCAGGTTTGCAGTGGGTGTAAATGAAATAGACACTGTGCTCCTAAAAGGTGTAACTTAAAGTAAAAAAAAATCACGTGTTTCAGAGAAAACATGGATAAGGGGGCCCTGACTTCGTATTCTAATTCTGATCAAAGATGCAGGTAATTTCCCCAAAGCTGGAGCTCCAGGGCAGGTCCGATGCTCTGTTGTAAAAGTGTAACTTGTGTCGACCAATACACTCACTTTTATGTTTTGAAGGATGCATAATTTTAAGCAAAAGGTGTTAACTTCAAGTGAGATAAATTAAAATAATGCCATAGCAAGAGGTAAAAGAAAATAATAAAAAATAATGCCAACCTACTGCAATTCCACCTAAATTCAAACAGTTTTACAAATAAAAATTTGGGTGAGTGTCTTAACTAGTAAATACAATTCAATCCGCACTCAGTGAATAGAGGCGAATGTCTGAGTTCTTTTACTCATTTTACTAGAAGCAGCGCTGGTCTCCTCATTGGAAGAAAAGTTGAGCCCCACCCCCCCACCCCCCCAAAAAAAAGAAAACAGAAAAGTTGTCCAAGAACTTGCAGCCACTGTAAAAAAGGATGAAACGAGACTGTTGATTCTGGTTTTCTACTCCAGTCTTCTATTGCTTTTACCTACAGTCACATACAAGTATACATAGTGTATAAATTAAAAAGAAGACTAACTCATTAGTTTTTACTCTACCACCTTAGGTACCATTTTTCTGATCCTTCAAGCATTTTGGTCACATATATTAAATATTACATATAATATTTTATTCTTCTGTATATTTTTGTTTTCTTTTTTAAAAAAAGCAAAGATGGAAGCTCAGAGATGCTCAGTAACTTAAACAAAGAAATGTAAGAAAAAAGCCAGTGCTCTTCTACTCTGCTGCCTCACATCCCAGCTTTGCGAGTCTGTTGGATGTCCGCACTTCCGTACCACGCCCCCCCAACAGCAAACCAGCCTGCCAATCCCACCTCTCTCTGCAGCTGGAGTCTCGAGAGCAGGGACCTGTGATTGCATTTCCACGGCTCTAACAGCCTTCAGGAGAGCCCCTAATACCCTTGTCTGTGTCCCGAAAGCCAAAGCATTTCCACACGTACAGGACTGTAGAGTAACTTCCCTGGGATCTGAGGCCGTCCTCCTGAATGGAATATGTTCATAGTTTTGCAACATCATATGTACATACTAGCACTATATTAACCTTGTGTTTTTCTAAAATGATTAACATGTGACTTACTATTTTTTCTCTCTCTGTCTTTCTCTCCCTCCCTCCATTTCTCCCTTTTTAAAATATATTTCACAGTGGGAAGGGTCTAGTTCAGCGGTAGACTGCATGCTTAGCACGCAACAGGTCCTGAGTTCCATCCCCAGTATTGCCATTAAGAAATAAAGAAATGAATAAATAAACCTAATTACCTCCCCCGCCAAAAAAAAATTTGATTATTAATTAAATTTTAGAAATACACTCACAAGCCTTGCTCTAGCAGGGCAAGTTCTGAAAGTCTTGTAAATAAATGGATTTAAGAAAGAGATAGTGAAGCTAAGTCTACAAGTGTGTCACTGCTGCGATTGGTTAGTTACTGTTCTGAGTCTCTGTTCTGCCTGTGTCAGATTTTCAAATGAATCTCTTTTTGGAAGAAAAGCGAGTAAATCTATGGGTTTACAAAGATGACGGCTCTCTGTACCTCGCATGGCATTTCCACATCTGTCTCCTGGGGGAGTCTTCTGAGGAAGGTCTTCTCATCAGTGAATATACCAGAGCAGCCTGGAAATCACTGGCACCCAACAAGTACTTACTGAATTAAACACATAAATAAAATTAAAAAAATAGTGAAATAGCAGAAAAGCTACGAAATAGCAGGTACACAAGGCAGCACTGCACTTGGCCGCGGCGAGCTGAAGAAGCGAGTGACGGGCGCGGGCCCCAGAGCTGTCACCTAGCCGCCCCTGTGCGCGGCGTCTGGGCAGGGAACGGCTCCCGTCCGGTGAAAACGGCCCTCAAGCCCGTGCTCCCCGAGGCCGAGGACGGGCTTCCTCTGAGAAAGTGAGCGCAGAGCTCACTGGTTGGAGTAACAGTTGGAAAGATATTTTCCAAAATGTTTTTAAGGCCAGGGTATTTACTATTACTGGTTGGTATTTGTTCAAAGATTTATGAACAAAGACCAAGAAAAAAAAATACATAAGTATTTTAAGTGAATGGTCAACAAAATGAACATTGTGTATACAAATAATACAGTATGGACCTTCCGGTACTGACTTCCGAGGAGAGATTGCCTGAACACAGCATACTGACCAAGGGGAGGGAAAAATAGCCTGGCTTCTACCTCTCCTGTGAAAGCTGAGGTTAGATTGTTCTGAGAGGTTCCCACCGCCAAACGACTTGCCTGATTCCCAGTGCCTCTCTAATGACTGAGAAATGAGAGATAAGGGGGCAGGGTGGGGTACAGCTCAGTGGCAGAGCAGGTGTTTAGCATGCAGTAGGTCCTGGGTTCAATCTCCAGTCCCTCCATTAAAAAAATAAATAAGTAAATACGTCTAATTACCTCCCTCCCACCCAAAAATTGAAGAAAAATGAGAGGTGGTAAGTGTCATTTGGATCAAATGACAATATTGACTATGTGCTCAATATTGTCACTTTGTTTCTTCCATCTTGAGGAAGGAATGGTAACATAATGATCACATCTTAAAATAAACTGATCTTCTGTTCTGGACATTTTAAATATAGAAAAGAAATTTGAATAAAAGATAAGGGAGTTTTCTACACTGTTTCAACCAGCAGGTCCTGGGCTGCTTTGTTTTCTCAACAGTTACTCTGTGTTCATCCCATTTGGCCATCATTTGCATGGTTTGTTGTAGCGAAAAAAAAAATGGAGAAGTTGGTAAAGTTTGCCTTCATTAGCTTGAGCCTTCCTCTTCTCTTCCAGCACCTCCACGTGGACTCTTTTTCTTTTGTGCTTTGGTGCCCACATTGTTGAGTGTTCAGGAAATCAATTGATCTTAAGAAAGGAAAATGATTTTATATGTGATGGAAAACCCCAGGGGACTGAGTAGTGAGTGCCTCCCTCTGCCTTCCTTTCTTACACTATCACATCCTGTGCCCACGTTACATTCAACGCATAGAAACAAGCTTCTGTCAATACCGACTCTGTTCTGATCTCTCCACGCAGCCAAAGTCTTACACAAGCAACGCTTTAAGACGTGATCCCTGTCTCTGGCAGGGCTTGGAATCGAATTGCAGAGACAGGACATGTAATTAGGAAGGTAAATGACACACCATGTTGGAGATTAAGTAAGGATGTGAGTGAAATGGGACAGTGGGAGAAACAGAGGTCTTGGCCCCCAGGGACCAGAACTTGGGGTGTAGATCTGTGACATTAGTTTATTCGTTATGAAAATCACATACATTTTGTACAGTGCAGTTGTTTAGATCATGGCTGGGGGACCAGACCCCACCAAACCCTGTCTCTGTGTGATCTTGAGCAAGTTGCATCATTTCTCTAAGCTCACTTTCCCCTTTTCGCAAAGAGGGTTGTGGGAAGAGTAAATAAGATAAGGAGTAAGTTGGTAAACAAGATGAGCATGGTGCCTGGCACCCTATTTTCTACTTTTTAAAATATGGCTGTTGGCAAACTATAGACTCTCAATTTCTACATAAGTGAAATGGAAATATAGTTATTATGCCTAATCCTTGTGGTTGCTGTGAATATCAAAGAAACATTCTCTGGGTAAGCACGTAGATGAATGACCAAATAACAAGAAATCAGAAAGTGAGAATAAAATGGAAATATTTTTAAAGACTGGAAATTAAAAGCCATCAAGAAAGGGAGGAGAACAAATGTAACTTTATCACAACGTTACAGAAACAGAAACCTATGCCTACAGAGGCTAAGACACTTGCCCAAGCTCTCTCACTAGTCCGTCACTTCGGTCTGGAAGTGGTCTGTCTTCTCTTAACCACTTTGCAATATTGAGACACCGAGGCGTGGCGGCTTTAGGGAAGTTGGAGGCAAAGCTCAAGCCCGAGTCTCTGCAACTTCAGTGTCCATCATCATTTCCCACGGAGCGCGATGTGGCCAAAAGATCTGGGCTGGGGAAATTCATCCCCGCTCTAGTGATGGGAGACATGCAACTGGGAAGTTTTAGGGAGCTGGCCACGGTCTCCCTGAGAGCGTGGTGGAACCAGGGAGTAACCTGTCCGAGAGGTCCGCTCTCTTCCTCCTGCACGCCCCTCATCCGTTTTGTGACCAGTCCCTCACAGGGCAGACAGGAGGGGGCTTACTCCTTTTGGCTTCCTCGAGCTTGTCATTGGCCCTTTTCTCTGCCTGGAGGAGCTGGTGGATCCCCTGGGACTGGCTGGCCGTGGTGGCCGGCTCCAAGTCAGGTGGCTTCTGAGAATCTGGGAAGGGCTGGAAATCACCACATAGCTCACACTGTTGTGTCAACAGTGAGCACTCCGCACAGCTGTTGGCTCCCAAGTGGCCTGATCGGGTCGGGGAGCGGGGCTCCAAGGAGAGCCCAAGGGTGGAATCCAGAAGAACAAGTCAAGTCAAGGAAGCTGAGAGCTCACTTCTGCCAGCTTCAGGTCTTTTATATGCAATCAAGAGAGTTTCTGGAGGTGCTGAGTCTGCTGACAAAGAAAGGAGTAAGATCTCTGCGGGCAGGTTAACTTCTCTCTTCTTCCAAAGAACCTTGATGTTTTTGCTGACTTTTTCTTTCAGGTTGCAAGACCTTTCTTTGTTCTTTGTCCTTGTGGTTCTAGTTTGAGGTCTTTTTCTTTATTTGTTTCCAATGATTCAATTATCTGCTTGGGACAAGTGCATCAGCCTTTTGTGAGGAAGGACATCTCCTGGCTTTGTGCACAGAAGGTAGTCAAGACGTTTACTGTTCTCTTCCCCTAGGCCTCGGGTGACAGGAATGAAGAGGTTCCTCGGGGTGTCGCAAGGCGCTGTAGCAATGCTGCGTGGTAGGGTTCCCGGAAGACTGCCGTGTGCTGATTAAATCAGCATTAGAGGAAATGGGACTGTAGGTTTTGAGGTTCGCTTAAAATCATCTAAACATGCGTGTTGTGTTACTCTGGGCTTGTCCTGGGGGACGTCCTAATAAGAGAGTCCAGTAAAATCCATCTTATTCAAGTGGATTCAACCTGCTAGTGACTGACAGATCAGAACGGCGGGGACAGTGGAGAAATACGAAATCTCACTTACATGAATTGGAAGTTTTGTTTGAAATGAAGAGCTAGTCTTTTCACACAGGGCCAAAGCTTTTTTCTCAGAAATAATCGGCGGATTGGACCGTCACTTATACCTTTCACCAGCTGCACCTCTGTTGCCTCATCATTACATACTAGGTGCAGTTTCTTTAAATAGATGCACAAAGTTAGAGAGTAATGGGAAGCGTTCTGCGAGTTACGTCCGTAAGGGTTTAGTGATGATTCTCTCCTAACAGTTTAAAGAGATCTTGCTGTGATACGTGCATCACAACGCCGCGCTCCGGCTTCATCACATGCACAGATCTTTCCACACACACACAAAAGCCCTTTTTCACAGGAGCACCTTTCCTTCTCTTTGCGTTCATATTTAATTAGTTTATAAAAGTGAACTGTTATTGCATAATTACCATCCTTGGTACATCCGGAATAAACAAGTCTGTGAACAAACACAGCTCTTCGTAAACGTGCATTTCACCCATCAGAGCAGAAGCGTGAAGGCAAACCGGCGACTGGCTCGCCAGCCTCCGGCGGGGCCTGGCGTCGGCGTCGGCGGACTTTTTACCGAGAGTGGGGACCACCAGCGACTTCTGTGAACGTCCAGTGGAGGTCGTTACAAGCAACTTGCTTTAATCTGATACCAACAATGTCTACTGACTCTCTCCTGAGTGCATCCCCCTGGATGAGGCCAGTTCAGGGGAACTGGATCTTGAGACACAGAGAAGGGATAATCCTGCAGGGAGATCACTGGGGAGGATCTGGATAAGAAGGCTGATTCCTCAGACTGGCGTTAATAAATACACCGTCTCCTAAAAGTCTGAAGAGACAGGGTGACTCTGTGAGGATCTGGGCGCGCGATCACATTCTCACCAGCGAAGGCTTCCCGAGTCCACAGTAAGTGCCTCCCTGCCTAACCCTAAGACTCCTTTCCTGGCTGCTGCATTTTTTAAATTCAAATCTGCCAAAATAATATAATACTAACGTGCATGTGTTTTAAGCCAACTTAGAGGGCATTATACTTGCAGACATTTACTTAAAACAGAAAATGTGCGTTACGTGAAATACAAAAGACCGCTTTCCACCACCACCACAAACGACGCACGTGAGTGACCCCCTTGGGACGAGCTGTGCAAGCCACACAGAACCCCGCCCCGCCCCGGCTGAACTTCGCTCTGCGCAGTTCTCGACCCTGGTCAGGATCCTGGATGCAAACTCTGAGAGCAGTAATGACAACTTTTGAATAACCTGGATGTCCAGTCAGAACAGAGGGATCACCATTGCTAGCTGTTGCTAACACAGTTCTATTGTGGGTCGCTTTCTAAATGCCTGTAACTTGCAGTGAACACGTCAATGACGGAAAACTGTCATCATGTTTCCTTTAAGATCTCACGCATCATTTTTCATTTTATCACAGAAGTTTTCCTTCTCTTCATTTAATTAACAGAGGAGTCTGTTCCTGGACCAAAAAAATACCTGTAGGGCATTGTGGCATCCTTCCTGACAACAAGATGCCCAGTGGGACGCCGATGGGGGGGTGTCCACTCACACAGGAGAAAGGGGGCTTTGAGCGTAACTCAGAGTAGGGGGTCAGAACGGTTCTGTCCTCCCCTGACCCTCGAAGGACCACCCTCCCAGTGAGGAGGAGAGACAGAAAAACCCGCCTATAAGCAGAGAAAGATCTCATCTCAGCCTGGGCTCTGGGAGGAAAGAAGTAACTATAGGCCTGCGCTTGTGTGGGCTGGAGAGGACAGCGCAGGGTCTTCTGCGGACATGAAAGCACGCCGGACGGGAGCGCGCGGTCTAAACTGTGAGACTAATGAAACAGTGAGGTCGGCGGAGGGGGCAGCGTGGGGCGGGGGCCGGCGGCCTGGAGGGGGGCCTGGACTTTATTATAAATGGAAGGGACTGTTCTTATCACACTAGTGGGTTACTGGCTATAACTGAGTTAGTCCCTTTTGAAATCAAAGCTAACTCCTCATCAACTTTCCATTTATAAAATCTAAGATTTTCAAGCTCATCATACCCTAAACCTGGTGTCTGTCAGTAACCCAGATTTTGAGCTTGGTTTTCACAGATCTTGTGTTGTCGGGCCCTTCACGCACAAGCATTTCTTTTTCTATCTGGTAGCAAAACACCAACAAAACCGAGCCGACCACTTCCCAGTGACGAGGCACACTTCCCTGCCTTAACCCGTCTGATTCCCAGCGCGGCCCTGGAAATGGGTGCTGGTGTCACATACCACGCGGATTTCATCAGCAAAGAGACTGAAGTGATACGGCTGATGTCGGACACGGTGGCTCAGAAAACCTGCGTGACAGACCCAGGGCCAGGGACGGCCAGCGGGAGGACTCCAGGTCGGCCGTCTTCCTCCTGCACAAGCCTCCCTCCCTCCTTCCTCCCACAGTTCTTTTTTCTTGATGAAGAAGATGAACAGAAAACAAGGAATATCAGTTGACATCTTCCTCTGTATAAATCACTATTAAAATATGGATCAAATAAAACGCCAGGGGCTCAAACAATTGAAAACACAAACAGCAAAACAAAATGAGACTTGGCTGAACTCTGGTCTCCTAGTTAGCGAAGGTTCCTCCTCAGAAATGCTTGTTTCAAGCAACCCGAGTTGTTACTCTTTTCATTTGGGACCATTTGTTCTGGTTTTACCATTTCTTCTATTCCATTTTATCTTTTTCTTTTATACCTAGAGATTAAAACAAATAATACAGTTTTCTTTAATTTGAGGGGTATAAATTGTTCTTTTGTTTTGACGTTAATGTTGATGGTTTCTAAGGGTAACCATGTAAGAAACACAATTTACTGATACAATTACTTACTATTTATATTATTTAATATATTATATGATGTTATTTTATTCTTATTTATCACTATTTTCAATAATAAACTGAGTATTTATGTTACATATTTTTATAAAAATTTTGAAGCGTAGAAGGGATTTTTCAGACGAGGTAGAGAAACAGACATGTCACTCACAGGGGCTTGGTGAAAAGGAAGTGCAAGAACCAGAATAGGGTGTATTTAGGTCTTTGTTCTTTGATTCTCTTTTTAAAATACGTTCATATTTCTTTTTTCTTAGTGCAAAATGCAAAAACGTTACTAAAATCGGCAAAACCTTAAAAACAAAACCTGCCCCCTTGGACATGTTTCCCTGTTGAATGTTGAATGTTACAGTGACATGCCTCTTCGTTTTGCTTGTACTTAACTTGGGAAAACAAATGACATTGAAAGTTCTGAATAGCTACCATTATAAATGTAGCAAGTGTTCAGCCTGTTTTTTTTTTTTTTTTTTTTTTTGGGGTTTCTCTTGTTTGAAGTTTCGTTTCTGCTCAGACTTCCTCTTACTGTCCATCCTGCCATCTCCTCTGCCGATTTCAGCTGATCTTATGATCCTTCTGCCCATGTTGGTTTAGCCCCTGCGTCTGAATCACAGTGAAAAGTAGCTTAATTCCTGGTTTCCTGGAAGTCTGGAGCTCCTAGGTATTTCAAAACTGTAAGCTGCCATTTTTAGGCAAAGCTTTAAGACTTGGTGCGGGTGCTTCTCCAGGGAGCAGTATCACCATTCACATCGCTTGCTCATTACAGCTGAGCAGTGATGTGTGAAGCACGTATCTGCCACCTACGTTCATCTTCCCTTTTTTTCTGTCGCTGGGCAGGAACACAGTCCTCCTGGCTCCTGTCCCTCCTCCTCGGACCCTCTTCTCCCTCCAGCTCGTTCACCTACTACTCATGGTCTCTTTCCCCCCAGAATCATTCCTTTGTTCCTTTATTGACTCTTCCTTCTGCCTGGAATATCTTGCTTTCATTTGCCTGGAAAATAAATCATTCAAAGCCCATTTCCAATGTCATCTTGAAAGAATGAAGCTTCCTAGATCCTCTTGGACCTGACACGTCCTTGTTTCACCTCTGACTTCACAGGACTCGGCACTGACCTGTCGGAGGGCGTTTCTCACTCTGTGTGTATATGACATTGGACCTTCTTCCAGATGAAGCACGACAAATAACTCCACTTCCTATGGGCGACGTACAGTGCTGTCGCTTCAGGTCTTCGTGTTTCCTTCGTGGGGTGGAATGGCTTCCCCATCCTCAGTGAAGCGGGTGTCACTTCTCGGGGTGGAGTCTGTGGAAAGTCTGGACCGTTCTAGTCGAGCGACGCTGTCCTGAGACTGTTGTGTGGTCGTCTCCACTCCCTGCTCTGCCAGCTGGCGGCACTGAAGAGTCTGGGTCTTGATTCAAAGGGATGGAAGATACAGCCCCAAACGCCCCCGCGCTGCCGCAAAGGTCGCGTGGGCGTCTCTGGAGCTTCTGGGGCTTCGTCCGTCACTCCTGGTCCTGAATAATTTATCCTCTGGGAGGTCATTCAGTTAGATTTAATCTGGGCTACATATAGTCCACAGTTGCTCATCAAGTCATTACGTGAATATGTCTCAGTTTCCACGCTCTCACTTTCTAGTTGGGATTATGCACTGTCACAAATAAAACAACATAAAACGAATTAAGAGCAGGGGCTCGGGAGCAGGCAGCTGAGTCTGTGTCCGGCTCAGCTGGGCCCCGCTTTCTTCAGCTGTGAAATGAGAGAAAAAACCCAGCACAGCAGCACGACCTTACAGGGCTGTTGCGAAGAGTAAATGAGCTGATACTTACAAAGCACTCAGAAGAGTGTCTGGCACAAGTGAGTGCTAGCTTTTTAAAGTGAAAAAATTAAATGACAAGTACCCCACACCTTGTATTTAGTCCCCTGACCCTGCCAGCCTCACTGCTCGCAGCCTTCGGAGTTTTCTGTCTGCCCGCTGAGACAACTCACGTCCTTCACTCTGCCAGGCCCTGTCTTATTTTTTTTAAATCAAATTTATTATTTCAAGGTAAAGTTTTGTTCTCAAGACAACTTTTTTGGCTGAAAGGAATTTCTCATGCAATGGTGACCTGGAGAAAAAATGCTTTGTTTTGTGACTTATTATAACATAGTGAAAAGGCCCGTCTTTTGGCCTCGTTTTGCTGTGAAAGCCTCTATAGATTTCCAATTACGAAAAGTGACGGTTTGAATTAGCGACAATACGCGGCTCAACTCTGTTATCAGGCAAGAATTCTCATTATCAGATAGACCGTTCAGAGACAACATGAAAGGACTTAAACAGGAATCCAGGGAGGGCCTGGAGGAAAGTAAGCCACTTTCATTAAAGACATTTTCTGGTCCTCAGTGTTCAGAACGCATCCCAACGGAAAGGGCAGATTTTTATTAGAATCCTTCACTCAAGGATGTGCATCATGCGTTTTGCCTCAGAATCCTTTTCAACAAATCTGCAGCCCAACGTCACTACCCTTGGACAAGAGACACTGGAGGTCCTTAGGCATTTGTATTTCAGCCACCTTTGCCCCGAAAGCTGAACCCCTGGCAGCTCGACCCTGGCTTGTTCGGGTGTAGAGTAATGCGGCCAAAGACCAAGAGACCGGGCCAAGCCTCTGCCCCCGGTGAGGCTGGTGATCCTGGGCGTGCTGTGCAGCCTCGCCATGAGACGCCGCGGATGAAACAGCGCCTGCGTCACGGGTATAGCACGAGGTGACGCTGGACCAAAAGTGAGACCTGCCTATGGTGGAGGCAGGGCCCGTGAGTGCCGCTGCCATCGTGGGATGCGGACAAAGCAGAGATCGTACCAAAAACAGCGTGGAAGCGGCCTGCCTTTTACACGGCCTTGGCTGTGGCGGTGACCCTGTCTAGTGGACTTCTGAACTGGGCAGTCCCTCTCAGGCCCTGTGGGACATCCTGGTGGAAGGAGCCTCGCACTGGATCCGTGTTGGTTGGGTTTGGTTTTTATACTGTTTTTCAGCCAGGTGACCGCCAAAGGGCTGCTTTCTGGCTTTTCTTCTGTAAATGGCTGTTGTTATATCTGTTTTTTCCTGTTTTTGTGAGAATCAGAGATGGTCAACTAAAGACACCTGCCGTAATGGTGGCACACAGACAGCTCAGGTACATGGTGGCTGCTGGTTACTGGGGTGCCCGAGTGAAGGAGACTGCAGTGTCAGCAGTAGGCAGCCGTACTGGCCGTCTTGGGGTCGATTTGCAGCTTAAAAAGCCATTTTAAGTCCTGAAGTCCATGATTTGCCATGTTGAGATACAATTGAAAACCTGTAAAGTTTGGCTTAATTGAATTGGCTTATCAAAAAGAAAAAAAAACTGTGTATAGTAATTCCATGAGTCCCAAAGTTTGAAAACCACTGACATAAACCAAAAGAAAAGAACACAAGGAAAGAGTATGTGGGTATCCCAGGTTTTCTGGCTTTTGGACAACTATCAGATGCCCAGTGGTGAATGGGGTGAGTTGGACAAATTGGGAAACAGTCCTGAGTGCCTGGAATGTTTGCTGTCCTCTGTTTTACTGTCAATCTGTAACCATAACATACGCCATTAGATGTGCCTGGTTTTGTGAGGACGGAACAGGGCAATGGGGGGAGCAAGTCACTCAGAGTTAGATTTTAGTGTCAACGCAGTAGACTTAGGGTGAGACTCCACCCTGGGTCTTCTAGGAAAAGCTCTCATCAAAGGCACATGCATGACAGAAAAGGCTCTTTCATTGGAGATATTTTAGATAAGCCTAGAGGTTACAGGTTCTGGGAAATCAATAACCCTCCACAGTACATTTTGTGATAGAAATTAATCGACTTACACTCCATACATTGCATGATGCCAGTGGCAACCGCAGCGGCCCCCACCGCAGAGCAGGGCGGGACGCACGCTCGGGTGATGTTAATAACATGATGCGGCCTTTGACCCGACAAGAATACACACGTAGCCCTGGACACTCTGCTGAGCGCTTTCGCGTGTGTGACCTCACTTGGCTCTCGCGAGGACACCATGAGGTTGGCGGGGGAAGTGCAACCGTGCCCATTTTAGGGATGAAGAAACTGAGATGCAGGGAAGTCAGGTGAGTTGTCCTAGTTATCGGGCTCCTAAAAGGTCAAGGTAGGACCAGGATTTGACACCTACTCTGGCTTTTAATGTTCTCTCTACTTAATATCCTGTCTTCCTCTGAGGAGGTTTAACAATCAAACACCCGTGGACTTGCTTGGGAAAGACTGGGTATTCTGCACGTGGACTGGATTGCTTATATGCGGCACGACGTGGCCGGGAGTGGGCTTGGAGCACCCTAGTGTTTTGGTAGACGTCCATCGTTGACAGCCACTGGGCTGTCCTTCCCTGTGCCATTTGTTACCCTCATTAAAAAGGAGGAAAGCAGCAAGTAAGCTTGGGCTGGAAGATGAAGATGCCGAGCTGACTCCTTGAGACGAGTGGGACTGAGCCGCCCTGGGCTGGAGCCCCGCTGAGGCCTTGGTGAGGCAACCCCTGGGGGCCCTGTGCTTAGCCGGGTGAAAATTGCTCTTGAGGGACTTAGGGCATCACAAGATCGGGGAGAAGAGGGTGTTTCCCAGCATGCTTTATAGAGAACTGAGACTACACGCCACTGCCCGTGACCTCTGCGCTAGAAACGCGCGCCAGGGAGGCAAAGAGGGGGCGGCGTTCCTCTTTCCTCCTGCCCTCGCCCCAGGCCGCCCTTTGACGAGGCTTCGTGTCTTCTAAGACTGCCTGACACACTCCTTTACCCTGCTTCCCCCTTTACAGGTACATGGGAGAGGGAAGGAAGGAACACCCACGGGGCCACCCTTTGGTGACCATGCAGAATGTTCAGGAAACCCCAGCAGAAGGAAGGAGAGGTCTCAGGGAGAAAGTGACAAGGAGCAGACCTAGAGAAAGGGGTGGCTGGTGCAGCCTTTTTCCTGGAGCAGGTCCTGTCCCCACGTCCGCCTTCTGCGTCCTGCCTGGGACTCTCCCAGGTCTGCAACTTTGGCTCTAAGGATGCCACCTCCCCTCGGCCAAAGAAGCACCTTGCCACGGGGGATGTGAGAAGCCACGCGTGTAGGACGGTGTTCAGGGAGGTTAGGGGCAGCTTGTGAAAACCACTTAGAGCTCGAGAGAATCCTCTGTGGCTGGCAACGGCCAACAAGACAATGGAGCAGGGAGTCTCCCACGTGAATACAGGCGTGGTCATGGGATCATCTCGGTCGAATCCTGCTGAGACCCCACCATGGTGCTTCCAGCCTCTGCTTCTTAATCCTCCCCGTCCGTCTGACAGTTTTGGAGGAAGGGCCCCGGGGGCTCCCCCCGCACGCCGGGCACCCCGTGCTTCTCTCTCACGCGGTGCTCCGTCCTCCGGGTGACGATTTCCCACCGTCCTGTGGGTCTCTCCAGCTCTCCAAGGTCAGGGACTCGAGTCTTCTTTGTCCACTTCCCCAGAACCTGGCGATGTCCTTGGGACAGAGCAGCAGGCACTTAAATATCTGTTGCCTGAACGCATGAGGAAACACAGGAACATTCGATTTTTTTGAACGGATGTTTTAGATCGCTTGAGGTAATTATTTTGTTGCCATTAGGACCACGACCAAATAGCTCTTCATTCACCCGTGATTTTAAGACTGAGGACGAGTGAGAGGATGGTGCCTCGTTACAGGACTTTTGGAATCAAACAGCTTTTTTCCCTAGGTTGGACAAGTTGCTCAATCTTTCTGAGGTGTATCTTCTTAACTGTAAAATGGGGACAGAGAGACCTAATGCCTGGAGGGTGACGGCGAGCTTGTAATTTAAGTGCAATGACGCACAAAAAGTAGCGAAGGGTCTATCGTGATGGAAGCCCTACCTTCACAGATTCACTGAGAGCGAGGATTTGCTGCTACGTGATAGGCACTATTCCGGGTGTTAAGACTATCGTGGGGAACCAGGTCAGTGTCATCCCTGTAAGATACAAAGGCTTTAGGTAAAACCACTCGCCCACGACGCCCTGTCTCCCAGGAGGCCAGTGCCGGGGCTGCCCTTAGGGACCAGGAGGCCTCGATCGAACGCAGAATTGTGGGAACGCAGGTGCCCCGTGCACCGGTAATCTGCTACTTGGAGGATTCGAATCAAATTGGGGATTTGGGTCTGTGCTTTCAAAATCTCCCTCCCCTCAAAGCTTCCAGTGTTGAAAAGCCCACCTGACTCCAAAGAGCTTCCAGACTATTCTGCCTGAGATTACCAGTATTAGGTCCGGCAGAGAAACACTCAGAAAAATTTACCTCGGCCCTTCCTGCAATCTGCTGTGGCTTTTCTGAATCTGGATTTATTAAGGGAAGCTAAGTATTTAACGAAAGGAAAGCAGGCGCCTTGACTGTGGCACACGCATCATCGATGGTGTCGCCTCCACATCCCTGGTTCCTCTGCCGCTGCTGGGGCTGTTACCGGAATGGGCCTCAGTTTCTTTTGACTGTCTTTTGTGTCTCTTCTCTTTACTGTGATCTTGAGGACAAGGAGACAAATGGAAGCATGTGACACCCCTCACCACACAGTCTGGAAAATTCAGGGCGCACCAGTTCAAAAGCTAAGTCTGAAAAGAAACCGGGGCAGCCTCTAAGTGAGAGAGTCAGAAAAAGTGGCCGACCCCAGGCAAGCTGTTCGCGCTCTTAGTTTAATCTTATACCCCGCCTTGATTTTCCATTCATGTGAGTCTATCTGGAGGGCTGTTTCTGGGAGTATCTGCTCTGGCATCTGGAGAGTATCTTTCCCTTCTAACTTTGGGGAAAAGAAGAGTTGGATAAAAATGGTCTCAGATAGAGGAGAGAGAGAGAGGTTACATTAAACAAAATATGATCTAAGGCAGTTTCTGATTTTTGAGCTCAATTAGAAAATGTTAAGTTTGGTAACTTTGAAAGAAACTTTGACACCTCACTGAAGTAGTAGAAAGCATTTATTTTGGCAGAGATTTGTGTCTCCAGGCTAATGGTGTAATACAGGATCGCAGGGTTCCAGAAAGTGAACCTTAACAGAATGATTTTTTTTTTCGGTCTCTCCTCCAAGTAATTCAACTAGTTCTATTTTCTTTTTTATTTCTCTGCTTTTCCTCCTCCTCCTCCTCCTTCTTCGGGCTTCAGTTGTAGGCTGGGACTGATCCTAGGAGTTTGGGGTGGGCTTGGCTTATAAAGGGCCTGAAGGGAGGTTCTTTGTTACCCAAGAAAATCGGATTGATTCTAGAACCAACTGAGTGTTTGAATCTGCCCTCAAGTTGGCCTTAGATTATTTCCAAGAAGCTCTGGAAAGGTGGACCACCCCTTGACAATCCTCATCTGGATCCTTAGGCAGGATCCAAAAAAGTTTGTCTTGGGGTGTGTCCCTGTTTACTTAGGTTAAAGATGTGCAGATATTACAGCTCACCTCTGACAGAGGAAAGGACAGTCACTCCCCAGTGAGGCACAGACGGAGGGGACAGAATGACTCTGCACTCTTGCCAGTCACTGCGCTGGGAGCTGTGTGGTCTCTCAGCTCCTGGAAACGTCAAAGCAACGGTGGTAGGTGATTGGAGCCCCATTTTTAGTTAAGGAAATTGGTGTTCACATCCTTCATTTTCTAAAAGACACACAGCTAGAAGTGGCCCTGGAGGAATCTGGAGGCAGTCTATCTGCGTCAGGGCTGGGGTCATTCCTGTCCACGCAGATGGGGCCGCTCCCTCAGCTAACAGGACGCCTTGTGCACACTGCCTTGGTTTCCTTTAAGCTCTCAAGTCCTTCTGAAGTCACGTGTACTGCGTTTCCTAGAATGAGTAACACAAGTCCCCACAGAATGACAGCAGAAGGGTTTGGGAAAGAAAATGGAAACATTTGTGCCACAATCTACAAACCCCCACGCCGCTGAGTGTAGGGCCCCTCCTGCCCACCTGAAACTAGACCGAGACCTACTCCCTCAACAAAGCAGTTCTGCTTCCCGAGGGCCGACGTGGGGGTCAATTAAAATGCGGCCCTTGGACGTGGAGGGACAGGCTAGCCCCAAAGGAATGGGTCAGAGAGCGGGGCCCAGGCGGAAGGGCATGACCAACAGGGGTTCACAAAGGAGAGCGATCTGAGCCCGGTTTGCACCGGTCACCCTTTCCCTGAACTGAAGATAAAAACGTTTCAGTGGCCAGGCCCACGTGCTGCATCGCAGCAGACATGGATCCGGGGCCACAGGGGACGGGCTGCTCGGAGTGTACGGGGAGCAGTCTCTGGGTTGCAGGAGGACGATCTTTTGGAAAGAAGTTGCTCACTGCCTGGATAGTGGCAGCGACGAGTTACTCAGAGCAGCATCGCCAGAATGTGGGGAGAGGATGCACTTGCCAGTTGTCTGTCACGGTTCCCCTCCAGGCTGGAAAAGGGCCTGCGTTTATCCCTATTGGCCTGTTTTACCGGGAGGGAAGGTGGGGGTGGAAAGGTGGAAGCAGGAGGGGAAGCTGCTTTACTTAATTTTCTTGCCTTACATTTTCTTGACTTAAGCCAGCCTCCGCCGCTGCATGAACCCGTGCCAAAGCCTCCCACGTGACCCCAAGGCCCCGCGAAACCAGCCACCGCCGCGCAGAGATGCGCAGAGATGCGCAGAGATGCGCAGAGATGCACTGAGATGCCCTGGGTGGGGTCGCCTGCGTTCACGGTATTTCAGGCTTCCTGTCAAGAAGAAGGAAGTGCAGCAGCGAGAGAGAGAGAGAGAGAGAGAGAGAGAGAGAGAGAGAGAGAGAGAGAGAGAGAGAGAGAGAGAGAGAGAGAGAGAGAGAGAGAGAGAGAGAGAGAGAGAGAGAGAGAGAGAGAGAGAGAGTGTGTGTGTGTGTCTGTGTGTGTGTTTGTGTGCGCGCGTGTGTGTTTCTCACCGCGTGTGAGTTTTCATGCGCGTTTCCGGGTGAGAGAGGCGGGGGAGGGGCGGGGCGGAGGCGCGAAGGGCGCGCAGTAAACGAGACACCTCCGCCCACTTCAGAGCCCGCCTGGGTGCCCAGTGTCACCCTTCGTTTCTTCGGGTCTGGGAATGGTTCTTTTTAATTACCTGCTCGGTTTCACTCCCCTCTTTCTGCGCTACCACATCTGTTTTTCATTTTCTCTCAATTACAAAAGCAATATATATTCCATGAAGAAAACTTGGAAAATGTGGAAGACAGGGACAATGAAGCTGGCTCATAATTCTGCCCCCGCAGTAACCACTAGCATTTTGTTGTGCATCCTCCCAAGTATTTAAGGTTTATAAAAAGGACACGATGCTCTACAGGTGGCTTTGTAACCTGCGTTTCCCCTTTGAGTTCCTTTTTAATGTGACGAATCCTCATGTGTTCTGGCTGCTTGAGCATCTCTCCTGGGGAATTCTCCAACTTACGCTGACTTTATCATGTGTTCTCTCCAACCACTCTCTGCTCTTCTGTTCCATCACTTCTTTGTTTATGCATTCAAATCCCCTTTTGGGATCACCTGGTAAAACACTGAACCTCAAAAATAAATTGATTTTATTGTGTCTACTTCACATGAAATACTGCTGGAGAGAAACATACAACTGCACTGACTTCTCCAAATGCTATTCCTCAGCAAGGCGTCCCTCTGATGAACAACACATGCTCCTGCTCTGGGCCTCTGAGCGTCCCCTCTGCCCAGAGGGCTCTTTGCTGGGCTGTCTTCTGTGGCTTATTCCTCGACCATCAGGTCTTCCCTTATATGTCAGCACTAAACTCGGAGAAACCTCTATCCCTGGCCTCCAGAACTGAGTTGAAGTGACCAACTCATTTGTTTCCTTTTCTTACAGCCCGGACGCTCCTTGAGGACAAGAACCTTACCTACTAGAGTTTCGTCACATAGTAAATGCTCAATGTCTGCCAAATAAAAGAATAAATAGATGGAAAAAAAATCTACCTTTCTTTTCCAGTTCCCAAAGGGCTTTTACGTATACCATCCTGTTTGAGTCTTTTTACAGATTTGTGTGATATGGGTTGGTGGCAGCATTTTGGCCATTTTGTATCTCCTTTGAGCAGGTCTTGACCAGGTTCACGTCGCTCACGGTGGGGGAACCAGGAGCTCGGTGTGACCCAAGCTTTACTTTACTTCCTCCCCTTTCCCACCAAGGAGTCTTAGCAGCAGAAGAAACTGTCAGCCCAGGAGGGGACAGGATGCTGCACGCAGCCAAGCATGTCCCACCCAACCTGGCATTTCAGTGGAGTATCGGAATCTTGTTTATCTTAAAATTACCTTGAAATTTGTATAACTTTAGTGTGCTCCTCCATTGCATGTTTGCTTCAATATTATCTTTTTAAATAACGTAACAATTTACTTTATTTTATTATTATGTTTTTTAATTGAGGTATAGTTGATTTACAATGTATTAATTTCTGGTGGATAGCATAGTGATTCAGTTATGTATATATATATAAATCTTCTTTTCATGATAGGCTATTACAGGGTATTGAATGTAGACCCCTGTGCTCTACAGTAGGACCTTGCTGTTTATCTGTTTTATATATAGTAGTTACTAACTGCAAATCTCAAACTCCCAGCTTATCCCTTCTCACCCTCTTTCCCCTGTGGTAACCATAAGTTTGTTTTCTATGTCTGTGAATCTGTTTCTGCTTTGTAAATAAGTTCATTTGTGTCTTTTTATAAGAGTCCACATATGAGAGATATCATATGATATTTTTCTTTCTCTTTCTGGCTTACTTCACTCAGTATGATGATCTCCAGTTCCCCCGATGTCACTGCTAATGGCCTTATTTTACTCTTTTTTTTGGCTGAGTAGTATTCCATTGTGTATATACCATATCTTCTTTATCCAGTCATCTGCCCTTGGGCATTTAGGTGCTTCCATGTCTTGGCTGTTGTAAATAGTGCTGCTGTGATCACGTGGGTGCAGGTGTCCTTTCGAATCAGACTTTCCTAAATTATTTGACTCTCCCTCTCCCTTAAGTAAAATGGCCTCTGCACAAAAGGCTTCAGATTCATCCTGTGGCTTTCTTCCCAGACCCTCCCACCTCCCATCCGTGTCTGCAGAGGGATGCATAAACCCAGTCTGAGGAGCAGGGTGCTGCCCCACACAGCACCCTGCTCCTCCAGCTTGGTTGGAGGCAGGACTTGACAGTGTTGCTATTTGCACATCAGTGAGTGAAATGAGGTGCACAGCTCACTTAAGTGGCACGTATTCCCAGCACGAATTTGCCAACCAGTATCTGAGCTCCAAGGGTTATCAGAGATTTATAACATCTGGACATGATTTTAAGACATTTTGAAACCCTTCCTGACTCCCCCAGATATATAACCACACTCCACTCTCCCCTCATCTGAACAAACAAATGTCCCTCCTGGGGGCAACCGTGACATCTATTGTGCATATTTGGAGGATATAATGTTGTTCCCTAGAGAGACAAAAATTAATAAATGCTTATATGTCCGGAATGAGAAAAAGTAAGTGGAGAAGACAAAGTTTCATGTTACTCGACCCCTAGATACACCTGTTCAACCTTTCAGAGGCCTGAGTTATAATAAAGGATAAAAAACGCAATATGAGAAATATCAATGCCTATCTTGATTGTATTGCTGAAGGGTTTCCATTTCATATAGCAGCAAATAACAGGAAATATTCTCTTATTCATGGCAGGTTATTTATGGGGGATAGAATTCTCAAAAATCTGGCTTTCTGCTTTACAACATTATCTCCAAATACAATAATCAAACCTAAATTCTCTACTTCCTAGTGCTGCTCAGAATGGCCTTTTTGAAAAATGTTTTCTTCTATCACCAAAAAGAAAAAAAATCCAGATAACCTGTTTTGATTTATTGGCTGGAAAATCATTATAAAGTAGCAAGAATACTGCCTTCTTGTGAGGTCAGAAAATACATATACGTGGGAAGAAACTGAGCTCTAAAAGTGGGGCTTGGAAACAACATACTTGAACTTCCTTTGATAGTCACCTCGATTGTGTGTGTGTGTGTGTGTGTGTGCGTTTAATGGAGGTCCTGGGGATTGAACCCAGGACCTCGTGCATGCTAAGCATCTGGTCTGCCACTGAGCTATATTACCACCCCCCACCTCGGTTTTAATTATCTTTTGTTTTCTTGGATTTTGACATCTGAAAACTAGATCCCTCTTGGAAGGAGACACTGCATGCAGCACAAACTTGTAAGTGGGTAGAGAACTCCAAACGTGTAGAATATAATGAAAATTAAAATCACTCAACTGAATATTCAAAATTTAATAAATCACTATTTAGATCTCTAACCCTTTATGATTAGGATGGGCACATGAGGTGATTCAAGATCTCAACATGAAAACGAATATATATACACACACATATATATATATATATAAATGAGTGACTATGCTATACACCAGAAATTAACACAACATTGCAAATCAACTGTACTTCAATTAAAAAAAAAGATTTCAAATAAGAGTGTGATATCAGAATTTTCCTCCCTAGACTAAAACCATACTCCAGGAGTTCTGACCTGGGGGATCTAAATTTACAACTTTCTTTCAAAATACTGATTGTATAGTAACATATAGCAGTACGCAGACTTCAGGGAGGCAAAACACATTCGCTCCTTTCTTGCATATCAGCTTCCTTTACACAGCTCTGCTCCCGTGGCTGCAGGCCAACTCCTGTGGCAAGATATTTAAAAAACAACCCTATGGCTCTGTATTGATTGGCAACGTGAAATTTGGCTCCGTAAAGTCTGGAGAAGGATGCTGTTACCTGCCTGGCTTCAATGTATCTTTGTTTCCCTCCCACAGGAAAAAACAATTTAATCACAGGCAGTTTACAGCCTTGGTTAGAGGGGACTGGGGCGGTTCAGTTCTAGATGGACTGGCAAAAATCAGCCAACAAATTCGTGGTTTTATTTATTTATATTTTATAAAGGCAGCGTTTAACAGCCCATGTGTGATTGAATCCAGAATTTCGTAGTCTCTGCTACTGACCTCTGTTAGAGCCGGGGGCCCTCGGCTTTGCCAGGAATCTCTGGCTCTGCCCATAAGGTGTCAACAGGACCAGATGGAAAGATGCAATGTATCACTGTTAAGAATAGCGAAGTTATTCCTTGTTAACTGTTACCATTAAAATGTTCGCCAGAGCTGTCTTCCTGATGGCGAGAAGGAAGCTTGGAGGGGCCCACCTGGAATTAGTAGGCAGTGGGGCCAGAGTTCAAGCTCCAGGGTTGTGGTTCCTGAGCCTTCATACATGTAACTATTCAGCTCCAGTCTTTCTCAAGTAAAGGACCCCTTTCCGCCATGTGAGGTCAAGTTCCTGGAAAGTATCATGAAGATAAACTGTCTACAATTTTATTCCTAAAATAAAACTCCGCATTGTATTTGCAGTGGCTGCCTCTGTGGTGGGGGAGGATGTGGCTGGACAGACGGCCGCTTCTAGCTTCGTATGATAAAAATTAAAGTGACTGCAGGAGCTGCAGCTGGCTTGAACTGACAGGTACAGGGCTTGCCAGTTAACTTTATGCTTTCTGATGTATTTATTCTCATCAGTTGATGAGAATACATATGTTGTTTTGAATTTTAAAAAAAAGAAACTTTGCAAGCCACATTAAACAAAGGATGTTTTCATCTCTGGAATTGAAATAAAAATATTTAATTTGAACTGAATCAAAGTTTATAGTGGACCCTGTGGTTCACCAAGGCAAAGCATCTCATCCAAGGCCACGGGACAGAATCAGAATCAGAACCAAGGGCTAGCTAAGATATAATGGCCATCTAACATTTTATTAGGTTCATTATATCTGCAGGTGTATGAGATTGCAGTACTCTTTATGTCTAAATTCTTCAACAAATATACATACAGTACATCACCTATGTGGTAACATCAAACTCTTTTTGGAGGGGATAAACTTTTTTTAAAATTGAAGTATAGTCAGTTTACAATGTTGTGTCAGTTTCTGGTGCACAGCATCATGTTCCAGCCATACATGGACATACACGTATTTGTCTTCATATTCTTTTTCACCATAAGTTACTACAAGATTTTAAATATAGTTCCCTGTGCTGTGCAGTATGAACTTGTTTATCTAATTTACATATAGTAGTTAATATCTGCAAATCTTGAACTCCCAGTTTAGCCCGCCCCACCCCTCTGGTAACCGTACGTATGTTTTCTATGTCTGTGGGCAAACTCCTGACAATTCAGGCTGGTTCGCCTTACCGTTCTGGTGCTGGCGACATCAGCCGGGCTCTCTGCTCTCTCTGATAATGACTTTGGTAACCACTATGATGAAGAAGGCGCAGCTGTACAATACAGTGTCCAGCTCAGATGTCTCTGGTCCTCACTATTCCATTTTTTTCTCTCCAGCTTCCATAAAATGTAAGATTTGGGGTATTTTCTAGGACTTCCATGTGTGCCCTATTTCCTGTTCTCACTGACTTCTTTCAAAACCTGTCTTTGAAAGAGTTCACTTTGTTTTGTTTTGTTTTTTCCGTTTCCAATCACCTGTTCTTTCCTGGCCTCTTCCCTTTGTCCTGAAAACATGCTCAGGTGTTCCTTACCATGGGAAATATTCTCTTTGCCCTGCTAACACCTACAGCTATAGCCTCCTTCTTCTTCTTTTTCTCATTCATTTCTAAATTTCTTGAAAAGGTCTCTAAAAATAGCTACACTCCCTAACCATTTATTCGCAGGACCCGACCACGTGCCCGCTTCCCACCTCTCTGGTGGAATTGCTCTGTCAAGGGTCAATGTTAACTAGACTTACGGTGCTGATTATTTTACAATATATACAAATATCAAATCATTACGTTGTACACCTGAAACTAATATAATGTTAGATGTCAATTAAATCTCAAAAAAGGCAGCACAACATGTGTTGTCAAATCCAACAGATCTTTCTTCTATTTGAGCTTCTATCACAGGGCTGCACGATTTAATAACATTTTTTTTCTTGAAAATATTTCCTCTTTTAGCTTCTGGGACCCTGTCGTTTGCTGGTTTCCTCCGTGTCACTTCTCAGTTGTCTCGTCTGGTTCCTCTTCTTCTCGTCCATTGTGCTCAGATGCTCCCCCACGGCTCCAACCTCTTTCATTTCCTTCCACAGCTTCAATTATCAGAGGAATTGTTGACTTTCTGAGTCCTGGGGCTCCACTAGCAGCTGATCAAAGCTGTGAAACCCACTCCCCGCAACCACCCAAATTTTAACATAAAAATGTAACAGTGAACATTCACTGAGCACTTGCGATGGGATCAGCTAAATCCTCCCAACAGTTCCCTCATGAGGCTGGAGGAGCCATCTTGCCAAAGAGCTACCCCTGCCAAGTTCGCTCGGGTGGGATTCAGAGCCCAGCAGTCCAACTATAAGTACACAGTTACGCTCAGGTTCCGCACACATCGCTAGCAGAATCATTGAACTCCTCTTAAGAGACTCATGAACTATCACCATCAAGACAGTGGCTACACCGTCTCTAGCTGCAACCTGAATCCCATACACTTCTCCTCTAAAGACAGATTTTATTGAGGCATAATTGCCATACAATAAAGTGCGCATATTTAAAGTGTACAATTTAATGTTTTGACACATGTACGTATCTGTGAAACCATCACCGTATTCAAGGCTGTAAACAGATACAACACCACTGAAAGTTTCCAGGGTGCCCAGCGGATCCTTCTGTCCCGGGTCTCCCCACCCAGCTCTGCCCAGAGGCAAGCACCGATCTGCCTTCTGTTACTATAAAGCGGGTTGTATCCTTTGGCTTTATGTTAATAGAATCCCACAGCAGGTACTCATTTTTACCTGGCTTCATTCACCCCGCTTACTTGCTCTGAGATCCATCTTGCTGAGTGTAAGTGTCAGACGGTGCCACACTTCCTTCTGAGCAGTACTCCATCGTGTGGACAGGCTTACACTTGTTTGTCTGTTCCCCTGTGATGGCACTTGGCTTCTTGCCATTTGGGGCCATCACAAAGAAAACTGCTCGGAACACTTTTGTATGAGTCTCAGTACGAAGAGGATTGGTTAGACTATATAATACACATACATTTAATTTCTTTAAAAAGATGCCAAACAGTTTTGCCAAGTGGCTGCACCATTTTCTACTTCCACCCTTGATGTAAGAGAATCACATTTGCTCCGCATTCCTGCCAACACTCAGTATGGTCAGCATTTTTAATTTTCGCTGTTGTAAGAGGAATGGTAACTTGCAGTTTTAATTTGAATTTCCCCAATGACTAATTAAACTGAGTATCCATTCATGTGGTTCTCTTCTTATCCACATAAACTCTTCGTTGAAATGGCTTTTCAAAAAATGTTTTTATTTTAAAAATTGGGCTTTTTTCTCCTTATTATTGAGTTTTGGGAGTTCTGTATATTTTGAATACAAGTTTCTTATTTCATTTACCATTTGAAAACATTCTCCCAGTCTGACTTTTCATCATTTTAACAGTCATTTCATTATCTTAATAGTAGTTTTGGAAGATGAGAATTTTAAACTTTAAAGAAATACTGTTATTCAATTTTTTTCCTTTATTGATATATTTCTTGGTGTTATATCAATAGAAATCTTTGCCTAACACAAGATAACAAAGATTCTCTTTTTCCCCCCAGAAACATTAGAGTTTTTGGTTTAGCATTTAGGTGTAGAATCCCTTTTTACTTAATTTTTGTATGTGGCGTGAAGTGTGACTCAAAGTATACATCTCAAATATAATTATCCACTTGTCTGAGTGCCATTTGCCAAAAAGACAGTCTTTCCACCACAGAATTGTCTTTCCATCTTTGCCAAAAATCAGTTGTCCACCTACGTTTGGGCCTGTTTCTGGACACTCTTTGTTCCATTGATTTTTGTCCATCTTTATACCAATGCCACCCTTTCCTTAATTCTCTAGTCTTGAAATCAGGTAAAATGAATCCTCCTTTGCTCTTCTTTTTCAGAATTGTTCTGGCTTTTCCAGGTCCCTTGAATTTCCATGCAACTTTTAGAACCAGATTATCAATTTGTACAGAAAAGTCCAGAGATTTTGATCGGGACTACATTGAATCTATGGAACAATTTGAGAAAAATCAATATTAAAAAAAAATCTTATTTTCTGACCAAAAGCCAAGAACCTCTCCCTATTTGCTTAAATTCCCTTTAATTTCTTTCAGCCATGTTTCACAGCTTTCAGTTTATAGAGCATACCTATCTTTTGTCAGATTCATCTCAAAGTAATTGATTTTTTAAATGCTATTGTAAATAGTATTTTTAAGCATTTCAATTCTGATTGTTCACTGCTATTATACAGAAATGCAATTTTGATCTTCTTCTGCACCTTGTCTAAATTAACTTTTCCCCCAGTGGTGTACTGTCCATCACGTTTTTTATGAAGATGATCACGTTGTCTTCAATGAAGACAACCGCGCTTCTCTCTTAGTGCTCGAGGCGGCTTTGGTCTGGCTGCTCCGGGCTGAGTGCTTGGAGTCCTTCATACGATGAAAGGGGGCGGTGGGCGTGGACACCCGATCTCACTTCTGATCTCAGGGGGAAAGTGTTTAGTTTTCACCATTAAGAACTTGCTGGCTGTAGGATTTTCACAGATGCCTTTTCTTAGGTTAAGGAAGTTCCTTTCTTTCTCAACTGTTGCAGATAATTTTCATCAGAAAAGATGTTGAATTTTGTCGAGTTCATTCTCAGCATCAATGGAGAAGATCATTTTTTTTTTCATTGAAGTATAGTTGATGTACAGTCTTATATGTCTCAGGTGTACAATACGCTCACTTCATACGGGGGCTGCCTGCACCCTTCTGTTGTTCTGGGACCAACTACTGTGGGGCCACTGTGGGTGGGTGGGGCTGGCCCCCGGCCCTGCTGGCTGGGAGGCCCTGCCTCATATGTTGGCTGTGAGCGCGCTGGAAGACAGGGTAGGCTTCCCCCGCGGTTGGCCGCATGGTCCCGGGGACACAGGGTGCTGTGCACCTGCGCGAGGGTGGGGCTGGGCCTTCAACACCAGTAAGAGTGAGATTCCAGATGGTGCTTCCCAGCACTGGTGTTATCACAACAGACTGAGCTCCCCGGAGTGCCTGCCACCACTGTCCCCTTCCCCCAGGAAGAGTCTCACTTGCTTCCTGACTCTCCAGAAGGCTCTCCAGATAGGCAAATGTGTCTGATCCAGACTCCTGTCAGTCTGCTGCCTCTGCCCTGGGACTCGGCCATGTGAGATCTCGTGAGCACCCTTTACACGTGGAGTCTCTGTTCCCTATAGCTATCTGGCTCTCCCAAAGTAACACCCACTGGTTTTCAAAGCCACATGTTCTGAGGGCTTGTCTTCTTGGTGCAGGAGCTTCAGACTGGGACCCTGATGTGGGGCCCGGACCCCTTGCTCCTTGGGGAGAACGTCTGCAATGAGGGATTATTCCCCTGTTTGTTGCTGCCCTGGGTGTGTGGGTCCTGACTACACTGCATGTCATTGTGCTTCCCTCTTTATGTCTTTAATTGTGGAAAATCTTTCCTGCTAGTCTTCAGGGTGTTCTCACAGATGGCTCTGTAAGTTGTTCTAATTTTGGTGTGTCCATGGGAGGAGGAGAGTTTAGGGTCTTCGTATTCCATGATCTTTGTCACCTTGTCTCTGGAGTGATTGATTTTTAAATATTAAGCCAATCTTGTGTTTCTGGGATTTAACTCAGCATAGATTCAGCTGGCTAAAATTTTGTTTATTATTTTTGCATCCTGTGTTCATGAAGAATATTGGTCTGTAGTTCTTTTTGTATAAAATCTTTGCCTGGATTTAGTATTAGGATATTGCTAACCTAATACAAAATGCTGAGAAGCAGTCCATCTTCAGCTGTCTGGAATAGTTTTTGTAGAATTGGTATAATTTCTTCCTAAAATACTTGGTAGAATTCATCAGTAAAGACATCTGGACCTGGAATTTTCCTTTTTAGGAAAAATTTTAACTTCAAATTTGATTTCTTTAATAGATATTGGGCTATTCTGATTATATTTTCTTGAGTAAGTTGATTATTTGTGTCTTTCAAGGAATTTGTCCATCTTTCTGAAATTTTCTAATTTCTAGGCATAAAACTTTGCATATTATCTCCTTATTATATTCTCAATACCCATAAATTCTGTAGTGATGTCAACTCATTTATGATATTGAAATTTTGTGCTTTGTTAATTTTATTGATCTTCTCAAAGAATGAGTTCTTGGTTTCATTGATTTTCTCTGTTATTTTGTCTGTTTCCTATTTCAGTAATTTCAGCTCTGATCTTTTAAAAGTTCTTCTGCCTACTTTGAGTTTCAATTGCTGTTCTTTTTTAAGTTTCCTAAAGTTTAGGTATTAAGACTTTTTTAAAAAAATATGTGTTTGGTAATACAAATTCACCTACATATTGCTTTTGAGGAATCCCCACATTTTTAATATACTGGTTTTAATTTTTATTCAAATGCATCATAATCCATTTTAATTTCAAAATACTTTATAATTTTCCTATTTCCTTTCTTGAGTTATAAATTATTCATAAATGTATTACTTAGTTTCCAAATATCTAGGGATTTTCCAAAGGTATTTCTGTAATTGATTCTAATTTAATTTCATTGTCATAAAATATTTTATAAGACTTGAATCTTTTAAATTTATTGAGATTGTTTTGATAAGTGTCTCATGTGCACTTGAAAAATATGTATAACCTGCTATTGTTAGATGGAGTATCAGGTCAATTTGCTTGATAGTGTTGTACAAGTATTCTAAATAATAATAGTTTGCCTACTTGTTCTGTCAATTATTGACAGAGGAGTATTGAAACATTTAACTACAGTTGTAGATTTGTTTCTTATTGTAATTCCATCAGTTTCTGTTGTATGCATTTTGAGGCTCTGTGATCAAGTGCATAGATATTTAGGATTGTTATATTCTCCTGAATAATTCACCCCTTCAGTATAATAAATTAATCATTTTTACCTCCAATAACATTTCTTATTCTGACATACTTTCTTCCATTCCATTTTAAAACTATTTCTACTTAAACATCATTTCTTATAGGTAATATATAATCATGTCTTATTTTTATATCCAATATGAATCTTTGCCTTTTAAGTGGTTTGTTTGAACCATTTACATTTAATGTGGTTGTTAATATAGTTAGATTGAAATCTATCATTTTGCTATTTGCTTTCTATTTGTCTCATTTGCTCTTTGTTCCCTTTTTTTGTCTTTTTTTGATGAGCATTTTTGTTTTGTTTTTGTTATATCTTTGTTGACTTACTAGCTGTCACACTTTGGTTTGTAATTACTTAGGGTTGTTAGTGTACCTATTTAGTTTATTAGTTTACTTTCAAATGATTATCACTTTGTGTGTAGTGTCAGAGCTTTACAATAGTGTATTTTCACTTACCCTCTCCTGCCCTGTGTGGTTTTGTTACATACATTTTACTTTTACGTATGTCAAAAATCCAACAGTACTTTGTTAATTTTGTTCAAATAGTTACTTATCTTCTAGATAAATTTAAATAAATAATAAGGAAAAATTTTATACATTTACCTACCTAGTTACCATTGTTGGTGGCCTTCGTTCCTTTGTGTAGATTAATATTTTCATGCATTAATATTTTCTTTCTGCTGAAGTACTTCCTCTAACTTTTTTTTTTTCCGGTAAAAAGATCTGTTGCTGATGAATTCATCAGCTTTTAAATTTCTGAAAGTCTTTTACTTTTAATTTTGAAAGATATTTTTACTGCATATAGAATTTTTGACAGTTTTCTTTTTTAAATTTCAGCATTTCAAATGTGCTTTTTCTCACCTTTATTGTCTTCAGTGGGAAATTTGTTGTCACCCTTATCACTGGTTTTCTGTATGTACATTACTTTGTTTTCAATACTTTCTCTTTACTACTAGTTTTGAGAAACTTGATTATGATGTTCCTGCTATACTTCTCATGTTTTGAGGGTTTTTTGGAACTTCTTGTATCCATGTGGGTTTATAGTTTTCATCAAGCTTGAAAATTTTTCATCCATTGTTCCCTTAAATTTTTTGTCTGCTCACTCCTTTCTGGGGACTCCAATTAAATGCATATTAGGGAGTGATGTCACCAAAATGACAGAGTAGGAGACCCCAGCCTCTGTTCCTCAACAAAAATCAACAATTAGGCAGCTGTCCATAACAAAAATAACCCTGGAATAGCTCAAGAGTCCACTTAAGAAACTGGGAACACAGTGAAACAAAAAAGTCTAAGAATAGCCACACAAAAAGGGAAGGAAGAGCGGCTTCATTTTGCTTGTGTTCCCCCATCCCCCAGGCCGAAACTGCTCAGTGCTAAGAGGGAACTCCCCAACTCAAAAGAGTTCCCCTTGCCAGGAAAGGAAGAAACGGGTGGCAGGTCAGCTTCCCAAGCCTTTTAGGGGCACTGAATGAAGAACCCACTTTGCATTCACCCTACCCAGAGACCAGCAGAGCTGAGATGAATAGAGACAGCTTGGCACAAGGAAAAGGGCAGTGGCAACAGTACTAGCACATGGTGGGAGGGGCCATGGCTCCCAGCGTCAGACTCTGCAGGGAATCCCAGCAGGTTTTGCGGCCGAAGAAACCAAACGCCAGCACAGCCACTGTGGACTGCCTGTAGACTCCAGCACTGAAGTTTTCTTGCTATAGTTTCATCTGTGCAGATGCCAGCAGCTTGAAAATCTCTCCACTTCCCCTCGCTACACTCCAGCCCCCATGGGAGCCCAGGATCCACACTGGCAGCCATCCGTGACCTCTGCAGCTGCACAGGTGCCAGACACCATCCAGACCATGGCAGCTAACCATCACTGTTGTGTGCATGCTGTGGGCTCACCCTCCACTTCACCTGCATGCCACTGGCCTGACTCCCATCACAGGCCTCCATGCCATCGTGTACCTGTTATGAGACCCTGCAGCTGCAGAAGCACACACTGACAGCCAGGGCCCCTCAGCTGCTTGTGGACCCAGATCCAGTCCTGTCCTTGACACTGGCACGCACTGCTTGGCTTACCTGCAGCTCACCCACCCATCTGTGCACTTGCATGGCCCTGCCCTGCTCCTGTTACTGGTTTACGCTGTGTGGGCTGGCGGTCCACCAGCCCAGCAGCCACGGGAGCACACACTGACAGTGAAGCCCCACAGCTGACCGGGTGCACCTGCCATTGACCATGGCCATTGCTACTGGCCCTGGCCTTCAACAGAATATGTGTCTGCAACCAGTCCTTGTCACTACACAGGCCCCTGCAGCCAACCTGCAGCTGAATATGTGTCTACCACCATTCAAGCTGCCCCTGCTGCCTGCCCTGGTCCCTGGCTGGTGCACCTGGAGATGCTCCTAAGAACCCAACAGCCTTTGAAGCCTCGGAAGTCTCCTGCAGTGCTCACTAAGGACCATGAAACTATTGACGTTATGGACTCCAGCAACCTGAGCAATTGAGACATCACGAACCCCAGATCCAGAATCACCATGTGCCCTTGCACTTCTTGCCCTGCAGCATTAGACCCAGGGTCCCAGCATGCTGTAGTGAATCCCCCACCCACAGATGAAGGTCTTTCCTTACTGAAGTCAGTCTGTAAAGACTAGAAGAGATGACGGCTTCCTCAAGCGTGCAGACACCTACCCAGGGCTACAGGGATCACAGAGCATCGGGGGAAGTGTGACACTAACACAGAAACACACAAACCTTCGTAACCCGATCCTCCCCCCCAAATAGAGATACATGATTTGCCTGATAAAAAAGATCAAAACAATTGTTCTGAGGTTGCTCAGAGAGCAAAAAGCAAACACAGATAAATAATTTAAGAGGATCAAAAAAACAATACAAGAACAAAATGAGAAGTCCCTTAAGGAGATGGGGAGACAAAAAAGGAACCAAGTAGAAATTTGGGAGCTGAAGAATAAAATGACTGAACCAAAGTATTCAGTAGATGGCTTTGGCACCAGACTGGACCAAGCAGAAGAAAGAACTAGTGAAACCTGAAGACAGATCCTTTGAAATTATCCAGGTGGAAAAAAAGAAAAATAAAAAAGGAAGAAAACCTATGTGACTTACGGGATACCATTAAAAGAAATAATCTACACATTCTTGGATTGGCCCAAAAAGAAGAGTGAGAGAAAGAGGTGGAAAGCTTCTTAAAAGAAACAATGGCTGAGAACTTCCAAAAGTAGGGAGAAATTTGGAATACAAACTCATGAAGCTCATAGGTCCATAGACTAAACTCAAAGAGATCTTCTCTAAGACACATTATGCTAAAACTGTCAAAAATCAAAGACAAAGAATCTTGAAAGCAACAAGGGAAAAGAAGCTTGAATAAACATTCTTCTCAAAAGCATTTCTAGTTGTGCTGGGCTCCCCAAATTCTTGGTTCCGTCTCCTCAACACGAGGCTCCCCCTGAGATGCTCTTTCCTGACTCATCCGTTGGAGTCTCATTCAAGTAAGGGGCTGAGGCAATCGTAGGGCTTCCTCTGTCTTCAGTCTTTCAGGAATTTCTCTTCTTCGTTGCCTGATGTCCAACACCTTGAAGATCATTGCTTCATCTATTTTGTCTCTCTTTTTTTTTTTTTTTTTTTTGTGACTATGAAGAAACCCAGAGCAGGGTAGGGGATAGAAATCACGGTAGAATAGAGTGTAGATTCGGACAGGTTTCTCAGGACCCTCTAGGAGTGATTAGTTTGAAGAAACACCAAAGGAACTGAAGGGTGAGCCATGAGGCTATCTTAAGGAAGAACACTTGAGGCAGAGAGATAAGAAAATTTAAGAACAATGATGGGAACGTGACTGGCTCATCAAAGAACATGTGGAAGTCAGTGTGGCTCCAGCCAGATGATAGGACTGAGAAAGTGAGACTGGAGAGAGAGCCAGGTGCTCAGGTAACAGGAGATTCGTATGAAGGAAGGATTTTGCATTTCATTCTAAGGATGATGAAAACTACTGTAGGATTTTTAGTAAAGATGTGTTTAAAATAAGAGACTTGGTATTTTAAAGGATAATACTAGGTGCTCTGTGGAAAACTGATTGTAAAGTGTCAAGAGTGGAATCCAGTTTGGACAAGGGTAGTTACCACTGGAGGTGGAAACAAAGTTCCAGAATATTCTAAAGGAGATGCTAATAAGATTTGACAGATTGAATGTGGGGCATTTGAAAAAGAAGGGGTAAAGATGTATTCTCAACTTTTTGGCCAAAATAGTGGTCTAATTTTCTAACATGGTTAATGATGGAGAGAAAAGGGCTGTTGGGGAGAATCAAATCATGTTAAGTTTGTGATGCACGTGGAAATGTCAAGGGACTTCTCAGCCTCTGTAACTGTGTAAGCCAGTTCCCCCCACCCCCCGTTGGTTGTCTGTCTTTCTCTGGAGAATCCCAGCTACTCCACTAGTTAATCCTAGCTAATCCTAGCTAGCTCCGTTTTGTCCTTGAACATAATCAATCAAATAATGAGGCTAAAACATGGCTGCTCCAATTGAACATTCAAAAACATACTCTGTTATTGGACATCTTGAGTCAAATAGGGCATTTTATTGAGTACTCCCAAGATGGTTGGTCCTGATCTGGGTATCTGAGTTCTTTAATTGGGAGTGGGGTGGGGTGGAGGGAGGGATAAATTAGGAATGTGAGATTAACAGATATACACCCTATACACAGAATAGACAAACAACAAGGACCTACTGTATAGCATAGGGAACGATATTCAATTTCTTGTATAACATATAATGGAAAAGAACCTGAGAAGAAAACGTACATATGTATGTGTGTGTATAACTGAATCACCTTGCTCTCCACCTGAAACTAACATGGTAAATCAACTACACTTCAAAAAAAAATAAGATAAAAAAATGGGTTTTTTTTGTCTGGATAGAGTAGGTTATGCAGTGGGAGCCAACAGCCTCAACATCTCAGAAACTTAGCAGAACCAAGTTGTGTTTCTTGCTCATACTACACAGGTTGGCAGGGTTTTTTCTCTCTCTGCCCACTGCAGTCACTCAGAGATCAGCCGTGGTTCTGCCTGGGAAAGGCAGAAACTAAGTGAATCATACATACCCTGGATTTTAACGTCGCCACCCAGAAGTTACACATTACCTGCACTCACACTTTATTGGGCCAAGCAAGTATGATGGTGGAACTTTTCAGGCTTGAGTAGAGAACAACAAAACCACATCGTTAAACCAAATGGTGGTTCTCAAGGTTCATGGCTGGGTTAGCGCACCGTAGTTAGAAACACAGCTGCCAATAACTGGGGCTATAAGAGCTACAGGTTTAATGATCCAAAGCCAGGAACACGGGTCAGGAAAGCATTCTAAAGAGGGAGAACCCAAAGGGAGATACTTGGCTGGGATAGGGCAAACTTCTGAGCTGTAACAACACAGATTAAGCTGGCAGATCGCAGGGCCTCTTGGAGCACCTAGCCTGGACACCTAGAAGTTTTCCTCTTCCATCTGATATTGATTCACATGTTTATTCCCCTGGACACAGAATGTCTAGTTCTCTATAGCCCCCTTATTTTTGGGCTCAATTCCTGAACTCAAAGAACTTCAAACCAAGTAGATTCTTGTTTCAAATTATTTCACCATATAATAAAAATGAACACTTTACTGGACTCTATACTTTATTTCCACCAGATATTACATATGAAAACAGTTCTAGCTAAGCGTTTATTAATGGTCTCATCATAAATTAGCCATGGTTATTGCTCTAGAGGTGAAGTGTTGGATATTTATTAAGAATATGCTCTCTGCTAGACATTCGATATGCATTATATCATCTGATTCTCATAGGAAGCCTGTGGATTCATCATAAGGAATCTGATGCTCAGAGACTTTACCACTTGCTTACCACATCCCAAGCCTGTGCACTGTGTAGTGTACATGGACTATCTCATTCAGTGCTCACAACTTTAGGTAACCACAGAAAGGTCAGGCAGCTTTGCCAATAGTCACAAAGCTAAAACAGAGAGGAGTGGATTTGGGGATTAAGTTTGTCTGCTTGGCAAACCCAAATCCATGACACTAAGTTCCTTTGTTTACTGAAAGAGATTCTAAGTGAAGAATAACTGAAAAAAAAATCTAGTTTATCCCATCACACACTATCAATTAAAGTTTCTGTTATGTTGGACCCATACAACACTATGCATGGCTTACCTGCTCTCCATTTATGTGTTTTTTTTTTGTTTGTTTTTTTTTTTTACTGAAACTGTCACTTGGATGTACCACCTATCAGCAAGGATTAATTTATAACAGAACACCCTACTAACTGTCGTTTCAAGTATGAAGATATTTGTTGCTTTCTTAACAAGAAGTCTGGAGTTGATTTCTCAAATTTTGGGGTTGGTATTTTGTAACTCTGCAGGACTTGTTAATGCCACTACCCAGATATGACACCTCACATCCACGCGCATTCTGTCCATCCAAGCAAGGAGAACGGCAGAGCAACAGCTTGAGGAGAGACAGCTAAACACGTCGCTAGCCCAGACGGTTCCCAGCTCCCACATTAGGGGGCTTGGGGAGAAAGCAAAGGGGCATTTAAGGAAGAGGGAGGGAAAGAAGAGGGAGGGAGCGCGAGCTCCTCTCACCCTCTGACTCTCTCCTATCAGGTAAGAAGCACCCTTTCTGGAAGCCCGTGTGGCAGAAGCATGTTTCCACTCGCCTCTTGTTGGAAATTACAAGTCCACCTTGCAACCCTGGTCTACAAGGAGGGGCTGAAAAAAGGAAGCATCTGATTGTTTCAAAATTGGTCGTGGGTGGTATTTTTCCAAAGTTGGTTGAGGGGGTGGGTGAAAAGGGAGAGGAGTTAGGGAACCACCATTAGAGAGGCCTCCTAGCCGCTGTGAAATGATTCAAAACCAGTTTATTTTTGTTCAGCCTTGGAATTCACCCTATTACCCAGTTGCAGTATCAAAACTCTCCTTTAATTCAAAAATTTATGTCACCCAATTTACCAACAAGTCCTTCTAGTTTGACGTTTTCTTTTGGTGCCTGTATTACAGTACCTAGAAATGGACTTCTGGGTTTAGTGCAAAGAGCCTTCCAATTTTGAGCCTGTCAGCTTTCACCTCTCACCCCACCTCATCCTCGCCACCATATTGGAAATGGTGACGTCATGTCCTGTCAATCCTCCATCAAAACTATATTTGCAGCCTGTCCATTTCCCTCAGCCTCAGTCTTCCTGTCCTCATTTCCAGCCATCATTTCCCATGTTACCATGGCAACAGCATCCAGCTCGATTCCCTCACTTCCATTCTGGATTCTCTGTGACACACTATCTGCAGAGCAGTTAAAGGAGATTAGAAAATTGTAAATCGGATGATGTCGCTCTTTGCTTAGAGCCGTGAGACAGAACAGCATCGACTGACAAGCCACGTTAGTACTGAGATAATGTATATGAAAACAATGTATCTAACTAATAGGCTATTTCCAATTATATTGTTTTACAGAATCTTCCTACTTGAAGCATCAGTATTTTGTCTGAAAGTATTAGTAGTTGGACCCACCATTTTACCATCTGAAAATGATGCTTCAAAACTACTCTTTGAGCATTCAACCACATAATGCTAAAAAAATAACTAGAGGCAGGGAGCCTCTGCTGTGGAATACACATCTAGCTTGTGAAGCAGTTTAATCCAAGTGTAAACACGTGTTGCTCTCCACCTGTAGTCCAAAAATTTAACAACAACATTTTTCTGTATCAGTTTCCATTTATTCTTACCTGATTATTAATGCAAATTGTAGTCAGAAGCAATTCATGCAGTTTTCTTGCTCCCAGCCCTTCGGGTGAGTTTCTTCTTTTGACACCTCTCTCCACATCCCTTGTGACGTACTCTGGTCCAGGTCCCAAGCTAAGTTAAAAGCATTCACATGGATGGCACTCTGCCTGAGGACTGACACCCTAATTAGAGATGAGCCCTTGTCCCTCCACACTTACTCCAAAGACAGTCGGTTAAAGCACCGTGTGTTCATGAGCCTTGAACTCCGCTGTCACGGGTCGGCTGTTTCTGTCCACGTTTGGCACCCCACAGGCAATAGAGTCCCTCCATTACAGGGGCCAGTTACATGATGCCTGGACGCAAGCTTGCTCTCCTCTCGGAATCTGCACAGTATGCGAGGTTTTCCAGAGACAAACATTTACTTCTGACGCTGCTCTGAAGAACCTTTCCAGTGCTACTCAGAAACCCCTGTCTGACTTTGCTTCGCCCACCACGTGTTAAAATTCATATTCTCTACCCACCCTGCTCCAGATAACAGTAACAATAATTTAAAACTATCTGCTTGTTGTTTACTGGGATCTTACTATTTCACTTAAAAAAGTAAAAATGCTCCATTGTGTATTAACTAAAGTGTCCTCTACACAGCATTGTAAACTGACTATATACTTCAATAAAAAAAAAAAGAATGCCAGGAAAAGGTGTCCTCTGAAGTGCAAAACTATCAATGTAAAAATATCATTTTATTTTCGAATTGAAGGATAGAGGATTTACAATGTTGTGTTAGTTTCTGCTGTATAGCGTAGTGATTCAGTTATACGTACATATGCTCCTTTTCCTATTCTTTTTCATTCTAGCTGACTACAAGGTATTGACTAAAGTCCCCTGTGCTCTACAGT
Organism: Camelus dromedarius; assembly: GCF_036321535.1. Lineage (NCBI taxonomy): Eukaryota > Metazoa > Chordata > Mammalia > Artiodactyla > Camelidae > Camelus > Camelus dromedarius. The sequence goes on from NC_087456.1 coordinate 35,267,249, forward strand.
AGGTCCTGGTTGCTCATCTATTTTATATACAGTGGTTAGTATCTGCAAATCCCAAATATCACTGCATTTTTAAGTATAACTGTTTCCTTTGATTTTTTTATTTGTCCATTTTTGTGATGATTCTACTTGTGACATATTAACCCCTCTGCTTTCTGCCGTGGTGCTTCTTATGGGTTACAGCAAATGGCCCTTATTTAAACTGTATGTGTCAAAGATAATGCTTATAAAGTGCAATAAGTAGGCTCTATTTTAGATCCTTACTTGAATTAAATCAGAAAGTATTCATTTGTACTGAATACAAATGAATTTGTTTTGGTTTTTGTTTTGTTTTGATTTTTTTTTTTTTTTTGAATGGAGGTACTAAGGATTGAACCTAGGACCCCGTGCATGCTAAGCACACGCTCTACCACTGTCCCCCTACAGGTTTTATAAAATCAAAATGCACTTAGTTAAAAATCCTTTTTTTTTTTTTTTTTTTTTTTTAAGATATCAAGTGCTTTAAGGGCAAGGTTTTCAAAGAATTAAAATCCCACTTGCTTCGCTTAGACATGGTGTCGCTTACCGACCGCTCTCCTTGAGCTCACTGCGGCGCGACGCCCTATGGAAAACACTGCTTCAAATGAATCCGAGGTACTAGTGGTATAAAGAACGCACTAACCGGTTGAATTCTGAGGAGTCCTACGTGGTCTAATTTGTCGGTTATTGGCGGTATTTCCTTACTAAAATCCTAAGGCACTTGGTTCCCTATTACTCAGTCACGAATGAACGACTGACAGCCTCATCTCACAGCCCGGCTTTCGCCTGGACACGCAGCGATGCAGAGGTTGAGGACCTGGTCGGGAAACACGCGAGGATCACGCGCGAGGGGCTGTAGCTGCCAGAGAGAACTGGCGTGCTCCTCGCGACTTTGAAAGACATCCACTTGTCGCTTAAACCACTCACGAAAAATGAAACACCACTGCTTCCTGCGGAGTGAGTTCCTCTCCATTTCTTCTCCATCAAGACATTTGGCCAAACTGAAAAATTAAGTCTCCAAGAGTTTCCCTTTCCTTGGGAAAATAAAATCAGTGACCCTGGCCTTTGAAATATGGCTAATCAATGAAATCTAAATCTGAAAATTAAAAGGAGGGGGTTTCTTTTGGGGAAAAGAGAAGCCATCCGATTTTTGAGGCCACCGTTGTTTCCAGTGGTAAATGTACAGCAACCCTACAGCTGCAGCGCACAACGAAGTGACAGACACTTGCCCGTGCGACGCTAAGCCAGCGGTTCTAGCCAGAGGCAGTGTCACCCAGGGGACACGTGGCAGCGTCTGGGGACAGTCTCGGCTGTCACCCTGGGGCGGGGGTCGCCGCTGGGCCTGGAGGGTGCGGGCCGGGCGCTGCCCCGCACGCCCCCCGCCCAGGGAAGGCCCCACCGCAGCGAGGCAGCCGCCGGAACGGTGAACGGCGGGAGAACCCGGTCAGCGCGAGCGACGTTTGCCTGCAAGGCCTCAGCACCGTGAAGCTTCTGGGGGAAGGGCTAATTCCCGGAGTGCTTTTTCCTTTTTCAGGGGTAGCTAAATCTCCGCTGTCAAAACCCAGGAGGAAAGCGAGCGGCTCGGAGGGCCCGGCCCTGCGGCGCAGGAGGCCGCCTGCTGCGGGGCGGGGGGGGGGGGCGGCCTGCGGGGACCTGGGCTCCGCCCGCAAGCGCAGAGCAGCCCCCGGAGCGGCCCTTCGGAGGGAAGGCCTGTCTCCCAGGCACAGGCTGTGCCTCCCGCTCACTACTTCTCCGACCGGCCTGGGCTCTCGGCGGGAGACGCCTCCTCCGGGGCTGCGGGCGGGGGCCCAGGGAGCGGAGGGGCGGGCGGCGTGCGGGCGCGAGGAGCTCAGGTCTGCGAGGGACTAAATTACAAACATGCCATGAGGCTAATAAACTCACGGCTGCAGGCCAGCAGCCCCGCAGGAGCGCCCCTGCCCGGTGCCCGCGCTGGGGGGCGTCTTCCCGGGGGAGCCGCGCGGGGCGCAGCCGGCCCGAGCAGCCCCCGCGCCGGGCTCCCGCAGCCCGCAGAGCAGCAGGGACCCATGTAAATGCCCTGCCTCACTGAGAGTCACTTCGGAGGACACAAAGCCTATTCTTTCTCCCTTGAAAAGCTAGCAATTTCTGCTTTCATGTGCGTCAGAGATGGAGATTTTCCATGGACCCGAGAGCAGTCCAGGGACAATTCGTGTGCCTGTTTTCTGCACACGTGTGCAGCCCTCCATCCGCTCTGCCCTGGTGACGCAGCATCCTTCCCCACCTCCCTCAGGACTGTGCTTCAGAGCTGCAGAAGCAGAAGGGGAAGACTGCCATCAAGACCTACGTGATAGCTGGGTCATATGGTAAGTCTGCTTTTAGTTTTTTGAGGAATCTCCATGCTGTTTTCCATAATGGCTGCACCAAACTGCGTTCCTACCAGCAGTGTAGGAGGGCTCCCTTTTCTCCACATGCTGGGGCATATATCCAGAGGGAACTCTAATTCAAAAAGATACGTGCACCCCAATGTTCATAGTGGCCAGTAGCCAAGACATGGAAGCAACCTAAGTGTCCATCGACAGATGTCTGGATAAAGAAGCTGCTGTGTATTTATACAATGGAATACTACTCAGCCACAACAAAGAATGAAATAATGCCATTTACAGTGACATGGATGAACCTAGAGATCATCATTCTAAGTGAAGTAAACCAGAAAGAGAAAGAAAAATACTATATGATATCACTCATATGTGGAATCTAAAAAAAAAAGAAAAAGAAAAAAGAGGACACTAATGAACTCATCTACAAAACAAATAGACTGGCTGTCATAGTAAACAATCTTATGGTTACTGGTGAAAGGGCACGGGAAGGGATAAATCTGGGAGTTTGAGATTCACAAATGTTAGTCACTATATATAAAAATAGATTAAAAAATTTCTTCTATATAGCACAGGAAACTATAGTCAATATCTTGTAATAACCTTTAATGAAAAAGAATATGAAAACAAATATGTATATGTATATGCATGCCTGACACATTGTAACTGAGTGTACTCCAATTAAAAAAAAAAAAAAGTCCTACATGAACTGAAAGCGGCTCTGAACCAGTGCTAGGTGGCAGTGAGTGCTCTGCACTACTGTGTCTTGTTTACTTTTTTAAATTCCTAATGCCCTATACAGGGCTATCAACTGGGGGCAAATTTACCCTCCCACCCCTACCCTCCCCCCAGGACATCTGACACTCCCTGGAGATACTCATGGTTGTTACAACAGGGAAGTCTTCCTGGCTTCTAGTGGGAAGAAGCCGGGAACGCTGTTGAACGTGGACCCATGCTTAGGACTGGCCCTCACAACAGTTATCCAAGCGCGATGCTGATGGTGCAAACCTGAGAAATCCTGGCCCGATCCGGTGTCGAGGACATAAGTGCACCCAACGCTTGTCTTTTATTGAACTATGAATATGTCAAGTACATAGTCCATCTACTTAGGGAAACTCCACAATAATTCGGAGAGTCAAAAGCTTTTGCTTCAAACTTTCTGGACCTTTTGAAGATAATTGTTACAGATCTCGAGTATGAAATTAGTCAAACTCACACCTACTCACTCAGTCATACTGCCTGAAGAGTACCTCTTTGTCCAAAAGGGAAAATTAGTTTAATTATAATAAAGTTAGGAGTAATAAACAAAAGAATATCAATCTCAAAATACAGAGCAATCACCGGAGCTCATCAATGAACGAGTTATCTTGTGTAAACCAGACATGGCCGCTTTAACTATAATGTCAGCAGCAACGCTTTTTAAACCCCTTTATGTCATAAATGCTGTATTAGATGGAAAAGTGTTAAATGCTTCAAATGAACCAGGGCTATTACAACTTCAGGACACCTAGTTCAAACCTCAGAACCTCATTTATTAACCCTCACTTACAAATAGAAGTGAGTATCTCATAAGTTTGTTTTTGCTGTTTTCTAGTTGTTGTTTTTTTTTAAACTACCTGCTTGCATTTTCATATTGCAAGTCTGAGTATAAAAAAGCCAAAGTCTTGAAATTGAGATTATTTAGGAAAAAACATATTCCAAATCATTTTGTGTTAAGTTTTGTGAACCGTTTTTGTTTGTTTGTTTGTTTTGGCTAAACTGAGGGTCTGATCCCATGAAATTTAAACTCAACCTCCCAGGCTGGAGTCAACATGGGTCATTATGTAAGGGCCCTATTTTGCTCTCTCTTAGGTGGTCAGCATTGTGCACGACACAAGGTTCAAAATGTACTTTATGTACATCAGGCTTTGGACATTTTCTTAAAGTATTTATATTTTCTTTTATATTTGGAAGTGCTAAAATAAATGATTTCCCCCCCCCAAATTTAGCAAGTTCCCAAATAACAGTTTCTTTTTTCACTGCAGAAAAATTGTCTTTGTGCCGGGGTGAGATGCACCTCACCGCTCTCAGGTTAGTGCAGGGGAAGCACAGTGCTGAACACAAGACCTCCCCGCTCCATGTCCTTCGCCTGCCTCTTGTCCTCAGAAAAACTTGAGTCCCCTAGGCTTCCAAAGAATACATCTAATCAGAAGGGAGACAATGCAGAGAGAAGGAAAACAGTGAAGCAAGACAAAACAATGATAATTTAGCCATCAAACTAAGTCCAGGGCCTTTAGAGCCTCCTCAGGGCTGTAGGTAGGATTCTGAGCCACGTCCTTTGAGCTGTTTCGCAGATACGAGAACCCGCATGGGGTGGAAGGAGTTAACCTCATGCTGCCCACTAGCGCAGAGACCCCAGACTGGTTGGAACCAGAAGGTTGATGGTGTTGCCTCCTGATGACCTCCCCACCCACCCGTCAGTAGAACGGCCAGGAGCTGGTCACAGGCCCCGCAGCCCCTCCCTCACCCTGTCTTTGAGATCCTTCCCCTGAAAGCCTCTGGGGAGTTTGGGTCTTGTGAGTACTGTCTCACTCCTCCCAGGACAATCCACATCCAGCCAGTGATCCTCTTAACTTGTTGGAAACAGATGTTGAAAGAGCCTAGGCTGGCAGGGAGGTTCTGTGTCTTGGAATACGCTCTCAAGTCTTAGATGGTTGAGTTTTAGATTCAACCCTGATATGCATCTGGCAAATATAAATCAAAACAAAACTATCTTCAGACCCAGAAACCCTCTCCACAAAGGTAGCAGAGAGAGGAAACACTTCTAATATTGAATAAGCATTATTGAATAAGAATGTGATGTGTGTCACAGATCATCTGCCAAGAAATTGCGAGACAAAGAAGCCTCATCTCCTGATACAGCCAGACAGACACAACCCACCACGGGCTTGTCTTCCAGATTCAAAGAAAGGCAGAGCTAGTCCTCAAGTCTGCGCACCTGGCAGTCACACAGAGTTCACTGTGAGTTTACCATGATAATGGAGTCACCATCTAGGTTGGCTGATTGACTTTCTCCAGAGGAAAACACATGTCTACTCTCTTTATGGCAGGACGTAGCTTTAGTGTTTTTAATGGAGGTGCTGGGGATTGAACCCTGGACCTCATGCATGCTAAGCATGCGCTCTACCACCAAGCTACATCCACTCCCCAAAAAGAGGTAGTTTTGAATCTGGAGCAAGGTATTCACTGCAGTTGGGTTTCTACCCTCCCATGGAAACTGGGAGATAGGGGAGCTGTCTACCTTGATGTTACCTGTCAAAGATAAAGTGCCTGAGAGAGAGTCCTGCTCATGAAACCGACAGAAGATCTATCTTATTTTCAAAAGAATATGTAGACATGTTCCAAAGAGAGGAGAATGCACTTAACATGAAAAATTTTCCAAGGTAAATGCTTTAAGAAGAAGGAGGGGAGGGAAGTCTTTTCCCTTACTTTCAACAGGGAGCAGTAAACTCTTATGTTTAATTTGTATTTGCCCCTAAAATGTCATAGATGAAAAGCCCAGGTCACTGAGGGGATTTTGTCACAACTGTCTTATGAATCATCTTTGTGTGACGACTTGTCCTATTGAAGTTTGTCTTGTCTGGATAAGATGTGGCTTATCTTAGACTTTTTTTATACAGATTCTTTCCAGGTACTCTTTTGATGTTGGAAACCAGATTAATGAACTTAAGTTTTCACTGTTTGTTATGATCTTTCTTGATCGACCCTGTCCTACATCTGTGGCTCTCGAGCTGTGAAAAAGAGGACCCAGGAAACCCAGTGTGGCTCTCAGGCTGACGAGGTCTATGCTTCTGACCCCTGCTGTGACTTTTCTTAACTGGGCAATGCTGTGCAAGATGTGTTTCTGCACGGAGTTCTCCATCCACCTGATAAAGACATAAAACCCATTTAATTTAAAAATGGTTATAATTTGGCTCCTGTGTTCAGCAATACAATGATTACTTGATTTTAAAAAGTGCATTGCCCATTTGTACACTGTATTTTTTTTAACTGTTCTGTAACATTTAATATTATTGATCATTGTTTCCTCTTTGAGACTCTGCTGTTAGAATGGAAAGGAGACTGAGGAATGGCGAGTCCTTGCTTCCTGTGTTACAGATGAGGACATAGTGGCCGCAGAGGCGGAAAGACTCCTCGGAGGTCACAGACTTAGGATGTGCCTACATGCAGCTCCTCTGGCTCCCCTCACCTCCTGTCTCCTCCAGAAGCTGCTTTGTGTTTCGCAGGAAGGATGCCTCGAACACTGTTCCTTTCTTTTATCTCTGCTTCCCTGTGATCTCTTTCTTCTATCTAATGGATTATAGAATCAACTCTATATGAGAAGGAAGACAATGGACTTGGGAGTAAGACAGGATGGATTTGAATCTTTGCTCTTTTACCTCCTATTAACTTATAAATGTGTCACACTGATCTTAGACAAATTAAGGGCCATTTAAAGGATTTGTAAAGCCAAGTGCTGTTAGAGATGAAGAAGGTAATATAAATGAGTAACGCTGGTGGTGTTAAACAATCTTGGATGCTGAAAACCGAAGATCTAAGCTTCCATCCCAAGAAACTAGAAACGAAATAGTGAATCAAGCCAAAGTACCATACTAGAAAGGAAGTAATATATGTAGAAGCAAAACAACAGATCAATTACATAGAAAATAAATATGGGTGAGAAAATTAACAAAACTCTCAAAATTGGATGCTGGAGGTCCATCCTAGTGCAGTAAGTCAAGACAAGAAATAAAAGACATAAGGCTATGTCTTATGAAAGAAAAATGGTCAAGTATATAGAAAATCTAAATGAATCTACAAATTGTAAAATTTACAAGTGACTTTATCAACACTGAAATTACGGTTGCTGAATATGAGGTCATTATACAAAAACCAACCTCATTTCTAAGTATCAGGAGCAAGCAAATAGAAAGTGAAAGTAAAAACACAATGCAACTTACAGTAGTATCAAATCACATTAAATATTTAGAAATGCATCTAATAAAATTGTGCAAGACAACGACAGTTAAAACAACAGACCATCCCTGAGAAAAACTGACTATCTAAATAAATGGAGTTACATACTATATTCATGATTTGGGAGACAAATAATTTAAAGATATAAATTATCTTAAAATTGATCTATCTAATGAAATCTCAATCAAAATCTCAGAAGATATTTTCAGAAAGTTGCCAAACTCTTCTTAAAACGTATGTGGAAATACAAAGGACCAGCATTAGTCAAGATAATCTTGTGGAGCTACACTGAATGTCTTACATTTTTGTGTATCATTGTTTTTTCCTAAAAGGACAGAAATTAAGCCAGTGTAGTATTGGTATAAGAATAAACTGCCCAAAGAGCTGAATAGAGTCCAGAAAAAGACCCAAACATTAACTGTGTAACAATTTATGACAAAGGTGTCACTGTAGTTTTAGGAATTGTTTTTTCAATAAATGGGGCTGGGTCAGTTGTATACCCATGTAGAATACAATATTCTGACCCATACTTGAACACCATGGACAAAGAGCAATTTCACAGGGATTATAGATCTGAATATCAAGAGTTAAATAATAACTGTTCGAGAACTTCATGAACTTCAGATAGGCAACACTTTTGTAAACAGGACCTAAAAATTCATAGAAGGAAAAGTACAAAATGAATAAAATAGATGAATGAATCAATAAATGAATGAAATAAAAAATGAGAAAAAATGGAAAATTGGATGACATTAAGAAGGAAACATTTTGCTCACTAAAAAAACACCGTTGAGGGATAAAAAGTCAAGCCACATGGTGAGAGAAAATAATTGGCAGTACATACATCTGACAAAGTCTTACATCTGCAACACTGAAAGGGTTTCTGCAAATCAACCAGGAAGGGAAGAACAACTCGAAAAAGTGGATAAAAAGCTGACATGCACTTTACAAAAAAGAATAGTAAATGGTCCACAGACTTACAAAAAGTGTTCAATTTCATCCATCATCAGGGAAACACAGATTAAAAAGCAAGATGTGATACTATTACACTCCCACTGGAATAACTGAAAAAGAAAGGAAATGGGGGGGGCAGAAGAGGGAAGGCGAGAACACTGGGAGCGGTTAGAACACTCATATACTTCTGATAGGGGTGTAAATTGGTACAATCACTTTGGAAGTATTTTTGACAACAATTAAGCTGAACATAGGCATACCGTATGCCCCAGCAATTCTACTCCTAGGCTAATTCTTGTAAGAAAATGCATGTACGCTCACCAAAAGATATGCACCAGAGTATTACAGCAGCATTATTTGCAATAGCCAAAAACTCGAAAGAAGCTAGGTGTCTATCAACAGCTGAAGGAATAAACAAAATCAATATATCTGGGAGTGAGATTCTATACCACAAGCAGAATGAACAAGCTAAAAATAGCACAGTGCAACATGAATGAATCTCAAAAATACAGCGAGGAGTGATAGAAGCCCCACACAGAAAATAAGTTGTATATCATTTATGTAAAATTCAAAAACAGGAGAAAAATAACCTATGTGCTAGAGTCAAGGTAGCGAAGACCTTGGAGGGGAAATACCTGGAAGCGAGCACAGGCGGGGTTGGACGTGTTGCTGATGCTCTGTTTCTTGACTTGGGTATGTCTTACCTTTGTGAAAATTAACTTCCTATTAACTTTGTGAAAATTCATCAAGCTGAACTTGAATTGTTTGCCTTTGACTAAAATATATGTTAGCGGACAGTTGATGTCTTGTTTAGAGAAGGCATCCATTATGCACTTTTAGCATGTTATTGTTTTGTAAAAATATAGGCCCTAAGGGAGCACACAGTCTTCTAGTCTTTCAAGAGAAATTAAAATGAAAGAAGTTAGTTCAGAAGGATGAATGAAACCAACCAGAAGGAAAGGCACCAGGAACTGTGTCGTTTCGCTCTATGTTGCATGCGCTACCCTGAGTACATTGGCTTGAATGGCGCTGAGCAGGTTCTAATCCACAAAGGAAGAAGGTAAGGAAGTCATCACTGTCCTCTCCAGGCAACAGCTCTTACCATGTTCTGCTCATCGCAAATTACTCATTTTTAAAAAAATTTAAATGAACCACTTTGTAGGTGGGGTCCAAGTCTAGCCACAGCAAACATCTAATAAACATGGCTGTAGACGTTAACAATTAAGAATAAGTTTCATCACCGTAATGAGCCTGATGAGGGAAAGTGTACGCTTCACAATGATGTGATTTTGAGTTAACTCTATTGCGTAGTTACGTCCATCAAATGAAAACGATGTTTGGGCAACTTACACACCGTGAAGTGGGAGTCAAAGTCAACGGGTAGGTCTGTGGAAATGCACGAACTTGCCTTGCTGGTGATACTTTAAATGAGTAGAAAGGGTTTTCATTGAAAATGTAACAGCCTGTTTGATTTCTCTTATGGTTTAGCTTGCCAACAGGAGATGAATAATTCTTTCCTTAGGTACAGAGGAACATACAGTGTTGGAGAACATTGTTTATTACAATTTCAAACTCTCTGAAATAAAAACCACACACTCAGGTACCATCCTAACTGGAAAAGGAAAAGAAATATGATTGTAAGTACAACCTAAAAATAGCTCGGTGCCTCTGCATTTTTCCTGCAGAACTCAGTACCATGCCTGTACACTCTGTGCACAGAATATGTTTCTAGTTAACAGGTCCATGTATTTCTTAAATAGGACATGATTAAAGTCCATGCGTTCTTTTGCTTTCTTAGTCTTTTGTGTTTTAAAATGATAAAACACTCATTACAAAAAACCAAGCGAGACAAACACATATAAGGAAGAGAATGACCTCGCCGACAGCCCAGCACTCAGAGGTGATCACTGCTTGCTTCTTGGCAAACGTACTTCTGGTCATTTCTATGAACACATTCTTGTTCACACACCCGCAGACACACACACACACACAGAGTTTTATACCAACAAACTCTTACAAAATGTGCTCTACAGAACCTTTCTTTACATCCATCAATAAACACAGTCATTTTATAGGATGATGGAGAAGTTTGCCTGTGAACGTGTATTTGGGAGTGACCTTTTTCACTGAGCTTCAGTGGCACATGTTTTTAACATAGTAGCAAAGTGGATGCTACTGAATAAGGTAACACTGAGTGGTAATATTTGAGATGGTGAATATCAAATAGCTCTAGTAAGATATTATTAATTGGAAGCAAGCCTGAGAGCTTAATTTGCATGTTGGTTACCTACATTCTTTTAAAAAAATTGTATTATGAAATTTTAAACACAAATAAAAAGAAAAGAATTGTATGCTGATCACCCATATCCCTCACCTGCATTCACCAATTTTTAGCATTTTGCTGTATTTTCTTTGTCTGTCTGCCTATCCAGCAATCTCTTGGTTTAATCTCTTCCACTTCTTTTCTGAGCATTATAAAAACATCATTTGACAGTTTGCTCCTGAAGACTTCAGCCAGCGTGTACAAAAATTATGAATGTTGTTCTACATCCACTTTCACATCATCATCATATTATTACCACATACCTAACAAAATTACAATATAATCCCTAATATCATTTAATACAGAGAATTGCCTTTTTCTAAAAGTCAACTTTCTAAAGCTAGAAAAGAATTTCTCTTTAATTACAGTTGGACACACAACCGTGTGCAGTTTTGCACATAATCTTCTTTACACTTTATTTGTGGTAAAAGTCTGCTGTCTCCAGTGTGCTAACGTTTGTACGCTTCAAGCCAAAACAGCTGTTTCTACCACTGGCATGGAAGCTCCTCCTGTTTGTGGGACTCACTTCTTTGTTCAGAAACCCTAGAATCGTTTACATCCTTTAAAACCACCACCCCGGACCACTGGGCAGAGTATCACTGTCTTCAAACACAGTAAACCATGGACCTGGTTCTTGTATTTCAAAGAAACAAAGATTATAATAGACAAAAAAAAAAAAAAAAAGAAAAGAAAAGAAAAGAAAAAGAAAGAAAAAAGCTAGCTTGCTGGGATTTTATTGGTTGGCTCTGCTGAGATCACAAGGATGACTCCAGCAGGAGGAACTGAGTTCCTTCGGTTGTCTTTAATCAGTGACTAGGATTAAAATACATACTTTTCTTTGCCATACACTTGAGACAAGTCAGTTTTGCCATTGATAGTGTCCTATTCAACGCCCCTCCCCGTTTTCCTTTGCAGTCATCACGTCACCATTAAACGGACCACGGCGTCATGGTAACCGGGGTGCCCTCTCTCCTCACTCGTCTGTTTCTGGGCTTAATAGATACTTCAACCCAGTCGAAGTGTCCTCAGATCGTACCTTCTTATTTAAATGGAGAAGGACCCCGTCCAGAGGAAGGAGGTGCATGTTGGTTGAGGGCAGAGATGGGGGTGAGCCCTGTCTGTGTCGGGGGCGGGGATGCTGTCCACACTGCGCCTGGACACATAATGAGCCTTGATCTGTTGTCACTTCTGCTAACCTGCCTCCGCCAGGACCTGGGGGGTTCTGCCTGGCATTGAACTCGGCTCCCCGGCTGGGAGCTTGGCGCTGGCATCATCTGGGGGGAAGCTGTGCTGGGAGCCCGGCCTCTGCTTCCTGATCCCAGCACCGCTCCACCAGCTGCTGGAGATCGGTCCACAGGAGGGCAGGGTCGAGACAGAGCCAGCTGCCCTGTCCCCTCAGAGAGGCTTCTCAGGCAGTCAGAGAGGTCAGGCTGCGTGAGCAGGTATTGTGAAAAGGGGAGCCAACCGCTGACTTCCTGTGAGTTGGCAACTCAGCCGGGCTCTCAGCAGAGTGGAGGCTGTCAGTGCATCACAAAGGAAGAGCTCTCAGCTCCCTGTAGGCGCTGCTCCCAGAGCAGGCGCTGTGGGTGGGGAGGGCATCCTACGGGGAGACAGGACCCCCTTCCTATGGTTCAGGCCACCATGCCTCCGGTTCTCCGCTGGCTCCTGACTTAGCCCCACAAGTCACGGCTCTGTGGCTCCCAAGGATCACAGCACACGCTTTGCAGCTGCACCGCCTGGCGCGGGGGTAGGGCTGGGGGAGCAGCAGAGCACTGTAGGCTGAGCTCATTTCCGCCCACATCAGAAGCAGCCGGGGCGTTTGTGGGGAGCGACACTTGAGCCCCCCGTTAGCTGTTTTACATCTTAGAGACCGAGGTGCCACTTCCTATACCATGTGTTGGGTGGAGGGTGACACACGGACACAGTGCAGAGGGGCCTGGCCTTGAAAGGGCGGGGGTTTAAGGACCTTCTCCTCCAGGAGCCTTCCTGGCTTCCCCTGCGGCGCGGCCGCACACAGTAACTGCACTCCCGCAGTCCCGGACACTCTGAGCTCCGCGAGCGAGAAACAAAGAAGCAAAGACAAAGGAAGGAAGGAAGAGAGCGGGGGGGGGGGGGCAGGAAGGGGGGCCGGGGACAGAGAGCAAGTGCAACCAAGGGTCTATTAGAAGGCCCGTGACATAACAAAGATGAAATTTTTTAAAAAGGAAGTTATCAAATTGTACATTCTTGAGGGAAAATGGAAAGTGGGTGGCAGAGAGGAAGAAAAAAACTTCAAAATTATACAAAACAGGAGCTGTTAGAACTGAGTCAGAACGGGCAGCTTCTCCTTGCATCTGCGCCTCCCAAACCACCTCACAGGCCTGACTCGCATGCGTTCATGGGGATGGGCCATCTGAGCGTCTTCACTCACCCCCTCCTACGGACGGTCCCAAATGTACTAAAGAGACACCTTCAGCTTCTTTGGCTTCTGGTTTCTGCCATCAGCCTCATGGCCTTTCCTTGGTCCTGGCCCCCATTGGGGTGACATCACCTAAGCTATTGACAGACTGAGTTACCGAAAGTAGATGTTAGCATCTCCTGCCCCTGCTTGGAAGGCGTTGGTGACCCTTCAGTGCCACCAGGCTGAGGTCCAAACTGCTGGTGTCACACCCAAGGCCTTTCCTGACCTGAAAAGGGCCCGTTTCTCCAAATTCCTCCCCCTGCACACTCTGATGCTTTGAAATGGAAACGTGTGCAGTTCTTCAAACAGGAGTTTTGCTGGGAAGCTCCGGGCGGCACGGGTCACCTGCTGCCCCTCCCCCGCCAGCTCGCGTCTCCGCACCTTCTGCTGTCACTCAGGCATAGTGGATAACTTCCTCCTTCAGGCCGCAGTGTGTGGCACTTTTATCACAGTGCATTTGAATTATTTGTTTGTCCGTCTGTTTCCACCGCTGGGCAGGGAGCTCTGGTGGCTGTGGACTTTGCCCCTACGTATTTTTGTGTTTGTGTGTCCTGTCCCCAGTGCCTGGAATATGCTAGATGTAATTCTAAAAGTATCAGTGGAAGAGGAAATGCAGGAACAGTCCTCTGCAAGGAAGCCTTTTCCCCCGCGGTGACTCAGGATGCTTTCTGTCGCAGCTGTCACAAGACTTGACTCAAATCTGATTTCAGCAAAGAGGTAATTTTGGAGCGAACGTGAGGGCGAATAAACACTTAGGGGTGTTGCTGGGTTAGACGTCCGAAGACGGGGCAGACCAACGTATCGAGGTTTGCCACATCTCTGCGTTCCCATCCCCACGCTTGCATTTCAGCTGTTTTGACTTAGGTTTAGAATCGTAAATGGTAGCAGGAGAAAGGTGCAAACTCCAGCCTTTTTTATTTTTTCAAATTTCAGCCCAGAAAAAAAAAAAAGAGTGAGAGTTCTTTCTCAGAAACACCAAAGTTTTGCCTGAGCCAAATTGACTCTGACGGGGCTCTGCGGCCAGGAGGACGCGCCCTCTCCTCAATGGCCTCTGGCCGGAGTCATGTAGCTGGGCTGGGCTGTCAGCTTCCCCAGTGCCCCAGGGCTGAGGGCGGGGAGGGGGGCACACCCTGCGGGGTCCCAGAAGGAAGAGAACTGCAACTGGACGATACAAACTCCCAGGTCTGTTAGTGGAGGGTATGAAAGAAACGCTTTGTTCCTTTAAACCCAGATTTGGGAAGTGGAGAACTTCATTCATTGCCTAAGTGCTCATGGCAAAATCAGAACACTTACTTCAGTCTGATTCAAACGCAACTCAGACCTTCCAAGGTGACTTTTAAATGAAAACTTTGTTCATTTTGAAAATGGAGTTGTACCTATGGCACCAAGGAAACTACTTACTTTGATGAACACAATCAAACTTGTTGATTCGGGTGGTCCAAGGGAAGAGGGCATTTGTAAGTGTTAAGACTAGTGTGATAGGTGCTGAGTTTTCAAAAATATTAAAGGTAGATTTTTTTTTATTGCCGTTTTGTTATAAGTGTTATTTCATCATCTATGGTTGCTTAACAAACTGTCCCCCAAATTAGGGCTTAAACAACTTATTACTATCATGTCTCATCCTTCTAGGGACCAGGAACTTGGATAGGGCCCAGCTCGGAAGACTCACCTGGCCTCATACCTGGGGCCTCAGCCGGGATAGCAGACGTGTGAGGACGGGAGCAAGTGAGGATGGGCTGGACGTCTCTCTCTCTCTGTGAAGGAGTGAAATATTGCCATTTGCAGCAATGGGAATGGGCCTAGAGATCGTCATATTAAGCGAAAGAAGTAGGTCAGGGAGAGAAAGACAAATATTATATGGTATCACTTATATGAGGAATCTCAAAGAATGGACACAAACTTATTTTAAAACAGAGACAAGAAGACAAACTTACAGTTACAAAGGGGAAAAGGGAGGGGGGATAAATTAAGAATTTGCGATTTGCAGGTACGAACTACTATCTATAAAATAGATAAACAAGGCCCTACTATAGAGCACAGGGAACTATGTTCAATAGCTTGTAATAACCTATAATGAAAAATACATGAAAAAAAAATAGCATAACTGAATCACTATGCTGTACTCCAGAAACTGACGCAATATTGTAAATAGACTACACGTCTGTTAAAAAATTGCAAATGCAGTCTGAAGCCTGTTGTTTTACAACCTTTGAGCTAAGGGAGGTTCTGCCATTTACTAACCGGACTACATGTGAGAACCAGGCTGGGGCTGGACCTTACACTGCTTTGTGGGCTCACATATGGGGTTTGGACTTTATTTGAATAGTAAACAGAACCTTTAAGCAGATTTGATGCGAGGATGTAACACAGGCTTATTTACGTTTGAGAAGACTCTCTTGCTCTGTTGTGGAGACCGGTGAGAGGCTGTCCTGGCTCTCCAGGACAGAAGGGATGGCATACAGACGTGGTGGCAGGGGGTGTGCAGAGGAGACCCCACTGACACACATCTTAGAAGCAGAGTGGAGGAAACTTGCTCCTGGACTGGGCTTGGCAGCTTGAGACCAATGGGAATGAGGATGACTTCCAGGTACCTGGCTGGAGTAACTGGGCGGGTGGTGTTGCTGGCGGCAGGAGGGCAGGCTTGGGGGACCCCCAAACATGGAGTTCAGGGTCCACCTGGTTGTCTGTGGCCCTCCCAGGGCCCAGCCATTGTAGGCCGTGGGGAACAGGGCCACAGAGGCAAGGTCTGGGCTGAGGATAAATATGGATGAATATTCAGATCTGTGGAGATCTATGGTGTTTTAATTCGTGGGAGTGAATGAGATAATGTTGGAAGAAAGTGTGGAGGAATTACGGAGCCTTGAGCTGCAAAATTCAGAAGTCAGATAGAAGAGACTGGCCCCCAAAGCCCTGACACATCGCTTTTTATGCTAAATGTGCTTGCGCTGCCGGTCACTTCTGAGAGGCAGGGAAGTCCGTTCGACGGAAAACGGTTCTTGATCTTGTGTCATCTCTGTTTCCATTTGAGTTACGTAGAATTCCACTTATTTGCAGGTGGAAACTCCTCAGTGTAGAATGTAGGGGGCTGGGTGGGGCTCAGGGTCTAAAAGTCAGGACTTGGGTCCACATGGAAGTTCTGTCTCTTATAGAAGAAATGAAATACCAACCCAGTCCTGTTCGCTCACCGGAAAGCGTGATGGCATCATGCTGCCTGACTCCTACTGGCGCCGTGAGAAAATTCACGTTCACGGGAGCACAGTGCGGGGCCCGTCGTGAGCGACGGGTACACGATGGCTACTAACGGTGCTGCGGCCACCACTGGCGCCGCCTCCACCGCCCCCACTGCTACCACTGTTACTGCTGCCGCCACCACCACCACCACCACCACCACCATGACTCCCACCGCCACCATCGCTACTGCCACTGTTACTGCTGCCGCCACCACCACCACCACCACCACCATGACTCCCACCACCACCACTACTACTGCTACTCCCACCACCAGCACTACCACCGTTATCACTGCTGTGTATCACCCCCACCACTACCGCTACCACCACCATTACTAGCACGACGACTACTACTTTACTAGTGTTTGAGACGACATAACTGATTAAAACCGAAGCTTCCCTGCTGGTACTTTCAATGCAATCTTGAACCGTGCAGGTGCGTGATTTTTTTCCATTTTCACTCCACTCCACTCGCGACTCTGGTGCCTTTGTCGTATTGTTTAGTTTACCGTGATCTTTGTTTACCATGAAAATTTACCCCCTTACATATTAAACGTGTCAGCAATCCATAAAAAACTAAAATGTCAATCTTATTGGACAGGTGCTAAGGTGTCACAAATGCTGTGCCCTACTCTTCTCCTGTAAAGATTAAAACCCAAGGCTTGACAATGGTCTGAAAGAAAATGAAGATAATCCTTAAGATCTAGGCATATCTTGAAGGCTTGAAAAAAATCTCATAGTCATCAAAAAACTGATGAACACACACACATCCATTATGTCTTTATGACGCACCATCTTACCCTGTAGTCAGCGGGGCGTCTGTCCTTGCCCTCCCTGGCCTGCACTCCAGGTGGCGTGGGTAATGCCCTCCTAATTTTCACATGCACTGTACCTACACATAGCAAAATGTCCCTCCCCTCTCATGTTTCTACTTCCAAGTTCTCCTGGACATTTTGTTTCCTTACCCAAACCCACATTTCGGCAAAAGTGTCTAGCTGTCCTCCCAAACGCCTATGCATTTTCCTTTTCCATAGTATAGAGTTGTCCTGGCAAGTAAACGTCTGACCAGAGAGGACATTTTCCTGTCACCCCCCCCCCAACCATGTCTAGATCTGACGACGTGACGCGTCACTGTCGACAGAATGGGTGGCAAACGGATGCGTGTCACTTCCAGGCCAAGGCTTGAAAGAACTGTGTGCGCCTCAGCCATGCTTCCTTTTTCTTCTGCTGCTAAATTGAGACAGCAGCAAGGCCAGGGAGTTTGAAGTCTCCAGATGGAAACCTGGTCCCTGAATCACCACATGGAGAAGAGTAACTTAAGTCAAAAGTGCATTTAATACATCTGGCCTAGAGAACATCATAGCTTAGCCTCACCTACCTTTACTGCGCCCAGACACCTGCATTAGCCCACAGCTCGGCAGGGTCAGGCAACACAAAGCCTATTTTATAGTAAAGTGTGAAGCGTCTCATGGAGCTGATTGAGTGCCGTGTGAGAGTGAAAGACAGAATGGTGGTCTGGGTGCAGAATGATTGTGAATGTGGCAGCCGTCGCTCTTGTGGCCTCGTGGCTGCCTTGGTGCCGCAGCTCGCTGCAGCTGCCTGCCATCGGGAGACAGCATTGCAGAGTGTGCAGCTAGCCCGGGAAGAGATCAAACCTCCAGATTTGAAGGGTGGTGTCTACTGAGTGTGTATCATTCCCACACCATCGTAAAGTCAGAAAGTCCTAAGCTGAACCATCGTTAAGTTGTAGAGAAGATATGATCTTTGTGACCCTAACTGAGGTGTCCCCAAAATTGTCACATTGTTGATTTTCTGTATTTCAAATGAAATCTAGCTTTCTGCCCATTTGATATGAGGAAGGGAGGGAAGCTTAACCCTCCTCTCAGGGCTAGTGTTTTGAACAGCCCAGAAACACCAGGAAGGATGCTGTGGTTGTTCATTCATCTAACAACTAACTAGAGGTCACCTCTGCCTAGGGGCTGGCCTAACAGCCTTCATGGAGCATGCGGTTTGGTGGGAGAAGGAAAGTAATCAAATGATCACCCAAACAATGTGGCTGTGGGGATAAAATACCCTGGGAGAGCGATGGGAGGTCATTTGGTCTAATCAGAAAAATAAAGGAGGACTTTCTAGAGACAGGGACGATTGGTCCTACCTGTAGGACTGAAAGAATATTGCCAGATGTGGGAGAGTTTTTAAAGTAGAGAGGACATTATATGGACAATCTACAGGATGGGGATTGGGTGCCCAAGATACAGTTTCACTGAGAAAAGATGTCTCTGAATAAAGGGTGGAAAGTGAGCTGGTGAGTGAGAAGTAATGTTGGAGCAGATACAGGCAGAGCTGCTAGGAGGTCATTCTGATTGTTTGTTCAAGAGATGTTAGTGACTTGGACTGCGATGGTGGTGGTGTAGATGGAGAGAAACTGACAATTTTAAGATAGGCTGAGGGAGTAACATGGGGAGAAGTTAACAATGGATGGAAGGAAGTGAGTTTCGAGAATGACACTGAGGTTTCTATTTTCACAACAGGATGGCTGGTGATGCCACAAACTGAGGTAGGAAACTCTAGAACGAAATCTATTTGATTTTCACCTTCTGTTTCCCATGGGTCATCCCCAGTGTGTCCACTGGGTCCCTTTCCAAGACCGTGAGGTCCCTTGAATCTAGCTATGCTGCCAGAGTTCTAATTCTTTTGCTGGATGCCCTCAATGACAGCTTGAAATACAGCCTATTGTAATGACATTGGAGAGGGGAAAACGCACAGAAGTCAGAGTAAGAGATGAACCAGAGACCCACCCTGGGGGAAAGCTGAGTGTGGGCCCCTTGCACACGTGGCTCACCAAGTCACAGACCCACGTGCTCCCCGCAGAAAGCTGGCTTCTCAGAAATCACACGTGCACTGAGAGGTTCTTTGTGCAACTCCGCGGTCCAAATGGCAGGTTTTCTCACACCTTCTTCTTCTCGGAAGTGGTAGCTCTGATGTTTTGAGTTGGGCGGAGTCTTGCAGCTCTTAAAGCTCTCTGTTCACCGGTTTGTAAGAAACAGGTGGAACGTAGACATCCAGCGTTGCCCCAGGTCCTCCCGGACAATCTACCCCAGGGGACTTCGGCATGAATCACCCTCTGGGCACAGGCGTTCCATGACCGCCCTCCTGCCAGAAGAGGGGCCGCGCAGGGGGGTTGGGCGGCAAAGATCCCTTGGGCGAGGCGGCCTCAGGTCTCCCCGTGCGTGGGCCTTATTCACACAAATAAAATGCTTTATGAGAAATAATGTTTTCCATTTTTTAAAAAGTAATACAGGATTCTAACCCCTTCCAAATAGTTTGGTATATCTCTATTGTCAACCAAAAGATGTCCTTAAGATCGTGCCTAACTGAAACCAGCAACCTGGAGCTCACATGCTAAAAACTGTAAACATACCAGACTAGAGAATGAGTCTCTTTATTTTTTAAAAAATTTTTATTGAGTTACAGTCAGTTTACAATGTTGTGTCAAGAGAATGAGTCTTTTTAAATTAATTTTTTAACTGAACTATAGTTGATTTACAGTATTGTGTTAGTTTCCGGTGTACAAAAAATGATTTCAGTTACATATATAGAGTTATGTACAAATATAGACTCTTTTCCAGATTCTTTTCCATTATAACTTATTACTTAAAAGACATTGAATATCGTTGCCTGTGCTCCACAGTAGGTCCTTACTGTTCATCTATTTTATAAATAGTTGATAGTGTCTGCAAACCTCCAACTCCCAATTTAAATTGCTTTTTATTTCAGGTAAACTTCCTTGGCTTCATGACTTAATTGAATACCTTATTAGATACTTCAGTCATAACATCAAGTGTTTCCTGTGTGCTGAACTTGCCACGGTGATTAGCTAGTTAATCACTGTGTCTTCCACTAACATATATTCCACAGGGCAGGGAGCATGTCTTTATTTCACTCACCACTGTTTTCCTAATACCAGTAAAACTGACTGCCTTGTCTTAGGAGATGGCCGTGTTTGTTGAATGAATGGATGGATGACACCTTCTTCTGCAGTTAATCCCATGTAATCTGTTTCTATCCTTGTGTAACCTTTATGATACGTAACTAAAAATCTGGGAAAGAGGATGAGTTGAAATAAATGTTATTTACAATTTAAAAATATCACAGCTTAAAAGAAAATCTATTATAAGTCAGTCAGCTGTGGTTACTTTGAAAATTACTGATGAAACTTGGAGATGGTTTTGGATCCATACCATTTCCTCCACTCAAGAAGGACCATGCTCCTTACTCCATGGAGACTCTGACATCACATCCTGGTCCTTTCCCAGTCTCTGCTGTCCTTACAAAATGCCCGTCCCTGTCTCAGAGTCAACGAGGGGGGGCCACACCAGTGTCACAAATGCTCCTTCTGTTTCTAGGAGGGTTTTCTGCAGCTGCTTGGGGTCAAGTAGAGGAGATTGCCTTGGCCACCTCTCGTCGGACCCTTGCCTCCATGTCCAGTTTAATGCCATCCACTGCCAAAGGGGGGGCTGCGCTCTGTCCCCCAACGGGCTGCTTCTTTCCTTCCTCCCTCCTGACACTTTGCTCTCAGGGGTCTTGAACCTCTGGCTCCCCACTGCCTCTCTGCTGAGAGCCCCGAATCCTGTCTGAGTTCATCCAGCGCCGTCTCTCTACACCAGGCTGCAGAGCATCCATCAGACACTTTGTTACCCCCGGCTCTACTCTTCCTTGTAGACACGATGCTCAGTTTTAACACATGAAGTAAAACATATAATCTGATTCATTTGTTCCTAAAGAATCTCAGGATTCCTTGGGCAGAATTTCTTCCCACCTGTGTGAAATGGAATTGAATCTCTCAATTTCTTACTCTTCCTTCAAAGCTGTGATCTGCAAAGCCCTTTTGAAAATGTCTCTTTAAGGCTCCCAACCCCTCTCCTTAGCTTGTTTAAGAGTACATTTGATTGACTTCACTTCCTTCTGAAAGACTATATGTCACGCACTTCCCTCCTGGCCTCTAGTTTTACCAAATATCCCACCATGATCACAAACTAACAGAGCACAAGTATTTGCTTAAAGATACCCAAAGCTCACCCCCAAATAGATTTCCATGGCAAATGCCTTTTAAGAAGAAAGCTGAGTTCTTAAATTCATGACCTCTGACACCTGCTTTTCCTTGGGCCTCCCTGCCCAAGAGCAGTGCTGGCATTCACACTACTTTACTTGCAAATACATTTGCAAATAGAGAACAAGATCATTTTTATGCTATCAGTGTTCTTTTTTGCTTGTTTGCTTGTTTTTCTTTCTTTTTCTTATTTTTTTTTTTTTTTTTTTTTGAGGGAGAGGTCATTTGGTGTGTTTATTTATTTATTTATTTTTAATGAAGGGACTGGGGATTGAACCCAGGACTTCAAGCATACGAAGCACGTGCTCTACCACTGAGCTCTACCCTCCCTCACAACATCCTATCTTTTAAAGATTAAAAATTACACAAGTACATGGTAAAAAGACTGGGGAAAGAGATGAGAAAAATAAAAGAAAATAGGAGGGTAAATGAGGAAGGCAAGATGAAACTTGGGGGCGGGGTTCAAACTGTAGTTTGTCTGCTTCCTAGAGGGGAGACTGTGGGCAAATCTCCGGACCCCCCTGGACGTCACAGGTAAAATGAGGAATTCTCTCTCTCTCTCTAGCGCAAGGGCTGTTGGACAGATTGGATTATGCAATTCAAGTGCTAAGCATATCTCTGGACGTGGTAGGAGTTCAGTTACCTACTGCAGTAATGACCCTGTAAGACGGCAACCATAACAGAAATCTTAGTGTCACCGTACTGTTCAGACTTTAAGATGTGCGGTTATCTTCATTGTACCAAGCGGTGGGGGGAGGGGCGCAGATAGAACTCTAGTTCCTCGCAGTCAAAGTAAGAGCAAAGCAAATACGTTTGTAAACAGATTTATATTCTTAAATACAAGAACCCTGCACGATTTCTCCCTGATTTGTTTGGTTGTTTTTTGTTTTTATTGTTTTTTTTTTTTTTTAATGGAGGTACTGGGGATTGAACCCAGGACCTCGTGCCTGCCAAGCATGCGCCGTACCACTGAGCTATTCCTACCCCCACCTAGATATTTTTAGGGGCTGCAAGGACTCTGTCCATCTCCAAGGCCCACAAGCATTATCTATAGTTCAAATAATGAAGCCTTCTGCAGGCGCCCACTCTGGTTTTCAAATGCATAGAGATATTGTGACAATGACACCAGCTCACTTCCCTGGGCTGCTGACTTCACAGAGGCTTTCTGCCAGCAGGCGTTTTCATAATTAATGGACTAAGAACACCATCAGAATCCTGAAGAACGTTGTGTGTTTATTTGTTGTCTTTTAATCAGAAAGATTGGGAGAACATTGCTGAGGGAAAAACAAAAGTTAACTTTGGTCAAAGAGAGCTCTTGGTTTAATGACCCTCACGCCCTCATCAGCACCAAGAATGCCCCCAGCCACAGAGCGGTCTTTGCTTTGAAGCAGGATTTGCTGTAGTGGAGGTGACTTTCCGATTCTGCTCCTGGCCCCAAAAGGAGAGCTGGGAAAGATGCGGGGCATAGCCGTTAAGTTCTCTGAGGACGCTTTGGCCCGGGAAATGGTTTAACTGCTAAACCCGCCATCTGGCTGGTGAAAGCACCCTGGTCACCAAAAATAACCCGGCAGGTAGCTGTTGACTCACTCTTTTGGCCACTTTAAAACAAAGACAGGCATCTTCTACCACTTCAGTGAGCATTTCATCTCACTAGCCTCCATTTTGTCAGGGCCATGCTGACTCTGTTTTATCATCTTTAAGTAAGAATATTGTGGATTTTTTGGGGAAGAGTAGGTGTTACTTTTAAAAAGTTACGATGACCACCTCATGGGAGTGTTAGCTGTATACTTAAGGCACATCTTCCTTGAAGGGAAAACGTTTTAAAAGGCCTACTAACTCAGTCTAGTTACTTGAATTGAGGAAGTAAGATGCCTTTGCAGTGACTTTGAACAACCTTCTCCACTTCCTGCCAAGAGGCCCCGTTGCAGCGCTTTTGGAGAACTTGGTGAAACCGAATCTGCCGCAGTCCCTCGCAGCCCATGCCGCTGGCGGGCGGTGAGCTCTGAGGGCGACAGCGGACGGAATCGCTCCCCGTCTGATAAGACACCAGAGCAGCGTACGCGTTTCTTTCTTTTATTTTTTGATTCGGTTCCACAGAGAAAACCTTCTACGGAGATAACCATTATTTTGCCTTTCAGACGGACGCATGCTGGTTCCCGGGAACACTGCTGATCTCCAGATATGACCATGTATTTGTGGCTTCAACTCTTGGCATTTGGCGTTGCCTTGCTGGACTCCGCAGCACTGGTTACAGGTGAGTACGAGGCAGCTCACGCTTGCTTACTGATTAACATTATTATCTTTTTTTTTTTTTTTTTTTTTGGCGGAAGGACATTGGTTTGAAATAGAAAAATCAGTTGCGTGTTGGTGACTGGAGGTGAGGGAGCCGCTGGATATAGGTCAAGGTTATTTTAGCTCAGAGAGAGGTGGCTTGTTAATGTGAAGAGCACATTGTTTCTGTTTAAAAAGGCCGAGAACTCGCAATTTAAAAGGCAAACGTTGTTTCTCTGTATCTTGGTTTACAAACTCTTCAAGGATATCCCCAAAGCAACACTATTACCTTATCCTGAAATGACACAAACGTAAGTTTGAGCAAGAAGTAGATGCTAATGACAAAGGAAGTATATTTTTGTTTTTTTTCTTTTTTAACAAACAATGCATTTTCCAAAAAGCCGTAATACGGCTTTGCTTGCACGTAAGCCCTCCTCCTTTCTGACCAGGAGTTTGCTTCCTCAAATTTTGATTGTGACTGAAAAACTTTATTGAGTGCTTCACTATATGGTAATTTAAAATAATACACTTAGGTATTTTAATTAAATATTCACTTTTTGTGAATTCTTATCACTGAATGTATCTGAAATCAAGGTTTTTGGTTCCTTATGATTGTTGCAATGATTATTTGCTTTGAAAATTCTTATGGGGCCACCGCCCTTCCTGGGTGATGGGTAAATATTACAGCCTTGACGAGATAAAAATACTTAAACTCTTAAGAATCATGCAAATGCTGTATTCTATAGGAAAATGTACTAAGTGGACTTCCGCTACCTGTTAAATTTGAGATCTTTGAACAGTTATGGTCTATTTAATGGACATTTCTTGAATGGTTTCAGTTTGGGTCGATGAGTGTATTTTGGTTGATATTTAATATTATTCCTTATGGTGTAGTATCTAAAAGTTATTTTTTATTATTGAAAGGATATTTAAAATGGTAGTTTTGTAGATTTCTAAGTAAGTTTAAAAAACAGGAAAAATTATTTTAAAAAATATCTTGCTTCTTGTAATTCACTTTGAAATCTCTTTTTGACTTTCCATCGCTCCCTGTCCACTCAAAGGTCCAGGACAGTAGCTGTCTTCTGAGTGTGCTACATTGTTGATTTACATTTTATGTAACCAAGGACAGTAAAAAGCAGTGTGGATCGTGTTTTTTTGTTTTTTTTTTTTGTTTTTTCCTTTTCTGTAACTGAAGAGACAGATTAAAAATTTTTACATAGGTACAGCATTTTGTCTCAGGACAGAAAATGTTTATCAAGTTGTCATTCTGATAAAGTTGGTTATCATAACAAAAAATGATAAAGAGTAATCATTTTAATAGGGTGATAATCTGTGTATTATCACAAATCAGAATAAATTTCCACTAAAAATTCCCACTCAGGAACTGTTGCAAAACATTTCTAAATGAACATAAAGAAAAACTAAAATATTTTGTTGGCCACAGAGCAAACCATCATAGAAATTTCAACTCAGTCTACCAAGAATGTTTACCATAAGAAATATTTTTGAATTTATAATGAAAATGAGAGAGTAAAATGACCTAGAAGCCATTAAACCAATTTTGCTGAATAATTTATACTATAAATAAGTGGGTAAATATACATAGATTCATTTTGAAAGACAGAGTTTAACTGCAGTTGCTCATATAAATACTGAGAGCAAACATTTTTCTAAAAGGCATCGATAGTCTTCCTGATACACACTTATTTTTGAAAAAATATATATAGACATAATTATCTGAGTGTGCAAATCTTGTTTATCATGCTTTTAAGTTCTGAGAGCTATTTTGTGATTCAATATGTAATTTTGAAAGTTATTAATCCTTTAAATTATATATTTTTATTAGCAATGTATGAGTTGGAATATGTTTACTCTAATGTGTCAAAATTGAGTTCATTGTGTATAGGAAATCCTGGACATCAAATTTATATTGTGTGTTCTAAAGGCATAAAGAAATAGGGGCAAAGGTAGAGAGACATCAAGGGATAAATTGATGCGCGACTCAGATGTGTTATTTAATCTCTAAAATCCAAATCCGGTCAAGACCCAAGTTCAGCTTTGCCAGGGCAGGAACAACGGCGGGTTGATTTTTACATAAAAGTTGGTCGTCTCTTTGCTTTGTGCTTCTTTGCGGTGATAACTGGAAACCAACACTTTGTTTAATGTTTCCCAATAATTCTAGGGGACAGTGATGGTTTTGAGAGTGCAGGCAGGGAAGAGTGATCTCTGCCTCCAGCAAAGGTGCCAGGCCAGGCAAATCTGCCACTTCATAACATGACAGCCATGAGTACACGAGTGCTGTGAATTATGAGTCATAACGGTTAAGAGCCGTTTCCTGGACCTGGGTTTGCATTTTTTCATCTACACAGAAAAGAAACAGCTCGTGTTACAAACATGTACCTTGCCTTGCATACCACAGGCGTCCAGTTCTAACTGTGAATTGAATTTGGTGAGCAATGCTGTTAAAGTTCTGGATTCTCTACAATGTAGAGACTTGGGGGTGTGAATATGGTTTCTTACTGATTTTTTTAAAAGTGTATTCCTGATACAAACCTGCCTGGGATCCTCATCGTCGCTAGAGTTTCAAGTGCGCTTTGTTACAGGAAGGATAAGGGGAGCCCAGGGGTCTGCCGCCCTTTCCTCCCTGGTTCCCTGTGACTGAGCCCAGGGTCAGAGCACTCGGCTGGAGCCGCATCTTCCCTCTGTGCTGGGCCGCTTGGTGTCCTTTCGCCAGGGACAGCTAACTAGTGTGACAGGGTAGACGTTTCCACCCTGTTCGTACACACACAAACACACACACACACACACACACACACACGTGTATAGACATACTAGTTACATGTGTGTGAGTTACAGATCCTGTGTACTACGTGTGTGTTACATCACACACACACAGGTACATGTATGTGTATGTATTGGTCTGTCTATCCTCGATCTGCTGGTTCTCCCTATTGTCTACTTTTTTTTAATTGAAGCACAGTCAGTTACAATGTGTCAGTTTCTGGTGTGCAGCACGGTGTCCCAGTCATGCATGTACATACACATATTCATTTTCATACTTTTTCATTAAAGGCTGTTACAAGATATTGAATAGATTTCCCTGTGCTATACAGAAGAAATTTGTCTTTTATCTGTTTTTATATGTATAATGGCTAACATTTGCAGATCTCAAACTCCCAAACTTATCCCTTCCCACCCCATACTGCCTACTTTTAAATATTGGGATTCTGTGGGCGTCAGTCCTTGGCCAGTTTTAGCTTGTTTCTTGCATTCAGAGTTCCTCATCATCACCTAGTGCATATTAATGGTCCTGGTCCTCTGTCTCCAGAGTGTCACCCCTCAGGGGGTGGAGCCTACTCTCTTTCCTAAACTGAATCTTGTTTTGTTGTGTTGTGTTTTTGCAAAAAGAAAAAAAGAAAAAGAAAGAGAGAGAGAATCTGAGATATATATTTAAATGCTCCCTGAGGACTATCACTTTATTTTTTAGTAACCTCTAAAATCTTTCTCCCTTTTTCATCCCCACTGCTGTTGCTTTAATTCATGCCTTCATCACTTTTCACTGGCAGAATTGTAATAGTTTCCTAATCTGTCCAAAGTCACATGTATTTCTTTTCACACCCACAGCTTTAAAATTAAGTAAAAGAGGAAAAGGCCCCTCTAATATCTTCTTATTTTCTGGTGTACACGCTAAACTCATTGCTGCTGAGTCCAGCAATGCGCAGGGCCAGGAGCTGGGCGGGATCTTTTTTTTTAATTTTTTTTTCTTCTTTCTTTCTTTCTTTCTTTCTTTCTTTCTTTCTTTCTTTCTTTCTTTCTTTCTTTCTTTCTTTCTTTCTTTCTTTCCTTCTTTCTTTCCTTCTTTCTTTCCTTCTTTCTTTCTTTCCTTCTTTCCTTCTTTCTTTCTTTCCTTCTTTCCTTCTTTCTTTCTTTCCTTCTTTCTTTCCTTCTTTCTTTCTTTCTTTCTTTCTTTCTTTCTTTCTTTTTTATGATTGACCAAAATAGAACAAGTAGGAGGTAGTTTCAACCCCCGGCTGCTTCTCAGCACTTCCTCAAGACTTCTGAGGCTCTGTGCAAATCCTATTTCCCCTTGAAAATTCTCTTTCATCACTTTTGCCATGAAACATCTCCACTGAAATTGTATACTCTTTATCGCCTTTCCTGGTCACTTTTCACATACTGTTTCAACTTGTTGTTGTTGGCATCATTTACCAATCAGGGCATTACTGCCATTGGGACCTTCGTGGAGGCAGAAACTGTCTTGTGCTTTTGTGTATCGTCTGTACTTGATTTCTTACCAGGCCCTGAAGAAGTAATGGGCATTTTGGGACAGAACTGCAGATTCTAGTCATGGGGGAGAAGGAGGAGGACGAGAACATTTTCAGGAAGAAAAGGACAGAAAAGGGATAAACATGAGATAAAAAAAAAAATCAGCCAGAGACAAAGTGGGAAGATGGAGCAGTTAGACAATTTCATCAAGATTAAATACAATAATTTTGGGTCTAGATCTTTATAGGTTTTGCCTTTTTTTGGTTCCTATTTCCTTCTTGTATCTCCTGACTTTATCTCTTATCCGGAAAAAGCCTCTTGATTTCTTAAAAAGCCATCATTCAAGAATGTGGTTCCTAAATTGTCTGTGACCTACTCCGTGGACATACCTGCAGGTGGCATTTCATTTGGTGGGTCAGCTTTGTTCTTCAGATCCAGACTCCACAGGAAGAAGGGGAGGGGATGCTCATGAAGCCAGGGGACAAGAACCCAGGGTCAGGGCCAGTCTTACAAGTGCTGGCGTGGGCAATGCTCGCTGTGGTGCCCTGGGATGGTTTCCAAGGGCAGAGAAAGAGTGGTGCCCCTGCAAGGTGCACTGTATGCTCACAGAAAGTCTCCAGGAATCTGGGCATCATTTCTTACTAGATAATGTGGTAACACATTTCAGTCTGAGTAGGGAGAGAGCAGAGATTTGCTGTCAGGAAGATTAGCTTTGTTGATGAAAGCATACCTTTAATATAGACAAGGTTTTGTTTTCAGACCATGTGGCTGTAAGTTACTGGTACAGAGATAGGACTTATTCATTACCACAGAACTTTGATCTTCCTCAATCTTGCAAGTTTATGGGAATATTTAGACAGGAGAAAAGACCATGGAAATGTAATTTAATCTCAGTTTAAACTTCCTTTCAATCTTATTTAAATCGTTCTGCCAGTATAGACACCCAAGCACATACTAGTTACCTGTCACCAAAAGATGAGTGTTATGACTTTGGCATGCATGATGATCATAGTCTTATGGAAGGATAAAGAAAAAGTAAAATATTGCAATATACATAAAACACTAAAAAAGTCTAAAAAGAAAAAAATATTGCAGGCTATTCATTTAGCAATACCATATGATATCTATTTCTATGTGATTCTGAAATATACAGAAATAAAAATTATCATGATCATTAGATTTTGTGTACATGGCCCTAGCCAATATTTAGACTAGAAAACATCTAATTATCATCTAAAATCTTTAATATGTATTTCTTTTATATATCAAAATGTTACTTTAATTTCAGTCTGTCAAGAGTCTGGGGAATGGCTATTGTAAACAGAGTATTATGTGTTCAGGACTAACAACAAAAACAAGAAAGAAAAAAAAAACAAAAACAGAGAAATGAAAACCTTTTTCCTCTTTTTAGCCAGGACAAGTGTAAGGACACAACCAGTCAGTGCTGGTGAAAGACTTGAGACTCTTTCATTCCATGTATAGTGTCTTCAGTTAATTCACTTCTGAAAAGATAATCAGCAAGATTATCAATGCTTTTGTTAGATTATTTACTGAAGACTCAAACTCAAACAGACTTT
Organism: Camelus dromedarius; assembly: GCF_036321535.1. Taxonomy (NCBI): domain Eukaryota; kingdom Metazoa; phylum Chordata; class Mammalia; order Artiodactyla; family Camelidae; genus Camelus; species Camelus dromedarius. The sequence goes on from NC_087456.1 coordinate 35,296,784, forward strand.
AACAGCTTTTACGGTGCATAGGTATACAGTGTTTAAAGATCAAACACTTGGTGGAAGGTTCTAGCTCAGTGGTATAGCACCTGCTTAGCATGCATGAGTTCAATCCCCAGAACCTCTATTTGAAAAAAAAAAAAAAGAGATTAAAAAAACCCCACTCATTTCCTGTTAAAAATGAGACCCAAGTATCTGCAATAAAAAAAAGTTACTTTACTAAAACTTCAGTTTCTCCTGTAAATAATTGCAAGTCTGATAAAGTCATAACTACATGCAACAATATTCAAGCGATGATTGCCATTCGTGTATTACAAATTTACTGCCACTAGAGACACCTACGTAAATAAATGTGGTCGTCATATTTTAAATACCTCCTCTTAAAACAACAATGATTTATTTACTGATAAAAGAAATATTAAACATCACAGCAAATGAGGCAGGAGCCATTCCAAGTTGGAGAAGACCATGGTAGCTGCAGTGGAGAAGTATTTCGGAAATCAAATTCTATGAATTTTTTATCTTGATCCAAATCATTTTTCCATCTCTAATGTACAGTTTCCTCATCTATAAAGTGTTGTAAGCATTAAAAGGTATACTGTTTGCAAAAGTACTTTAAAAACTGCGAAATGCTTGGCAAAGTTGTAAATCTTACTTGTGTAATCCCATGAAATCACAACACACAGGTCCTTACCATTGAAACATGATTCCACATCTCATCTCTTCCTTTGAGAGAGTCTGAGAAGACAGTTTAAGGCTGTGTGAGAGAGGAATAAACCCTTCTAGATCTTTGAAATCTTTTAACTTTGTTTCTCCTATTTAGGGATTTTCCAATTACTCTGGATCCTACTTCTTAAATAGTTTATAGATCCACCCACATCACAGCTCCTGGCTAGAGTCGTACTGTTTCTTACTGTAACGAGAGCCTGTAATCTCGTCTCCCTTCAGTCCCTACTAGGATAATCTTCATAAAAGGCACACTCACCTTTGCACACGCCTCCTTCCTCGGCTCCCTGTGGGATAGAGAGCATCCTGTCCTGGGATTTTGATCTCAAGAGTGTTTTGACTCAACATTTATGAAAATAAACATTTAACTAGAATATCTCAACATTCATGAATTTTCCTTGAAAATAGATTTCACACAAAAACCTCCATTATACCAGTTTAATTCCATGAGTATTTTAATGTATCCTGATTAAATTATTACCAATTTTTCTATCTTTATTTTACTGAATTAAAAGTTCAACAGCATCAATTTTCATTTAATTTTTACAATTGCTATTAAATTTATGAATCAATTGACAGCTCAGTGGTACAGCTGTGTGCTTAGCGTGCACGAGGTCCTGGGTTCAATCCTCAGTGCCTCCACTAAAAAAAAAAAATATATATATATATATATATATATATATTTTTATATATATATATATATATAAATTTATGAATCAGTTTTTACCCACATCACATTTTATTGATTATAGTTTATGCCTGTGAGACTTTTCCTTTATGGTTATTATCTTTTAAAATGTGATTTTCCCTGCGAAACAATACACATCTAAATTCCCCAAGAAGGTTTAAATGTTTCTGTTTAGCCAGAAACAACATTTCCTGTGTGCAGTTTTAGCCACTGTTGCCTTCTTTCTTTCTTTCTTTTTTGCATTTCAATGTTACATAAAATGTAATTTATGCAATACAATTTTTCACTTCGGTCAAATTTCAGATGGGGCAGCGCTGGCCGTTCTTACTTCTGTTTTGTGTTGGCACTTCTGTTGGTAACATCCACTTTGTGGTTGCGAGTTCTTTCAGCAAGATTTCCTTTGAGATTTTGAGAGTCCGGGTTACTTCTCAGGGAGCCGAGGGACACCTGAGAAATGATTATAGGACTGTGTATAGTCTAGCATTGTTAGGTTTTAATTCTCATTCATTTGCATGACGTTCTTCTAATTAACTTACATACCTTGTGCCAACTTCTTACTAACTGGTGGAACAAAAAGTGAATAGAAAGATGAACACAGATTTGAATGTTCTCAGTGTACAAGGGCAGGTGAGGTCACAATTAGTTGTCAGACCATCCTCCTTCGGTCTCTGCATTTAGGGAAAATGAAAGCAGTTACACGGCACACAGGGTTCTAACTGAATCCCTCGAGATCTCTCCGGCTGTGTTCCGGGGTCACTTTGTGGCAAGTACTCCATACTCCTCTTGTAAATTTCATTTTCCCAAAAATATGTTTTTCTGCTTCTAAACTGTTGACCACACTGTGCTTTCTTCCCTCCAGAATTTTTTAACTGGGCAAATTATGATTGCTTCAGTTCCACATATGAATATGCATATGTATATATATTCCACATTGAGTTCAGAGGTCACCTCCTCTGGGCAGCCCTCCTGCACGCCTTCTGGTCCTCCACCCCTTTCGCACCTGGACGGCTGCTCTTGTGACTTGATGGTCCTGTGGCTGGCCCGCTGGTGACCCCCTCACCGGGCTGTCTCTCGCAGTGGCTGGTGAGCTGCTGTCAGTTTTCACTGGGCCTCTGCTGACGCCGCAGTGAGCTGATCGAATGCGCGGCCTGTCGGTGCGGCCCGATCCTGCATGCAGAAACCGCTTGATAACTCGCCGAGAACGACTTTAGTGGTCCTCCTGCTGTTGCTGTGCTTTAGGTGAATTTTTTATGGTAAAATTTCTACATGATAGAAAACTCCAGGGAATAGAAGAAAGAAAAAAATGCGTGCCATCTTTGCTAACATTTTATTTTATTTTTTGTCCCCTCTCTTTCTTTCTTTGGATCACACATTGTGTATCAAATTGCATGTCCCATTATTTTTTCCTAAGTAAACCGGGATTATTTCAGGCAACTTGAGAAATACAGGAATAAGTACGTAGGAGAATAAAAATCTCACAGATTACCAGTACCCGTCACCTAGAAACTTCCTGAGTACTTTATTTTACCGGGTTAGCTTAATCTGTTTTATTCACTTACTCATTCCATGAGCAGATGTTTTACGGGTGCTCTCCTGGCCCCATGAGTTGGGAACACCGTACCCCATGTCCTCCCTCGTGAATCGTATAATCTCAGCATGGCAGGGGCTGCTGAGGGAGGGAGCGCGGTGAAGTCTTTCAAATTCTCCATAAGCTTCATCCTCAGAATAATAATATACCTTGCAACAGATAACTATTTGTGCTCACAATCCTGTACAAATTATAAATTATTCCTCTAAAATCTACATATAACCCACTACTCTATTCTGGCCAGACTCCACCCAGGGCCCCGCGCCAGCCAGACCACTCTGGCAGGCTTCCGGTCATAGGAATTCTGGAGTTGCCACCACTGAGCTCTGTACATGATTCTTGGACACTGAGTAAATGAAAGTGGTAGATGGGCCGAGGAACTAGCCAACAGTCCCGCTTGTGTTGGTTAGCTTTTTCTTTTATTATTTCAACTGCAAAGAAAAGATTTACTTGGAGAGAATTTTACACAGACACAAGTACACACCGCACAAACAAATTCCTGTTTTTAGTGATCTTTCACAGTAATTTTCCAAGGTCCCCAGTTCATGAGGAGTGAGAGTTGGGGGGTGAGGGCTGAGAGTCCGTGCTGAGTCTCTCTGATTCTGGCTCTATTGTTTCCCAGCCTTCCTAGTGGGCAGCTTAATAACCAGGTAACTGAGGCCAGGACGCCATGACGGTGGGCAGATCGCACCAAGACTGATGGGCAGCTGGTGGTTTCGTAGAGGTCACTTGTGTGAAACATGCATTAATCCTCAACCACTTGATTTAGCTGCATGAGTGAACCATTGTTCCCTGAGCCATTTCCATATCTTTAGCAAGGCCTGAGACCATGTGTCTCTTTTAAAGAGCAAAAAGACATCTCTGATTAAGTTGTCTTCACTGTGAACGCTGATGCCATGTTAACAATGCAAAAGTGATGTGTTGCCATAACCTTGGGGAAGAGGTTGACAAAGCCCAGGGCCGAGTCTGCCTCGAGGTGAGTGATAAGATGAAAATCATGGATTTTCCCTGACCTAATTTGTTTTTGATATTACATAAAGTGAAAACCATTGAATAATTTACCAAAGTATCTCAAATTTTTTTGTTTTGTTTTTGAAACACAAGGGAAGTAACTTGACCTTTGTTAAAGGCTTTGATCATGGAAAATATATGAGGTTCTCATCTTATTCCAGGAAGTGTAGACACCAGATCATCTTTTCATAGTCATCCAGAAGGCATAGTAAATGAATCAGGTAGACCGTTTTCTACTCCAGGAACAAGATGGATATAACTTAAGGGAAAGTAAAGGAACAATGTTGATTGTTCGCTTACTATAAAAAACACGGGTTGCCAGTCAGATAATTCAGGCCACGTGTTCCACACAGACTTCTTAGACTTGGGTTTCCAAGCCTGCTTTTGTTTCTAAACTAAGATTTTAGCTTATGCCTAATACACACTGTCTTCCTACTTTTTAGCGATTCATTTAAAACATGTTTTGAGCTGCCTTATTGATACTTCAGGCATGGGCAAGGTGTCCAGTGGCTAAGAAAAAATCAATAAAGCAGAGACCCCAGGGCAGAGTTCTGACTCTGAGAGGAAGTGATGATACGAGGGAGGGAGGTGAGGAGAAGAAAAGGGTCAGGGGATGGATGAAAGTGATGTCAAGAGACGACGCCAGGAACGCTGGACACAGACGAGCTCTGCTTTGAAAGCGCTTGAGAAATTAGTCTTTGGAATCTTGCCCAGACTCCCTTCCAAGCTTTCCAATTAGGGAACATTCGGAAAATGACCTTTTGAATCCCTGGCTTCGTTATCTGTACAATGGGAGTAACAGTGGTCGTGTTAAATGAGCAGATTTACTCATTGCTCCCCCTGTTCCTCGAGCCCCTGCTCTTCTAAGTGCTGACACAGTGGTACAGACACCAGGAGAGATACCGGCTTCCATGCAGCTTCCCTCCTAGCGAGAGAGAGAGAAGAAACCCAGATCAGTAACTGAGGAAGTTCCAGACGTCGGCAAGTGCTGTGAAATGAAACAGTGTGGTTGGACAGAGACCAGCCAGGCTGGGCGAGGGCTGCTTAGACAGAGTGGTCAGGGAAGACCTCTCTGGAGAAGGGTCATTAAGCGACCGGTTGGCTGACAGGAGTGTGAAGTTTCATGTGAGCTTCTTCGCTGGCAGGTGCAGAGGTCCTTAGGAAAAAGCAAAAAAATTGGCGGGTTCAAGGCACAGAGAGGAGGAACGGTGCTTGCAACATGGCGGGTGGAGGCTGAGTGGCGAGCGGGGAAGCGGGGACACAGCCAGAAAAGGCAGGTCCAGCAGGGCCTGCTGGGGGTGGGGAGAGCTTGGAGTCCCCCTGAGTGGGAGAGGACGAAGCCGCTTGGCATTTTTAAGCACAGGAGGACCTACTCTCTTCTCTGCATGAAGAGACTGCTCTGGCTGGTGTGAGGAGGGCAGACGGGGAGAGAGACAAAGCTTGGGGACCAGTTAGAAGCCAGCTGAGTTGGTGGAAGGGAGAAGGCGGTGGTAATCTGGACCAAGTGTTGACAGTAAAAGAAAGGGCAGACTCACAGGAGCTGGAGAAGTGGCTGTGGGGAGGAGAAGCAGGAAGTTGTACAGAGCGACTTAGACAGTCAAGGGTCTGTTTTGTGCATGTTAATGCTTGAATTCTCATTAGACCTCCACCTAGAAGTGTCTAGAACTCAGCTGGAGTTGAGTTTGGGGCTCATTAGGTCTTGACTGGAGCCATGACTTTGGAAGCCACTATGTACAGAGGGGTTTAAAGCCAAGGGATAAATGTGACCGAATTGGAAGAATGTTCAGATGAAGACGTAACGAGAGCCCACTCCTGAGCCCTGGGACATTTCCTATTTGAAGGGGCTGGAAGGAGGGCGTAGGAAAAGACAGAGAGAGGGCATAGCCAGTGAGGAAAAGGAGAATGTGTCTGTGTTGTGGTGTTTTGCTTAAGCTGAAAAAGGGGCACATCGAATGTTTTGGCAGTTTGCTGTAATCTCAATAATGAAATTGTGCCGAAAAGGCTCAGCAGGGGGGAAGGTTGTGCAGCTCGCTTTCTCTCCTGGCCCTGCTGCATTTTCACACAGAGATAAAGCCGAGTGTAAGCACACCTGGTACATCCCACGTGTGTGCAAGGTGGTGGGGCGGGTAGAGCGGCGGAGGGAGGGGGAGCAGGAGGACCAGCTTATTACAAGCAGTATCTTAGCCTGTGGGAGACGGATAATCGTGTGTGTGGCTCTGTCCTCAGTGAATCAGAAAGCAGAGCTGCTGTCATGCAGAAAAGCTATCTGGTTGTAAGTTGGAGGGAGAGAAAAAAAAAATCCATTTTCAGATGCATCAGCTCAATTACAAAGCAAATATCCCTTTATTTGCCATTGTTCCAAGGATAAATGTTAGCATGAAGGAGATGACTTTCCATCAAAGTAAGAGGACCCGCATCCTTTCCACGTGATGAGCTGCGATGCCCGCTTGCTCCCTGGTAACTTGAGAACCGATGGGACCCACAAGTCCATCTGCAGGGTCAAGAGAGAGAGGTTCACTCAGAGGAAGATCATTCTCAGGGTGACCCACAGCGGAAAATCGCCAAAGCCTTTGAAATACAAGACTACCCCTGTTCTAGGATTAGAAGGTGGTGCTGTGCCGAGGGCGGCTGGCAGGCAGGGCCGGGGGGCTGCGGGGTGTGGCTGGTGAGAGACCAGAGGCCAGGACCTCAGTCTGCTGGGGAGCAAATCAGATACAACCAAGGAGAACTTCAAAGATGGGCAAATACCAATAAAAATGCCTCTAGCTGTCAAACGTGGAAACGGTGCCAGTTTTCTCACGTTCTGTTTTTCAGGAGCATTGTAAAGCTAAAGATATTTTCTGTTATCATCAATTTAACTATACACATTTCCCCCATCTATCTTAATTAGGCAATTTTCAAAGCAACAACAGTAAAAATGCATTATGCTTGAGGAGTCCAGGATGACCTTTCCGTTATCCTTAATAGAACGCCTTCTCTTAAACTAAATTTTAATATTTATGTTTCCAAGGACGGGGCGATTACAGAAAATGAGTAGGAAAGCACTTCACAAAGTGTAATGGAATGCAGCCAGATCAGGGATCCTTCACGCAAGCATTTGGAAAACCACAAAGGAGTCCCAGCTCTGCTGTCGCTGTTACCGCTAGCTTCTCCTTGAAGAACTGGAATAAAAGTTGAAATCTTGATTTAAAAAGCAAGACAGGGTGTGCATATTAATCTTTAAATCAAAATATACAAATAAGGACTGTTCAGCCACTGCCAACGTGGACTCCTATTTTGTAATTAAACTATTCTAGAAACATCTGTATTTGCTAAAAAGCAATGGGCTAAAGAAAAGAAAAAAAAATCAGTGCAGCCCACTAAGCTGTGGTTTTGTGGAGTCTTTGCTCTGGTATCTGTTTTATCAGTTTATGAAAAGAAAATGCTTGTCATAGACCTATTTTTTTGCTAAAAGAGTAGAGATTTACATTTTAAATCCAAGGATTTGCATAATGTTGTCTCTGAAAAAAATTCATGTGCCTTTTATTTTAATTCACCCTTTATTCCATTCCTTATTTAATGTAGAAAATAGTGCTACGAGTCTTCTAAATCAAATGTAAGATAGAATTCATTTAAAAATCTATGCTGGCTTTCCTCGCCCAGGAACTTTCTCAGAAGTAGCACTTCTGAAGGATATCAGACACCGTAACTCGCCTTTCACTCCAGGCTTCCATTTCACAGGCTGAACATCTGGATCTGATGGGCAAGAAAACACTTCCTTCCGCTGACTTTCCTAATCGTCCTTTCTTGCAGATACACATGCTTCACGTTTGCTGACAAAGTTGACATGGTTTTCGTATCTACTGTTTTAACACACAGTGCACTATAGAATTTTCAATGGCTCTCTTTTTTTATTAAATACATTTTAAGTTCCTTATGAAAACAATAGTAAGAGCCACTCTGAAAGGGATTAGGGCCACAGATGTTTCCCTGGGGAGTGTTAATGGATTTAAGATCCATCAAAATGTTAAAAAGTCCAGAGGTTAACGATAATGATGGCACATGGGCGAGATTAAAATTCTTTTTCTGCCAAAAAAAAAAAAAAAAAAAGCTAGCTTAGTTTCTTCTGATTAAAAAAATTAGCTTGTGGAATGAAACAACCATCTGACCTCTAAAATTTCTCATGCTGGTTTTATAATGAAAGAGGATTTAAGATTAGAACTTAGGGGTTACATGGTACCTCCTCCCCCAAATTTATATACATTTTCTCTTTTCACCTATTGCTCTGTTTTACAATGGTAGCCTTTAATCTACTGAACTTTTTATTCTTCAAGATACAGCACATAACCAGTAACTTCGGTCCCTCTCTCGTGCTAAATGTATGAGTGTGGAGATGAAAATCAGTCAAACACTGGTTAATTTTTCTTATCTATAATATTAAAATTACCAAGAACAAATTATAGACCCACGAATGCTTTGGAGAACTTTTCATCTCAGGAAATACATCAATGGGCTGCATCTGTCAAACAAATTCAATTAATTCAGTAACAACACCTTGCTGCTTATGTCATTCATTTTCTTTTGTGTTTATTTTCCTTATGTTGCATGTATGTAGTCAAAATAAGTTACTATGTCAGGATATAAAAGGACCAGGAGAACTTGTCTTCCTATTAAAATCATGGACAAGGAGGATGCCTTCTATTCCTGTCACTTTGTTTTGAGATGGTGCCTTTGAATTTTATTATGCTCTTTGCTATTTCCTGAGAGTCAAATATTGGTCAAGACACTGTTCTGTGTTGAACTGGCAGCAATATTTCCTGCTCCTTTTCGGGCTGGGATTCCTAGAGGAGCTTAAGCAGAAAGAGAAAGGGAGTTTGGGAATTTGGAGGCTATTGTAAGTGTAAGGCATTGTTATTTACACACTGATAAAATTTTAAAGGAATGATAAGACTTTCCAAATCATCTGTGTTAACTCCTCTATTTCACATGGAAAAAACTGAAACTCAAGAACATTTAGTGATTTGTCCTATGTTTTACCAAAAATGAGGGGTCTTGGTCCAGAGTTCCTCCTGGACCACATCACGAGGTCCTTAGCCATTTGCCTGACAGAACGGAATGAGTATCAGATTAGATGTTCCAGGACAAGTTTTGAATCTTGACTTGATCACCAGTTCCTTTGCCCTAGACTGAGACTCTGAGGTGTGGTGTTGGATAAGTCACTTGATTTCTTCAAGCGTCAGTTCCCTCTTCAGTGAAATGAACTGCCCATTTACTTCCTCAGCCTGGGCATGATTGAGGTTTGGGGCGGGAGAACTGGGTGGTCTTGTGCCCTGCACAATGTTTAGCAGCACCCTTGGCGTTCACAAACCAGACGCAGTCATGCCCCTTCCCCACCCCTCCTTCCTGGCCAGTTCATGACAACTTAAAATGCCTTTCGGCATTGCCAAATGTCCCTTGAGGGCAAAATTGCCAGTTCTCACCACCTTCCTTGAGAAGTTGCGGTTTAGTTGAAATCATTTCTTTGGGACTCACCCAGCACTGATGTTGTGCAATTCTGGACACGTGCCTAATTCTTGGATGCTGCTTCACCAGAAAAGACTCACAGAGTGTTAATCACCAGGAAGTTTGTTGGGTACAGTTTACAGTGACCAAAAGGGACATATATTTTTTAGCAACTTAAAATATTCAGAAATACTCACAGGTGAGAATCTTATCATAGCAATGAGATCTTAAATATTGGAAAGGTTTAAGAAGGCTTAATGAACAATGCAAAAGTTTCTTCAGCAGAAGTGGCATAATGTTCTTTTCAAGTAAAAATTATCTGTGCTTTTACCAGGTGTCCAAAGGGCACAACAAGTCAGTCATTATTTCATAGATTAATAGGGACCCACGTTCAGTCATAGATGTCCACCAGCCAGGTTCCTTTCTAAGATCACTTAGACCACGAAGGGCAGTTGTTTCTGGTAAGATCTGTGAGAACAAACATTAAGTGTTTCACAGGGAAAAGGGTCACAGACGGAGTTTCATCTTTTGTGCAGGGAAGAAAGAGACACCTCTTATCCTCAGGTTTTTAATGGAAGGATATGGTTGCTTCCCTTTCTTTGCCTCCTCCATCCTCATCCCACCCCCCGCCCCCAAATCCAGATACCTGCCAGTACAACATGAGCATCTGATTCAGAGCAGCGCGTGTGCAGTCGCTACTAAGGGGCATCGGACCCTTGTTCAGCACCGGATGCTCTTCTGAGGGGCCCCCCACCCCACCGCTGCACTCCCCGGGGTCACTTTGTTGGCTATTCATTGCTGCCAGGCCCCGAGGAAGTTTCCTGACTTATACCTGACTTATGACCGACTGTTTTGCAAGAAATGCGCATCGTGGCGGTGGGGAGGGGGGCAGGGGCACAGGGAAAGTTTAGGTGCTGTGAAGTAGGAGCTGAGAGCTCGGATGGATTGGTGATGCTGTGCCAGATGGAGATAAAAATTGAGGCAGCCACATCCTGTGACTAAAAATTGTTTAAGTAGGCAGACTTCTGTCGAGAAGGAACAGCAAAATGCACAAGACAAGGAGATGCAATTAGAGGGGGAAAACCAATTTTGTTTAAATTGTGTCTTCTGTTTATAGAGCATTTTAAATGCAGCCTATGTTGGCATTGAGATCATTTTGCACCTACTGTATACAGCTATATGAATATCCAGAATCAAGATTTTGATCTCTCTTTTTCCAGGGAAGCAAAGTTTGGGCTGATAACCAAAACATTTGGTTATTAGAACAGAGAAAAATTACGTGGATTGTATTCCTCATCATAGTGTTGACAATCAGTTTTCCAGAAAATTAAGTTTTTCCAAGTCTACTAATGGAGGAAAAAACTTTTCCTGATACTGAATATTCTCACCAGCCTGCTAGTTCCTCAGTTGTCTCTCTTTTTTTTTTTCATTAAAGAAATTCAACTTTGATAAGTTGTACTATTTTCTGTTTAGATTGGAGTCAAACAAGTGAGATTTTATTTCTCCCCAGGTTAAAATTTTAAAAATTAAAATAAAAAAAATAAAAATAGATTCATTATAGATATTTACCCCCAATCCCAAACATATCTGAATGACGTATACCCAGTTTTGTGGGTTAAAAAAATCAATTGTCATTTAAGAAAAATAAGCAATGTTTTCATTTTCAACTGTCTTGCTACTTCCGGGTTCTGACTGAATCCAGAAGCAGAAGTTGCAAAACATTGTGAGAAAACTTTTGCTCTGTGTTTTTTTTTTTTTTTTTTTCCAATCTCCAGTCAAATGGAAATACCAGAAGTCTGAGAGGAAAGTCCGTTCTTGCTACATGCCCGTTTCAGCTCTGCCTGTCCGCGGCAGGGCCTTGGTTACCCTCCACCCCTTCAGCATTGTACGCTGTCACCTCCCTGCCCTCATCCGGAAGGCCTTCTTGTCGGTCTCTTGTTGCCTGGCTCCCTCCGTGCTCCATAAAAATAAGCACTGGTAGCATCTCTTCCACAATTATCCAGAAATAGTCTTATTATGTTTAGATACTCGATGAATGCGTTACACTAAACTGTATCCAGGTAACCAGCCTGTGGGGTAGCCCAGTTTTCTCACTTTTAGGGAAGAGGTTGATAAGCATGTAGATTTCAGCCACCCCACGTGCCGGGGGCCGTCCTTCTGACCCCTGTCTCACTTCAGTGCCTCTCCTCACCTACTTTTTACCTTCTCCCTTCAATACTGTAGGTCCCCTAAGGAGGGACTTCTCCTTGCCTGTATCCTCAGTGCCCAGCATTAGAGAACCGCTTTCAAACATACATTTGTCGAAATCGCAGCAAATGAATGAACTCATGAACCCTTACAACTCTTCGAGGTAACTTGTTATCATGGGAATATTTTATTTTCTTTCTATTTTTTTCTTTTCTGGCAAGATAGTTAGGTTTATCTATTTATTACTTAATGGAGGTGCTGGGGATTGAACCCAGGACCTTGTGCATGCTGAGCACATGCTCTGCCACTGACCTGGACCCTCCCCTGTGAATATTTCACACTGTTTTGTGTAGAGACACTGACACCGAGGACTGATATCCTGATAGGAACACGGTGACTACTGAGCTTGTGTATTATCTTATTCTGTTATTTTCTTATATCAGGAGGGGATGAAATAAGGCAGTGTGCACTTTGAATAACTGTACCCATGAAAAAAACCACAATACGTGGACGCCTTACATCCCCGAGACAGAATGACGTGCAGACCCCGGAATGTTTACCGTGACTGACCAATCCCCAGTATATGAGAAAAATATTCCTTCCACATGAAGTGGTCCATGTCCTTTTGCTTTATCTCTTACAGATTAAAGTAGCAAGTTTTCTGTGCTCCTTCCACCCTTTCCTGTCCCTCTCACCACCCTCCACCGCCCCCCCCCCAAAAAAAAACAATGCTTTAACACTTTGGTATCTGTTACCTGGGGATGCTAAATAAAACATATCCATCTGAAACACACACAAGCACACACACACACACACACACACACATACACGGCCAGACTGTGGGATTGCCCTTCTGCCCTGATGCAAGCTTCTAGAAAGTTGTGATAATTCAGGCCCCCTGCAGAGATGTTAGAGACCATGGCATAGTTGTCTGGAAGTTTTTCATACTAATCAGAAAAGAAACCCAGCTCTCTCTTCCCTTTGGAGTAAAAGTCTCTCAAAGGAAAAGCTTTTTTTTCACTCTAACCATTTGAGAAGTTCGAGTCAAAGAACCAATGTGGTCCTACCTTACAGGGAAATTTCTGCCCTGGTAGAGAGTGTTCTGCCTTCACAGTGATAAGTGAGAACAATGATATTCTTCCCAGACAAGAGCTGACAACAGAACATTTTTTTACAAGTCTTAATGGTGAACTGAAAATAAAGGACCAAGTTATTTCAAGTAAAATATACACATTTGGAGAGGTGAGATTGTATTTTCTTAAGGTTAGAAACTCAGAGGCAGATTAATATGGACCAGTGCACAACTGACTTCACTTAGTGTGATCATCTCTAAGTCCATCCATGCTGCTGCAAATGGCATTATTTCATTTTTTATGGCTGAGTAGTTTTCCATTGCATAGATATACCACATCTTCTTTATCCAGTCATCTGTCGATGGACATTCAGGTTACTTTCATTTCTTGGCCATTGTAAATAGTGCTGCTATGAACATAACCTGTAATACAGAAGAATATGAAAAATATATATATATATATACTTATGTGTAGCTGAATCACTATTCTGTACACCAGAAATTAGCACAACATTGTAAACCAAATGCACTTCAATTGGAAAAAAAAGATGGACCAGTACAGACCCCTGGGCCTACAGCTGGTCCACACAAGTCCTCCATCTCTAAGAAGGAAGTACCAGTGTCCTCATACTTTGACCTCTGCTTTCTTGTCTTGTCTGTCATCACGAGATATGTACTATATCAGAGCCATCATTTGCTTACATTTCCTACAAATCCTCAACAAATGTACGTGTCACTCCATGTCAGGGGACAGAAGACACAGCAGTGACGGGAGATGGGTGGCCTTTCCCCACAGAGGCTTCCTGTGTGCTCCACGGCGGAGGCACAGAGGCACCCCACGCTTATTCTGAGACCAGACAGGTGCTGTCTGAGGATGCACACGGGCAGCGGATACCTGATGACCAAGCCCATCTGGTCCTGAAGGGTTTTCTCATTTAATTTTTCCTGTGGAACTAGGTTATTAATTTGCTGTCAAAGGAGAACATTTGGGCAGCTTTTCTTCAGCATGCGCATACTTGTTCAGAAGCCCTTGTCCGTAAGTGCGCGAGCAGTTCTTCGAGACAGAGCTCGCGGCCTGGAGTCCCTGTGCCAAGAGCCAGGGAGGTGCTCGGTCTCTTCAGGCGTGTTAGCGGCTGGCTTTTCAGGCAGTCTCTTCCCCAGGCTCCTCCTGGCAACGTGTGCATGTTCCCTTTCACAGACGTTTGCCAGAGTTTATTTGTGTCATTTTCAAACGTGTTAATTTTATAGGTGCAACTGGTGTTCCTTAAAATGTCTATTTTGCATTGGGTTTGATTTTTATTGTGTTTTTTTTTTATTTGCTTATCATCATTTGCATTTCCTTCCTGGGAACTGCATTCATGTGGTTTGCACATGTGTCTTTGGTGCAGCTGTGTTTAAATTTTGATATAAAGTTGCATGGAAGAGGACAGAAATATACATATATGTATTTTCGCAGCTGATTCAAATGTTAGAACCAGGACCCAGGTCATCAGCTGCGACTTAGTCTAGAGGAGAAACCATATGTGTTTGGATCAATTTTCCTCTTTGAAAAATTCTTAACAAGTAGTTGCTGGAATGTTCAGGGCAGACTTGTGCAGCCATCAGGGAAACCAGCCTCCATCCACGCAGGAACAGGTCCCTTAGGGAACGCAGGTGACTTTGGCAGTGAGCCCAGAGGCTCACGAGACCCTTCTCAGGGAACCTACCGCACAGCGATCCAAAGTGCATCGGCCAAAATCAAACAAACAAGCAAAAAAACACCGTCCCTGGCGCTGGGGCGGTTCATTTGGCTTCACCTTCACACTCCCACCCATAGCCGCGTGCTATCTGCTGGCTCGTCCAGCAGCTTCATGACAGCCGTGTTCCCCATAGCCTCCCTTTTCATTTTCTCTCGCCAGGGCACTGCAGCATCTGAGCTGAGGGACATCTCAGAGGCCACTAAGGGCAGCGCCCTTGCCCCTCTGGCCAGCACCCTCCCTGACTGAATATTTTCTAAGACTACTGTTTTAAAAGGAAAGCCTTGTCGAGTGGTGAACAGCCCCAATTATTTAAAAGCTGTGGTTTCCAAGTCTTGTCACACCTTTTAGTCTCAGTCCTCCCTCTTAAACATTCCTTAAAATTAACTCCCTTCTTCCTCATCATGGACCCTAAAGAGCTGTTCTTTCTGTGGGTTAAGATCTCAATTTACCATAATGAAAATAAAGAGTGAGACTTTGCGGTTTTTATTTATTATTAATTTAATAATAAGAATAAACCCAATCTATATCAATATAAATGGCATTTTTCATGAAAAATGACCACATATGATAAAAGAAAGGTTTAGTAAGAATGGTGGCACTGTTTGCCGTTTTTACAAGTGTCTGTGATGTCCATCTTAGTGAAGACAGCTCTATCCTTATATGTGCTTTTCCATTTCTACTGTTGTGGTAGTGGATACAGTATAGCATCTGGGATACCCGTCTTCTACTAATGAAAGAGAAGAGAGGCAAAAAATACCTCGGTATTGTGAAAATAGTTTTGACCTCAAAGACACTGTTTTAAATTATGAAGTGCAGTTGGTTTACTGTGCCATGCTAATTTCTGGCGTACATATGTGTGTGTGTGTGTATATATATATTTCTTTTCATATTCTTTTTCATTATAGGCTATTACAAAGTATTAAACTTAGCTCCCTGTGCTATTGAAGACATTTCGGAAGGCTCTTGGGACTCCCTTGGGCCTCCAGGACACACTTTAAGGACCACTGGCTTAAGTCAACTGGGTACAATTCTTTCCTTCACATCAGCATAAAATACCTTCTTCCACAGAATGGTATTTCAACTATTTGAATGCATTTCTTGTATCCCCACCTACACTATTTAATCTTAGGGAACAATGTCCTGCATTTTCTTAAGTTCCTATGCTTGGCGTACTGTCTTACACCCTCCCCACCCCTCTGCCCTCGAGTTCGTCTTTTCTGGACACTCCTGGATTTCAGTTCTGTTCTTAACGTGTGTTATTTATCCTGGGCTGGACCCAGCTCCTCAGGGACCTCGTACTTTGACTCAGCAAACATACATCTTCCAAAGGACGGCTACCGAGAAACCACCACATCCAACCTCGCAGGCCAGCTGCTCATGCGCAGCCCCGGGGACCTCAGAGCCCACCCAGCCACGCGCAGGTGGCCTTTCTTCCCTGCAGCACTGGTTATTTTAATAGTAACATCCATCAGAATAATCACAAAAACTGCTGACGCTATTCAGCACTTGAAATGTGCCGGATGCTGTATTTCATGTGTATTTGCATCCACTCACTAATTCTTACAATAATCCTATGAGGTACCCACATTTATTAACCCCATTTTATAGATAAGAGTGGGAGGCATAGAGAAGTTAGGGAAGTTGTCTGAGGTTACAGAGCCAACAGGAGGCAGAGCCAAGATCCGATCCCACACCAGAGTCATTCTGACTTGGGGTTTTCTGGGAGCTGTGTGTTTAGATAAACATATAAAAATGCAAATGTAAGCCTGTATTTGAATCAACACACATATCAATGTATGTTTTAGACTGGAATGTCGTGGTAGGAGAGGTTGACTTGGAAGCGACGGGAGGCACAGAAGAGGGTGGGAAGAGAGGGAGAAGAAAGGGAAGGGTAATTATGAAGACTGAAAATTCTGAAATTCATCCTCTCCTTATTCGGGAGACCCCTGCTTTTTGTCAGCTGTAAATCCGCCCAGTGACTTCCCACACCCCGACCATGTCACTCTCTCCTTTTTCTAGGACAGCCTTGCAGACACTGCAGGTGTTCTAAGCTGCCTGGCAGTTATGTGTCTGTTGTTTTAGCACGCCTGCCTCTGTTTTCGTAGCAATTAGGAAAGTTATGGGTCCTCCTTTAGCTCCTAGGACTTCATTTCAAGCCCTTGCTCCAGACTCGCCATTCCCTTTGTGCAGTTGCTGTGCAGATGTGGGGGGAGGGGCTGAACTGCCACGGTCCCCAGCCAGGGCACGGGCCATGGGGGAAATGGAGCATCCGTGTCCTGCCCCCCTGGTCCCTGTGCCTAGGAGATGCCCCGCACTCCTGAGTCTGTGATCACGCTGCCACAGAACGGACACACCCGCCCGGCACAATGGCTCAGCAGGCAGGGCTGGACTGGTCACCACTTCCTCTGTGTACTTCTGAATTCCTTAGACCTGAGCCCTGCTGGGTACCCCTGCTCCCCTCAAGCCCTTGCTGCATTTCATTCTTCTCAGTCCTTTAATGGAACCAAACCAAGCTGGTAGTGGTAACAATTTGAATAATAGTGGTCTTCAACTTTTTCTTGAAAAAATAGCATTCTGAGGAGCACCTTAAGCTGTAAGGTTCCTTTATCAAATGAAATAAGCTGAAACTTCTTGTGAAGTGTAAAGGGGCAGAGGCAGGTTTGTGGAAGTAGAAGGAAAAAGTCCTGGGTCTGAGGAAGTGGAGACACTGCAAGCTTCCGGCAACAGTTGAAAGAGACTTCAGTCAGAAGTTGGTCCAGATACACACTACTATATGCAGAAGAGATGGACAACAGGGTCCTGCTGTACAGCGGGGGGAACTGTATTCAATATCTTATAATAACCCATAGTGAAAAAGAATATGGAAATGAATATATGTATGTATAGTTGAGCCTCTGTGCTGTCCACCAGAAGTTAACACAACATTGTAAATCCACTACACTTCAATTTGAAAAATGACAGAAGTTGATCCGATGACTGACGCCCTGACCAGGCTACTGGAGGTACGTAGCCTCCCTCCGAATCCAGGGCTTACCTGGGGGCCTTGCGGGGTCGCATCGGCCACAGAGTAGTTTTGTGGTTGGCTAGATGTGGACTTTAATACCTAGACTTCCTCAATTTAAATCGCAGCTCCGCCCCGTCCTGTATCTTTTAGGAGAGTTGCTTCACCTCTGTGTGCCTCAGTTTCCTCATCTGTGAACGGCCTCCTTCACAGGTACTCAGGAAGAGATGGCTGGCACAGAGAGAGTATTGAATACACGTTAGTAATTATTATCATCGTTGCTAGGCTTGTACCCTTTTAATAAGCATTCCTTTATGCCTGACATCAGGTTACCTGTCTGTCGACAGAGCAGAACACAAACAGAAGAGTTCATCACAGCAATAAATGCTTCTGAAGCTTCAGGCTATGCGCCTCCCCCCGCCCCCACGCCTTTGGTCTTCTAAGGAGCAGAACATCAAATAGCAAGAACACGTGGGGCTGAGCAGGAAGGGCCGTGATGCAATTTAAGGCAGTACGACTCTAGGTTTTACATGTATATCCATGGAAGTTCAGCTGCTCTAAGAAGATGGGACTGTGGATAATTGAGGCGGGAGCGTGGGTTTTCGTTCTGTTTTCCCCAGTGTCTGCAGCTGGCTATGAGAAATGCGGAACAACTCATCTTCCCACATTTGAAAGGGAACTGCACACCAACGGGGAACGATTGGTTCAAAGTGGCTGTGTATTCTGCTGCAGTTGTGAAGTGTTTTAACAGCAAAGTAGATTATTTGGTTGGCAAGAAAACAATGCAAAGATGCCATGTGTAGAGAAAAGCCCAGGCCCCACCTGTCCGAGAACAGGGGTCCGAGGACACGCTATTTTCCTGTGCCCTTAGAACTATCTCATCGGGGCCCAGTGTAGAAACTGTTTCCCTGTAGAGAACCATGGTGGTCTTTTCTTTCTTTCTTTTTTTTAAATCAACTAATAATTTTTAATAGTCATGTTACTTGGAAACAAAGTCAAGTAGAGTGACCCTTAGTGAGACTGAGTGAACGAATGCAGTTTGGAAACCTGGAAAATGCCAGCTTAGATACATGCCAAGAGCGGCTTCCATCTCGGCCTCCGAGGGCGACTCCCGCCCCTGTGTGAAGCCCTGGTGCTGCCGGGAAAGGAGGCCGCATCTCCCATCGGGGGCTGCTTACGGCCCCAGGGGTCGCCAGGTGGCCAGTCGAGGACTTGTCTTCCCACTGCCCTGGGCCCCTCCCTCTGGCCCCTGCGAATTCCAACACCAGGAGAAGGGCTGGCAGGGAGCTTACCTTTTGGCTTCGTGATAGACTCGTATCCACGCAGCTGAGAAGAGGAAGAAAAACGCTCTCTTGTCCTGTTAAGGCCTGAAAAAAATCCAGGTCTTCCAATTTGGAGAGTTAGCTTGAATCTGAATGGGTTTGGAGCCAGTACGGGGGTAGGGGGGCAGCTTTGGATCATTCCTGCTGCCTTTTATAACAGCTTAATAACCATTTGAATATCATATTCTGTAGGGGACTATGTTTTGCTGTTTATTATAATTTTGATGGACATGTGTTGACATCAAAATATGCCAAAGAAGTCGAGTTCGGTGCACGGGTGGGGGAGCCAGGAGGAAGCCGAGTCAGCGAAGCTGCGGGAGGGCCGGCCCTGCAGGGCCCGCGCACAGGAGCGCGCACTGATTTTACAAGATAGAGTAAGAACAGCCTTTGACTGTGCAGAGGCTGTGACAGAGAGGATGCGGACAGATTTTATCTAGACCAGACCCAAGGGTCAAGGGCATAAAATATTCCAAGAGCAAAGTCATCGTAACATAACAGTATTTTCAAGGTAGATTATGAATACGCCCACCATCAATATACATTATAAAAGAGTAGATTCGTTTTCCTTCGTCTTGAGAAGTTAACTATGATCTCGCTTGAATACAGGTATCTGCAAAGAGCTCAATAATGGTCCTGCAGGTTATTGTATCAGTCAGCTTTGTATCGAGCTAGCAAACGAAAGATACCAGTGGTTCAAATATATACAACTAGAGATCTGGAGGATTTAATCCACAGACAGCACAGAGGCATAGGGATGGCTTAAGCAACTAACCTCTTTCCTTGGGTCTCCTCTACCATTCTGTGTGATAGGCTTTTGTCCTTATGCTTGCCATCTCATGTCTCTTGGTGGCTGCTATGCATCCATACTTTTCATCTGCATTCCAGGCAAGAAGAAAAGGAAGGGCAAAGTGGGAGGAGATTTTTCCTAGTGAGCTTTTGCTTTTTGTTTCAGAGATGGAAAACTTCCCCAGAGACTTTGTTTACATGAATTGGCCAGAAATAAATCCTGGGGTACCCACTGCCAAAAGAAGTGGGAAGGAGGCTTGAAGAAATAAACTATTTTAGCTTTCCAGCCTCTCTTGTGGACTAGACCAGGGAGAACGGGGTTGGGCATAGCTTTTGAGTACTGATCGCGTCTGCTCGCCGCCATAGCTGGGAGTCACTTCACGTGATTGAATCTATTAGGACATTTTATCTGACAAGCTTCCTGATGCGCAAAGATCAAAGGAAAATGGTGAGCTTGCCTCACATGGGAATAATTCTGTTAGTGGTAGAAGAGGCCAACTTCTTTGGCCAGATGAGTCTGGGAAGCCAAGATTTTGGCTTGGCTGCTTTACTGACAGGCATTCATCCAGTCTCTGGGTCATGGTAGCGGTGGTGTTGAATCCTTACTAGCTGCAAAGCACTGGGCTCCACACCAGGGAGAGCATGACTGAAAAAAAAAGAGTCATGGTCTCTGCTTTAAAAACACATAGCCTCTATCTGTGGGCCACAGCACGCACACATACATGCAAACTGGTAATTCACAACGAGCCACAGAAATATGGAAAACATACCGGTGAAAACTAGAAGGTTCAGAGATATTCAAGTGGTTGATAGATTTTAAATCCTAAGGCTTGGATACGTAGTTGCTGCATCCCAGGCATTGTAGGCAGTGCCTAGCATAAGCAAATATGGTCATAAAAATAAACACAGGGGACTGGCACCATGTTTGTCTGCAGAGAGAGCGAGGGAATGTTACAGTTACTCAAGGGTTTAGCTCATAGCCAACCCCAAAAGCAGAAGTCGGAGTTAAAATGTGCTCTCATAAATGTGGAATATTGACTGTTAGAGGGATCAGGGCGGCCTCACAGACAGAGACCTTGGACAGAGAGCAGAAATGGTGAGAGTTGACCAGATGTCTCTCTGCGGGAATGCATCCCCAGTACTCAGATCAAGGATGAAAACACAGTGTGATAAGTTTCATGTGAACATACACACAGAGCGACACAGTAGCAAAAAGTAAAGCCAGCTGACTTGGGGTTTTAAAGCCCCTGTAGGAGTCAGATGGACGCAGAAGAGGGGAAGGTGCAGCACCCAGGAGAAACAGAGGCATTGAGACATCTGAGGTGTGGGCTGCAAGCACACCAAGTGCTTTAATTTTGCCAGACGCCTGCCATACAGCTACTCAGAATAGACAGTATTTAAAAGAAGGAAGGAAGGGGGCTGAGGCATTTGGCAAGTAAATACCAAATAAGTGGCATCATTCCAACTGCACGGTTTGGAGGGAAGACAAATGATCGAGGCTGAGGTGCGAGTGGATGGTAAGGTATTAGGTGGGTGCTGTGTCGGCAAAGGTGATTTAAAAGGGAAGCGAGGAATATGGCGGCAGCTAAAACGTATTCCAGGAGGAAAATGAAAGATTTTGTTACATGAGGTGAGAAAGGTCTGTGGGAACCAAAGGGAAGGATCCGAGAAGGCTAAGACTGAGGGTCCTAGAGGTGCAGGCAAACACTTAGGGGTTGCAGAGCTTTCAGACTCCAAAAGGCCAAGGTCGGTGTTTTCACCTTTCAGAACTGGGGAGGCCATCTCTCCCAATGGAAGCATTAGAGCCCTTTGGTGAACAGCGATATATTTAAGGGTGATGAAGTGAGGTTAGCAAAAGCCACCCATCCATGTAGCAAGCAGCAACAAGACCACCAAGGGTATCTTCGTATGTCCAGTAGGTGACACGTGGTCTGTAGTCTGAGCCGTAGAGTTGACGATCGTGGGTCCTGGTTGGTCTACAGAAGACACCATTTTATATGATTCAGCCTAATGGCAGTGGTTTCAAAGGAGTGACTTCTGTGCAAATAACATGGTTGAACTGGTACCCACAGCTAGCACTTTGGGTCAGAATTACAAAGAAGGAGCTAAATGGCTGCATAGTAAACCACAAAAAATGAACACTTATTTTCAGAACTCAAATCATGGTAGATCTGAGAATAGGTGTGGAAATGAGTAACTCTTAGTGTTGTCGCCTCGGTCGCCAAAATCCTGTGCAAGGTTCTGCCTCTCTGAGGGGTGGTACTCACACTGGACGTCCGCCAGCTTTTCCCACGCTCACAACCACCCACCTGCACCCAGGGTCCCTTCAAGCCTCTGGCCCTACTGCTCCCACTGTGGGGGCCTCCCTCCTTCACCTGCTGTGTGCTCACAAAATGAGATTTGTTTTTAAACCTTGACAATCCTCATTCTTCACCTTCCCCAGTCTTCAAGATGACATTTAGACAATCATTAATGAATCACTGTGTTTAGCAGATGACGACTGTGTTTGCTTGTGGGTGTGTGGGTGTGTTTCTGGAGAAGAGGCTAGCGCATTTTTTCTGACACTAACTAGAAGCTATTAGGCAATTAGGAAAAAAATGTTAACTCCTTTGATTTGCGAGGAAGTCATTTGATGACTTAGAAAGTCTATTGATAGGTTTCCTTTGGGTAGGAGGTTGGAAGAAAATTGAATTGTTTGATCAAGATTTTTTTCAAAGTATGAAGTCTGAGATAAGAGTTGACTTACTTCTTTGGAAAGAGATGATAGAATTAGATTAAAGTTAAGTACTTCTTTTAAAATATGTTCCTTCATTTTCAAGTTTTTATTCTGGAGCCATTTATTTATTTGGTTATTTAGGGGGATAATTAGGCTTATTTCCTTCTTTATTTAATGGAGGGACTGGGGACTGAACCCAGGGCCTCCTGCGTGCCAGCACACACTCTACCACTGAGCTCTACCCTCCCCGATTCATTTTTCAAATTTTTACATTGTTTTCACACCATGTTTTACCTTTGCTAAGCCTCCCCTTGCTGAATCCTACAGATATGGACCCTTGACTTGTCTGTTCTTTCAGAAGCAGAGCCAGGGTCAAATCCAGGACTTCCTATAGTCACTCCAAGACCCCTTTTCTCCCCCATCAGCAGATGAAAAATCTGTTTCTTGTACAAAGATACTACTGGGAAATTTTTTGAAAACAAGTTTTATTTTAACTGAATTCATAAGCAAGTCTCTGAGCTGTAACGTCCAGTAAACAATGGAGACGCAGCGCTCGACTGTACACCCTCTTCTTCTCCACATCTGCTCACACTCCCATCGTCCTGAAAAGTGCACTTGGAAAAGGATGGATTTGATCAGATACTTCTCTGGCAACACTCCAAGGACCTTATAAAAGAAAAGCTAATATATGTTCCCCTTTTATTTTTTTTTTCTGTTGTGAACATCTTATTTCACAACTATGAGAACAAATGCTGGGTTTTTTTGTTTTTTGTTTTTGTTTTTTTTGACATTAAGTGAAATCTAAAAGTATTTCCTAGCTTCTGCTTTGAATTCATTTTTATACTTATCTCAGGAGTTTTGGTAGTGATCTAGACATTTTGCAAGTGCGGTCACACAAGTGCACCTCTGGCACAGCTTGGGGGGGCCCACATGACAGACCCAGCTTAAATACTGAATATGAATGTTCCTATTTTTGCCTTTCATCAGCATTTTTAAGGAAAGACATTGAAACCCAAATTCATGATAACATATTTATAATACCTGATTAATAATGTTCTACAATCCCATTAGGTATAAAAATTATATTCACCTTCCTAATGTGAAACCTGATCAGTCTGGGGTTTAAAGGTTGGTAATAAAAGAAAATTCTATTGAAGAAATACATTGAAAAGTGAAACATAAGACAGCTTTGGACACACTGACTACTTAATAAAAACAAAGGCTGAAAAAATAAAGACTGAAATAATTTCCTAATGAATTTACTACATAATATGTTTCAGAAATGTTTACATTACAATTTTTAAATCTAGGGATCTTTTTCCCCCGTAAGCTCCAAAACAATTTATAAGTAATATCATCAAAACACAATTTAGGAGAAGTCACTGTAAGGGCAGTATAACTAACAAATTAAAACCCTCTTCCCGCTCTGTGTCTCTCAGTTACTCTTGAGCTCTGCCTTTCCCTTCTCAGGCCTTTTCCAGCCTCGTCGGCTGCACCCCTCGCTTCCCGTCCACCCACCTGCTTACTACTTTCTGGCCGCTTCTCCTCATCCGCCCCCGAAACTACTGGCTTTCACACCCAAGCATCGCCCCCCGGCCTCCTGGCTTCTGAAACGTTAGATCCCCGGACCAGGCGTGAGCCTCGCTTTCCTCCGCCGCTCCTGGAGCGCGGACGTCATCGCCTGCTTTCTTCCTGTTGAGACGCGCTCTCCTCTCCTAGTTTTCACAGAGCACGAGCCCAGCCCCTCTGGGCGTCCTTGCTCGCCTCAGCCCTCGGGCGGGCTCCCCCTTCCTGCTGGCTCCGTCGGCGCCGCCGCCGGGGCGGCGTCTCCCCGGGGGCCGTCGCTCGGCCCCGCCGCTGCTCTGCCTTCTGGAAGGGGCTGGCTGCCACGTCTGTATCCCCAGCTTTGCTTGCTCTTCTGCCTTAAAGACCCACTTGCGCAGCTGCGCAGCGGACACTGCGACTGGAACGCCACCGGCATCTCGGACGCCGCACGCCCCGAGCCGGACGCAGCGTCTTCCTCCACTGGCCCACTGGCCCTCGCACTCCCCGGCCCAGTGAATGCTGTCGGCCTTCGCACAGCTAGGCTCCAAAGCAGAAACTTAGGATGTGCGCTGAATCGCTCCGTTTCCCGCAGCTCAGCATTTAGTCATAAAATATCCCCAAGTCCGTAGCCTTTAAAGCTCCTGAAATCCCCCCCCCCCCGCGCCCGCGGCCGCCGCCGCTCACCGCTTGGCTTCCTCCAGCGGGACGGCCTGAGCTCGCCGCCCCCCGCACCTCTGTGTTTTTCTGGCTCATGAAAACTTCCTTTTTAAAAAAAGAAATTCACTTTGTGTTTATTTAATTATTTAGCTATTCATGCCTTTCCGAGTGATTTAAAGTTTAGTTAGATCTTGCTGTTTCCATGTGACCTACACTTAGGCCCTGGTTGGTCAAAGTGAATCACGGTGACCATTTTCCCCTTGACAGTGATACGATTTAGACCAATGAGACATTAAGAGGTTTAGGGGAAGCTGCGTCCTGGGTCTTAAAAAGAAACCAAAGGACGGCGAGGCCCCTTTCCTGTCTCTGGTTGCTGTTTTGTGAGAATGCGACACCTCGTCACTTTGAGACCTTGAGGGCACTGAGGTTGATGCCTGTGAATGTCAGAGAAAATACAGGAGGACCCTGGGCTCTGACGCTGTTGCTGAGCCACTGAATTGGCCCTTTTTTGGTGAAATAATCAGTCCCTTAGTGTTTTTTCTGTTTGAGTTGGGTTTGTTTTGTTGTTGTTAGTTGCAACTGAAAGTATTCGAGCAGCCAGCCTTCTGGAAGCTTCTTGCAGCCTCCTCTCCCCTCCCTGAGCTCCACTCGGCACAGCCAGGGGGGCCCACTCGCCGGCTCAGGGCTCTGCCGTGGCTCCTGCTGCCTGAGGATAACGCTCAGACTCCTGAGGCTGTAACAGGAGGCCCTTCGCCAGCGGCCGTGCGCTTCGCTTCCAGAAACGTTGCTAGCCTTCCGGCCGACCGTGCTGCTGGCTTTCCAGCCACGAAGAACAACTTTCACTTTCTGAGCTGTGCTGGGTTCTCCACTCTGGGCCACGCTCCTCTCTTGCTCTGAAAGACTTGTCTTCCCTTCCTGCCCGACGCCCACGGGTCCCCCTCTACTTAGACATTGCTTTTTTGGGGGGTATCACCCACGATCACCCGAGGCCGGGTTAGGCACTCTTTCTCCTTCCCCAGCACGCTGCACCTGGCTCACTGCAGCACTTGGCAGGTCGCCGGGTGGTGGCAGCCCAGTGATGGGGAGAACGGACTCGGCGCCGTCCTGTCTGGTCTCAGCCCTGCCTGTGCCGCGCACCAGGTGAAGCGCCCTGGACAAGCCGTGTGATGCTGTGTTCTCCTCGGCTCTGAAATCGGGATAACGGTCACACATACCCGTGTGACTGCGGTGATGGAGGACGCTCACACACGTGGTCCACACACACAGGGGGTGCGGGCCGTCTGGTGTGGCGCCTGGCACGTACGTGCTGGGTGCGTTAGTGCTGTTATGACTGCATCGCTGTGACTGTGTGTCTCATAGCCTGTAGGTTGCTTGAGGCCAAGGACCGTGTGTCCTTAGCATCAAACATGGACTCATGTACATCAAAGGAACTTGAAAATACTTAGGGTGAGTCAATAAAGAGGGAACTATTTGTTTTCAGTAAACAAACAGACGCTGTTTTGCCTGTTTCCATGACAGAGGCTAAGTCCACGCTCTCACCCTCAGTTTGTTATTCTGAAGAATGGAAGAGTTTGTTCTTCTCACCCCCCAGTGGTATTAAGGAATGCAGTCTTTTATGGAAAAATCAACAAAGTAGTAGGAAAGAATGCAGAAGAATATATTCTCAAAATGAAACAGAATTTCCCCAGAAATAAGCTTCTGTGAGACATAGATTTTTTGAGACGGAAAGGTTTGTGAGACATAGATTTTTTTTTTTTTTTTTTTTTACTTTGCTGGTATCTTTTAAAAAGCAAACCCAAATTTAAGAATTTTGGAGTCACTAAATATTCACAGATACTTCTCTCCAAAGATTTAATTCACTGATTTTTCACACTGTGGATGAATTACGTGCGCACCTGGGGGCTAAACCCTCAAAGGAAAGGCTCTTTGGCCAGCAGACTTCTGGGTATTCTCTGGATATACCGTGAAAGAGCAATTACAACTTTTTTGAAAAAAATTGTGTCTACACACTTTCCACTGAATCCAAATTTATCTTCTTAAACCAAAGACCTTTATTTCCCTCATTTCCTTACTCCTCACATGCAGTAAAAAAGGCACTGCCTCTCTGGCCTCAAGACTGTGTCTTCTTTTTATGGGCGTCTGGACCAGTATCTCAAGTTCACCATCACTGCCTTAGGTGAAGGATGCTGTCCACATCTATGAAAAGCTGTGAGCACGTTTAGCTTTTATTCTTTTAAAAAGTCTATGCCATTGTCAACATCTCGTTAACAGTAAGAACCCACTTGATCTGGGCCTCATTGCCCCCCTGATTAGGGTCAACTGGAGTAGATGAGCATAATCAGACAAAGTGATGCAAAAAATGAAAATAAATCTTTTTCCTTTTCATAGATCAGGCATAGAATTATTTTTCTATCTTTGTGAATTTGGTGTAAGTTATAAAAATATGTTAATGAACTGATCATTCAAACCCAAGTGGTCCATTTTCTCTGGAAGGGTTTATCACTACAAAAGGATGACAGCGCCCCTATTCTTTTTCTTAAAAGGTTAATCTTCAACTCGGTCTTTAAACAATATTTTTTTTTATTCTACCTTTTTTTTAATGGAGGCACAGGGATTGAACCCAGGACCTCATGCATGCTAAGCTTGAGCTCCACCATTGAACTCTCCCCTCCCCCAGGCAATCTTATTCTTAAAGTCCAGCTTTATCTGACCAGCAGCTGCGTGCCTGGATCTGAAATGGGTGGGCTCACTTCTGCTCTCCCTGCTGATGTCCCGTAAGCCTGTCCAGAGCTCTGCCGATGATCAGAATACCATTCCTGCCTCAGAACTGAGGGCTGTGCCTCAAACTCAAGGCTGTGGGTGCTCTGTGAGATTAAAACTGCGCCTTAACGTGAAAAAGGCAGTAAAAGACACGGCTATCGTGGGAAACAGACCCACAAAGAGCAGTTTTACTTGGGCCCCTCCATGTCCTCTCTCCACTATTACTGAGGGGCTTGGGGTTGTTGTTTTGTGCTTTTTAAATAACTTGATTCAGTCAAACCAGCCTCAGTGCAGCACATGGAGCCTGACGGGCTGTGTGGACACCCAGGCTGGCCCTGGCCACCGAGTTCTCAGGCAGAGAGAAGCCATGTTCTGAGGTTCTGAAAGGGCGATGATCTTAGCACCGCTTTAAAAGCCTGCGGTGTTCTTTTGCCTTTGGGGAGTGTCTCCACCAGTCAGTGAGGAGGGACGGTGAACGGAGTGTGAGGCTGACAAGAGGCTGTGTCTTCCTCCGTCCAGCTGTGACAATCTTTTTTTGGTGCGTTTGTCAAACTACACATCCGTGCAGTCAGTGAGGGGTTCTGGGGTAGTTTTCTAGGTGATGGCCTGATGTCTGGGACCCAGACGACACGGCCCTGGTGTCCGAGCACCTTTGGGAGGGGCGGCCTGGGACTCAGAGCCCGTGGGGCCCAGCCGTGTCCACTGCTGCTGCAGAGATAGAATCACGGGTGAGAGGTGATTGGGAAGTCATGTGTGTTTGAGGGCTGGTATCTTTGCTGTCACTCATAAGCCTTGATCTCGATAAGATGTTTTTAAAGCCCTCCACGCAGTGGGGGGAGTGCACAAGGAATGCATAAAACACAGCACTGCCTGTGCTAAGAGCATCCAAGCCAAGGGCACACGGAATACCGCATTCTGCCTGTGAACTCTGGACTCTAAATTTCTTGCCCAGCGCAAGTGGCATTAACCATAGGAAAAATCATGCGGAAATTCAGAATTCAAGACAGTAAGCAGGTACAGATTTTTACCTACCTCATAATTAAAAACAAAATGAGATCTGGCGGGCCAAGTAAATGAATACATGGCTCAGCCCCAAGAGCCTCTTAAAAGAGCTCTAACTACCACTGGGTCCCTGGTGCCCATTGCAAAAGGGTCACCATCGATGGCCACCAAGCGGAAAAGGCAGAGGGATGGATGGTGTTGACTGGAATGAACATTTATTTGACACCACCTGTGTGCCTGCTGTCTGTTTCGAGAAGCCCTGTACCACCACTACATCTCATCGTCCCATTTACTCACACACACACTGGGTGTGTGATTCTGTCTCTGCACAAGGAGAACGAAGCCCGCAGGCATTCTTTAACCTGCACCAGGTCCTGACAGGCTGAGCTAGGATTCAAAGCCAGGCCAGCTGAGCCCAATGCAAAGCCCAGGTCATTCTGGGCATTGTTTTGCATTCTGTTCTCCATCGCAGGCCATAAATATCGATGTATATGAAAATTCAAAAGCACATGAAAATGGCAAGAGGAACCACAATACCGTCTTGTGAAATGAGGAATTACACATCCCATATCTTACAGGGAGTTTCAAAATCACATTGCTCAAAGTTGTGTCACTGAGGGAACGCGTGCGGGAGCTCGACTAAGACCAAAACCCGAGGTATTTATTATTTACCTTCCGTAAACGAGCCTTTGCTGTGGAAATGCGAGGGGTGCCGGTTTCACCGGCACCTGTAGGAGACACACAGAGAGTTAAGAAGTCCAGTGCCCAGAGGTGGTCGCTGCGATGGTGGTGACAAAAACAGTGATTAGGACCATTTTTGATTTCCTAAGTGAGGAAGTGCTCAGCGCTTACTCAAGGGCTGGGTGCTTAACTAAGAGCTTCACAGCCAGTATCTTATCGAACAGGCATAGAGCCTGACGAGTAGATATTACAGATTAACTGAAGGACTGCTGTTCAGAGGGGGTATGTCACCTTTCCAAGGTCACACTCCCTTGCGCTGTTTTCACAGTCTATGAGCTTAACTGGACCAGTCTGCGTAAAAAGATAACTAATTAAAGTCAATTTATGATCAACATCCCCATGAGTGCGACATGATTATTATTCTAGAAGTCAGAAGACCTTAGTGGCCTGGGGAGACCAGGAAATTGCCATGAGGTTGGAATTTGAACCAAGTCTGGAGGATGGCTCCAGGGTCGTTAAAAGAAGGAAAGATACTGCAGGCTAGGGTCAGATTAAACTGACAGGGAGGAAGGCGCCAAGTGCTTAAATCCTGCTGGGTTGCCATAAATTGCATTTGAGCTGAGTTTGAAACGAGTGATTTCAGTTAAGCACATTGATACTGTTATTGGAAAGGCAAGTCAGAGCTGGACTGGGAAAGGTTTTCAGTAATAATAGTAAAGATTTTAGAATCTGCTACTAAAATAATTTAATGAGAACAGCGCATGTCAGCACCTTCTAAGAGTGGACTCGTGGGGCGGCAGAGCGTGGGCTGAGCACGCGTGAGGTCTTGAGTTCAACCCCCAGGACCTCCATTAAAAAAAAAGAAGGTGGACGCGGTGGCTGTATCCGGCATGCGTGTGGGGGGCGGGGCAGTCACAATTCAGAACTGAGTATAAAGGCTGGTGAATGAGGACAGGATGGGTGCTTGGACCAGGGAGAAGGCGGGGGAAGGGAAAGGAGCCCAGAGCCCAGAGAGGAGGTGTTCTCAGACCGTGGACTCAAAGTGCAAGGATCACGTGAAATGAATGTGGAGTCCTCCACTCCCAGAAGGTGGCCTTGTTCAGTTGGTAAAAAACGCAGGTGCTTTGGGGTCTGGCAAACTTGCGACTGAGTTTTGGCAGTTACTCACTCACTCTGTATTGGAGCAATTTATTTCAACGTCAAGTCTCTTTCTTTCCTTATTTATAAAACAAGAGTAACACCGCTGATCATGCAGAGGTAGGCCGAGGGGAGCAGGCATTCAAAAACCTGTTCCTTTTTCACTCAAGACAGAGGAAAACCTTCCTGACAGAAAAAGGCATGAAAAACTCACCCAATATGAACTTTTCTGTAAAAGTCAAATAAAAATGGTCTCCTGACCTTTTCCAGGACAGGTGATTTCTGGATGTTCATACACTAGGTTAGTATTTTCTATGCCCTGAAACTATTATTTTTAGCAATGACCTGGACAGTCAGTAGAAATACTCAGCATGGAAAACTGTTGATTGAAGAGTGTCAGGTGACATGGAAAGGCAGCGAGCCCCTCCGTGCGCTTCTGCTTCTCCGGCGTGACCTTTCACGAGACTCCAAGTGTGACACTAAGGAAGTCACCTCACTCCTCCAGCTTGGGACAGTAGGGTTGATGTGGTATGTCGTGGGGGGAGGAACAGCCTTAAGAGATGGTGAAGGGTTCTGCACTTTTCAAAATAGCCTCGCCTCCTCTCTGGCCATTTCATCGTCTTGAGGTGAGAGGAGTGTGCATTCTATTTACAAACCAGGGCAGCTGCCTCACTGGCCTCTAGGCCATCTCTCTTCCACTGCCAATCTCTTTTCTCCAAGTTGCACTAGGTAATTAATGAATCAGATTTCATCACGGGCCCAGGAGGGGGTGACTTTTTATGTTACTGGAGAGAAGATTGGATTGAACTTTTTTTTTTTCACATTAAAATGTCATTGGCAAACGCTTTTCCAAACGAAGTGCTTCCAAGGGAAACGAGTCCTCTTCCTCGTCCTCCAGCGTTTTGGAACCACCTCTTCATTGAAACAAAAGCACAGCAACCTGCATCCAGCTTCGCTGCAGCTCCTGGCCTTATCAGCCGGCCCCACCGTCGGCTGGAGACCTGTGGTTTCTCCCCGACGTGGGGCGGAGGATGCCGGCGCCATGGTAACGCGCTGCACCATTTGCAGAGGCCCGCGCGCCTAACCGCACCAGCTACACCTCTTCCTTTCCTATAAAGGCTCAGAATCAGAAAAACAGAAGTGCAGCGAGGGGGAGAAACCGCAGGCGCAGAAGCGCCGCTGCCGCTGCTCTGGCCGTGCGAGCAGCCGTCCGGGGGCAAGAGCCGCTGAAAACCTCGCCTATCTGAGCGGGGAGCTGCTCCCGTTAGGCCCCGCTCCTTTAATGATTCTGAAAGTCAATCAAGTGTTTCTGTTGGGAGCTTTCAGCACCAGGAAATGAGAAGTTAGTAGTGCGTTTATCAGCCTTTGCTTTTTTTTTTTCTTTCTTTTTAATTGGAGTCTAGTCGGTTGGCAATGTTGTGTTAGTTTCTGGTGCACAGCCTGGTGATTCAGGCGTCCATACATATTCCTTTTCGTATTCTTTTTCATTATAAGCTGTTTGATTGCAAGATACTGACTGCAGTTCCCTGTGCTGTGCAGGAGGACCTTGCTGTTTATATGTTTGGTACACAGCAGTAGTGCCTGCAAATCCCCAACTCCCCATTTATCCCTCCGTCACCCCCGTCGTCCCCCACCCCCTGCCCCAGCGTTTGCTTTTACTTCCCTGCACTCCTGGGGCCTCGGCAGACCCTCGGACCCTTCTGTGAGACGGGAAACCAGTTGTTGGGCAGACTCCTCACCGCAGCCTAGTGTTGATCTGCGTTTTCCTTGTTATCTTGTATTTAGGTCACCAAAAAAATGGCGTAATTTTAATTTCACTCCCGGTTCGTTTAAAAAATGTGGACGGTGCCGTAAGTCATTGAACGCATCGCTGGATCCATGCACGCCCCCCCCCCACTTTCTGCACCCCCCCCCAGCCCCCTCTTTCCCTCGCCCACTCCTTCTAGGGGCGTAGGTTTGGTCCTGCGCAAGCTCTTGGTTCCGTTGTTTCGTTTTGAAGCATGGGCACAATCAGAGCAAGCCCTTTTCCGGCATGTGCTCTTTTTCCTTCCTTGAAGATTTGGGTGAAAATACTGAAGGCTAAGTTCATAGCTTGATTTTGGGTTTTTTACAGGCCTGTTCACAGCCCCCTCACCCCACCCCCACCCCCGCCTTTCTAAACAGTAAGAATCTACCTCTTTTATAGCCATTGTTCAGCTATTTGCACTTTGTAAAACTTAATTTCAGTGCGTGACTTACTCCGAATCCCACTTTGATGGTTCACACTCGACACATTACTCATCTTGGGTCTCTTTAGTGCAGCTACTGGATTTAGAATTAAGCATGTTCCCCTTGTGGGAGTGTCTAGTTGAATAAGCTTGGACCTTTTTGGAGTCAGACGGATCTGCATTCAAAACCAAACTCTCTTCTGAGCTCTCTAGCCTTCATATATTTATTAGTAAATAGATGAATATCTTTATTAGATAGAGCCTTCATCTGTAAAAAGAGGACCATGCTATCTGCTTTGTGGGGTTTCTGATTAGATAAATGCGTGCCCTTGTTTACCATAGCACCGCCTACCCAGTAGTTGGTTAACAAACAGCAAAAACTATTAACAGCACCAAAGACACTGATAAAACAATGTCACCACCTGGGCAAGCGTCCTTTGGTGACTCTTCGTTTCTTTGATTATGCTCGTTCCCCACCCTGGAGGAAGTGAAGAGGTATGAAAACATATGCTTCCTAAAGATTAATATAATATAATACAGCTTTTGCTATCCTGAGTATATTTTATAAATTTGGTATTTATCCCTGGATTTTTATAAAGGAAAATGGACATTTTCTTAAGAAATAAAGACACACTTAATACAAAAATAAACCTATTCTGAGAAATGTTTTTAACGAGGCCACGCATGAGGAAGTGTTTTCACCAATCACCCTTAGCCCTTGCTTCTCACCGCCAGAACCATCAGAGCTGTAAGACGATTCCACTGCCCCAGCCACCTCTCACCTCAGATCCACTCAGTAGAATTTGCAGGGGTGAAGCCCAGGATTTTTAATCTGATTTCATCTCTATGTTTAATATATACATACAGTTGCACATCACAGACGCAAACCAGCATCACAGGCTGGGATCTCAGGACACTGAGGTCCCCTGGTCCTCTTGTCCACGACAGTGTCTACAAAATATCCACGGAAGAAACGGGTTTGTGGCAAATGCTTTGGGGGAGATTCTGGGTTGAGCAGAGCTGCATACATTTCTCTTTGCCTCTACTGCATTAACACACTGTATAAATCTTTCCAAGGGTCACATAGCATGATGCACTTCTGAAAAAGAGTTTGGCTGTGGGCCATTTTAAGACACGCGAATCTGAATCAAGGATCTCAGGTTGGCTGTCATCACACAGGAAGTAACAATCTTGTTTTCCCCCCTGTGATTTATAGATAAGTATTTTAAGATAGAAAGTAAGGCAAAGTGACTAATCTTTTATAGATGGTCATCTTGTGTGTATTAATTTTTTCTTGTTATTTGTTTAGTTAATTGAAATGGCAGAAATTGATAACATGATGCTTTAAGCCAAATATAAAAGACATACAAATGCACGCCTGCTTTCGGGGATGAGTGCACACTTGCATGCACCTACAGACGAGCAGGAATGCTTGTGTTGTTGCACGTGACGGCTGCTGGGAGACAGCTGGGTGTGATTGCTGCATTTAAAAAATTATGAATTTAAAATTTTATCTCTCCTCCCAGGGGCCTGTGTATTTGCCCTGTTTATTGTCAGCTCAGCTTTGCAGACTGATACATTTCCTTTTTACTTGTGTTTTTATTCACGTGTGTGTGTGTGAGCTGAATGTTTAAACAGTTCTGTAAGGTCTACAGTAAGTAGGATTGGTCCTTGCCCCC
Organism: Camelus dromedarius; assembly: GCF_036321535.1. Lineage (NCBI taxonomy): Eukaryota > Metazoa > Chordata > Mammalia > Artiodactyla > Camelidae > Camelus > Camelus dromedarius. Next base: position 35,330,760 of record NC_087456.1, read on the forward strand.
ATCCTCCTCCCTCCATCCTCCCCCATCCTCCACCCATCCTCCTCCCCATCCTCCTCCCATCCTCCCCCATCCTCCTCCCCACCCTTCTCCCACCCTCCTCCCCATCCTCCTCCCCCATCCTCCCCATCCTCCTCCCCACCCTTCTCCCACCCTCCTCCCCATCCTCCTCCCCCATCCTCCCCCATCCCCCTCCCATCCTCCTCCCCATCCCCCTCCCCATCCTCCTCCCCATCCTCCATCCTCCTCCCCATCCTCCTCTCCATCCTCCCCCATCCTCCCCCCATCGTCTTCCCCATCCTCCATTTTCCCAGAAGCCAAAACAAACACTAGGTGATTTCAGCACCTTTAAATGGTATTTTCTGCTGTCCTGCTGTTTCTTTTTTCTTTTATTTTCAAAAATTGTAGCCAGCATCTATTGACTTCCTTGCTTGATCTTGGAGTATTGTTTTTATCTCCCCTTGTTTTGCCCACAGATGCAATGTTGTCTCATTTCTGAGAAGATGAATTGCAGTTGGTTTCAGGGTCTTGTACTGTCTTGTTTCTCCCGGGTCTCCCTTTTGTTTCTCTTGGTCTCTGTCCTTAAAGGCTTCTGTCTGTGTTTCTTGGATGACTATTGCATTTAAGAGTGAGGCCGCCAAAAAGGTCTGTTGAAATTCTGTGTAATTGGTGGAATGTGTACATTATGGCTGTAACTAAATTGCATGAAGTCAGAAAGGCATTTAAACTCACTGGGCCTTAGTTTCCTTACCTATCAAAGGAGCTACATGTCAATAGATATTAAAATCTTAGGTTTCTATACCCACTGAGATGTCTAAAATTATTTTCTGGTTGGTTTGTGGGATTTTGGGCGCTGATAACAATAGACCCAATGCTTTAGCACAAAGTCTGCATAAATAATAAGAAAACGAGCCGTGGACAGTCTTCTGTCCATCTGCTCCTTCCTGAGTGTGTCTGCGAATGATTTACTAAACTCTTGTAAGTCTCAGTTTCATTTCCTGTGAAATAGGAAAAATAATTGCCAACTCATCAACTTTCTGGGATATTTAAGGGCAAAAATATGCAAAGAGGTCTGCATACTGTCTGATACACACTGTTTCAGTAAACTGTTCCTGCGATTATTGTATTTACTGATGGAAAGAAGGAAGACTGTCCTGTGGTCTCTGAAATCCAGATAATGCCTCGCTTGTCACTTGCACGGAGAGCTTTCTCCAGAGATGCTTATTAATTTGTTGTGACTCCTTGGGTTTGCTGTCTGTGAACTCTATATCAGATTTGCAGAATAAGTAAAAGTGCAATCCTTTCATTTTTATCTTCCTGCTTTACTATTATTATATACTTAGTGAGCAAGGAAAACCGTACATATCTGTTTTCGTGGACCCTTATTTTTGTCCTGATTTGCTTTTTTTCCATTTTTGGGTGGCCTTTGTGTCTATGGAGGTCAGGTTTGCATTCTCAACTTTTAAGACATGCCACCATTAATTTTAGGCTGGACGCTGAAAATAAGCATTTATGTTGTCTCTTCTGTTTCCCCCTTCTGTCCTTGTATTTTTCTCAGATTTACTGAACTAGACAGGTTTAAATCCCTTTGGAAATGGCATTCCATTCTTTTTGCAGAGGTAAGGGAAGGGTGGGGGGAGGGGAGATGGGAATGGCTGGGGTGGGGGGAGAGGGGTGGTGGTAATGGTTGGTATGTAAAGCCCGAGTACGTCTTTTGAAATGTCATTTTCACTCCATTAATTCCTTAGTTTTTTGCTGAAATCTCTGATGGGGGACTTAGGGGTGTGACTTCAAGGTAACTGATTTGCCATCACTTAAACATTTTGAGTTGTAAAAGAAACATATTGGGAAAGGTAAATTCGGTAGCAATACATGTATTAGAATAACACAGCTTTGAAGATCAAGTGGTCTGTTATCTACATTTTCCTCTGTTTCTTGTACCTCGTCAATTCCATGGGTGATTCACAGGCACAGGTTTAAAGCACAAATGATCTACAGATTTCTGGTGCTATGGTGCCACCTACTGGGATATTTCTAAATATTCCTTTGTCTAAATGATGAAAACAGGCACTTACAAAGGAAAAAAAAGGTGTAGAAAATGTTGCCCCCAGAAGTAAAAGTCAAAGGGTAACACACGGAAGCCGCAGGTGCACGGCGGCACTCTGCTTTATTGTGCTCACCTGGCGAGACGTGGGCGCAGAGCTTAAGGGCACACTCGGCGCAGCTTAGACTTAGAGAAACGCGGTGTTTGATGCTGCTTTTCTTTCATTGTCACACCCTAAGTACGTGCCCTCTTATTTCTTACTGTTTCACATTTTTCTTTCCCCGCGTTCCACACCCTCCCAGCATTATTCACAGATAATGTTTACATACGTTGTAACGTTATTTATATGGACACAGCCTCCTAATGTTAAGCGGGCATTTATTATGCACTGGTTATTGAGTGCTTTAGGCAGATGTTTTATTTGCTTTGGGTTCATGTGACTCCACTAACTGTAAATGGTTGCTTTCAAGTGATGCACGAACTAGGGCTGTCACCCACTCCAGACAGCGGAGGTGACCTGGTTGGCCAGGCAGATCACTCCGTGGCTAAACCCAGCAGCCAAATGGGTAGATCGTGACACAACTAAATGACTCCTACAAGCACTCTTACCAGGTCTTGTTCAGCGCTGGTCCCTCCTGCTGTGATTTTGCTAATGTTCTGATGATGTCCGGTTCGCGAAATGCAACAGACACTTGAAATCACTGCTCAGAGAACTGAGGAAGAGTTACAAAATGGGGTGAGATGTTGACACCTTGTGCAGACGGCTGCTGGTGCGGTCCCCTCTGAGGACGCACATCACTTCACCTACCCGCTGCCTTTCCTCGTGCGGGGAGCCAGGCTCTGCGGGAGTGCTTGTTGGTGTCCCGCTGATGTTTCTGTAAAAGTCGTTGGATCATTTTTGGGGGGAGGGGGGAAATATGTCCTTTAGATATTACCTGAGTGCTACAGAGACGGTATATCTGCCTATAGGGTTTTGTGACTGTGAAACAAGTCATTTTAGTCGCATCCCAAGTCTCAACTGTGATGCCGAGGGCTCGGAGTTGTCTTTCAAAATGACAGGAGGCTGGTGTCTCTGCGTGTGTCTGCGTGTGTCTGTGTGTCTGTGTGTGTCTGTGCGTGTCTGCGTGTCTCTGTGTGTGTCTGCGTGCGTCTGTGTGTGTCTGTGTGTGTAGTCCTCTACAAAGAAGGTGAAATAAAGCGTGAGGAATGCTATTGTGTTTTACTATCACTTGGTGGGAGAATTTAGGATCAGATTTTGAGATAGATTGGTAGAAAAAATGCATATTCAACTCGGGGATCCTTTGTGGGAAGCCAGCACGAAGGCAGAAGGAAAAGGAGAGTGATCGGTTTTTAGATATTACGCTGTTTTCCATGGATGCTGGATTTTCTGGTATTGAGGATTAAAGGGTTCGGGGGAAATGTTGGCTGTGGGGGCATGATCAGATCAGGAATACGTAGATGGCGGCACAGATAGGTATGTAGTTACACAGACGAGGTATTTCTCTGTTCCAAGCTCCGGAAGCCACTTCACAGCTAAACAAGAGGTGTGTGGGGAGCTGCAATACTTTGTTGGATGTTACTGTTGTTTGGTTGACTTTCCTGGTGAAATAACATCCTGCAGTAGATGGACACACCGCCGCATTTTCTCTGTCTGTGACATATGCAGAGCATTCACTCAGCACACTGCATTTAATCTGAAAGTCTGTGTTCAGTGTTAAGTTCACTTTAGCAGGTGTAGCACGACTGATCACTTGCTCTGCGGAGCAATCCTGATTAAGATGCTTTTTTGTTTTTACTTAGCTTATGAGCTGTTAACAAACACCAGTCTCTATGGAACCTGTAGCACTGGCTAGAATAATGTCCTTGCTGAAAGGTCGGATGTGAGGAAAAGCTTGCAGGACGAGATGATGGGGAAAGCGGGATGCCTGAAGGTGGAGAGCCAGTCCTGTGGAGTCAGATGGGCTCAGGCCAAGTCCGGGCTCGCACGGACCAGCCCCGAGAACTCAGCCACGGCCCCTGCCGTCTCTAAGCTTCTGGGAGCCACTGTGATGCTTAGGAAAGAAAATGCAAGCAGAGGGCTTAGCGTAGTGCCTGGCACTCAGGAAACAATGAATATTAGCGGTTAGTAACAATAAAATACTGTTAGGATAATATATTCTAGAATAATAATAAAATATTATTAAAATAAAGTATTGTTTCTTGAAACATTCTTAAAAAAGATAAATCTCTACAAACTTTCATCTTCATTTTGGTAACAGTTTACTCTCCTTTTCAAGACGTAGATTAAAACGCTACACATCATCGCTTTCCTTTAAAAAAATGCATTGCTTTCGAACTGATTGGAATTAAATGAATATCTCCGGAGCTGTTAACATGTATGTGGCCTGATAAATGGGTCAGAAACATTTCTGTCATATTGACTCTAGGATTCATAGCGCTTAAGTGAGAAAAGAAACAGCTTCCTTATCAGCCCCTCATCGTGTTTCTCATGTCCCCAATAAATAGGTGGCAAGTTATAACTCCTTTTTATAAAATGCTCCGTGTCCTTTGCACTACGTATTTCAGTGGCCACAGATGAGCGGGTGGGAGCCGTAGACCGTCCGACCTGTGGAGTCAGCGATGGAGCTAGCACAGGCACCGCTAAGGTTCCTCTCTTCTCTGTCATCAGATCTATGTTTCGATTTCTCCTCCATATGAATTGATTCCGTCATGCAGGAAAGAAAGTCCAGCCTCGGGATCAGGTTTCTAACACTCGCTCTTGGCGTTTCTCCCCAGGCCGTTGTCTCCAGGCCTGCCGGGTTTCTCCCTTGCGTTTGCTCATGCTCCGAATCATCCAACAGTGCCTTATCCACCACTTATTATGTGCAAGGCTCTTTGTTACGTAACCAAGGCTACTTGGTTCCTCCTCCCCGCCTCCTCGTCTTATTATATGATTCTTGCTGATCTCAGATGGAAGGAATTTTAGCTTTTAGTCATAGTCAGGTGCATGGATAACCTAAGTGTCTCTGCAGACCGCTGGAGGCTACGGCTGTCTCCACCTCTCTCTGTTTATCTATATGTCTTACGGATTATGAGCTTTTCAGGGCAAAGGAAACCTTCACCATGCTTGAAACGAGCCACTAATAGCGTGCCAGCAAAACCATAAATCTGCCTTGGACCTAACTGAATCAAATTAACTCATCTGAAGCTCCAAGGATTTAAGTGTTTCTATTGAGAAGGAGCACATCAAACAGGTTTAGACATTTAAAAGCTTCTCTGTTTCCCAGATAGAGAGGAGACAGGTATTACATGAAGTGTGTTCACACATGCAGACCAACTTGAACATTTTGAACGCGGCGATACGGGAAATTCCTTCCAAGCCGTTACCATGATGGCTCTTCTTCCTTTTGCTTAAAACATGAGCGATGTTAGCTACTGCTACACCGATATCTTATTTCCCTTATTCCTTCTTTTGCAAATCACAACTCTAAGAACCTAATTTAGAAGGAAATAAGAATAAATGAGAGGAGGGGCAGAGAACAGCTCAAGTGGTAGAGCGTGTGCTCAGCACACACGAGGTCCTGGGTTCAGCCCCCAGCACCTCCTCTAAAATTAAACAGATCAACCTAATTACCACCCCCCCCAAATCAACTGAAAAAGAAAGACTACATAAAACTTTAAAAAATGAGAGGAGAAGGAAGATTATTAATGGGAAGATAAAAATGAAAAGAAAGTTATTTTATATCGGGTAGAAGGGTAAACGCTGAGTAAACAGGGCAAGGATGCAGATGCAAATAATGTAAACTTAAAACAATACTTAAGTATGAATGATTCAGGAAAAGTAGACAATATAGTGAGAGAATAAGAACATGGTCTATGTATTTTAAACTATATCTTGTAATAATTATGCACATTTATATATTGTATATTTCGTATATGTGCGTATAATAAAAAGAAACATTTTATTTCGTGGAACAAACCAGGGGGGTGTAATTGAAGAATACAGGATCATGCACCTCTGATGGCGCTTCAGGGGGAGAAAGTTTTTTCCCATCAGTGTGTCCTCAGAGCATGGAATCCCAAGGCAGGCAGGTGTCTTAAACACGAGAGGGTCCGACCTATCCAGTCAATCAGTAATCGTTATCTCAATAAATGAATGCACTTGGGAAAACCTTTTGAGAAGTCTTTTCAAAGTCTTTTGCAGACAAGAAATTAATTCCAGTAGCTCTCCTTTATTCTATTATGTTTTTAAATTTTACCTGAGATTTCAAAACCTAATAGCATAGTTTTGACACACCTGGGCTTTGTAAACGTGATAGCAATAGGAGGAATATGGTTTCATTGGGGTAAAAGGTACTGAAAGTTGCCACTTTGTAAATGTGAACTAACAGAGGTGTATATACATACACACACACACGCATGTATATGCATGTATATACATAAATCTAACTTACATTTACACATGTGTGTATGAAGTTTGAATCTTTCTAAGAGATGCTTTTTTTTTTTTTGCAGGACAAGGTGTGGATACTACAACTAACGGTAGGAATTAATATTTGGATTTTACTTTATTTTTTGTTGCCAGTTTTATATACTTAATATTGATAGAATTTTCCATTATCATCTAGTGAAATCATTTTTAAGGACAAGCTTTATAATCATGAATGGTCCTTGACCTTCTCTTGATCATAATATGCCTGCTTATAAGTTTTGGTAACTACCTGAACATATATATTATTACTTGTAAATGTATTTTGTGTATAAAGTATAGCCTTTCTTATATGGACAGCAAATCACATGGTAGATTTCCAACCTCTTTTTTAATTTTAACATTGTAAATAAATTTATTTATTTTAGTTTGATCACAAAACTTCATAGTGAAGGAGCTATGTGAGAAATTAGAGAGAATTCTAAACATAATTACATACATATAAATTCCTGCAAGAGAAAAGCTTTGACATTATTTAAGATAGTTTGTCATAATCATTTCCAAATTCTATTGTCACAACTGAATTCAGTTTTAACAAGTTGTCCTAATCCTGAGATAAATTTAAGCAATGCAGATGCTGACAATAAATTCATACATATCACGTGCAAAAGAAGAGAGAGAAATTAGATTGCATCTGGTTAAAAGTTAATTACATCGCTAAAGTGTTACTGTTATGAAATTATATTATTTGATTTCCTGATCAGTTATATGGTTGACATTATGCAATGGTAGGTAAAGCCGTTAAGATAACCTGATGTAACCATTATAAGGCACAGTTCTAGTGAGGCACATTCACAGTGTTCTGAGAACTGGATTATTAAAGGAACTATTTCTGTAATTAAAGAAAAATTCATGCCGAACTTCAGAAACAAAGAACTGTAACAAAATGTTCCTGAATATGCGTAAGAAGCGTGCGGTCTTAATTTTAAAAGGCGTAATATTGGGACTTTGTAGTTTTATAGTGCCTCAGAGAGGTTCCATCCGTACATGAAAGTTGCTGCCACTTAGCGGATTGTGATTGGCTTATGCCACCTACTGGGGCGCAGCTGGGCATTCCTCCTTTGCGGGAGGATAAGTTCATCTCAACCACAGAGACCGGTTGCTTCTGCAGGTGGGGTGGGAACGGGGTGGAAAGGGGAGTGAATGTTTGAAACGATAGGTGACCCTCACCTTGCGGAGAGCTTCCACGATCTCTGCATGGACTCTGTTACCGCAAGCCTCCCGGGGATGGAGCCAGGTGAGTTAGAACCGTGATTCCCAGGTGCCAATCCAGGACGGCCCCTGCCAAACACCGCCAGCAGGACGGAGACCAGTGGGAACCAGCGCATCTGCAAAGCGTGCGCGCGGGGACCGCGTGGGATTGGCAACTGGAGCGCGTCTCCTAACCCTAAATTAAACTCTTATTTATGAACCCAGGGAGTGTGCACGGAGCTTTAGAATGAGTGCAAGGGTGACGGGACTTCTGGGTGGGAGGGTGGCTCTCAGAACACCGTTTCTTCACACACCAGGGACTAAATGTGCTCCAGACCAGAGTGCCTTAGGGGTGCGGCTCTTCAGAACGGTAGAGCGCTGTCCTGTGGGGTGTTTGGGGTGACTCTCCTTCTCTGTAATTCAAATCTGACAAAAGGATGGAGTGGGTGATACAGGGAGATTGTTGCAACATTTTCCTCAAAGCAAAAGGGATCATCGGAACCCTGCCACTCCCAAGTGAGTTCAACCTAAACATAGCAAACAAATAATGGGTCTAGTCTCTAATGATGAACGTGAATTAATGTTATTGGACAGAACTTCAAGCCCCTCCTTCCCTCTCTTCCATCTTCTCTCCCTCCTCCACCTCCCTGACATGTTTTTTTTTAATAAATTTTTTCTTGCGATGAGAACGTTTATTTTTTTTAATTTTTAAATTTTTATTCTTTTTGGAGAGGGCAGTCATTCCCACCTTTTAGTCAACATATATCAATGAGAGAACGAACACAGGTTAGATTTATGATTTTACACCAAAGACAGGAAGACATTCCTTGCCTGTTACTTAGTTGGATGTGATGGCATGTAATTAAGGGTGAAAATGTATTAGTAAAAATATGTATTTGTGAGTTATTAGGATGTGAAATTTTAGAGGTTGGACATTTTCTTTGGAAAATAACACACAGAACAACCGTGCGACCCTTTGGGGCTCTGTAATCACAGACCGCTCTGCGGTCTTTCCTGGGCGCTGGCGTGGAGGGGAGGAGGGGGGTCTACAGGGCTCAGAGAGGGTTTATGTGTATTTAGCAAACATGGATTTCACGTCACCTGTGACATTCACGAGTGAAGCTGGGTCCTCCCTGTGTCATCTTCCTGTTCCTAGTCAGTGACCCTCCGTTCCTGTTCTCAGTTCTGTCCTGTCTTAGCATTTCTGCCCCTTTTCTAGCCCCCCCCAGTTGTCCCCCCTTCCCCTATCTGTGCTGTGCTGTCTCATCCAGCCTTGTTGAGCTGAATGAACAAAACTACTAGTGGCATATAGCTCCATTTTTCACTAATTAGACATTGAAAAACATAAAATGTGCTATTCGTAGAAGTAAATACATGTCAAACAGAGAACATTAGGGAAACACCTCTATAATCCTAATCTTCAGCGATCACAGTGCTGTTTTGCCTTTTTAAAACAACTGGCGAACTCCCCCATTCTCTGAGATAAAGGAGCACTGTTTCCGGGCGAGAGAGCGCGACGCAGAGGCTTCAGCACGCGGTGCCATTGGCCCGCTCTGCTCTCAGGCCAGCTGTGTGAGCACCACCACACCCCGCCTCCTCTCAGCTTTCTTCTTCTGAGGTGCACTGGGGCTGTGGGAGATGGTATATCAGTATCTCAAATTGTGTTTCTTTCGTTGTCATGAAAAAAAACCCATTTTTATAGACTTGGGTCATTCGTCTATTTGTTTATGAAATTTGGCTTCCAGTCTTTTACCTGGCCTTCGCTTTGTTTGAATTTGATCAATTAAAAAAAAAAATCAGTGTGTGCCTTTTAGAAGTTTGGTCTTTTATTTTTTTCTCCTGGAACCCTAGCCCTCTGCATAATCACGTCCCAATTTTATCTTTATTCTTTTCTTCATTGATACATCTTTTACAATTTCTCTTTCTTTCCTTCCTCTCTTTCTTTCTTTCTTTCTTTCTTTCTTTCTTTCTTTCTTTCTTTCTATCTTTCTTTCCTTCCTTCCTTCCTTCCTTCCTTCCTTCTTTCTTTCTTTACAATTTCTTGGAGTCATCTTTATGCCTTGGATTTTATCCTTCTGAACCTAGTTGCTTTGCACATTGAGAATCTAGCAATTAAGTGGGAAGAGGTCAGAGACTAGTTGCTTTTAGCTCCATTTCCCCATTTTTACCTTTAGCAACTGTTCCATGGCTTTTACTATTTTTATTTATTTATTTTAGACTTTTTTAAAATAGAGGTACTGGGGCTTGAACTCAGGACCTCATGCATGCTAAGCATGTGCTCTGCCACTGAGCTATACCCTTCCCCTAGACATTTTTTCAAAGTATTTTTCTTCCAGTTTTTAAAAATTGAGATATAACTGACATATAGTGCTATATACTTTTGGGGGGTGCAGGGGAGGTAATTAAGTTGTATTTATTTATTTATTTATTTATCTTAATGGAGGGACTGGGGACTGAACCCGGAATCTCCTGCTTGAGAGGCACACACTCTACTGCTGAGTTTGTTTTCGATCTTAATCTATTATATCTACACCTCTGATGGCATCTACAGCTGTATCTATGCAGGTGCACATACGTGTGTGCACTTTCAAATGCACACGCCTATACACATATACACCGTGACTCACAGCTGTGTGGTGTGTGCATGGGCACACACGTACATGTATGCACATTTAAGTACACATCGTCATGGATGGGAGTCAGTAGGCTCAGATGGGCTGACGTTTCAGGATATGATTCACCTCACCTGTTGATTTTCTCCTCCCTGCATCTCTCATGACTGTGGCAGGACTGAACACAACAGAGGCATCCACAAGTCTGCCTCCAAGTGACCCCTTTCCTGCTCGCACCACTGCATTCTCACCCGCAAGCATCTCTGAACCAGGCAAGGCCGCCTCAGAGACCGTGCCTCCTCTAAACCCAGGCAGCCCCACCGCGGAAGTCTCCTGGGACCATACGGCTCACAATGGGACTCCTGCTGTCACAGGTTGGCGGACATCCTAACTCAGATGGGGTTAGGGAGACTTGGCTCTCTTTCTGTTTTTTCTTTATTTCTTCTTCTTTTTTTAAATTTTAAAGTCATCAGAACAGTTTTTCTTTAAGTGTTTAGGTTCTTTGTGTGTGATCTTACAAAGTGTGTAAAACGCAGAACATCCAGGTGTGAATGAAACGTTGGCTGACTAAAGTGACGCCCTGGGGCTGTCAGGGAGCAGGGGGCGAGGGAAGTCCGCCTGGGCAAAATCCGGGTTGGGGGTGTTTTCGGTGTTCCCTGATCTGTCTCTGCCAACCACATCATTCTCCTGGTCCCGCTCACCTAGGCTTCCTGTCGGCCCGACAGGTCAGAACTCCCTGCTGCGGGTCTGGGTCGGCCCCGCCCTCCCTGGCTCTTACCCCGGAGTAGAATCTTTCTTGGTTCAGTTTCAGATTCTCAATATCAGAAAATTATCAGAGACAGACAGTTCATTTTTTTTTTAACCACACTGAGGATTAACAATCCAGTTTAGTTATTTGGATTTCTTCTAGCAATAGCTGCATTATTTTTCAAAAATTAATAAACTAGGGTTGTGCATCCTAATGGTAGAATTTAAGGTACTGTGGCCAAGTTCATAGCAAAATATCAGGCTACCGTAGGAGGTGTTTCTGCCAGGCGTAGCCCCGGATGCCCCTGGAATCCGGGGGCACCCCGATCTGCTTGTTGGTCCTTTGTGAAGCAGACAGTTTCTAGACATGATCTGATCAGAGACTGAGCTCTGTGTTCAGTAAGGTCATCAGTCTTGGCTTGGAGCACAAGCGTGGGGAGCTCCGGCCCGGACTTGCGGCCCAGGGTATGTGCAGAGTTTTGAGCACCATCTTGATGGAGGTTTCTGGCTGCCCTCCCGCCAGGTGAACTGAAATACGGGCAGACTGGCTCTTGAAGAGACGGAGCCATTTCCCACTTTGGTAAACTGTAATACCAGTTTGCTGCTTATAACCTCTCGGTATTTGAAATTTTCACCTGCGCTGGGGAGGTGTTGATGCAATGACCTCACCTTCCGGCCGTCGGCGTCCGTCAGCGCGGACGCTGCACCTGTCGGCGCCCGCGGGCCCGCTGGCGCCCTCTGCCGGCCGTGGCGCCCGGACGCCTGCCCCGCAGCGTCAGCCCCGCTCCCGGGCCGCGCCAAGTCCGGGCTGCCGGCCGCCTAGACTCGTGCAGCTACGAAGAGCGCACGGACACCGTTTAACGACGCGGGGAGGGAATCCAAGCGCTGGTCCACGGGTCGCATTTGCTGGTTGATGAATTTGGAAATTCATCCTTTCATAGTTACCCTCCCGCCAGGAGACCACGTAACAAAGGTCCTTGTAATGGAGATGAAATACTAAAGAATGAGAATTACGAGTGCACTGGGAAAGCCTGTTCACGGGGTTCTTCAGGGCTTCCTCTGTTTCTGTTTGGGACAAGTGTTACTGCGCAGTGAAAACTTCCTTTCGTTAGAGATGAAGAATATGTACGCAGATTCTTTACTTCAGGACCTCCTGCCAGTAACAGACGGAATAAAAGCAGGCCGTGCCTCTTATCGATGAAGCGCACTGAGAAATTGTAACCACAAGTACACTGTTTATTAAAAGACTGAAAAAAAATTAGATGCTTACATTCTCCGTTCGAACACCAAGATTCTTTCAGTTAAGCACCTCTGTCTATAAAAGCTGCAGACTATCCCCTCCCTGGTCTTTCCAAAATCACTGTCTAATCAGTTCACGGTGCCCTTTTTTATCCTGGAAAACAAGCATGTTTCTCGGGTTAAAAATGCACACAGACACGTGTAGCCGTTAGTGACCTGAGGGCCTGGAAGTGACAGGTGTGAGTGGGGAGCCTGACAGCACAGTGACTTTCCCTTCAGTATGAATCCCACGCGGAAGCAATATATATCAAGTAGAGTAATTATTATTTTGAAGCGTTAAGACGCTTCCCTTGGCCTGAAAAATCATGACAGGCAATCCACAGACTTTAAACATCTGGGAAAAGACCTGCCCTCACCTCCCTGCCTGGTTTCCTGGCTCCCACTACCGTGGGAACCGCAGTAAAAAAATGTGGCGCTGTTAGCAAATCCATGGATTCCCGGGGTGTGGCCGGGAAGGAGGCATGACCTGGGGGCTGATTGTCACACAGACTACTCTGCTTTGCCCCATCAAGGAATTCTTCCTCTCACAGGGGCGCATTCCACTGATTAAAAATCGATTAAGATTGATTAACCTAATTAAAATAGTAATTACCACTCCTAAACCATCCTTGAGATTACCTGCTCAAGGGAAGTGGTTTTCATATGAAAGGGGAGGTGGGCGATTTAGCGAGTGGGGGAGGGCCCCTCAGAACCTCCTGATGACCAAGGACACCTGGGAGGGGCAGAGAGAACACGACGGGTAAGCGAAAAGAGAAGAGAAGAGTGTGGAGGAAGGCAAGCCTGGCTGATCCCAAAATTTGCAGAGGGCCAGTTCTGTGCCTCCTATTTTTTTTAAAGGATAAAAAAAAAAAAATGCATTTTCTACTCTTTTCCTTGCTCTGTTGGAACCTTCCTCTGAGAAGCCAGAGCTGAAAAATTGATGTTTCTGTTGTTCATTCTATTCCACGATTGAGTTAAATTTGGAAAGTTTAGTGGTTTTTGAAGATTGAGCTGAGAACCCAAACTCAGAATTTTGGAAGATGCCCGTTCAAGCCTCGCGACGTGTACATGTGTGATTGGAGGCCGCCTGCGTGCTGGCATCGGAGCACGTGCGCCCGTGCGCTGGGCTTGAATACTGAGGATCCGACTGCAAATCCAAGACTAACCTCACACTGTTGAACCAGTGACCCCAGGGATCGTGACGGTGAAATAACCACATGAACTCAAATAGGAGCTGGCCCGAATTTCCTTTGCCTTTGTCGGGACCACTAGCAAGGTGCTGAGCAGGCAGTGGGCACCCAGTGAGCGCCCGTGGCCCGCCCGTGCTGGGAGGAAGGTGCGACCTGCTGTAGGTGCTCTGACCTTGATGATGGAACGTCCTGACCAGACACAGGGTGGGGTCTCGTGGGCGGCCACCCTTGATGGTCTACACTCGCTAGCACGTATGAGGTTGGAGAGGAGGGGATGTTGTCTGTGTAACGTGGAGGCTCTTGGGCTCCAATCCCGTCTGAGTTTTCCCGGTCTCCGTAGAGAAGGTAGAATTAGGACCTTCAGCTGGAAGGAAAAAACCCGAGCTCAGCAGCTGCAGGGGCAGCATCCCCTCCAGCTCTGCTTCAGGAAAATTAGGCGAAGCACCTGCACCCAGGGGTCCCTCCCCAGAGAGGCGCGTCCCACCCGAGGCGCTGGGCAGGGCTGGCCGCAGGCCCCCGTGCAGACCTGGCCGCAGCCTCTGGCCCTCAGAGCTCACTTCCAGCCCTGCGGTCTCGGCAGCAGCCAGCGGCTCCCACTCTGCGTGTTCTCAGGGCTCTCTAAAGCAGCCCTCCCCCGGGCAGTCCTCCAGGCGGAGATCCCAGACCCTTTCCAAATGTGTGCTGTGCTTGCAAAACTGCGCGGGATCTGAGCCGTCTGTCAGTGAGCTCGTCCCTCCCACAAGCCGTGCTGCTTTGCAGCCCGTTTTGCAGGCACATACGTTGTGGCGTAGCACGAGGGCTGCAGCAGCAGCGGGCATGCGGACGTTGGCTGCGTGGCCCCTGCCCTGGCGCGGGCGGCAGGGGTGCGTGGCGCTGCTGACGACCTGTCTGATTGCAGGTGCTCCCGGAGAGAGGATGACAGCCCGCACCTTGCCCGCAGACACTGCTCCCTCACCAGCAACCACCCTCAGCCCCGCACACAGCAGCCTCGCTGCCTTGCCTCCACGCATCTCCAACTCGACCACCAAAAATACCACCTCAGGTTTGACCGTGATGCTCTAGGTGTTTTAGGTGCTGGATGATGAGATAAAAACTTGAAACTTTCATGCAGCTCTTTCATTTCACACCAAATATTACTTGCAGCTTTCCCATTTTACCAATTTTCATATATTGTTACTAAATTAGGCAAAACACTCCTCCCCAACTTACCAGAAAGCTTTTTCTGGGCCTATTTTATTTTATTATTTATGTTATAAAAGTTTATGGCAAAGAAGAAAGATAACAGATTTTAGTGTCATCTAGCTGAGAGCAAATCCAGCCTCTTAATTTCCTAGCTGACTTTGGGACAAGTGACTCTTAGCTTTCTGTGTGTCGGTTTTCCCTTCTGGAGAAATGGATGTAATGATATTCATTTCACACAATGGATGTGAGCACTGAATCTGTAAAAAGCCTGGTATGAAATGAATAGAACAAAAGTGTAACTGGTGTCCTTGTTAGTAATTAAAATAAGGAGAGTAGTAACTGATCGGGTAAGGACTAGCCTGGGCAGGACTGCACATCAAGGCAGAATTGTACCAAGCAACGAACGGCTTCCTCTCAGCTTACCTGATGCTTAGTTCCAATCCTTTGAACTGTTAGTTATCTTAAAGAGCCTTGTGTAGATTAACCTTTGATTCACTTTCTTGTTTTAAAAAACAAGCGAGTGTCAATTCAAACTAGGAAGAGATTCGGTTAAGTTGGTCTTTGCTGAAGCGTTTCCGCCTCGCCCTGCAACGTGACAGACGCATTAACCAGTGTTCCTCTGTTCATTTCCTTGCAGATTCGCTCTCCACACCCCCTGCACCATCCTCTCTGACCACTGCAGCAAGCACGTACTCTGCAACAGCTCCCACAACCATAGGTGACAGCCTGACCCCCAGTCATGCAGTCACACCACCGCCACGCGCTTGGGACACGCTCACAGAAGGGTCTTCCGTTTGCTCCGCCCTGGGCTCTTTCCCGGAGAAGTTCACTTGAGGGTTCTAGTCCCGAGGGCTAGTCAGAACCACTGCTCTGTGTCGGCAGTGCGGCAGCTAAAGCTCAGGGCGTGGTGTTGCGGTGACAACCTACGACGTCACGGTCGCAGCATCCCTCAAGAGTTGTGTGCTTCATGAGACGCACAGAGAAATGACCAGCTAGGCTAGGGCTTCTAAGAGAGGGTTTTGGTATTAGGATGAAAAAGGACAGTTCTATCAGTGGGGATCTCTGTTTCACGAGGTCAGTAGCAGGGGAGTGATCACAGGGCCCCAGCCGTGCGCACGGGGCGTGGAGACAAAGGCAGGGCATGAATGGCCATCACTTGGTGGGTGTCCATCAGAGGTCAGCCACGCAGAGCCTGCAAGCGTACCATTCTCCCCCCAATTTCTCCAACTCAACGATCAGATTAGCGGAGAGCTCTCAGCCTCCACAAAGCACATTTCCACTCAGTTCTTCAGTCAAAGACACGCACTCACACAAGATATGTCTCAGGGGCTGGGGAGCACAGTTTGGCGCCCTGGACCCAGTATCTGTGTGAAGCTTACAGAAGTTAAACCAGGGAGTGAAGCAGCCCTTGCTTACTCTCTGATTTTTTTTTAAACAAAGGTGTGAACTGAACTCTCCAGGGGTAGTGATTCTATAAATGTATTTGAGATTCATTAAGGGGATGAAGACTTTTTAAATGAACAGTCAGCCACGTTATTGCCATTCTGTGATCAATGTGTGTCCACCAGGTCTTAATGTGACATAGTCACAGTTGTGCTCATTGGGTCAATTCATGAAAATGTCTTATAGAACTAGCTCCTTGGTTTACAACCTTTGAAGTTTTGAGATCAAGACGTGGGACCAGGCACCGCCACCTCTGCGTTAATCTGCTCCGCCTAGCTCAGTCGCCTCTCCAGTTTATGGAGATGAACCTTTGTGAAGCGCCCTGCCCCAAAATGACAGAGTGGAGATATTCTAAAATGCAGCTTTCATAATTTGAATTCTTTTTTTTTTTTTTTTTTTTTTTTTTTTGTCTATTACAGCTACTACAACTCATAAGCCAGCATGTGGTAAGTTTGTTTAATTAAAGGCAACGTCTATCACTTTAGAAAAGCTCTTAAATTACTTCCTTCTCTATTCCAAGCTTCCAACACTCCCTAGCGAGCTAAACTCCCTGACTCTAGCTCCTTGCCGGTGGTTGTCTCCCGTTCTTAAAAGCCAAGATCCTTCAGGGCAAGAAGCTTCGACGTCATACTTGGACCTGGCTCTGAGGACCCGGGTTGATAGTTACTAGCGAAACAGTTAACTTCAGTTTGGGATTTTATACAGTGATAAGATAACGAGTTTGTCTTGGGCTGGGGGGAGGATTCAGGGTGATGAGAAACATGAAATCTGAATAATACCTCACGGCTAATCAAGAAGAGAACGGTCCTCCTGTCTGTCTGTCTCTGTCTCTCTGTCTTGCCAGGGTTCAGCTCAGAGCAGGTGCTTGAGAACAGCTTGTGCCCGTCCTTTTCCCATTATTCTTCCTGTGTTCTCAGTGGAACCAGGGTCCTTCTTCATGGCCAGGGCTCCTGCCTCCAAGTGTTCCTAGATCTCACCGCTGGGGTCGCTGCCTTCGGTGGCTCTCCGCACATTCAGAGTGAACATCCACCTTCGTGTGTTTGCTTGATTAATATGACCCCGCGTGACCAGGTTTCTCATGTGTTACTGCTTCCTCGCACTGTTCACTAAGTAACATGCCAGCATACGTAGCTTTTCAAGCACACGTTTCTTGCGGGCCCCGTCTTCCCTCCTGCTCTCCTTCCTCTCCCCTTGGAATCCCACGCCATCCTCACCCGGCACCTCCTCCTCCATCAGTCTGTCCATGCCCTGCTCCCAAGTTAAAATGCAAACGGAGTCACCTCCTCCGGACACCTCTCCTGTGCCTACAGTCTGAACCGACTTCTCTGTCCTTTTACTCCGTATTATTTTGTGCGTGATCTTATTTTAGGTGTTTTTCCTGTTTTCTGTGGTTCCTGCTTATGCCTGTGTCCATGTTGGATCCTAGGGTCCCCAAAGCTTAGCGCTTGTATCCCTAGTGCTTGGGACAGCATCTTAAGCTAAATAAGGGCTTCATAATTTTTGTTGCACTAAAAAAAAATGAGTGAATATATTAATGGGTGTTGAAAAGACATATTCACCAGTCAGTGGCATCTATTTAAATAAAGGGGAGCGTGAGACTACACTCTCATTTTCACACTAAGGAGGCATCGTTATCCATAATCTTACAAAAGCGGAGGAATGATGGCACCTGCGGTCTCCAAGTACGATGTTCCGCATGTCGAGAGAAAGAGGTCATCCCGAACTCCGTTTCAGGAAGCAAGGGGGTGATAAAGCAGGAGAAGGAACGTGCCAGGTGCACTGTGCGTTGCTGCGTAATTCAACAGTCACCGAGGCCCTGCTCATGACAAGTGTGACACAGGGATCTGGATCTGCGGTGATGATCAAAACAGACAGGACTTTGCTCTCATGGGATTTACGGTCCAGTTAGGAAGACAGACAGACATGAATCCAACAATCATATAAATACAAGCTCACAAGCCGGGGTCGTTGCTAGGGTGGTGACAGATGGAATTACGAAAGAGCGACATGGAGGCCCCCGGTGTGTCCTTTTCCTTTTTTATGTTCCTGGGGATATTTTGTTGGTGATTTGCTATTTTTTTAAAGTACGTGTTGAGTTTGTATTACGCAATGTAGGTTTATTCGTTCTGAAAACTAAAGGACAATCTTCGCGGTTTAATTTTCTTTCAGAAAATAAATATGAAGGCATCAGTGTGAATTACTCTTACAACGGTAACGGAACATACAGCGCAAAACTTGCTGCTGGTGATGAAGTGACATGTGACCCCCTTGAGTGTAGGCAGAACCAGCTGCATGGTCTGGAGACGTGCACAAATCACACTGTTGAGATAAAACATGACTCGTGTGGCGATCCACCTAAATCTCTACAACTCGAAGTTCCACCAGGTACATGTCCACTGATTTCTGTCTGTGTGTTTACAACAGGGCAGGTTTGTGTGTGGCGCCTCCCAGTGGTCACAGGAATCAGCAGGTGGGAGAACAGGCCAGCGGGGTGGACTTCCCACTCTCCTGACCCAGTGACAACAGGACCGCCCACAAGCCTCTGCGTTTGTCCCATTAATCCAACAACCGTGTGAACACCCGCCTCCCTGCACTTCATGAGGGCGGCTCACGTCGATGAGATGTGGCTCCTCCTGAGCGACTGCTCAGCTTTTTCCTCCTCTACCTAATTCAAGTCGTTCGACACGGATGTGCCCACAGCAGCCCTTCTAAATCCAAGCGTGGCTGCAGTATCTTGGAGGGGAAACGGAAAGGCAAAGGTTTGATGTTTGTGGAAGGAGCAAAAGTGCGTTCACCCCACAAAGCTGAGTCACGGGCGCGTCAGAGCGCTCAGGGCGGCTTCCGGGGACGAAGGGGCCACCCCAGGAGCCCGCTCCACAGAGGCCGCCTCAACAACACGCACTTTCCAGAAGGGATCCGCGGACTGCGTGAACTTGCTGAATCTCTCTCCTCTGTGAACAATCCAAGAGCGCTGATGGGCTTGCTAATGTTTGAACAGGTCAAAGTCTGGTGTTTTTGAAAAAATGCCACTTAACTTATTCACTTTTTCTAAAGGTTTCTGAAATACATTACCAATTAAAAATAGAAAATGACTGCTTAAAAAAATAACATTTCCCAAGAGGGAAGACTTCAAGCTCTGTGTAATGATCATTCAATAAAACAATCAAAGTGTAAGTGAAAATTTGAAGATATAAATAAGAAAACTAAATGGAATGAGTGTTTTAAAATGCACACAAAAAATGCAATTTCATCTGGACGTTTGCTTGAGTACCATTTCTTCAATGTAGCATAAATCCTAAATGAAAAGCTACTAATATGTGTGACGTTCAAAAAGAATAAACTAAACGTTCAAGAAATGCAAAACCCTGAGAGGCCTTAGACTTTTACAAAAGTAACCTAGATTCTTGCCAAATTCTGTGTGGTGAATATAGTTTCAAAGACGATCACGGAGCCTACGGCACAGCACTAAGTACTCATCACCTATTTTTACATCCTCTTCTCGACAGATCCTGAACATTTTAAACTTGAAGTTTGTGTGGAGCCTGAAAATGCAGCTACATCTCTTTGTTTAATTTGGAGAAAAAATGGAAGCAGTGCTTGTGATGCAAATAAAATTACGTACAAATTTCAGTGCGGTAAGAGTCTGGCGTTGACCAGAAGAGGTTTTCCTCTACCGTGGGAAGTTTCTCTAGGCGTTACCTAATCCGGCCTCCCTCTCTCCCTCCCTCCCCCTCCCCTCTCTTCCTTCTTACCTTTCTTTCTTCTATTTTTCTTCCTTTTTCCATTCTGTCTGTCTGTCTCTGTCTCTCTCTCTTTCCTTCATAGCCCATGATGTGTTTGGAATCAAATCACTGTATTCTCTATACCCCTCACATTCACAAAATAGACAAATACTCCCCCTGAAAAATGATTTTTGAAATAGTAATATCAATTAATTTATAAGAATTTTCTTGGCAACTGTTATACATGGGCATTGTTGAAAATCAGAGAAAAGAGTTATAAAAAATCGTGACACGCATACTGCTAGAGCGAAAGCCCTGAGACCCATGGGCCAGAGGGCTCGCCCTGCCGGCCCTCCCTCAGCACCACCATGAGCAGCTGCCGGCAGACTTGGATCAGAGAAGAGTAGAAAAAGGGTGCTAAGTGCTTCTAGGAATGGGAATTTGGGTTCATGGGAGGGGGGACAATTGAGATAACATTTCGTTTTAATGATGACTGATTTAATAACTTTTAATTTCCTTTCATTTGTATTTATGGAGATGAAATCTCCCTCCCCTGGCAGAAAGCCATCTGCTACGCCATGGTTGGCAAGATGGACAGACAGACACAAACACACACACTCTCACACAAAGGCTGGAGTATGATGCTGGTTGTAATCGTCATGTTATGGGAAATATGCTCCACTTAGATGCAAGCAATACAAGGCAAACAAGAACAAACTTACGACAGACTGATGAGAAAACACTGATCTAAGATGTAGAAAACAAACTTATGGCTACCAAAAGGGAAGGTGGGGGAGAGATAAATTAGGAGTTTGGGATTAATAGACACACACTACTATACATAAAATAGATAAAAAACAAGGAACTATTGTAGAGCACACGAACTATGTTCAATCTCTTGTAATAGCCTATAATGGAAGGGAATCTGAAAAAGAATATATCACTTTGCTGTACACCTGAAACATTGTAAATCAACTGTACTTCAGTTAAAACATGTAAAAAAACCCAACGACCTAGGATATCTACAAGGTAAAGAGGAACTCAAGTGCAATCTCAGTTTCTGAACAGAGAGTAGTGAGCTAACGCCTCATTCCCTCAGGTAAATGAGAGACACTGTCAAATTTAGTCTTACTGCCTAACATTTTCTTTACAATTGAGTATGGCAAACGCATACACTGTTATAGCAGTTTTCAGAATTTTTACTTGTTGTTTTGGCCTTTTGCATAGGTTTCTAATCCAACAGATAGTAAGTATAGATATAAGTACAAAATAAAATTCAAATGTGATGTGTTACAGTCATGTACTCACATGCAATCCTTACTTCTTTTAGGTGACTACCCTCGACAAAATAGCAGTGAACAAATTAGTAGTAACAAATTGGAATTCAAAGGCCTTGAACCTCAAAGGACTTACATTTGTAGTTCACAAGTATACTATAATAACCTGATTATTACTAACCAAACTAAAACTATTAAAACAGATTTTGGAGGTGAGTATATTACTTACTTTTATATGTTAAATTTCTTTTCCTTTTATGTGCTTATGATTCTTTGAGAATCACAGAAAATGCTGTTATGGATTTGGAGAAAGGGTTTTAGAATATGGATTTGAATCAATCTTTAAAGTAGAATTTAGAAATAAATGACAGAGGATCCAAACCTCCATCAAGTTTTGTGTGTGTGTGTGCGCGCGTGCGCAAATTAAAGGCTGTGGTGAGGTTGTGGTGGAAACAAAACTGTGAGATGAGTGAAATGCTTGTTCACTCATTTCCCATTTCATTTCCTCTCTTCCTGTAGCATCCTTCTCTCGTTGGTGTGTCCCACACCCTCTGCCCCTCTAGCAAATCCTGCCTCTGATAGAAGCATAGTGAGCACATAAGCTAATAAAACACCGTGGTAAAGCTAAGGATCAATGGCAAATAGTAATTGTTACTAAAATGCCAGCAATATAAACTACTGATAACAATTGGAAAATAAAATTCTGGAAAACAACAGCAGTTAGAAGGTGAGGGGAGAGAAAAGTGAAAAGTGCTAAGGCTTCAGTCTTACTTAGTAGAATTAGAGAATCTGGTTAAATTTAGAATCTGCTAGGAAAATATGTCATTTGTACATAAGACAATTTATGCATAACTACTATAAAACGTGAGAGAAAGAGGTAAGTAGACGGCATTGCTTATAAACAGTAGAAGAAAGCTACGGCATAAAAATTCTACATGTTAAAAGAGGAAAAGGAGAAAGAAGAAGAGGAAAGAAAGAGGAGGGAGAGAGAGAGTGTGTTGGAGAGAGAGGGAGAGAGAGAGAAAGGAGACGAAGGGGACAGGAGAGGAAGAAGAAAAAGGTGGCAGGGAGGGAGGAGAGAGAGAACACTAAGTAGGAAACAGAATGTAAGATAGCAGAAACAGGTCACAGTGTATCAAGGTCACTATGAATATAAATGGCTTAAATTCACCTTTTGAAACAAAGATATTCAGGCTTGAGTAAAGACCTATTTGGAGGGAATTTGTAGCTTTAAGGAAGATCAAGTGACATTTTAGGGGAACTTTTTATCGCTTTGCTATTTATTGAATGAAAATCAATGGAGAGTGCTTGGAAAAGAACCAAAAACAAATGCAAAGATAGTAGAAAGGAGAGAATAACAAAGTTTAGAGGATAAATTATTGAAAGAAGGAACAAACAAAAATATCAAGAATTTATTAACACATTTAAAGACTTGTTTATTAAAAGAATAATAAAATAGATCTCTAGCAAAATGACCCCTCCTCCAAGGATGAAAAAAAAAAGAAAATTAAAAATACAGAAAAAATTTTACAGACTATGAAGAAACTTTGCATCTAATCTGAAAAGTTAGATAAAATGGATAACTTTCTAAAACATATGAATTATGGACATTTACCCAGAAAGCATTAGAAAATTGGGGTTAAAATTATAGTTCAGTACCTCTCCACTCCCTTCACACTCCCTGTCTGCTTATATCGCCTGCCCTTTAAAAAAGAAAAACCATAAAAGCAAGTTTGCCAACATTCAAAGAGCAGTTATTTCCTATCTTATCCAAACTACCCCACAGTACAGAAAACATGGAAATCTATCAACTCATTTCGATTACTGTTAGATTTGGGATAGGCCTAAGGTTAGTGCTATGTGGATGCAAAATTTGGGCAACTATAGAGCAGTCTTTTCTCTGAACACAGATACTAAATCTGTGTTTAATGAAGTGGACCCTTCAGTACATTATCAAGTATATAGTTGCCAAAGAAGATACACAGATGTCAAATAAGCATAAGAGAAGATGCTCCACGTCATGTGTAATCAGGAAAATTAAAACTAAAATAACGATAAGGGATCGCTGCACACCTTTAGAGTGGCCAGAATCCAGAGCACTGACGTCAGCAAATGTTGGAGAGGGTGGGGAACAGCAAGCACTCGCATGCATTGCTGGTGGGAGTGCAAAAGAGTGCGTCGCTTTGGAAGGCATTTTGACAGTTCCTGTTAAACTCAACGTAATCTCACCATGCAATCCAGTCGCCACACTCCTTGGTATTTACCCAAAGGGGCTGAAATCTCACGTCCACATAAAAACCCTCACATGGATGTTTACAGCAGCTTTGTTTGTCATAGGATCTTTTGACAGAACGTACTAAAGTGATTCTGATTTCATGCGGAAGGATGGAGAGCTGGCGATGAAAGGGCTTCCTAAATCCACGTCTCCCAGTCACCCCCAAAAACTCAAAACCACAAGAAAAAAAAAATAAAACTACAGAAACATTATGTCCTCAGCATAACTAGAAAAATTGAATGGTTTTTGGACATTAAGTACTAAAATTAGTATAGTCTTTATAAATCACTGTGACAAAGTAGAAATCCCAGAAAAAAAAAATCTTTCATTTTTTTAAAAGTACAAACGCAATTCAGTGGAAGAAGGAATTTCTTTTTTAAACAAATGATCCAGTTATCCCTTTAGGGAAAAAAAAAAAAACAGCCTTTAAATCTCAACAAACACAAAAATAAACTCAAAATGGATTGCAGGCCTAAACACTAAAGCTAAAACTATAAAATGTCTAGACAAAGACATTAGAGAAAATCTTTGCTGTTTTAGTGTAGGCAATGGTTTCTTAGATGGACACAAAAAACAACAATCATAAAAGAAAAAAATTTAGAAATCAGACTTCATCAAAATTAAACATTCTTGCTCTTTGAGTAAACCCATTAAGGACATTAAAAAAAGCAATCCACACATTATTAAAAAATATCCACAATTTTTTCAGCAAAGATAGTTTTGCCAGAATGTATACAGAACTCTTCCCCAAACAAAATAAGACATCAAGTAACACAAT
Organism: Camelus dromedarius; assembly: GCF_036321535.1. NCBI lineage: Eukaryota > Metazoa > Chordata > Mammalia > Artiodactyla > Camelidae > Camelus > Camelus dromedarius. The sequence continues at coordinate 35,354,964 of NC_087456.1, forward strand.
TAAAAATGGGCAAGCATTTTGAACTTGTGCTTCACAGAATATACTCAAATGGCCAATAAGCTCATAAAAATAGGCCCCATATCATTAGTCACCCAGGAAATGCAAATTAAAGCAACAGTAAGATGACGACACTGCACACCAACTCAAATGGCTAAAATTAAAAAGAACACAAACAAAACCTGACAATACTGCTGGTGAGAATGCAAAGTAATAAGCCAGCAATTTCACTCCAGATATTTACCAACGAGGAAAGGACATGTCCCTAGAAAGACTTCTACACAGATACTCATAGTAGACTGACTCACAGTGGCCAAAAACCTGGAAACCACTCAAGTGTCCACCGACAACTGGATGAATACATAACATGTGGTCTGCCCTTACAGCGGAATGCTACTCACAAGTAAAAAGGACTGACCACCGACACGCAACAACATGGATGGCTCTTTGGGCCATCACGTTGAGTGCAACCTGCTAGACGTAGAAAAGCACTCATTGTTTGGTTTCATGTCTATGAAATGGAAGAAACAACTAACTTCATCAGTAGTAACAGAGGGCAGTTCGGAGAGTGTTTGGGTTTGGACAAGGGGCCTGGGTTGACTGGGAAACGGCAGAGAACTTCCTTCCTATGACAGGAATGTTTCATGTCTGATCACGATGGTGGTTATAGAGATGCATGTATTTGTCAAAACTCATCAAACTATACCCCAACAAGTATGTTTCAGTGCAAATTACACCTCATAATTTTGACGTGAGCATTGATTACATGCTTCATTTCAAGTTCTGATGACTGGCTACTGGGAGTGATGACCAGTGCTACTCCAAATGAGGACTGTTTCATTCATCAACACTACCAGGGACAGATTTTCAGCACGGTGAAATCTGGAAATGACCAGACAGCTGGACAGCAGCAATAATATAACAATGCAGTAGTGATGGGAGGGAGAAGGCGTTTTCAGGTCTCTTCAAGTCGGGGGAACATGTGGGTTCCGCGGTGCCACCCGGAGCGGCATTCACTCTGTTAAATGACCTCTGGTGCAACCCTAATAAGACCAGTTCTCTTTCTTTTAATTTCATTATTAATTCATAATTAAAATCAAAATCTGGCAATTTAATAATGCATGCTAATAATATGAAGGATGTTTTCTCCATGCCTTAGTTTTCATATTTTATATTCTTATTCTTTTAACAGATCCAGGAGTCCCTAAGTCTCTCAATTGTTCTAATGTAAGTGCAACTGATGCACAGCTCTTCTGGGAACCACCTGAGAGGACTTCTCACGGGTTCACTCTTTGTTACTGGAATGCTTCAGGTAACTTGTATGGAATTTAATTCCATCTAGGAAAAGACGAATCAAATGCGGGAAAGTGCAAGACACATGGGTTCAGCCGCAGAGGGCGCCACGGGCCTCCCTGCACAGCAGCTGGGGTGGGCGTCCTCCATGCCCAGATTGCAGAACTGCTTCCCCCGCTGTGGGCTCCCCAGCCTCTGAAATGACTAAAGCTCAGAACTGCCCCAGTACTTGCTTGTCTCTCTTGATTTCCTTAGTTCTCATCCTTACACCCCGCAGCCTAGAGAAAGAAAACCTCTGGAAAGACGACACACATACCTGTCTTCCAAATATTCCTCAAGTGAGCGACACTGGTTTGAACTCACTATTCAGGACCACAAACAGACCACTTCCAACACTCACTTCAACTGATACACATAGGAAATTGAGTGACTAAAATCGAACATGTACCCATTTAGCCACGGAGGCCAGTTTGATGACAGGTAGAATCTTGGGGGCGTAGTTCTAGTTAGCGTTAAACTTCTCCAGAAATAAAGGTGGTCCAAAAAATGTGCTATGACTGGTTCAACCAGCAGACTGGTTCCTCCAAATCAGAGGCCAGTTAAGAGACTAAACATCTCCTGGACAATTTATCCAAAATGCTTGTAGAGAACACTGAGCACCAGTGGGCCGTCTCAGAGCAGACTCAGCACCTGGGAGAGCCCCTTGCTAATCGTTTCCCTACAGCTTAAGGCAGGGTTCATGTTAACATCTCCCTGAAGTCCATCTCTTTGGTGGGTGGGTAGATACCAGACCTAAATTTCAAATTTTGAAAAGTAGAAAACCTTTTATCTTCAGCGTGTTATTTCGTATTTTGATAAAATTTTGCTTTTGCTGGTTTCTTGAATCTTAATAATCGAACAACTAAAGCAAAATTCAACACATGTGTGGTTTTCATATTACCCTAAGAGGACTCAGATGCTGTGGAGGAGAAATCTGTGCAGTGTGTTTACAAAGTTACGTCTATGAGGAAGGACGAATGCAAACTACAGGACGTTAAAACAGTGGGACGATTGGATGTCGTCTGCCTCACTAGGAACCTCTTGTACAAACTCTGATTTCTGTATGAGCACATCCTTTGAATTTCTTTTCTCTTCTCTGAATCTTCTACTCGCGGTCCCATTTGTATCTGGCATACAAAATACTCACATATTATTCTGGCAGTTTTTGTTACTTTTAATTAGGTCTTAAATTCCATTTCATGATTTTATCATTAATCATTTCAGTCACTGAAAGCTGCAAATTAAAAGAGGAGAGAAATGTAGTTGACATTTCTTTCATTTCCTCTATGTTTTTATGACTATTTTAAGGTTTTGTTAAACATTTCAGTAATGACTCTGGGAGGAGAGGTCCGTGTATATGTTCAGAGCTCAGACCACGTGGCTGAGGGTCGCAGGACTTCAGATCAGTGCTTAAGTTCGACAGCTTGAACCGTGCTTTATTTGCTACTGTATGTTCATGTTTTGAGCGCAAGACCCCTTGGGCAACTTCGGTGTCGTGTATGAACTTAACGACGCCAAGGGACAATGAAGGCTTCTCGGTACCGGGGGCGAGACCTCAAGTCATGGTTGCACTCAAAGGACTGTTCTTCAGAAGTCATTGAAACCAACGTGCACCCCTCAGGGTCACAGCGATGTTACTGGAAATGATTTTGTGTAATGCCTTTTTTTAAAGAGTGAAACTACCTCTTTTATTTTTTTTAAGAGCAGCTCAGATTGGGAAGTTGTTCATGGATTTCCTGAGGTGTTTTCTAAAAAGCAAAGAGGTGACAAATGTCCTCAGTCAGTGTCTTTCTAGCCATTTCCAGAGCCGCAGGCATGACTTGAAATGAGGCATGTTCCTATTTCCCTAAAGAAAACAAAATTTCAAGCCCTGAGTCAAGTAAGTCCTTCGCTTGTCCCGCTCAGCCTGTGCTTCTGACTTCAGAGCCCTGAGGACAAGTGTTCCCACACGTGGAGGAGGCGGAGAGGCTCATATGAAGTATACTGGCCTTTCTACCAAAGCTTGGAACCCTTGGCAATTGGAAATGAACACTGGGAACCAGCTTTCTAAGCACTGTACACTTACATTCCCCAAATGCCAAAATCTTTTGAAAAATGTTTTGTTCAAAATTCAATCAACAATTTGACTTTTGTCAAGCTGGCTAAAAGCGTCACAGAGCAACATAAATGAACCTTATTTTGATGCTGAATTGTGAGGTTGTGAGGTTACACCCACAAACAGACAAAATCGAGTCACTGAATGGAAGCCAGATGGACCTTGAGAATGACTTGTGGGTTGCAGCTGAGTTAGCAGTTCATCCTTGTCCTTGCAGCCAGACCCCATATCAGGAGCTGGCAGAAGCTAGGAGTCGGCAGACTACCTGTCCCTCTGTAGAACTGCCCCTCTTCCTGTCCCCAGAGAGAACTCTCACTAGGGTCAGGGCAGAACTGAGTAGCAGGTGTAAGTTGATTAAGTCCAGCTTTGAGGATTTCTGAGAAAACAGACACTTACCTGGGCTGAAGCAGGCACTCTGTCCCATCCACCGTTCAGCCTCCCACGGTGAGGTGGAGAGACACCTGTAGCCTCCATTTTGTGGGTAAGTAACTGAGACGAGACATCAGCACGTGATAGATCTTTTCTCACACTGTTTCTGCAAGTGCCTGGGCACATCCAGCTGGACCAGAGAAGTCAAGTGTCCAAGAGTAAGAAAGAGCTGGCCCCTGTGCAGTCGTTGGTGCCCTTTTCTGTCCCGGGATGCACAGTGAAGCTTTGAGCAGAGCCTCAGTGTCCGGACCTCATCCTGGCTCTGTTCCTCCTTCCCCGTGAGATCATGGGCAGACTGCGAATGTCTCTGAGGCTCAGTTTTCTCATCTGTAAAATCTGATGACATCAAGAGTGCCAGCCTGTAGGGCTGTGGCGATGGCTCACGGATTCACGTAGACCACCTAGAGCCGAGCTCGGCACAGAGCACCGTCTCCGCATTGCTCTTACCGTGGTTGGCGCTGTTAGCGGTGTCATCACTGTAGCTGCTACTAAGTGACACGCTGCCTCTCTCATCTTTCTTTAGACTATCTTTCTTGGTGGCAGTTGGCTACTCGAAAACAGTCAGTGCCTAGTGACTTTTCAACTTAACAAATGCTCAGTCATCTGCCTGAATGTTTAAACGTATTTCAGCAAGGTGTCCTCTCTCCTATCCCCACCCAGGCAGACTCTGCTGTCCTGGTCGGGTTTGTGCCTGAAGTCAAAATGCTCCTTCCTTCCTTAAAGTTTTCTTCTCTCCTTACACCTGCTCAGTCGCACTCATCTTCTAACGAACAGCTCAGATTCTCCTGCCAGCGTGAAGCTTTGCTGCATTGTCTCAGCCCCCATTTGTTACTATTGAGCTTAGGCCGTAGGACAGGGTGGACCAGTCTATTGCCGATCAAGAGAATTCGGCGTCTCAAGTCCACAACAGTAGCTAAAACCAATGCTCAAAGTTTTGAGGTTAAGTATGGAAAAAAAGATTTCACCAAAGTACCAGAAAAAAAGGCCTTTCACAATATGCACTGTGGGCTGTGTTTTCTCAGAAAGCAAGGAGACCATCTTCTCAGATATGCCTAAAATTATTAAATACGTGGTGCAGCGAATTAACTATAGGAAACCATAATCGTTGTATATTTGAGTCTATTGCTAGTAATCGCATGTGTTTGATCCATTTGCTAATAATTGTGCGCACTTCCGAGCACCAAGGATGTTTTTATTTCTCCATCATGCAGTTTTGGAGTTGGCTTGGAGTGATTTAACGTAGCGACGAAATTAAGTGTGTGGTCTTCTTGACTTTTGATGACTTAATAAATGTTTTCTTTTTCTTCCCTTGAGATCGAGTATGCCTCAATGAGACTGAACGCACATACACTCTGAGAAATCTGAAACCTTTTACAAGATATGATGTAACAGTACATGCCTTTGTCAATGGAAGGGTGTTTCGTCCCGGAGCTGATGCGAAATGTGAATTTAAAACAGAGACGGCACGTAAGTTATAGGCGTCGGTGCTTTTTCCTGTGAGCGGCAAGGAGGAGCGCGCAGCACGTCCACCTCCGTGCTTCGTTTGGGAAACACACTGATCTGGCACATAGGTTGACATCCAGGGTTTATGATCATTTAAAATACAACCATTTAAAACCCCGCATCCTGGGTTCTCTGTATTCTTCAGAAGTAATCACTGTAAGCATGCAGTATAAAAGTTTATGGAGTGGCACAATTTATAAGATTTCAGGCAGTTAAGTACCTAATCATGTTAGATAAAAATACATTACCTATTTTTATTTCTTTATTGTCTGGAAATATTGACTGCTGTCAGTCAACTTAATAACGTCTCACTCACAAAGCGTCCCCTTGCTAACGTCTGCTCACCTGGCAAAACACCTCATAAATCATAATATGTTGTTGGCACTTTCTGCTCTGTTACAGTGAACTACCTACTGTTTTATTTTATGTCATCTTTTACATTCATTTGGCTCTTGCCACCTGTATGATGGCTCCGTGGATTTTTGGTCCAAAAGTGGATCTGTCTCTGAGGTTGACGTTAATTGCATTGGGTCAGGGAAGAAGAAACGCCCTTGAGTAAGGCAGCAGCTTTCAGCTCCAGGGACCCTAACTGGCACCAGCTCACAAAGAAAAATTGTCCTGTGCAGGGCTGGGCACTGAATGCTCTTAATATCATTTAGGTTCTGGTTTCAAAAGTCTAGGCCCTCTGTCAGTTCATCCACATTGCTGCAAATGGCATTATTTCATTCTTTTTTATGGCTGAGTAGTATTCCATTATATATATATATATATATATACACCTACCACATCTTCTTTATCCAGTCATCTGTTGATGGACATTTAGGTTGCTCCTGTGTCTTGGCTATTGTATATAGTGCTAACTATGAGCATTGGGGTCCATGTATCTTTTCAAATTAGAGTTTTCATCTAGAGATTATCATACTAAGTGAGATCGGTCACACAGAGAAAGACAAATATCATTAATCACTTATATGTAAAATCTATAAAAATGATACAAATGCACTTATTTACTAGACAGAAACAGACTCACAGGCATGGAAAACAAACTTATGGTTACCAAAGGAGAAAGGTGGGGAGGGGAAAATTAGGAGTTTCGGATTAACAGATACACACTACTAGATATCAAATCGATAAACAAGGACCTACTGTGTAGCACAGAGAACTATATTCAGTATCTTGTAATAAACCATAATGGAAAATAATCTGAAAAAGACTATCTGTATACATATCTACATGACTGAATCACTTTGCTGTGTACCTGAAACTAACACAACATTGTAAATCAAGTCTACTCCAATAAAAAGATAAATAAAAAGTCCAGGTCTTCAAGCTCTATGCTTTTGTTATGTTCCTGAATTTCTGTGCTATCACAGAAGCAAAGACAATTCATTGCTTCTGCTAAAGAATCCAGCCAGGTAGCTGTTCACCAGGGTCATGTAAGCACTTCCAGAAAGGAGGACCTGGGTGGTCTGCAGGCCTTTGGGGTTTCCCAACCACCCTCTGTCCCCTCCCCACACTCCCCTGTTTTCTCTCTATTCTCTATTTCCACACACGCCCCTTAAGGGAACTGCAAACACTCTCATGATTTCAAGTACCACTTAGGTGCTAATATTTACTGAATGAATGCGTGATTTAATTTGGACGTTTTGTTACAGCTTTTCCACGTATGCTCTGTCCTAGCTTTCCAACCCATAACCCCCATAGTTTATATTGTACCCAAAGATAGTCAAGTAATTTAAATATGAATTTACCAAATGATGAAAGCAACACATCTTTCTTCCTTTTGGTAGCTCCAAGCCCGGTCAGGGGCTTAGAAGTCCTACGGAAGACAGATAACAGTGCAACTGTGACTTGCAAGGCTCCTGCTTATTTTAATGGTCCTGATACAGAGGACTACCATTTGGAAGTCAAAATTGAAGATAAACCAGTTAGATATTACTCAAGGAAAATGTGCAGCTTCGTGGTAGAAGGTCTTCAGTACTCAACACAATATACATTTGAGGTAAGATTACAATGTCTATAATCAGCGCAGAACTGATACGCATCACAGCCACTCGTGCGCAGCATTTAAATAGTGCTGAGACCAATGCTCATGTAAACTTGAGAAGCTCGAATATCTGAAGGGATCATACTTCTAAAGTTTGAAAAGTTTGCCTGCAAACTTTTCATCTCTAGTACTAAAAGCAGTAGTTTTTAGCAAATATTTTGTTGGGATATTTTTGACCTTCAACGTGATTTACTTATACCTGAATTGTTGCTCCGGTGTCAAGTAACACAGCGTTTTATGCGCTGGATGTCACTTTATCACTTCTTTCTTTCCTCTTGGCTTTTTATCTTTACTAGTACAACTTTTTTAATTACAAAAAAAATCTTTACAGGTACATTGAGATTAGAAAATAGTAGAAATAAATATTAGGAAAGACTGATGAATGTAGAGAAGCATAAAGCACACCTGTAAGCGCGCTGTCTGCCAGCCGTATTTTGCACGTACGCCTAAGATGGAGACACTCAGGCTTCCCTCCTGCTGCAGGGAAGGCCTGCGGTCCTTCTACCCCTTGTGTGTTTCTTACCCGTAAGTCTCCTTTACTGTTTACCTGGAACACTTCATTTCCAGTCATCAAATGTGTGAGGATTTTTTTCCCCACGTCAAGTATCTGTGACACCGGCTGGGTGTCCCATCATTTAATTCAATTCTGACACCATCTACCCAGAGGTAGCGTCAGGTCCCACGGGTTAAGGGCTCGGTCTCACAGGACTGGTCCCACCCACTTCAGGTGCCGATCGCGAGAAGCAGGGCCCTACCAGTTCTGCTCGATTTGGCTACCCAGGGGGGGCTCCCTAGACCCCTTCCTTGGGTTTGTCTGCTCTGGTGAGGCCTGCGGGGGGTGGGCCCGGGAGCAGGGGCCTCTGTCCCTGGGGACTCGAAGTGTGGTGACTTCCTGGTGCGGCTGAGCTCTCCAACCCGGAAGCACGCTGAGCCCTGTTCTTTTGGGATTTTATGGAAGCGTCATCACGTAGGCCTGATCAGCCATTAAATCCATTTTCAGCCCTTCTCCTTTCTCAAGAGGATGAGGAGGAGGAGGGCGCTGAAACTTCCAAGACTCTACCCATGGCCTGGTCTTTCTGGTGACCGGCCCCCATCCAGGAGCCACCCAGGAGCCTGGCAGTCACCTCGGTAGAATAAGACACTCCTGTCACCCAGGAAATTACAAGTTTTTCTGGAGCTCTGTGTTGGGAATCAGGGTCAAAGACCAAATATTAGGACACAAGATGCTTCTAGATCCCTTAGCACTTAGAGAACACAAGAGTTCAGGAGTCCTGCACCAGGAACCAGAGGTGGGGACCAACATCTATTTTCCATTTTCTCACGACTTCCATAATATGAACTCACAGTTTGAGAAGCTGTGTGTTTCATAAATCACCATGTCATGAACATTTTTCCATGTTAACTATTCTGCTACTGTGCAGTTTTTAAGGGTTGCATAAACTTCTACCTTACAGCTTTATCACATTCTACTAACTATATCTGTTTTGGTCTCTGTTAAAAACAATCATCAGTAAGCATCCTTATTGGGCAAATAACAAAATCTTTGACTATGGCTTTTGCCATTTCTGCTTCAATAAATTCCTGGAAATGAATGTATCAGGTCAAAAGGAATTTCCATTTAATTTAAGAATTTTCATGTTACTTTATTTTTCCTTTCCGCGTTACCAAATTACCCGTCCTGTAGTCATGTGTGAAATGATTGCTTCGGAGTCTCCCTGACTCTGAACACGCCCTTTTTCTTTGGTGTTTAGTGGGTAAATATGATATTGGCATCTCTCTTTGTTTTCATGGGTTTTCTTTATTTACTGTTGAGGAGAAACACTTTTTTTATTATCATTGTTCTTGTGATAACATGCTCCTTACCTCCTTTGTCCAGTATTCTTTGGGGATGCTTCTTGAATCTTAATAGGATTAAACTCTTTGTCTCATGTGAGTCACAAATTTTGTTTTCAGTGTATAGTTTGCCTTTTTATTTTCTTAATAGCACTTTAAATCATACACAAATGTCCCTTTTATTTTTATTCAGTCAGATTATCTCTTTCATTTCTTGTTTAATGGGAATTTCCATAGTTGACTACTGTTTAATGTGATATTGACAACTAGTCTTCATAGTCTCATTGCTTAAAAAAGTGTGTATGTATATATATATATATATATATATATATATATATATATATATATGATTTCATATATATATGATTTCTTATTTTTAGCCAGAAAATTAGGTTGGACTTTAATCAATTTTTCAATGGTACCAAATTAGATGACACCATGGTTGTGATGCTGTGTTGTGTCTTGTTTATATGGTAAATTATAGTGATTGATGTTCTAATATTGAACTATTGTCACATTCTAAGAAAAAACTCTGCTCTGTCATTGTGTATTATTTTTCAGAAGTATTTTTGATCTCAATAACTTAATTTCCTAAGTCTTTATGAAGACATTCATAAATGAGGTCTTTCAGTAAGTGTGTAGAGGTGATGTTGGCATGGGGGGGGGCACATGTCATCCTTGTTATATTTTTGGTATAAAAGTTCTGTTAACCTGATGAGACCCCTTGGAGACATTTTCCTGTTTTTCTGTGTTTTATAACTTCAAATAATACAGGAATGATTTATTCACTGAAAAAATGTGTTTTAGCCTTTTGCCGCAGAGGGGTTCTTTGAGACCCATTTATGTTTTCTTTCAGTGTCACCGTCCTTTTTGGGTGTTTTAGCCCTTTTGAGTGAGTGTGCCACCTCTGTTTTCCCACAGAACGGTCCGAGTGAAAGAACCCCTGTGCTCTCAGCCACCACCCTGCACCCGCTTCAGCCCCCGCGGCTTCCTCGCGCCCAGGGAGCCCCCCGCTCGCTGGCTTCCTCTCCGTTTCTCAAAACACCCAGGCTTCACTCTCTTTAGGCATTTTACTCAATGATCTTCCTTCTTTCTAGACTTTTCTTCTCCGATTTGTTAATTATGATAAAGTATTCTGGAAAAATATAGATAAACATCATACTGGAATACAATCTTAGAATTCGAATTCGGAGCCAGTTACTCAGTCACCGGCTGACTTCCCCTCTTCAAGCGCTTCTCTTGTGCTCTTCACCGCAGTTCCCATAACTTGTTTATGTCTTTATTTAAGAAGCCACCGCTGCATTTACACCTTCATGAGGGAGCAGTCGTTTTAGTTTCATTTATCGTTGTGCTCTCTGGTTAATAAATTCATTAAGTTGTTTTGATTAATCTTGATTTGTTACTTTCCTTGATTGTAGGTTTATTTTTCTTTAAAAAATTATTTATTTATTTATTTTGGGGGGAGGTAATTAGGTTTATATTTTTTTAATGAAGGTACTGGGGATTGAATCTAGGACCTCATGCCTGTTAAGCACACGCTGTACCACTGAGCTACACACACTACCCACCCACCATAGGTTTATTTTGATGTTCTGCTAGTTTGGGGATTTAAAGTGATTTTTGATTATTTACTTCTTTCTCTTTTTTTATTAACTAGAAAAATTAAAGCTATGGATTGTCCTTTGGTAAAATTTTGACTCTGTCCCATGTCTGTATTATCTATCACTAATTTCTCAATGACTGACATAAAATTTAATGAGTAGATTTTTAAAGTAGAATATTCTTATTATTGATAATTTCTAAAGAGTATAGAATTGTAATTTGGAAGAGTTTTTAATTTATTTGTTTTTTAAGAGACTTTCTATATTTCTGGTTCTTAAATTTTTTATTGCTGTTAATTATTAGTTTATAAAAGATAATTGGCTTTTACAATTTCTGCCTTCTGGAATTTATAATATTTTCTACAGCTTATGATACATACATTATGATAAATGCTTTGAATATTCTGTGAGTACTGGGTTAATTATATATTCTCCATAGTTTTAAAGCTTAGATGTGTATTTTCCAGATTTATTACATTTGTCATTAATCTCTTTTAATGATATTATTCATATCTATTTTTGCTTACATATATGTGTGTGTATATATATATATATTTTTTTTCTGAAGATTCTTAATGCTTTCTGGATCCATGCAGTTTCCTCGGTATATCTAAATTGTTTTGCTTTATTTGAATTCAATATTTTGAGATGGAAGTATTTATGCTACTTATGTCTATCCTGTAAATTTTACCCTGTATTACTTTAGAGCATCAGTCTTTATCATTTTAACCCTTGTGAACTAAATATCACTTTAATATAAATATTGCAATTCTTACATTATTTTGTTTCTACTCAGCCTTAAAAATTTTTTTGTACGTTTTATGTGTAACTCTTGTAAAAAAATTACGGCAAAATTTCCTTTTTTAAAAAATGTGGTGATGTTAGCCTATTCATAGGTAATTATTGGTAAATTATTTTTAATAGATATTATTGGTAAATGGGCTATGATGTCTTTATATCTTTTCCATTGTTAAATACCTTCTTTAAAAGAATCTTGCTAGTAAAATATTGACATAATCTTGAAGCTTCAACTTTAAATGAAAGCTAACCAGTATATTTTTTATGAAATTAAACAGCAATGTATGCAAAATATGTATGTGTTATACTGACTTATAAATTCATGTTAAGAAAACAATTTTCTCTTTTATTACTGAAATTCAGGTCTATTATCACAACGGGGAACATCGTGGTAATTCAGAAAGTGTTTCGCATACGACATCTTGTAAGTCATTGCTTGGCTATTATATTATATTTATATTAAATACATATTAGCATTTTTCAAAGCTTTATTATTTTACATTCATATGCATGTTTAATTATTAAATGTTTAAACTATGCATTTTCCATAGAAACTATATTTTCAGTTGTCTGAACAAACACATGTGCAGGAGAACATATTAAAATATAATTCCTTAAATTCAAATTAGAAGATTCAATTATTAAAAGATTGCTGATTTCATAAAATAATGCATAAAGGAGTTGTCTGCGTAGACTATGATGCATACGGCGCCTCTTCACGTCAGTAACGAGCACGTTCGTCCTGCGCACCATTTTAGAGACGGTTCCCTTATCTTCCCCTGTCCTTCCACGTATGCACGGCAGAAGCAGGCGTTGCCTGCAAACCTGTGGCTCACCCAACTGCAGCCAGGTTAAGCGTTCCCTAATGACAGTGTGGCTATTTACTTTTTTGTCATTAATATTTATACATACTTTAATCAAAATAAAGATGCATAGAGAAAAAAACTCACTTACATTAAAATGTCACTATAATAGTGACAATAACAGCTGTGTGTTACCACTCCCCCTCCAGGATGACCACTTTTCACCATTTCTTCTTACAGTTTCCTCCTTCTGAATAAATAATAATATCTGCAGCTCTATCCAGAATTATTAATGTTTGATCTGGGCCGTGGAGGAAGGAGACTTAGCCCGCTGCTTGTTAGCTTTATAAAAAAATTAAATGTAAAGCTCCAAGTGCAATATTGCCTGTTTCTAATGTTCTTGCCACTTCTCTGTCTTTGCCTCTTACCCTCATGTGCACAATCACTGATGCTTTATTTCCCCAAGTCTTTTGAAAGAGGAGAGATATAAAAATAGCTTATTTTCTGAGTCCTATACGAAGTTTTAGTTCTTTCTGCTCAGATTTATAAAATAAAAGCTCCTGGTGTGAAATGCCAGCCAAATTCAGTCAGCTCTCTTTGATTTTTATTTCTATGTACTTTCTTTTTCCCCCACCACCCCCAATGCAGGTACTGGGGATTAAATCCAGGACCTTGTGCACGCCAAGCATGCGCTCTACCACTGAGCTGTACCCTCTACCTCCTATGTACTGTCTGTTATAAGCCCTTACAATAAACACAGCTGCATTGGGTTTTTCTGATTATGTCAATAATTTATAGCAGCAGCGTCTATGCTGGGGTCATACACTCAGCTGGAGTTTTCACGCTGACATCTTAATAGACCAGGCCTGGCATCACTTCACTCAGAGAGACGCAGAGCGGGAAACAGCCCAGGAGGTGGTCTGGCTGTGGGAATCCTGGTAGCAGGGCGTGTGGCAGTCCAGGGACTTCTTACTCTCTGACCTTCTCCCAGGAGATGCAAGAGTGAGACCACATGTGTGGGTGCGGGAGCTTCCCCAGCTTGGAAGCCCCTCACGTGCTTTCCACACGGCCTCCTCCCTCTTCACGCCCGAGCAGCTGCCCCTTGGACATGCACTGTTGCTCCTGGCTTCAGGCTCTTTCTAACTACACTTCTGCCTGTTATATGCAGCCCCCAGACGCCTGCCTCGCTAACTCCCTCACCTCTCAGTCTATCACCTTCTAACCTACGGTACTATCTGCTTATTCATTGTGTATACTGTTAACTGTCTATCCTCCCAGAAGGAAAGCCCTGTGAGGACCAGAATCTCTGTCTTTACTTCATTCTCTGAGTATCTTAAACACCGAAATCAGTGTTTGACACCCACTAAGACTCAAAACATTTTGTGTGCACACTGAATAATTAGTACTGACCACGTCCCAGGGACGATGCTGAATGTTTACCATGAATCAAACTTGTTTAGCATCATTTTAGGAATTAGGGATGGACACACAAAGATAATAAGGATTCTGGCCGAGGTCCTAACTAGGAAGTGATGGAGACAGATTTCAAACCCAAGCTGTCTGGCTCCAGAATGGAGGCCTTAATGTGTTTGTGTTATTTGACTGCACTCTCACTGTAGATGAACAGAATGACACACTAATTCAGGGCAAGGGAGATCTCCAGTACACTCTCTTCTCTCTGCCCTTCCTCTCAGAGAGGGCGTGACTTCACATTACACCTTAGTGAAAATTCACGCCGGGCTGAGTCTAATCTCAACTACAGGATGAAAAATTTTTGTCCTTTGGTTAATTGATTTTATCCCTCAACGAGCAGATTTGTCTCCGTGGGGCAGAGAACTTTCTGATCCCTTTAAGAGGCTGCCTACTTCTGCATCTAAAATTAAACTGTGGGAGTTTCTCTCTGAGAATTACAACTAGATTTCCTTTTGGATTCCTTCCAAATGGAGTGACTGAAAGAAAGAGAATTAGATCTAAATGATGGTATCTCATAAAAGGACATTATTCAGCAGAAGGGAAGAGATTTGCTTTCCTCTACTCTAATTACACTCTTAAAATATGAAGTGTTTTTATTGGTTCTGAACAATATAGACAAAGTTTACAAAATCAGGAATGTATTGTGTTTGGTTTCATTCTAAAAACTGTATTTTTTGAAAACCTCAAAAGAAATGAAAATGTTAAAATGTAAGTGCTTTAAAGGTGATTTTTCAAAAAATCCAGCAAAATATTCGATGTAATAAGTTCCCTTCATGTGTTTTCATTTCTAGATAATTCTAAGGCTCTGATTATATTTCTGGTGTTTCTGATTATTGTGACATCCATAGCCCTGCTCATTGTTCTCTATAAAATCTATGCTCTGCATAAGAAAAGATCCAGGTAAGAGCTGAATTCAAAATAAAAAAAATAATAATCATAGTAATAATGATGAAAGCCCCATTTATGAGGCAGGTTTGGAACCAATTAAGTGAAAAATCTGAATTCAGAGATGACAGCATGAAGACTAGATCATTACTGACCTTTTGATCAAAGACTTTTATATGGTCTTATTGGTTTATATGAAATATTAATATTTTCTATGTTCACTAATAATGGTATGGATTTCCTTTAATAATAACTGATGAAAAGAAATTGAGTCAGAAGTAAAAAAAAAAAGAAGGATCTAGAAATGACAAAGGCAAAAGACAGGAGAGAGAGATAGGGACGTATATGCATTCATTTGGCCAGGAACAACTACATTTTATGAAAACCAAGAGGTTTCAAATAAAACAACATAGCCACCTATCCAAGTATGGCTGACCACCCTGGTTTCTTCCTCCCTCACTTTTTCTTCCCCCTCGAGGCCCCAGTGTTCCTCCCCCCTCCCCCTCCTGCTCTCCCCTCTTTCCTTCTTACCCTCCCTCCTTCCTTGAAGATATTCATTTAATATAAATTGATTGCCAACAGAATTCTATGCTTCTTATGAATAAGGAAACTTATATTTCTTATTTTCACAGCAATTTAGATGAACAGCAGGAACTTGTTGAAAGGGGTAAGTATGCATGTACTTTTTGCTGGTGAATCTCCCTTCTCATTTGAATCCACTCATTTTAAATAATTCAACATTAAAAAATATCTAATCTGGACTTTCTCTGTGGATATGGTGTCAAAAGTTAAATTCATTTATGTATTTATTCAGCCAGCAAGAATCTAGGACTTGCCCAGTGAACACCAAATGTGGTGCCTGTCCTCAAAGTACAGCAGTGACAGGTCGCAGCCTCTGCTCTTAAAGGTTTAGAGTCGAGCTGAAGAGACAGAATTTGATAGACGCCATGTGGATAATATGACATTTGGTAGATGCCACAGTTGTCCAGTGTATACAGTTCCAGAGAAAGACCGACAATAGAAAACTGCGTGTGGGAAGGCAGGGATCTGGGTCTTCTGAGACATCAGACAAGCGCGGGCGTGGTGCAGGGAGGGGCAGGCGCAGTCTCGCAGGCCGTGTGCTCGCGTGTTCCCACTCAGGGCGCCTTTATGGACCGAAAAACTGCAATTTGACTTAGGAAATGAAAACACATTCCATTTTTCCTATTTTCTCCTAAACTTTTACTGTTCTTCATTCATTTCTTTTTTAAAATGTGATTTTTAATCCAGTAAAATGGGTTGGAGTTAAAGAAATTGAAACTATGTGTACGGTAAAGAGAATGAGTTGCTTTCTCATACTCAAGACAGGACAGTTTTCAGAACTCCTGCTCCTGGGTTGAACTTGCCTTCGAAGGGTTTCCCTCCTAGTCTGTGAGGAGAAGCTCGGGGGTGGGTTCCTCGAAGTGCCCCGAGGGGCTTCGTTTTCCATTGCAGGACCCACTGCTTCCTGACACCGGGTGGCATATTGCATTTGTGCATTAACCCTCCGGCCCTAATGGGGATGTGAAGCTCTGTAAGGGCAGGGAGGGTTTCCTTTCCCAGTCACGGCTTTACCCCCAGCGCGCAGGGGAGCGCATGGGATTTCACGCACATCCATGAATAAGTAAACGAAGGGGCTGAAGCACCCTGAGGGTTAGTCTCCACAGGCCGAGGGAAGGATGAAGAGCTCGAGCGAGAAGCACCTGAGACTGGGAGGTGGAGGGCCCCTGCCAGGGCTCAAGGCTGCCCCGAGAGCGTCAAAGGAGCCTGGACCTCCAAGTTGGCAGAGATCGCCCCTTGGAATGGCTAGAACTTACTTGGACCCCATAAAACCCCAGCTGTGGCCCAGAGTTCAGAAGGAATGCAGGTCCGAGACCCCCGGCCGCCCCAAGAAGAAACGTGCACGGCCGGTTTGATAGTTGGGGTTGGATAGAACATTTCCGTGGACAGTAAGACAAACCTGCAAACTGCATGGACATCTTATTTCTGTATCAAACCAAAGAGGGGAATTTGACGTGAATCCTGAAAGAAATACTGCCAGACGCACCTGGGATAGTGGGAGAAACACTTGTTACGCGTGTAGCGGCTTATATTCTCTTTTTCTTCTGAAACTGTTTGTCAGGGCCCAAGCACGGTGATAGCTGTCGACGTTAGCATTATTTTTATTCTGTAGTAACTTACTTCACAAGCGTAGCACGTACTGAGCTTCACGCTCTAGGGGCACAACAATTAACACGGTCTGTGCACAATCTAGTATGAAGAGATGACCACGCTAAGAGGAGTCCTGGGTGTCAGAATATTAATCATCTTCTCTTATTTATTTGTTCACGATATTTCACAATAAGTTAAAAACAGATAGAATAAAAAGAAAAAATAATCATAACCATATAGATAAATAAGGATGGTAATTGCCGTAAACGCATGCAATCAAACAAAAAATGTAGACATCCTTCCAGTGGTGATATTTGGTCTGGAATCTGCTCCTAGAGAGAAAGCGAGAAAGGACATTCTGGGTGGGGAGAACGGCATGTGCAGAGACACGGGGACCTGACACTGCGATGCCCTTGGAAACTGTTCCTGCCTAAGATGTAAAGCACGAGTGTGGGAAACGGTGCGGCTGGGATGCGCCGGGGAGGCCATGAAAGGGATCACGCAGGAAACACTTACACTTTAGCCTTCAGGCAACAGAGAACAAACAATAGTGGTAGTTTTTTTTTTTCCCCAACAAGTAGAGTTGCATGCTCATATTTGCATTTCAGAAGATGAATTTGTGGCAGTTGAAAAGGGAAATCAGGGCGGGGAAGGCCTGAAGGGAGGCAGAGGAGTCAGGAAGATGTTGTCACAAGGATAAGGGGAGTCCGGAGTGTGACCACAGGCAGCAGGGGCGGAAAGTGCTGGGTGACCTGTTGGATGCAGAACAGAGGGAGAAGTCGTGGACCACGTGGAAGTTTTTGTCTTAAGTTACTTGGTTAATGGTGGTCCTGTTAGCTGAGACTTAAAATGCTAGAAAAAAGGGGAAATAAATGACTGAGCATCTTGGCTTTGAGGTACCCATGGAATAACTGTGTGAAAAATCTGAGCGTAAGTTGGAAAGATTAATATAAAGCCCAGAAGAGGGCTGGAGCCTGAGATTTAGGAGTCCTGGGTTTATGCGTGCATCTTTATTTGTGAGATCTTCCTGGTGGAATGTGTGTGAGAAGGAGAGATGCTAAAGACTGACTCCAAGATGTCAATTTAGTGAAATTTGTGTGGGCGCTGGAGAGAGAGACGTAACGATAGTCATGAATGTCTGATGTGTTTAAAGATGATGAGAAACAGCTGATGAGTGTGGAGCCCATCCACGCAGACGTCTTGCTGGAAACGTACAAGAGAAAGATCGCGGATGAAGGCAGGCTCTTCCTGGCTGAATTTCAGGTGCGTGCCCTTCCCGAGGTACGACGAGAAAGCTGACTCGGTGACCAGCATGGCTCCTCCTTGCATGCACTGCACACCCCTCTGCCTTGGTAACTTAGCCCACATAATCCTGCCACTGATGGATGCAGAGATGACATATTTAGGGCCAGAAGAAAGACTCCTGGTCATCAAACTAGTCAATATTTTCCAAATAATGCTTTGTTGTGTTATTACTAGTTACGAAGTTGTCTCACGGAACCAATTTGGCTGATTTTTGTACTTGTACTCTCAGTACAACATTATGATTCAACAAATTTTAAAGCAGCAGAGCAGTTAATGCTAAATTTGCTCTCACTCATGGGATTTATTCGCAGAGTAGTCCGTCATTCATTTTTTTGAAGAGTGGTGTTTTTTTTTCATAATTCCTAATAGCATAGTGTCAGTTACCATATGCAATTTGTTCATGGGTATAAAGGGAAACAGGTTCAAGGATGTCTCATTTGCTCCAAACGAGAAGTGGCAGGGGGAACTGGTTTTTTTGAATCGGTTGTGACCCGAAGGATCTTCGTGTCTTTCAGAGCATTCCACGGGTATTCAGCAAGTTTTCTATCAAGGATGCTCGGAAACCCTTTAACCAGAATAAAAACCGCTATGTTGACATCCTTCCTTGTAAGTGCTCGTTGAGAACTGAATTTCCACATGTTGAGTCTACTTGGTTCGTCATGATTCCACTCATTTGTATTTCTTTTCTTGGAACAGATGATTATAACCGTGTTGAACTCTCTGATGTAAACGGAGATGCAGGGTCAAACTACATAAATGCCAGCTACATCGATGTGAGTGGAAGTGCACACCCGCCAGGTCCCACCCCATCTCGGTCACTCTGTCGTCCATCACCTTTGTTTTTCTCGTATCCATGCACTCCGTCTGGTCCCTTCTCTGTCATGGCGGAGTATTAGAAGTACTGTTAGAAATAATGTGAAGCAAGCCCACAGGTGTCATTGGTACAAACAACACGGTCACTCATATTTGCAAAAATAGTTCCTATTTGCTACTGGCACTAGGTAGTGTAGGGTTTTTCTCTGCAGACAAAGTGACACTAAGAGTTAAAACACTCTGGTGCCTGTTATGTGCTGGGTATTAGACCAAATGATCTACGTGAGTATTTTTCATAAGAGCCCCACCTCTGACCCTTGCCGTGGAGTTGGGGACTGGGCGGCTCTGGTTAATTCATTACTTTGCCTTGTTCAGTTAGTAAAGATCTGATGACATTGTGCCGCGTGACTAACTTATCCAAAATACATAAATGTGTAATTTGTTATACAATTGTTAAGTGATGCATCACACAAATTTTAAAAAATGTAAACAGTATAAAAACACAGACAGCTTGAAAAAAATCTTCATCCCACGCAATCCACCATTTACCCGGGGCCTCCACCCACCTGGAAAGGTGGCCTCTGTGTAGTTTCTCATTCATCCTGGGGGAGTTTCTACATAAACAAGAGAACTCCAACATTTGTTCTTCCTTTCTTTATCCAAAGGTGTTAACATAATACCCACACTGCTCTGTACAACGCTGCATTTGCCTAAAACATGTGCTGGATAAATGAAATATCACTAAAAAGAAGGGAAAGGCGAGCTTTTCCTGTAAGGGGCCAGTTGGCAAATATTTTGGGTTTTGCAGGACATGCCATTTCTGTCACAACTACTCAGCTCTCAAGCCGAGCAACTACTTCCACAGACAAGGCAGAATGTGGCTGTGTTCCAAAAAGACCTGTGTTTACAAAATCAGGCCATGAATTCGGCCCACAGGCTGGCCTTTGCTGACTTTGGACATAGAGCATTTCTATATCTTTCTTTTATATTTTTGGAGTAATTCTGGGCATGGCTGCACTGTGGCGTATTCCATCAGTTCTGATAGTAATGGGCATTAAATTTGTTTTCTCATCTACTGTTGCCAACAGTTAGTGGTTTATTATAACTAATCTTGACTCATGTTATCCCACAGTGAGTTTCAGTGTATCTGTAGGGTGACCTCCCAAAGGAAGAATTCCCAAGCTAAGAAGAATATGCATCTGTAATTTTAAAAACGTTTCCAAGCGGTCCTCCAGTGGGGTTGTACCGATTTACATTCCACCCGCAAATAATGAGTGTTTATTTCCACTCAGACCCACCAGAAAAATGACTGTCAAATTTTTTTTTGACAGTCAGAGAGTTGACAGTGCATTGGTCATGCTACCATATATGCTGGTTTATGAGGTCATTCTTAAATTTTTCGTAAAGTAAAATAACAGAAAAGCAAAAAAACAATTGAAGTTGGGGTTTTGTTTGCTTGTTTGGCTCTATTTGAATATATAAACTTTCAGTAGAGAAGATGAAATGGTAAAATTCTATTTATTTATTTATTTATTTATTTACATGGTGTATTAATTTCCTAGAATGGCCATAACAAAGCACCACACACTGAATGGCTTAACACAACAAAAATGTGTTATCTCACAGTTCTGGAAGATAGAAGTCAGACATCGGGTGTTAGCAGGGCCATGCTCTCTCTGGAAGGTCTGGAGAAAAAAATCCTTTGCATCTTCCTGGCTTCTAGTGGTCCCTGGCAATCCCTGGCGTTCCCTGGAGTGTAGCTGCGTCACCCTGTCTGTGCCTCCATCAACACGTCAACACATGGCCGTCTTCCCTGCGTGTCTCTATGTCACTGTGTCTCCTTTCTCTTACAAAGACACCAGTCATTAAATATAAGGCCCAACCTCAGCCAGTATGACCTCATCTTCCACAGAGACCCTAATTCCAACTAAGGTGACATTTTGAGATTCCGAGTGGCCATGAGTTTGGGGCAACATTATTCACTCTACTACACACAGTTTATGTAAAGTAATTAGAAGGATTTAAAGGATCTAGGATGCCTGCGTTACGCTTCTAACTTGCTGCACCAGCCCAGATGAGGAGAACGCCCATCTAGTTTTAAAGATTGTTCAAGGCATATAACAAAGACACATGAAGGTTATGAATACTGTTTGTAAACGCTAACTAACATGTTTGGCACAGTTAAATACCTGATCGTGAGTTTAAAAAAATCCCCCTTACAATTGGAAACTGCGGAGGGAAATACACAACCAAGAAATGGTGGATCTAAAGCAGCTGCTTCTGTTTCACAGTTTGACATGTGAATGAATAATTGAGGGCTCAGTAAATGACATGTCTTTGTGTGTGTTTTGAATAGGGCTTCAAAGAACCCAGGAAATACATCGCTGCACAAGGTAATTTATCTGCAGGTCCAATATTCTTTTTGAAAAATTGTTCTATGGCACTTTCAAGAGGACACGTCTTACCAGGGTTTACTTGCTCACCTCCCAGGTCCCAGGGATGAAACCGTTGATGACTTCTGGAGGATGATCTGGGAACAGAAAGCCACAGTTATTGTCATGGTCACTCGCTGTGAAGAAGGGAACAAGGTGAGGACTTTGAAGATTCATTGAGGGAAGGCCTAGGGCCTCGAGGTGGAGGCTGGGGTTAGGAGAAGACAGTGCTGAGTTGCGTTTTGAAAAGTCCTGTGTGTATGTGCTTGATGACAAAACAAAGTTCTCTATTTTAATCAGTATGACGTTTTATTTAAATTTTTCAAACATGTAGAAAAATAAAATACATATGTATATATATACATATATACAAGTAAAATGTAGATGTTTCTGCTTAGCTGGATTTACGAGTGATTCCTTTTTTGTTGCAGTGTTACTATAATTATAAAATGTTATCATTACAGTATTAAGTTCAGTACATTTTTTTTTTTACTTTATTACTTAAAAAAAAAACTTTTTTGTAGGGGGGTGGTAAGGTTTATTTATTTAATGGAGGTACTGGGGATTGAACCCAGGACCTTGTGCGTGTTAAGCACACACTTCACCCCTGAGCTATACCCTCCTTTCCTAGTTCAGTGCATTTCTGTGTGCTTATTTCACAAGCACTTGTGAATCGTGACCTTGGGCAGATAGATGGTAGTCCGTGTAATGTGACTTAAGGAGGCACGAGAGCCTCCCATCCCTCAGCCTGAAATGACCCACGTGCCACCACATCATTTCTGCAGACCACTGAGCAAGTCCTTGTTTAGTCTGCAGCTAAGCTGGGAAGATCACCCTTCTGCTGGGTAATGTGAAGGAAACCCTTCAGGGCAGTTAGTGGGAAATGGAATACATTTTCAGCATCACAATTTAGAGGAGAATATACAAATGTTTGGAGAATTTCAAATGATACATGTTTGCTTTGTTTTGTTTTACAAAGAATGCTTAATAGAGAAAATCGCTTAACTGAATGATGATTATTTTTTTAAATATAGAACAAGTGTGCAGAGTACTGGCCGTCGATGGAAGAGGGCACCCGGGCTTTTGGAGATGTGGTGGTGGAGGTCAATGAGCACAAAAGATGCCCAGATTACATCATTCAGAAGTTGACTGTTACACATGTGAGTTTGCTCTGTGACATAACTTCAATTTTCACACGTTGGTCTAAAAATGTAATTACAGAATATTAGATGTGAGACATTAGCATACGTCTGGGAAATTCTTTGTAGTGAAATACAGGAGGAAGAGCTGGGTTAGAGCAACAGCACAAGCCAACGGGGTCAAGGTAGGTCACTAGTGAAAGCAGTGTTCACACGGCGCCACATCAGGAGCTGATGACGCCGTGAGCCTTGGAGAGTAAAGAAAAGAGGCCATTAAATGTGTTGAATAAATGAATAAATTACTGAATGACTGACAAAAAGGATGTCTAGCCTCAGTGGGTTTATGGAAAGACTATTTATACAAATGGCAGACAGACTACTGTAAAAGTAAACAGTTCTATCTCTGTAGGGCAGAAAAAGTGTTGAATGTTCAGTTCAGGGGCCTGTCAGTGAGGCCTTCGGCGGTAGTGAGAACGGAGGCCTTCACGTGGATTATGTGGTGCTGTTCCTGTGGGAAGTTCAGGCCTACGGAGAAGGGAAGTTGAGCAGAGCCCGCTCGGGCCTGGGGGTGGGGCAGGGCAAGTGCGGCGGCCCGTGGCGTAGGTTTCTTCTCAGGGTCACGAAGATGCCCTGTGATCAGCTGGCGGTGATGACCTCACAACTCTGTGAATATAGTAACATATATAATAAAATATAAAAAAGAACTTCTGTACTTTCAGGGAATGAATTTAAGGCATGTGAAAAATATCTTAATAAAGGTGTTGAAATGGAGGTCATTATAGATAAGGCTGAAATTTTCTCTGAATTCCATTTATAGAAGGTTATTTTCAGTAATCTAAGTTGCATTTCCATATGGTCCAGATACATCTTCTGCAAGGAGAAGCAGCACGTGCGTGTTTCTCCCCAGGCCTCCTAAGACTCCGGTGGCATCACCAGTGACTGTGCCCTCCGAGGGCTGTGACTGTCCCAGCAGGGCCCGTGACTGAATGCACGACGCCCCGCGCCGTGAAGGCCTCCCGTGCCAGGCCTGAGCGGAGGCCCGGGCCGGTCTGGTTGCACTGGTTCGCCTGCCGTTACTGCTCGGATTAACTCAGTCGTTTCCTATCTGGACAATTGCAACCGCCCACGCTCTGCTGCTCCTCCTGATGTTTCGGTGGAGGTGGTTCTTCTTGACTCCTGCTCAGAGAACTATGAGTGACGCCCCTGCTAGTGGCTACCTTGAAACTGGGGCAAATTTGAGCTGTTATTTGGGGCTGCCTGTCCTCAGTTCTCTCTCTACAGCCTAAGTGGACCTTCCTAATAGGAGAATATAACATTCATCAAATAATTAATCAGACTTTCTTCCATGACAGTAGTCCTGTTTGCCTACCAAGCAGAAGTATTTCAAACAACTGTGAGAATGGCTTTTAGTTTATATCTTTTAATACCCCCTCCTCCCACCAACCCCCAGTTTGTGCGTGTGTGTGTGTGTGTGTGTGTTTTAAATTTCTTTGCTTGTTTTGGTTTGGCGGCATGAAAGCTCCTGGCAGTTTCGGCTACCCTTGCCACACCTCACTTACCTCCCTGGTAAGTAACTGCTTACTGGTCGGTGCCTGCCAGTCCTGCACGATGGCTCAGTTCCTAGTTATTTGTTGGAAAGGAAAATGTGATCATGGATGAAAAGAACTTGCATGAGGAGTGTTCTGTACTGGCCTTCCCTTCCGCCTATTTTTGTCCCATAGTTTGCCTTGAGAAAAGCAAATCGTCTAAAAGAAATATTATCTCCTGACTAGAAAAAAGAAAAAGCAACCGGAAGAGCAGTGACCCACATTCAGTTCACCAGCTGGCCGGACCACGGGGTCCCGGAAGACCCTCACCTGCTCCTGAAGCTGCGCAGGAGAGTGAACGCCTTCAGCAACTTCTTCAGCGGCCCCATCGTGGTGCACTGCAGGTAAAGGGAGGCCTGCTCCCGCGGCGCCGGGCTGCTCGGATCCGCGCCCCGTGGGCTGGGAGGGCCGTTGCCCCACTTCTGCAACTGCGATCCTGAGAAGCAGTCTCGGAGGAGGAACCTACATTGTTTTCTCTGCGTCACCCCGGTTGGCTTTTCCATTCCTTTTCCTGCCACACTCACGCCTTCAACCGTTTCCTTTGCTTTGTCAGTGCTGGTGTGGGACGCACGGGCACCTACATCGGGATTGACGCCATGCTGGAAGGCCTGGAGGCAGAGAACAAGGTGGATGTCTACGGCTACGTGGTGAAGCTAAGGCGCCAGAGGTGCCTGATGGTTCAGGTGGAGGTATGTGCTCGCCCGCGGCCACTGGCCTCACCTTTGCCTTCTGATGTAAATCTTTTCGTGGCGGGAGAAGTGATCTTAAAGGAAATCCAGATTCTTCTCAACCTGTCATTGAAAATAGTTTCAATTTCCTGAAAACTAATAAATCATTTGGTAAGCACCAATCCCATTAGAAGCATTTTGCACTAGTGGCCACAAGAATTGTGGAAGAAAGATGACTGTAAAGTATACTTTAAAAAATAATGAAATACTATTTACACATATCAGACTGGGAAAAGGCAATGCCAAAACCCGATTTGGCAGCATCTCATAAAATTGAAGCTAGCGGGACAGGAGACTAGAGGACAGTGGCTAAGAGCCTGGATTGGGGAGCTAGAGCTAGAAGTTTCAAATTGTGCTTTTTATTCTTAATACTCAGCACCCATTTACCAGTTTTTAATGTTCCTGTGCCTCAGTTAAGTCATCTGTAAAATGGAGATAATGACAGTATTTACCTAACAGAGTTATGACGCAAAAGGTAATCGAAGTAAAGCACTTAGAGAGGCCCCTGGAACGTGCACGTGGTCAGTAAGGGATGGTTTTTATCGAAAATGCCTGCACTTGACCCGGCAATCCCACACGTGGGCTCGTACCCAAGAGAAGCGTCAGCAAACACGCACAACCAGCAACACGCAGGCGTGTTCGTGGCAATCAGCACTGTTAGGACAACAGCAAATGGAAAGCCTTAAATATGTGTCAGTATAGGAACGGACAAACAGAAGGTGGACATGTGGGCTCTGCACAACGCGCGCTGTGCTGCAGGGGACGCGAGATCGTGTGGGTGGGTGCTCAGATGGAAACAGTAAGTGAACGTGGCCACAGAGCGAAATGTATGCAACACAATGTGTGTGACTGTTAAGGACACAGACACGTACGATGCTTACAGATGCAAAGATACTGGTGTAGAAGCATGAGAGCAGGCTGCCCACCAGAAATGATTTCCCATGGAAAAATAAAATAGAGGGGAAGGATGCGGCCAAACCCGGGAGACCAGCGGTGGTAGTTAAAGGGTCTGGGAACTCATCAGAAATACGTCATTTATTTGAAAATAGTGGATTCAAATATGATAAGAGGTTAGGAGTTGTTAAATCTGGGCTTGGCGTATTGTGCTTTTTTAGAATAACTTTCTCTGTTCGAAAGGTTCCAGAAAACTCTTTGAAAAAATGTTCTGTGGAGCAGCAACTTGCTTTTCTTCCTCTCAGATATAGCACGCAGTTTATTATAGTTTTACATGTTAGTGATTTAACTTCCTGACCCAATGCTAGTTACAGAGGGAAGTGACACGGCGTCTAACTGTTCGTGATAAGACGTAAGCTGCGTGCTGCACGGCAGATGCCTGGCCATCTACCAAGCAATTTTTTTTCCTGGAAAAATCGTCTGAGATGGAACTTGCACATATCCCAGAAACCTGTGACAGCCAACTTCCACAGTATTTAAGTGTCACAGACACCAGTTTTCTTTTCCACCCATTGTCATAATACGAGCAAAATTATGGGAATGTATAGTTTATTTAAATATGAGTCATAGGATGGTAAGTTATCAATTAATCATCTGTATTCTTCCCTGAAACTGCAGGCACAGTACATCTTGATCCATCAGGCGCTGGTGGAATACAATCAGTTTGGGGAAACGGAAGTGAACTTGTCTGAGCTGCATTCGTATTTGTGTAACATGAAGAAAAGAGATCCGCCCAGCGAGCCGTCTCCGCTGGAGGCTGAATTCCAGGTAGTAACCGTGATAAAACACCATTAATGACAGCTTGCACCTCTGTTTTCCAGTGCTGGTGACATAGGTCCCAGATGGGAACCTCCCGTAATGCAGAGCACAGATGAGGAAACTGAGACACAGAAAGTTTAAGAGAAAATGCCTGAAAGCACACAGCTATTATGATTTGTTTCAACCTCGAAATCCGACTTTACAGCCAGCATTTTAATCATCCCTCATTAAGCTGGTGTAAAACAAAGTGTCAGAATAATAGTATGTGGCCACAGAGCTGGCCTGCCGAAGGCAATGCAGCATCTCACCTTTAAGAACTACATCTGGTTCTGGTTTGTAAAGGAAATAATTAGAGGGGTTTATGACTGCTTGGGAGGGTGAGCTGGCTGGAGCCGGTAGACAGAAACTAAAGGGTAAATACACGTGTCCTAACCTGTTTGTTTGGCAATTACTCTGAGAACTAACCTATGATTTCAGAGAGTTGGCATGGCTCTCTCCAAACTGTTCTGTTGTCAAAAAAATGTTTTGTAGCTTTCCTCTTTCCCCTACGATTTTCAGTTTATTGAACCTTTCTCTAAACTACAAAGCTGGTCAATTCGGAGAGTTTCACAAGACCAGGAATGTGCTTTTAATCAGACGCAGAATCGCTTAATGTTCGGAATCAGAGTGGGGCGGGTGGGGGGTGTGGAGGTGGGCACGAGATAACCACCAGGTGACACCACCCACCAGAAGACTGAGCTGGGGGGCAAGAGCTGGCCGGCCACCAGCGTGGCCTTCCCTAGGGGGCTGTCTGATTGTCCTCACTCTTTTAGCTGGTAATTCAACCCCGTTTAATACATTAACCCTATACGCATACACTGTTTGAAACATTTATACGTTTAATTTAAACATTCATATGTAAAATCACTAAAGGAAAGGGTAAATTCTTTCACTGAGCAAATATGATTGAGTCTGTGCTCTGGGCTGTGTATAATCCTATACACAAGAGCCCAAGTGATTTGGAGGTGGGCGTGGGGAGTAAGTGTCCTGCAGAACACAGGGAGTGACCACAACTCTGAAAGAAACAGGGAAATGAGTCCATCTGAGCAGAAAGGGAGGCAGGAAGTGAGCTGGAGATGCAGTCTGATCGGCAGAATAGTGACGGAAGTTGAGGCGGCTCGTGTCTGGTGGCCTGGCCTGGCCTTGCTGTGGCGCCTGGTCACAGGTAGAGAGCTCAGTGGCGCGGAAGCGAGTAGGGAAAACAGGAGCTTGTGCTTGAGAGAGAGACGCATGCGAAGTCGTCACAGCAAAGTGGGAAAGCCATCTCCCAGCAACGGCGGTAGGGCTGCCACACATGACGGTGGGATCATTTGAAATTTATGGTCATGAATTTACGGAGAGTCATTCGGTTGTTTTGTTTCGTTTTGTGTTTCTGATCCCTGCAATGACACTGGAGTTAGGGGTGGTGTATAGTTGGGTCAAAGCCATCTAGGATTTTTTTTAAAGTGACCAATTGAAAGTTGGGAAGCAAAGGAACTGAGGGTGTTTGCAAGTGAGTGACATAGTGTGGACACAGAAGGACACGGGGCATGTGGAGGAAGCAGCAAAGACAATGTACCAAGGGCTGCGACAGGGCTGCAGGGGGCTGGATTGGAGGCACTAGGATAGGAAGGGTAGGGATGGCAGAAATCATAGGTTTTAAGGTGATGCAATGTTTGGAATGAAACTTACGAAGGTAGAGTGGAGAATGTGGATGACTGGGGAGCTAAGAAATGAAGACACTGGAGCGTTGATTCAAAACAAGGTGTCATATTTTAAAACTATGTACACAATACATACACACACACATATATGCACACAAATATGCATGTGTAATCTTACCAAACTGTGCAGGACTCCCTCTACTTGGGTTATTCATCCACTTGACAAATATTTATTGAAGCTATTTATTGGGAAGAGAAGGCTGCAGGCAGGAGATCTTCCAGAAGAAACTGACATTTAAACTGATATCTAAAGGGTGAGGAAGTCAGCAGAGTGACAAGAGGGGTCATGGTGGTCCAGGCAGGAAACACCCGTATGAGTTTGCCGAGAATCAAAGGACAGCTTGGCTCCTTCCAAGGATTGAGGAAGTTGATTCGGCTGCAGTGCAGAGGGGCCCAGCAGGAGGTGAGGCTGGAGAGGCAGTCAAGGGCATGACCTGAAAGGCTTTCTGTGTTGCACAGATGTTGGAATCTTCCCAAGGAAGCTGCCAGAAGCCTGAGAAGGGCAGTCTCTGTTTTGTGCGTTAGAAGGATCAGAGCAAGTGAGACTGAAGATCAAGAGGCCACTTAATGATGTTTTCAAGGGAGGAATCAGAGTGGACTAGACTACGTAGGGAGAGAGGAGGGTAGGAAGACTGGAGAGCTTTACCGAGAAACATGGCAGGTCTGGCCGACTGATTAGCTCCTGGAAGAGCAGCCAGGAAGGCTTCACGAGATGACGTGCTGATTATTCCAAGCATGAGCCTAGACTTCTGCAAATGCTTTACCTGGAGAACTTACTTGGGGCTATTTAAAATAATTCACCATTGCTCTTGCAATGCGGATAATAATCACCATCTGTCCAGTGCTTTCCACTTACACAAGAACAAACCATACTATTTGGCTATCTGGCACCTATTAGCCAGGGAGCTTATTCTGTTATATAATTGTATATTTTTAGTTCAAACCAACCGCATCAAAGTACTAAATACCTGAGCAATTAAAAGGAAAAATTTCGAGGCAAACGTAAAAATTGTGATCTTGGAGAAGGTATGCAAATTTCACAAAACTTGATGAAGTTATTTTTTGAGTGTCTTATGCTACAATAATAAACTAAGCCAATACTTCTGTTTTTAAAGGAGTTTTCCATGCTTTTCCTTTCCTTCAGAGACTTCCTTCGTACAGGAGCTGGAGGACACAGCACATTGGCAAACAAGAAGAAAATAAGAGTAAAAACAGGAATTCTCACATCATTCCATGTATGCTGTTTATTTGATTTTATTTTTTGTACCAGATAAAGTTAAGCTCACTTTTGGATTTGTTTAACGTGAGACACACACACAGATGATCTTGAAGCAAGTTTTTGACATTTGTTTGACAGTAGAGGATAGTTGTAGGCTGTTTAAATTTCAGTTGTAGCAAATACTTTGGACTCCAAACATTTACAACAGACTTTGGAAAAGTGGTTCTGTTCAGTGTTTTTCTTCTACCAATTCGTTCAGAACTGGGTTGTCAGAAAGACGTCACTTCTGAAGCTGGGAGGAAAAAAAGGCCAAGTCCTCTTACCAGTTCTCTCTCATCTTCAGTTTACTTCAGTTATTTACTCCAGAGTCACTGCCAAATAGCAAAACTGCACTTTTTGTTCCCTTGCTCTTCCCTCTTTATCCCTTCCTGATATCAGGGAGGCTAAAAGTAGGTGGAAAGTGTACTGTAAACTGTCAGTCATCAAATTTAACAAATCAAACTATGCATCATTCTCAAGACTTGAATTCTGCTTTATGAGTATATTGCTAGGACCACATCTGGTGCAAGTAGAATTTTATTCAGCTGCATTTACTAAAATTAGCATGGAGGAAACGTAACCCAAGCCAATAAACCAGACAACCAAATAAATCGGATCATGCATGGTTGACCTACTTAATTTCTGAAAATGTCCTTATGAATATAGCCTAGAATATAGAAATGGTGGTGCTATAGCTAATCAGGTCATTCGGCTAGGCCATTATAAATGAAAGAAACTGAGAAATACTGAGAAATAATGGATGGAATCATTTTCTTGATTAAGTAATAATTTATCTGAGATACCCATTTAATTAAGATTGTTAATTTAATGTTAATAGGATATCATTGGAAAATTAGGTTTTTACCTAAGGTATGTATTTTCTTAACTTATGTATCTATTTTTAAACTTATATCTGGCAGAATGATGAAATTCCATGGAAAATAAAGTATATGCATTGAAGATTGAATAGTTACACGAAACTTTATGACTCCTATTTGCTTAACATAGAGTTATGTTCTATGTTTTTTTTCCTGGAACTCTCTTGGGACCTCCTTTTTATTAGACTTTTAAAAAGTAATTTGTTAATCAATAAAAATTGAAGAGGATCTCATTCCATGTAGATCAATATATTTACAGAATGCAATCTATTGCTTCTAAATTACTTTCTGATTTCCATTTGACAATCAAGCAGAGATCTGGTCTTTTAAAGAAAGACTGACTCCTAGTTTGCTTTGCGTAGATGACTTTAACAGGGTGCCACTTCGACACGAGCTGGAAGTGAGCAAAGAGAGTGAGCACGATTCAGATGCGTCTTCGGACGATGACAGTGACTTGGAGGAAACAAGCAAATACATCAATGCGTCTTTTGTCATGGTAGGTCCGCACATTTCCAAAATCCGAGATCTAATGCTTTAAACAATATGCCTGTGTTATCATGGCCCTGCATGAAATGATTTTTATCAAAGAATGGTGAGCTTGACCACAGCTAGGTATTGATGGACACAAAAGTCTCAATTTTCATATTGTATTTTAACTTACTGAAATACTTAGATGTTAAAGCTTAATGAGTTGATATGAAATAAAACAATGCTATTGCTTACAATTTATGACAAATACGACTATAATTTATAAAATATTAAATTTGAGCAGAAACTAATGTTTGAAAATGCTTGTATTT
The DNA here is from genome assembly GCF_036321535.1 of Camelus dromedarius. Classification (NCBI taxonomy): domain Eukaryota; kingdom Metazoa; phylum Chordata; class Mammalia; order Artiodactyla; family Camelidae; genus Camelus; species Camelus dromedarius. The sequence continues at coordinate 35,386,323 of NC_087456.1, forward strand.
ACCCAGATAACCCAAACTGTAAGTAAATCCAAATTTGTATATTTGTAGAGTTAAGCATTTTTCATTCAGGTTATTTGAATTATGAGGTGGGTCTGTTATATACCTTTTCTTAAAATGCACTGAGAATTCAAACAAGGAATTTCAGTTATTCGGTAAATACTTTTTGCACATAGGCTCAGCTGGATTTCTTTCTTTCCCCAATTTTCCTAAAACACACATTCATAGAATACGAGTTTAATGATGTGCTCTCATGAGAATATATAGACACAAATTAGAGACACAAAGATAATTTGAAATGCTCTTGCTATTTTTTTTACAATCACATTAACCTTTTTTAGAGAAAAAATGGTACTTGGGAAGGAAAATTTGGTTCATCTTCTAAACTAATATCTTCCAACGCTGATTCCACATTCTTAGCCCAGTATTGTAATTAGCTAACAAAGCACCTCACATATAGATGTCACATTATCGCGTGGACCTAAGAATCTTAATATTTTTATGTAACAGCATTGATATCAAATTAAGTGACTACATTTCCAGATGGTTATTTTAATGCTGCACTGTTCTCTCGTCAGCAGGAGTAACCAAGTCTCACCTATTTTATTTCACTTTTCTAAGAGTTACTGGAAACCGGAAGTGATGATTGCTACTCAGGGACCACTGAAGGAGACCATTGGTGACTTCTGGCAGATGGTAGTCCAAAGAAAAGTCAAGGTGATTGTTATGCTGACAGAGCTAAGGAGTGGAGACCAGGTTGGTACTTTTAAGAATCTCTTTTTAAAAATTTTTCCATCCTAAAATGTGATTTCTTCATTCTTGGATTACTTGCTTGATGGCTACACCTGTCTCCTTTTGAACTCTTTGTCGCACAATTCCATTGGAAATTCCCATTTTCCATCCAAGCATCCAAGCACTGGCCTCTGAAGTTTTGCATCCGGATCCAACCTTCTCTCCTGTTTGTCCCTCCTCAGCTGCACCCACTGCTCACAGATGACCGGCAGCACCCGAGGACCACCTCTGCTAAACACAACAGACACAGCCGCGTTCTCCTTCTTTTTCTTCCAAGATGAAAACCAAACTCCTCAGTCTGATATTCAAGACCCTGAACAATCAGGCCCTCAAATGTCTTTCCATTTTCCTTACGTTTCTATGTTTTGCAGACTTTCCACTCTGGTTAAGGAGGTTTACTGGCTGAATCTTTAACACACCATTTCTGTTTTTATCACTGAGTCTCAATTTTCTGACATTCCACATATCTCAAGTTCTCTTCCCATGTTGATCCCATTCTCCTAGAAGGATAAAACTCCTGAAATATGCATCTAAATCTTGTCTTCTTTAAACCCGTGGAACATTTATGGTCCTAAAATTCTGCAGTTGGTGGTGAGCTTAAGGCTTACTTCGACCTTCCCCCCCAGTGCCTGTTACCTGTGCTGGGTGCTCCCCTTAGCACTGACTTAGCAGCATCTTCCTGGCGGTACATCTTAGTTTTAGCACCTAACACGTTATCTGACACATGTTAAAGCTATTTAATAAATATCCTCAGAAGCGTGTAAATATATTGCATGCTTTTTCTCTCCCTCTTTTCCCTGGTTTCCTACCCCTGTCCACAGAAAGTAGCTTTTTTATTTTTATGTATTTTTTTTGAAAAAGAAATGTTCATTCAGATTTCCAACATGGAATTCCAGCAGTCTTTTCTTTCATCTAAGTTGCAAGGGCCAGAAAATGGAATGGGTGTGTTGTCAGCAACGGTGGGGCTGTAGTCGGTGGAGAACCATTTGCAGAGGGAAGAAACCCTTTTGTATTCCATCTGTTCTTCAACCTGACCCCTTCCTAGGATGGCAGAGCCCTTCTGTCGTCCTTCTGGGGTGTCCTGGCCAGCTCGGTGACTCCTCCGTTCCCTTGATTTACACCAGGAGACACCACGTATGTGGTGAACGGATGTCTAACAGACCTCAAATAGATTTTAGGTTTTTGTGAGTAGGTTTCAATTTTAGAGCACAACTAGTCATTTTGATTTAATAGAACAGAGGGAAGAAAAGAGAGAGAGGGAGAGACAAAGGCAAAGGCAGAAAGGGGCACTCTGAACACTGAGGAGGCAAACAGAACGCTTGTGTAGATGTTGAAAGCGGTCTCCCCTCTCCAGGAAGCCTGTGCTCAGTACTGGGAAGAAGGGACCCAAACATGCGGAGACGTGGAGGTTCAGATGAAAGACACCAACAGATCTGCGGCCTACACCATCCGCGCGTTCGAACTGAGACATTCCAAGGTACAGAAACGGGTTCAGGAGGATGTGTACCGGGTGGACGTGACCTGGTAGGAAAAGCTCGTTCGTTGGGAAAACAAAGCAACCATCAACTGAATGTTGTCAGGGTAGATTTTTTTAAATGACTTAAATGAAAGTAACTATGAGGAACATGTGACCATCAAATGATCACATGGGCTGAGCTTGCTCTGAGCGTGTCCCCTTGACCTCCGCTTGCAGAGGAAAGAGCCGCGCACCGTGTACCAGTACCAGTTCAGCAGCTGGACGGCGGAGGGGCTTCCCGCGGAGCCCCAGGAGCTCATCTCTATGATTCAGAATCTCAAACAGAAACTCCCCAAGAAGAATTCCACCGACGGGAATAAGTACCACAAGACGGTGCCCCTCCTCGTTCACTGCAGGTGGGTGGGGTTGCGTGAGCCGCGCCCTGAGCTCCGGGAAGCAGCGGTTCACACCTCCCGTTGGATTCGACTCCGCCTGGTGGCCGCAGCGCGTGGCCGCAGGGGAGCCTGCACGGGAGTCTAGCTCTGCCCCCTGCTCCCGCAGCGTGCCTTCTGCAGAAACGCGGTAGAAACCAGGACAGCTCGGTGCCACACTGTTAGACTGCGAGTCCTTAGTACCAGTGTCGTGCCATCCCTGACGCCCCCGTGCCTAACGTTGAACCTGGGATGTCAAGTCCTCAGTAAACTAATGAACGAACAGAAGGATTCATGGGCAGGTAGATGGAGGGACGTGACGTTTTACTTCTGCCTCAGTGCATTGAGTCACTCCTTTAGGTGTCAGCAGACTCCAGAGGACTGAGTGCTTTGCCTCCAGTGAACAGCTCTCAAGTCATGTCTTAACTGAAACCTCAGTGTTTAGCAACTTTGATTTGAAACCCATCACCTGACTTTCTAAGCTGACCCCAAAGGCAAAGATTTGCATAATAATACTTGAGTTTATGAATTTCTGTCATGCAGACCCATAATGTTTGTCTGTGGCAGATACCTACGTAACCATCTCAAATAAGAAATACTGAAAGAAGGATGTGTGTTTACATAAAAATGTTAAGATAATGGAGACATGAAAAACAGCAAAAATGGGAAACGTAAATCTAGTGACATGCTTTTAGAATGTTTGAGAAAGCTTGATAATAATTATTAGAATTGCATATACTACAATCAAGCCCTTAGATATATACTACTTTTGGACATCTATTTTCAAAGGTAAAATTTACATGGAAAGAACGTGGAAGAAGGGAGATTTAGGCTTTAAAACTATATGTGCTTCTTAAGGTATGGTTGAATACCTACTATCTGTTCCTTGGTTATGAGTGAGGTTAAATGAAGTTCTACTGATAACATATTCTTTAAAATGAATTTTTAAAATAATGTAACACACCTTTCACAATTTGGAAAATGATTTGGTTGCCCTCTTTTTAATGAATAATTCCACTAGGCATCATTTTTCTATTGGTATGGAAGTCTAAACGTTTGTAAAAAAGCATTTGAGAGGCAGGAGTGAGGAGAAAAAGCATGTGGTCTAGAAATTTACGAAAGATCAGGTCCAGCATTTCTGGTTCCATCAGTTTCTGGGTATGGCTTTCTCTCCCCTAAATCTCAGTGTCTCATCCATCAAAGTGGCATTATGTTATTTGTTGTAACAACTTCGGATGTAAATAAAAATGCATTCTCATTCATAGACTACTAAATAGAAGAAAGTATATTTTTAAAGCCTGAGATAAACATGTTTTAAACTATAGGTCTGTTATATTCGCAAGTTGGAAAAGTTTGTACAAAAAATGCACTTAGCAGAAGTATTTTACTCCTAAGAGACTAGAATAAAATAATTACAATAAGCCTGCAGTGAAGAACATATTTATGTTTCTCTCTTCCAATTTTATTCCAATATCACCTTTTCCATAAAATGTAGAATTATTATTATTATTATTATTATTATTATTATTATTATTATTATTATTATTATTATTATTATTATTATTACCTTTTCTTCCTTTTATAGAGATGGAGCTCAGCACACAGGAGTATTTTGTGCTTTGTTTAACCTCTTGGAAAGTGCAGAAACAGAAGATGTGATAGATGTTTTTCAAGTCGTAAAATCTCTACGCAAAGCTAGACCAGGAATGGTTCCCACATTTGTAAGTATACGCCACCACTGGTGTTTAACATGCTTTGCGATTTTTCATGGGAGGGGAAGGTAATTAGGCTTATTTATTTATTTTAATGGAGATACAGGGGATTGAACCCCGGACCTCGTGCCTGGTAGGCATGCGCTCTACCACTGAGCTACACCCAATTTCCTCTCCTCTCCTTCCCTTTCTCCCTCCCCTCTGGTCCTCTCCTTTCATTCTCTTCTATTCACTTTTCTAGTCTTATTTTTTGAATTCCATTTTTACATCATAACTCACTTTGAATTGTTATCAGCATAAATAAGAAAACTAATTGGATTTTGCCAGCAATTTGTGGTGGCATTTCTGGAAGAATATTTCTTTAAATGCTCATTAATTTCCTAATTTCTCCAACCTTTAATCTTGTATCAAATTGTGTTGCCATGTAGCAGAACATCCCAAGAGGCCAATCTGGTGAAGCTGCAAAGGAGATTCTGAAGAGTATTCTATAGTCAAACCTTTAGATGCCTAAGGAGATTTTAAAGGTCCTTTGTGGGGAAGGTGTAGCTTGGTGGTAGAGCACATGCTTAGCATGCAGAAGGTCCTAGGTTCAATCCCCAGTACCTCCATTTAAAGATAAATAAGTAAACCTAATTATCTCCTCCACCCCTCCCCCCCCCAAAAACCCCAAAATGTTCTTTTTATGAAAACACACATTTATTCCACAAATAAATGATTAAGTCTTGGTAACTTTCATTTGATGTAAAAATAATTCCACAAACCTCTTTTATGTGATTTCTCCCTTCTTTCCTGTATTAGGAGCAGTACCAATTCCTGTATGATGTCATTGCGAGCACCTACCCGGCCCAGAATGGACAAGTAAGGAAAAGCCACCATCAGGAAGATACAATTGAGTTTGATAATGAGGTGGACAAAGCAAACCAGGATGCTAATTGTGTGAGTCCACCGGGCCCCCTGGACGAAGCCCCTGAAGGCAACAAAGAGGATGGATGCTCCAAACCAGCGAGTGGCTCTGAGGGGCCAGAACATTCCGCCAATGGTCCTGCGAGTCCAGTTTTAACTCAAAGTGCATAGGAAGAGGCATGCGGGGGCAACTCGCAACCCCATATGAAGTATGATTTCTATTTTTCTAGAAGTAGTGAGGCAAAACTGGTACACAGTGGATTCATGACATTCAAGGACCAACATTGGTGGGAAGTTTCTATTTTACAGCTGTAGAAAAATATTTAAGACAGTTTGGCTGAAGTATTTTGTACAATCTTGTGCTTATTTTAAAGTTTTTTCCATCATTCAGCCAAAAAAATCACCTCTTTGTAGTCTTTGTATGTGTGTGTGTGTGTGTGTGTGTGTGTGTGAAAGAGAGAGAGAGAAAGATTTCAGGTAAATCTATATGCTGTTGAGAAACTTTGCCTTTTTGGTTTCTTTTCTTTTTTTTTTTTTTTTTTTTTGAAGGAAAAAGACAAGACTTTATTCTGGAAATGTTAGCTTAAATGTCTATTTTTTTAAAAATCATGTCACGTGTGGCCTCTTTGTAAGAATAGCATGTACATTTCTAGAATGACCTCAAGATGGCCTCCTTGTTCTACCTAAATATCTCAGAGCTTCCTGTGTTACTTCTAGAAATAGATGTAAACGTAGTGTGTGTGTATAGTTACTACAAGAAAGTTAACTAAATTAAAATTTGGAAACCTTAGGTTCCATATGTTAGCATTTGGTTCAATATCTTTTCAAGTTTATTTAATCTAATTTAAAATTTTCAGGCAGGCCTATCTTGTTGTCCTCATGTGGCGGTTACACCTTTGCAACACAGATTAGTCTTTGTATAATATGTAAAAGTCACTGCTGCATAATTTTGACCCAAAATTATAGGTTTGTTGCAATTGAACTTAAATATCTTTAAACAAATGCATTTTCTATTAAATCCAGAGGTTAAAAACAGAGTCATGAAAATGTATTTGTGCTAAATATTTACATGCGAGGCCTAATATAGTTATTTTTTTATGGACTAAGACGTCGATATGAGACATAGAACATTGTATATGCTTATTTTTCATCGTACAGTTTGTCTTTGACTTTCATTAAAGTGCGTTTATCTTGAATTTCTCAAATGCTTAGACTGTTTTTACCAGGAATTGATGTCAATAATTACAATAAAATTCAATTATTATCTCTTTTTGTACATAATATTTTAGGCATGATAAACATTCACACATGGATTTTGGAAGCATGTATTGAAATATAGGCTCATGCAGTTAACATTTGTGGAGCAGCTCTGCAGGTCTCATTCTTTTTTTTTAAAAATCTATGGTTTAATTTTGAATCTAGAAAAAACTTCAAGAAAAATGGTCATTTTCAAAGGGTAATAAACAAAACTTCCTTTACTGAATTCTGCATCAGCCTGTTCCCTTAGCCACATGTTACCTTTAAGGGGGTTTCGCTTTCTGTGTCTTCACTATCCTGCCTGATTCTAAATCTCTCAACTATTGTCGTCAGTTGCTGCCTGATCAGCTCCCATTTGCCTTGTGATCATCCTTCTTATTCTTTTGTTCCTATACACACAGAATTAGCCATCAGTCCTCACAGCGTTGTACAGCACCTTGCCGTTAACAAAGACAAGAAGGGAGTTTTAGGATGAAGCAATCGTTTCTAATTTACCTTGTTTACTTTTATCTCTTCACTTACTAGTGAAAAAAGGGGATTGTGAACCATCCACTATCAGCTCTGGCAAGAAAGGAAACTTGCTTTACCCCTCTCACTGGCCGTGCAAACCCCAGTGCCTGAAGGCTGATGAGTTCCCATCGGAGGATGTGGTTGAAATTTACAGTCCTCATGTTCAGTAGACTAATGTCGTGTGTGTCTGTTTCTTCCACGAGCCGCTTTCAAAGCACAAACAGCAAACAGTCTCAGTTCTAAATTATCCACAAGTAAAGTTTTAGTATAGAGGCCTTAGCTGCCAGTGACACTTTCCAAAGATAGATGTGGGTTTTAGATGTGTGTTTTCCCATTTGACTCTGTCCTTTCAAGAAGACACAAAATGAATACTTAGATAACAGAGCAATGGGAATTTCTATTAGTTTACCAGAAGCAAGCTAGGCACATTTTTTCCCCTTGTGTGTGTGAGAAGTTGTGGTAACAGGAGGGGCAGCGCGGTGGGCAGTCAGAGGCTCCATTACCCCGTGAGAACACGTATCGCTCGGAAGTTGGGGCCCGTCCCACTGGAGCAGGGACTCATGTCTATGATTTTTATCTTAAAAAGGAAAAGAATACGTGAAGCACAGACCCATGTCTATGACCGGGGTGGCATTCCTGGGGAATCTGTGATGAGACATTAAAAATTCCTCCTCTAAAGTTTGGCACCGCCATTAGTAATTCCAGGACCTAGTCAGAAAAATTAAGCAAAAAGTTCCAACTTAATAAAGCCTGGTCCATTTTAGGGGCAAGGCTTGGATCCTATTGTATATTATTAGACAGAAAGAGACTGTGTCGCGTTCCATTTAAAGTTTGCTTATTTCTGGTGCTAAAATTCACTGGGAATAAAAGATACACTTAGCACTCTAAAAATTCAGCTCCCAAGCCATTCATTGTTTTTACATATGACAAATGCATATTTGCAGAAGAGAAATATACATTTTAATCTCTCTGTAATGCTAAGCCTGTATGAAGTGATTAGCTGAATGTCTTCGCAATGATTGTTTTTAAAGTGTAAGTGTCTCCTCAGAATGCAATGCTTGCACAGCGAAATTTTCATCTCTTTTGCTGTTTTCCTGCTAAAACACTGAATGTGAAGTTTATTATTTCTTATAACTAAGACTGGTCTTAATTTTTAATTTACACTGGAGATTAGTTAGCAAATGTTCTCATAGCACTATATTAGGCCTAAGGAAGTAGATGCAAACTGTTCTGGCTAATCGCAGAGAGTTTCTTGATGTGAAGACTTCCAGATGCTCAACTTCCAAGGAAAGGAATATCTCTTAGAATAAGTAGGAGGGGCTATGACTCACTTTCTTATGCAGGTTTCACAGCTGGAATGACCTGAAGGTTCTTCAAAGGGACACATCCAAAATTAGGATTTTTTTCATTCCCTGTTTTGGGTGAAAAGATTTATTCTGCAAAAGGTCCATTTTCTGTAATTTTTCTTTTGTAAGCCCCTTTATACTTCTCTTTCCACTTTCCCAGTTCAATACTAACCCAGTCAAAGGGTGTGCATCTTATATCACTTCTTAATAAATAAAAAAAATTATTATTATTATTACTAACATTTATCGAGGCACAATTCTTGCCAGGCATTTGATTCATTGTTTTACCTGTATTTGTTTCTCAAGACAAATTCTCCAAAGCACATCCTCTTAATATTTCTATTTTACTGATGAGAATGTGAAGCTTAGAAAAGTTTGGTACCTGGACTGTTCCAACACATCTGAACCAGCTCTTACTGGCACTAAAGTCTGTGTTTATAAGCTCCTGATCTTCTGCCATCCCCAGTATCAACTTTGTTCACATATTTTGAAAAATTAGTGGGGAAAAAAGCAGTCTGAATTTCTTTTATGTCTTTTCTCAATCCTGTGATTAGAACAAAAACAAAAATAAAACCACGTGTAACATATGCTCTCAACAACCCTGTATGCTCTAGTTAGCTGAGCTGAACTCACTCACAAGATTGAAGTGATTACACAAAAATAAACACACTCTTAAACACCTACAGGAAAGGGCTGTTCTCAGAATGCATGTAAACAAAGATCACTTCGTTCCCAAAGTGAGAGCCAGGAAGTAAAACCCAGCGATAAGTCACACATGTCATTGTTCCATTGTCTCTCAATTTGGTAATCAGAACAAATTCTTACTGTTAAGATCACATTTCAGTGCATTTGCAAAGGACCCATCAATCAGCATTTGAAACAAGTTAACAGGGTGCATAAAATGGAAACCACGTCTCAGAGAGTATGACTCACTCCTTCTCTGGTAAGTGAGCCCAAGGGCACTTGGTTTCTCTGACCTAGCTGTCCCCAAACATAGGATGCCAGGGACCTGGACACGGATTTCCTATGGAAAATGACACGTGCGTTTCCCTCTAGAAAACCAGGGCTTTCTTGATTCATGTGCATAATAGTAAAAGTGGGACCTCTGCTGCACTGTATTTAATTTTCCAGGAAAGGAGAACTTGTGGGGCTCAGTCTCTTTCAGGTATGATGGGCGAATCCTGCCATTAGGGGCTGGTGACCTTTCAAAGACTGAAAATATTGTCTTGAATTTTTACGGCTTGTGTAGTCTTGGCTGTGAGATGGAGAGAGGATGTGGCACCAGGGAGGGAAACACTCTGCCCACTGTCATCACACTGGATGAAAGACGGTAAGCAGTTGAGTTGCCCATTAGCACCTGTCCCTCAGCTGCTAACCCAGGATCCACACAGGGTTTCCTCACCACGTTCCAAGGTAGCTTCATACCGAGAATTTTTACTGGTAACCCACAATCCAGGTTTGTCATTAATTCAGACTAAGTTGTCCCTCATGAATTACAATTCATGACTTTTGTCATGCAAGTTAGAAAACAGAAAGGGATGAAACAGATGATTGCCTTTCTAGGAAACTGACATGGAGTCAATCCCTCTATAACGGAGGTTCCATTTACCTTTAATTATCTGCCTTCACTGCACTGACAGCTTAACTTAAACAGGGATGGAAAACACAGGATATGCAGAAGATTTAAAATTGCAACTTTGGATATTTTCATCGTAATTAACAGAAATTAAAAAAAAAAAAAAAGAAACTTGCTCACTGGCCAGCTGGTTCTGCTAAAATGAAACTTCCTCATTGGTATCTGGTGCCTGCTTTGAGTTACTCTGAATTGACTGTGGATAAACCTCCCATCATTTCTCAACATGGTGGTGGGTCTTCGTGGACATGAGCAAAGAACAGTGAGCTAGCTGTCTAAGGTAACACTCTGTGGGACATGTCAGCAATGGTTATTTGCACATCATCTTCTAAAAACGTGTGTTTTCTCCCCCTACCCTGTTCTTTCCCAGGGCAGTTTCTCTGATTAGGTTACAGGTCTTTAAGGAGCCATCAGATCTTTGCCTTAGAAGCTGCATCTGGACATGGCTCCCGTACTGTCTCGGAATGTCTGGTAACCCTAAAAAACGCTGCATCCTTCTTGGATGACGGAGGAGTACCACAAAGGATCACACTTAGTTCAACATACAAGAAGGGTTTCTTTCCGATAGCTAGAGTCATGTGAATTCCACGAGAAATGCTTATCAGTGACTCAAATGCAGTGAACTTTGGTCTGGATTTTTCAGCGTCTGTGCCAGGGTGTGGGTTTCCCCTAACATAGTCTAATGCTTCTCATCTGTGCTCACAGTCAGTTTTCGTTTTATAAAGTGACTTCTTAAATGAAACAAGTTATTTTTGTAAACAGAACATGCTTTGGCAGTTTTCTCTTTGTTTAAAGTAGCATTAAATCATGGAGGTCAAATTTCTCTTTGATGAGAGCCAGTGGTAAATAAACTCTATTTGTTCTTGCAGGAGGTAGCAAAATATTTATTCACAATTTAAATGCAGGAAGTTAAAAAAGGTCAAAATCAGTCAAGTCAATGAATGACAAATTTAGTCAAATTACTAAAATCTACTGTTTCTCTCTGCAGATTTTTACTAGTAGGTTTTAATTCAATGCCCTGTAGTCATCAGAGAACATATGAATTTCAGAAATAAAACCAACTTTATATTTATACAGTGTTCAAGGAAGAGATTGACTTTATTTAGGATTGCAAGATGACGCATTTTGTAGGCAATTCATAAGTCTATGGAGATTTACATATAAGTTATTTTTCTGGGGATATTATCTGAGGTTTGTGTTTTATGATTTTATGTAGCAGGTGAAGTTGTTACAAATGCAAGATATGCTTTGATGTGAATTTTCACAAAAGAAAACAAAAAAGAGAAGATAAGAACGGGGTGTGGTTGGGAGTTCTGGTTACCCCGTGGGGAGCTCTGGTCCTCATCCGTCCTGACCCTCTCCTTCTTTCTGTGCCCCCAGTTCAGACACAGGGACAACAGCATCAGCAGTTCTTGTCACCAGCCCGGCCCGGAAGTACCCTGCCCTACGGACAGTTCATCTGAATTAGTCAGATTCCTCCTCTCTCTGCTCCCACTTCCCCTCTTGGAGCTTCTCTGCTTGGAGCCACTATTATTTAAAAAAAAACAAAAAACAAAAAACTTACCTATTAGTACCATTAGATGAGCCTAAACTCGGTTCAGGACCACAGAATGGTGGATGGACTATTTCCTTTACTATCTTCCTCGCTGCTCTTCCCAGCTCAGGCCATCTCCTTGGGCTGATCATTTCATCAAATGTCACTGACCCATTTACTTCAAACGAACAAAAATAGAAGCCACTCACCTAAATTTTTCTTACCCGTTTAAGCATGTATTTCTACCCTTACCATCTTCACTTTCAGAAGAGGTTTCCCGTCCTCTTCACTAAACTCTTCATCTGTGGTCTTTGTGTTTTGTAGAATAAGTCTTGTTTCATAAAACTGATACGTTCATTATAGAAAAGCAAGCAATACAGAAAACATCAATGAAAAGTTAAAAAGCCATCCCGAATCCAGTGGAAAATTGGCTGAAGAAGAAAAGAGAGCTCACAGCACAAGAGCTACGATAGGCCTAAACACAGGGCAGCTCAGTCTCACACAAATGAGGGAGGTGCAAATAAACAGGACATTGACACGATCTTTCTTAGTGGGAGACACGCAGAGCGGTGGGGAGCGAGCCCATCCTGATCCCCCCAGCACTAAAGAAACAGCCCCAGAGCGGGTAGCATCCCAGCAGCCATCAAACTCACAGACGGATTTCCCCTTCTACCCAGAGACCCCACATCTCCAGATTTGTCTCCAAGAAATAGCTCTGTAGCTACAAAATGTCATGTGTGCAAATTATAATATCTTTCTCTGAATCAGGACTAATCACTAGAAACAGCCCAGTGGCCATCTGTAAGCTTCTGGAATAAGCTAAGTTTCTCCCTTTCAATGGAATGGAGCTTCCATTGGAATTCAACTGTGAATTTACCAGCTGGGGTTGAAGCGGGATGGAGACATGGGTTGGACTTGTACATCTTAGCATACTGTCTGAATTTTAAACTGTGAATCTATTACTATCTGAAAAACAATGAAAATTTTTAAAGTTCCCGAACGTACTTTCAGATATAAACATCACTGTGCTTTGGTGGCTATCTGTAGAAGTTCCCAAGAGAGGAAAGGAGGGAAGGAGGGACAGAGGGAGGAAAAGAGGCCAGAATAAATAAGAATTTTTTTTATTAGAAAAAACACAGAAAAAATTAGAATAACATAAAAATTTGAAAATCATAATTGGATTGAAAAATTTTAATGGATTATATTTAATCCAGTTGAATTTACTATAACAAAAGGAACTTCAATGAGTTGAAAAACATTTTAACCTATATTTAAATTATCTCTTTTTTAATACCTGCATTAAATTTAAATGACTTCACGTTGAACTTGAGGCAAACAGGGATCATAAAAACTTCAAAATGTTTTAACTTCACTTACTGTTCTTTGTCGTCCTGCAATTAAAGACAATGAATTGTCATATCCACACCTCCTTCAACCTTATCTTTCTCTACCCCTTGATGTGTTTATTTCTTTTGCTAATTTCACAATGTCAAGCTGACAAGCACTGCATTAAACCTGCACTCAAATTGCATCGGGGTCTAGAGTCCTTTCCAGGGCTTCGCCACGCCTGAATTTCTTATTTTGATTAATCTCTGACTGATTTAATCTCATTGTGAAGTGGGCCTTACCAGGTATTCTTTACAATGCTGTTTCCCTCTGATCTGATACTGCAGAATGTCCAAAATTGACTTTCTACTAGAAAGAGAGCATGCAGGACATATAAAATTTGGGAGTCACATTTTTTGGTCCCAGAAACTTTTATAGACTTTGTTTCACTGAATTCTGTCATTGATTGTTGCTGTGGAATGCTGGAGCCAAGCCAAATCTTTTTTTTCTTTTAATCATCCACTTGTGTTTTCTTCTTGGATAATTTCATGATTCTTTCTTGAGCTTTGAAATTCAAAAACTCATCCCACTTTATCTTGGTATTGACTTTCCCTATAAAGTCTTCCTGGGACACAGTGCGTACCATTTTTAAAATTGAGATATAATTGACCTATGCACTACATTAGTCTCAGGAAAAAGCATACACTTTTTTCTTGTGATGAGAACTTTTCAGAACTATTCTCTAAGCAACTTCAAATACAGTATAGAATTGTTAATTATAGTCACCACAATGTACATTACATCCCAGGATTTATTTATCCTGTGGCTGGAAGTTCGTACCTCTGGCCCATCTTCATTCACCTCACCCTCACCCCCTCTACGCCCCCACCACCTCTGGCCACCACCAATCTGTTCTCTGTATCTATGAGTCAGATTTTTGTTTTGTCTTTGTTATTTTTTTTTTTAATTCCACATACGAGATCATAGGGAATTTGTCTTTCTCTCTCTGATTTATTTCGTTTAGTATAATACCCTATAGATCCATCAATGTTGTCACAAGTGGCAGAATTCCATTTTTTTTAATGGCTGAATAATATCCCATGGTGTCCATATAGCATGTTTTTTATCCATTCATCCATAAGAGGACATTTAGTTTGTTTCCATATCTTAGCTACTGTAAATATTTCAGCAACAAACATGGGAGTGCATGTATCTTTTTGAGCAAATGTTTTTGTTCCTTTTGATGAATATCCAGAAGTGCAATTGCTAGATCATACGGTAGTTTTATTTTTAATTTTAGGAGGAGTCTCCATACTGTTTTTCATAGTGGTTGCACCAGTTTACATTCCCACCAACAGTGCACAAGTTTCTCCACATCTCCACCAACACTTGCTGTTTCTGGCCTTTTTCATAACAGCTGCTGTAGCAGGTGTGAGGTGACAGGTCATTGTGCGTTTGCTGAGCATCTCTCTGATGATGAGTGGCGTTGAGCACCTCCCCTGTGCTTCTTGGCCTTTTGTGTGTCTTCTTTAGAAAGTGCCTATTCAGGTTCTCTGCCCACTTTTTAAAAATCTGATTGATCTTTCAATTGTATGAGTTCTTTATATATTTGGGATATTAACTTCTTATCAGATATAGGATTTACAAATATTTCCTCCCATTCAGTAGGCTGTCTTTTGGTCTTGTTAATGGTTTCCTTCGCTGTGCAGAAGCTTTTAGTTCCATGAAGTCCCACTTGCTCATTTTTTGCCTTTATTGCCTTTGCCATTGGTGTCAAATAAAAAAAAAAAATCATCGCTAAGACTGATCTGATGTCAAGGAACTTACCCCTATGGCTTTTTGTTGGAGTTCTATCATTTCAGGTCTTTTGTTCAAATCTCTAATCAGCAGTTGATCAATTTCATTCTTTCACATGTGGCTTTCCAGTTTTCCCAGCAACATTTCTTGAAGAGAATGTTCTTTCCTTATTGCATAGTCTTTGTTCCTTTGTCATAAATTAATTGACCGTATCTGTGTGGACTTATTTCTGGACTCTCTGTACTTTCAGTTTTTATATTTGGATTTTATGTTTTTCATGTTTTTTTAATTTACTGTCTCTTTGAATTTCTCTTCCATGCATGTGGTTTCCTTTAGGGACCCTTGTTCACATTTCTGCACCCAGCAGACCCCTTCAGCTCTTGAAAGGCATCTCTCTCTCTTGCTTCCCACCGCTGGCTGCTGTTCTGAGTAGTCTGATGCCACCTGGTTCCTGGTACTTGGTATCTGACGTTTCTCGTTTTCCTTCCTGAGATATTTTAGGATGTTTTATTCACAGTGAGGCGCCATGATGTGGGCAGGTTTTGTTTTGTTTGCTTTTTGATTTCACTGTTTTAGTCACTTGACAGGCTCATTCATATGGAAACTAATGTTTTCCAGTTTGGGGAAATTTCCCTAAACTACGTCTTTAAGGATCGCCTCTCTTCCCATTTTTTCATTCTCTCTCTCTCTCTCTCTCTCTTCCCCTCTCCCGTCTGTGTGTGTGTGTGTGTGGTCGTAGGTGAGAATTACTTTTCTTTTTATATTGAATTTCCAAATTCTCTAATTTTCTTATACTTAACTTTGCTATTTTTTGAAGAACCTCATTGCCTTTTTAGTTCCTTCTCTGAGAAACTTCACCTTTATTTTCTATCTTATATTGACGTATTTCCTCTAAAATATAATTTCATTAATAAGAGTTCTTATTAAATTAATTGATTTATTTATTATCAGGATCTTCACTTTTCAACCACCTTAAGTTGATCCTTTATGACGGGAAACGCTCTCTGGGTGTATTAATTACCATCTCGTTCTATTTCAGGTATTGTCTCTATTTTTGTCTATGTTTCCTTTGCCCAACTCTGGACTTTCATCTTTTCTTGGTGAAATAATAAGTTCTTTTCACTGACTAGTAAATGTCTACGCCTTTAAGACACAATCCAGTTAGTACTAAATGTGTATCTTCTTACCTCAGCTCGAGTTCATTACCCCTTCACCTTACTCTCAGTGCCCAGGGGTTACAGCTCTACCACGGGGCTTGTATATGTCCTGTTCCCTCGTAACTTTCATACAAGTGTCTCTCTCAGGAAGCCTACATCCCCAGCATCAAGAACTACATCTGACAGTAAACAAATTTATGGTTACCGGGTAAAGGGGGTGGGAAGGGATAAATTGGGAGTCTGAGATTTGCAAATATTAACTACTATATATGAAACAGATAAAAAAACAAATTTCTTCTGTACAGCACAGAAGAAATATTCAATATCTTGTAGTAACTTAAAGTGAAAAAGAACATGAAAACAAACATATGTCTGTATATGCATGACTGGGGCGTGACACGGTACGCCAGAAATTGACACATTGTAACTGATTATGCTGTTATTAAAAAAAAATCACATCTGAATCTGTTTTCTTTCTGTAGAACTTCCAGTAGTGGGAACATTGACATGGTCACTAAGCGTGTTTTCAATGCTGTAAGTCACCTTTCACCCCGAAAGAAAAGAGTAACTTTTCTTATGTCCAGTCGTGTTCTGTTTTATCACTCTTCACTTTACTACACTTTGCAGATATTTTATTGTTTACAAATTGAAGGTTTGCGGCAACCATGAGTGGTCAGGTGATGGTTAGTGTGTTTTATCAATAAAGTATTTTTAAATTAAGAAATGTACTTTTTTGGATAAAACGCTTTTGCATACTTTAGACTACAGTGTAAACAAACTTTTGCCCTCACTGGGAAACCAAAAAATGTGTATGACTCCTTCTACTATGATATTCACTTTATCTGGACCTGAGCTTGCAATACCTCCAAGGCCTGCCTGTATAAATTTACATCAACCTCAAGGAAAATACTGACTTGATGATGATGAACTTGATGATCCCCAACGTCATGACCATGTTTTCTCAACCGAGTCACCCACCCTTAAGACAAAGGCTGGGCCGTTCTCCCCAGCTCCGGGAAATCTTGGTTACTGCAAGTCTGCACCCCACCAACGCCTCCTTCCAGCCCTGTGTGTCATCTTCTCCATGACTCACCTTGAAGCAGCTCACGCCCCAGTGAGCTTGTCACTTGTATCTCAAGCACCTGACACACACACGGCTCTGGGGACATCCTAATGAGAGTGCTAGTGAGTGGAAGGAAGCAAATTTGTGGGGAACTCTGTGGTCTGCCACAAACCCATCCAGGGACCAGAGCTTACCTGCTCGTGTGACAAGGTGTCTGCAGCCTGGGGACACCTTCCTGCCATCAGACAGGAAGTGGGGGACAGCGAGGGGATTTCAAAGAGGAACTAAAATGAGTGACTATGAGAATCTAAATATACTTTGCCCACCCGTTTCCAGGCTTCTCTAGAAGGGAAATTGTTGTCTTGGGGGGAAACATCTGGTCCTATGCCCTCTCCCCCTGGTTTTCTTACTTAACTTAAAATTAATTCCACACTCTACCTACCAAGTTTTAAGATAAGAAATGGGGATTGCTTTGAAACAGCTAATGGAAAGCAACGCCCCGGAAGTCATAATTGGAGTTTTTTGTTTTTGAGTTTTGTTTTGTTTTGTTTTTTTGATCAGACACATGCAAAAATAAACATGTGATTAACTTCCATTTGGGTGCATGGAACCGCAATAAAGCGAGCCCATGGTCCCTAACCACACGCGCGTCACGAGGGTGGTGCAGTGCAGAGTGCAAATCACGGACTGCTTTGTGAATTTTAGAGTCCCAGTGAAGGGATTTTATTACTGAATAGGCACTTTAAATGTGGGTGATTTTTTTTTTCATAAGAATCTGTATTTTTAATAAATGAAGCATTTGTACACATGAAATAGCTCATTTTTATACAAATAGAAATAACCTCCCAAATAAGTAAATTTTACCAAAGGAAAGTACAACTTCTTTGTAGTATTAAAAAGAGAAGCTTCTCCCCCCTTTTTATTCCCCTACTGTGTGAAGGTCTCCAACACTGGGCGAGCCCCCTACAGAGAGCTACGTAAACATTCCACTCTGATTTCAGTAAAACAGTCATATTTCAATTATCAAAATAGTCATATTCGGGTAGTAATTCTTAATGACTCAAAGAGCAACACTGACTCATTAATTTAAAAATAAAACTGGTCTTTAACCCTTTAAAGGTTATTCCATCATTAAAGGAAATGCAAAGATCACCAAAGACAGAGGACTACAGACTCACGAGAAACTCGACGTGGACATTCTTCGCTTTGTTTCTATACGTGCTTGATAAAAATTTTCTTTAAATACTACAAAAAAAAATCTTGGAAGAAGATTTAAAACTCTTAGACTTACACAGTTCTGACCCCAATAACTTATCATCTACAATGTCAGAGGAAAGAGGCCCTAAATGCTCCCTGGAAAGTAAATCTTCCCCGAGCTGCCAGCCTGATGGTGGGTCAGTCAAATCAGCTATTTTAGCTTTTGCTTTATGAGAAATAGAAAATGTTTTTACAAAACTCATAAACACACACAACATAAATGAATTCAGTGGGGTCTCTGGGCCAGGGTCAGTAAAACCAGGTAAATAAGTTATGCAGTCACTTAAAACTTTCTCATTACTTTAAGAAGAAGGTTCACATATTAGCGAAACAAAATACAAATATTCAGTGTTTCAGTTTGGACTTCTTAAGACTTTCCCTTTATTTAAAAGATACTAATTTATTTTTAAACCCCGAGTTCCCATTTCTTTGATGAAGACCAAATCACTAACTTTAAAAATAATTTTGACAATTAATTCTGTGGAAATAACTAATTTTCTGAAAAAAAGGCAAGAAAGTCTGTGGAGACTACATTCTCCATTCAGGACGGTTTTTCATCTAAAATATTCAGATTTCCTTTCTGAATGAGTGCTGAGCAAAACCAAATTTGAGCAAATGTACGTTTTATTTTACTGATTTAGGGTCACATTTTAACACTAGGTAACGGTGAACAGTACAGTTCATGGGCATGATTTGTGTTTTCTCTGGGGTAATTCTGTTCCACGAGGTGCTCTTCCTTCCACACATGTGCTTGAGCACTTCTCCTCGCCTTAGTGTACCACGTAGAATGACCACCAGGCTGTGCTACAGCCTTGGCAATGGTTTTGTTCTGCTGGAGGCCGGGGTGGAGAGGACTGGAGGCTTCCAGACGCCCGGACTTGCGTGTGTGAGGTCAGGACACTCGCTGGTGCGTTCAGACACGCCTGCTTCACAGGTTTCCTTCCACACGTGAGCTGATGTTTTATACGACTGAGCTCACTCATGCTGACTTGAGATGGTGCGACTTGGTAAGTCAGTCACGTTCTTTCTGCAGAGAATAATTCTTTCTAGAGCACATTCTATACAATCTCCCGCAAGGGGTCTAGCCTGACACCTCCGCTCGCGTTCTGGGAACCCACTTCTGTCTCTCTGCTCCGACAGCAGGGCCCTGGGAGGGAGGTCTCTTTAGGTCAGAGCATCCATGTGTAGCTCCTATGCCTCTAACCTTCCCAGGCATATCCCTTTATCTGCCCACATTAACACCAGCTCCTTTCTGGGCAAAAAGAAACATAAAAGGAGCTCCATGTTGGGTCATACTTTCCTTTGCCCCAAATCAGAACAATGTACAAATCTCACAGATACGACAACACATCCCCTGAAGCCCGTTCATGTGATGCATTTTGGCTACTTGGACGGCTCAGTCAAGGGTCCTTCCCGCCAAAGTGGTCAGACGTGTATTCGTCAGAGGTAGCCGGCGCTCACGGGAGCTTTGGTACTTCAGCATCTTCTTTGGATGGATACCTTTTGAAAACAAAAGAATTTTTAATTGAGGAGAACTCAATACCATAACAGGATGGCAAACTAGAAATGTGTCTAGTAAAGATCATTTAGAAAGTACAGGGTTTAGGAAAACATGTGTGCATAAATCTGTGTGAGTTTTGCCGACAACAATCTGAAGCTGTGCACTAGCTCCTAACGACAGTGTGTCCTTAGAGGGACCACTTCTACCCTCGTGCTGGTTGTCACCTTGAGCGTGTGCTCTCCTTCTCTTGGGCCCTAGTGTATCTCCACTGAACTGATCAGCTTTGGAGGTTACAGCTCTAAAAAGGCTGGCCTCAAAATCTTTCCAGAACTGTTCAAATGCAAATGCAAATACCCTCAGAGGTTAGCAAAATAACAGGAATGAACAGAAAAGGTTGATAAAATATTCAGGGTGGCAGCTTCAAAAACACGGAAAACGCATACCGTACCCAAAAGCACTCAAATGCAATTATTTGTGAAACACAGCTCTGGCCCGCAGCCCCCCAGCCTGGGCTCACACGGCCCCGAGCTCCGGTTACCAGCCCCGCTTCCACCACCGCGTCTCTCTTCTCTCCGTCTGCCTCTGTTCCTCCACCTTGGCGCGCTGTAAATCCCACTGCTGAGGAGGAGGAAGAGGAGGAGGAAGAGGAGGGGGCAGAAAAGGAAAAGGAAAAGGAGGGGGAGGGGAGAGGGAGGGGGAAGGAACGTCCTAGCTCCTCAGGGAAACTGGCTCCTTTCTCTCGTCATACTCTACACTTGAAACACCACTTTAAGTTGACCTGAGGGTCTGCAGAGTGTCTTAACAGGCTCATCCCTCTGTCCTTATGGTCTCTACTGACTTCAGACTCACTATCACGTACCTGTGGCCTCTGATTTACGGATCCCAACGACGCAGGCTCTGTGTCTTAGAGCCTCTCCCCTCTGGGTACCAAGGCTGTTCCCACAGCCCTCTGTCCTGGCGGGGGTGGGGGTGGGGCCACCAGGGGGAGCGGGCCAGAGGGGGAGACTCTTGCCTTTCACGGTCTCTTTTCTCCTTTCTTTCCTTCTTTCACAAGCATTCCCCGTTTCTCCACAGTTTTGTGCCAAGAGGCAGAAATGGCCTTGCTTTTCACACAAATGTGTTTTTCCTTTTCCAGGGGCTGCTGTCCCAGGAGAAGGGCGCTCGTCTCACCCTCTGTCAGTGCGTGAGGTTTTCCTTGACACGCTGTTCAGGGCTGGCACTTTGAACCTGCTGGTTCCAGAGTTCGGATTTTGGACCTCTCACTGCTTTCGTGTTTGTAACCTCTCTGCCCCTCAGCTGAAGGTTTTATTTGCCCTCCTGACCCTTGGTCCACTTTCCGCTCAGGTAACTGTCCACTGCTTTCGTCTTGACTACCTGCACTAGCGTCTCACCGGGGAGGTATGCAGCTTGCCACTTCCGCTGTGTTTAGTTCTTGCTTTAAACTGCACCTCTTGCCTTGTCGTCTTGCAGCGCCTCCTTCTGACCCGTCTGACGCTTCCTTACACCATCATCTCTTCCTACTGTCCGATTTTCCAGAAAGTCTCAAAACCTGCTTTGAACTCCACCCAGTTTCTTCAAAAAATTATTCCTGGAACATTTTAATAAATGCAGACAGAGGAGGTCAGCCTGCTCTCTACACGCACGGTCTTCTGGGAAAATACATTTTGCGTGAAGGTGAGATGTCGGCCCCTGATCTCACCTCCATTAACTGGGCTGACTTCTCCCTTTTACGTGTCCAAGTCTTCTCTGCTCGTGCCACTGCTCGGCACGGCCACCGATGCCTAGAGGTATTGTTGACTTTACCTCTCACCTTTGGCTAAAAGTATAAAGAAAGACTTACTAAACATTTCAGCTGGATTTTTCTTTTATCCGAAGTAGTGCATTGACTAGACTTTTGCCCCCCAAAAAAAAACCCACAAAGAGAAGGGGGAGGAAGGCCCATGTTTTCCTCTGCTTTTTAGAACCTAAGGTAATTAATTAGACAAAATCAAGTTCTATGTATGAATCTAACAAACTAAATATACTGCCTACAGAATAGGCCTAGACATCTTCCCTCCACCGAGTTTATTTAAGGTTCCTTGGCAGGAACTCGTGCTGGAATAGGCAGCTCCTTGGATGCTGTCTACTTGCAACTTGACACCTAATGGTTTTCCTCTTGGCTGAGAAACTCCATAAACAGAAGTGAGTGAGGGACCACGTGACCCCAGCCCTCCCGGCAGCTCAGCTCGGGTCCCTGGAAGGGAGGGAGGGGCTGGGCTGTGGGACGGAGGCTGCTCTTGGCTGCTGCTGTAAGATCCATCCAACGAGGGAAATATCCTCAGTGACAGCGTGAGGCCGTGTCCTCAGGGGCTGGGGCATCCGCCTGGGCTCCGAGAGCTGGGTGGCCCGGCCACTGCACCCCGGATGGGGGGCCGCCTTCCGGCAGCCGAGCGCCCCCGTGGCGCGCGCAGAACGCGAGGGCAGCGGAGTCTCTGGGATGGAGAGTCCGAGCCTCGTTCCGCCCACGCGGTGGTGTGATCGCGGAGGGTTACTCAGCCGTTCTCAGCTCAGCTCTGCCGTCTCTGCAGCTGGGGTAACACTTTTAAAGGAGCGTGTGCGCTGGGCAGTCAGGCCGAGCTCTGCGCGGGACCGCGTGCGCGGGCTTCCTCGCTGCGGCCCCGACGGACAAGCAGCCCCGCTGCGCGGCTGCGCGGCGGGCCGTTTTCCGGCCTCTCCAAACCCTCGTTTTCTCATCTGTCTCCCGGAAGTCAGGAGAGCTACCTCCTGGGGTTGTTGGGAAGATTATCCAGGATAATGGGCAAAAAAAAAAAAAAAAAAAAGTTACAAGAGTAACTGACACAAAGTAAGAGCATGGTCAGTGATGGCCATTGCCCACAACCCCCCGAAGGAGGCGGTGCCCCTTTAAAGACGTGGAAATTGGTACCCTGACAGGCGCTAACCAGTAGACCTGGGGCTCAAGCTTAGATCGACTGGCCTTTAAAAGTTGGCTCAAAGCACCAGGCTGATAAAAATCCCCGTTGCCAGTGCCCCTCGCTCCCCGTACCGCGCTCCCTCCCACCCTGCCTGCAGGCGCCCTGGCCTCTGTGAACCAGGCCCACACGCAGCCCTGTTCTTCTGCTTCCCAGACCAGCCCGACCTGGGGCAGGAAGTTCCAAACCAGACCCAGCCCCCCATCCTCTGAGGCTGGAGACTGAGTCACTCTTCCCGCTACTGCGAATGCAGGACAAAGAGTTCCCGCACTAACCACAGAGTCCCGTCTGCCCCCCCCCCCCCCCAGGAAAGCGGCAGCGGCCGCACACAGCGGGGGAAGCCGAGGGGGCGCTGCCGTGGCCTCGGGTCCCAGGGTCCCGGCTCCCCCGGCCCCTCCCCGCCTTCCCTGCCCGGCTCTTGTCAGCCTGCAGCTCACAAAAGCAGGCTGGGCCTGTGGTGGGCGCTCCACAGACACCCCTCTGATTTCATCAGAGGCCTCGGGGCAACTGTTAGTGCCTCAGATTTAAACTGAGGAAGCAAACTTCGAATGCTCACCCCGCGCGCCCGCGGTCACAGGCACGAGCGCGCGCGAGAACAGCCGTCTTCGCGTTTGCGCTCCGCTGACGTGCCTGGATCACCGAGAACGCGGTTTCTCGGCCGCGGCGCTACCGAGCCGAGTTACCAGCGGAAAGGGGAAGGGGGGGGAGGATTCGCCCTTGCTTTTTTTTTTTTTTTTTTTTAATTTTGTTTTTCTTTTGTTAAATTTTTTTTTTTGTTTTGGGGGAGGTGGTTGGGTTTATCTGATGGAGGCACTGGGGGTTGGACCCAGGGCCTCGCGCACGCTGAGCACGCGCTCGCCCGCTGCGCTCCCCGCTCCGCCACCCCCGCTGCCACCCAACAGCCCAGCACGGAGGCCGCGCCGCGGGTCGGCCCGTCTCACTGCCTCCGCTCTTGGCCCATCGGCCAGCACCTGCGTGAACAGCCGCACCGCCCTGCAAGCAGGACTGGGATGTGCGGCCTTTATTTCGTGCCCATAAAAAATTAGGAATTATAAGAGTTAATTTTTTTGTGTCAACGTGACTAAGCTAAGGGACACCCAGATAGCTGGTAAAACATTATTTCTAAGAGGGGGCGGTGAGGGTGTTTCTGGCAGAGATAAGCATCTGATTCAGCGGACTGAATCACCAATGTGGGCGTCCCCCAGCCCACAGAGGGCCCAAATGGAGCAGGAAGTCAAGGAGGGTGAATTTCTCTCTCTCTCTCTCTCTCTCTTCTAGAGCTGGGACGTCCATCTTCTCCCATCCGCCTGGTTCTCAGGCCTCTGGACTCGGGCTGCCCTGCACCCCCAGCTCCCCTGGGGCTCCAGCGTGTAGGTGGCGACCGTGGGGCATTTGGCCTCCATAACCACTCCCTGTAACATCTCTCTTCTCGTCTCTCTCTCCTTCTCTCTCTCTCTCTCTCTCTCTATATATATATCCTCCTGGTTCCGCTTCTCTGGGGACCCCCTGCTAGTACGAGAATTCTGCGATCGTAGAAAAAGGAAAACAGGGGTTGGGAAGAACGAGCAATGTCGGCCACCGCACTTCGCAGTATTGTCCCGCGTCTCAGGGGCCTTGTCAGTCTGAGGGAGTTTTGTGACCCGAGGGGAAAAAAACAAACACTGAGCTAACCGTAGTCGCAGACTTTTTCTAAAGAAACTCTGGCCCCACAAATCTTGAGCTTTTACCAGCTCCTGAAAGCGAGTCGTGGCAGCAGGCCAGTCAGCTGGCCCCGGGGCCGCGGCCGAGGCCCGGGGAGGCGCCCACGGCCGGCCGGGGCTCTGCATTCGGAGCGCTTCCCGGTAACCGTGCTGCGACTCGCTTGACTTTCATGCAGGTCATCTTTTCTGGACTGGGGCTCAGAAAGCCCCCCACATCCTGTGTTCCCTGCACGTAGCCAGCCAGACGAAGGAGGCTGCTGATCACACAGCTTATATCATCCTCCGACCTGGGACTTGAGTCTGTCAGGTGTTACGTGGGTGTAGATGAGGCCAAACCATTGCGTCCCATCTTGCCTTTTCTTATCTGCAAGACGAAGGGACAGGACTCCACCAGCAGCCTCGGAATCTGGGTTCCCAGAGCCGCGGCACAAAGGCCAAGCTGGACGGGTGATGGGGCCAGTGCCAGAGGCTCCCTTCTGGTGGTCTGAATAATCCAGTGTGCCTCCCACACCGGTCTTCGCCTGGCCGGCACGCCTGGTTCAGCTGAGGTCCAGGCATAACAGGCCGGCCCTGCCGCCTCTGCCCGCGGGGCCGCAGGGGCCGCATGTGGCTGTTTGCACAGGCCTGTGAGCTGGGGCCTGGCTCCCGCTGGCCTGAGCCTCTCACTTCTCGGAGAACTGGAATTCCCCAAATTTTCCCCCAAATTAAAAGAACCAACAAACTGTATTACAAAAACAAACAGAATTTGTTTTTCTTTGGACAAATAAAAACTAATTTATGCTAAGGCTTTGTTGCCTTGAATCCACCCGACCGCACGATTCCCTGCCAACAACTTTTCTGTTAGCTTCTCAAGTTCATCAAACTGAGCCCTTGCTGGTAAAAGTAGAGGTTTTGCAAGCCACTAATTGGCCTAAAATGCTCCGCTATTTTATATAAACACACAGCATAGTATCAAAAATAGAGTTGCATTCATTAGCCTAAAATTCCAGCCTCCCATGTGAAACCTTTTTTTATACCCCTCAAGATTTAGGTCTGCCTCTGGAGTTAAAGGAAAACTTGTTTTCTAAACGTGTACTCTGTAATTTCACATTAAAAAAAAAAAAGAAAAGAGAGATGGGCTTTGATTTCTATTTTTGCCTATTAACATATTTTATGAGCAGGGAGGCGGTAAAGGCAAGTCTTTCCATCAGCTCTTTGGCGCTAATATTGTGAGGAATGTAAATCTGAAACTAGGCGAAAACAAAGTGATAACAGCCCAACAACAACAAAAACAACAGTAATAACAATAATTGAATCTAATGTGATTTATTTATTTGAAGTATCATATTTTAATACTATTATTAAAACATTATTTTATCAATATTTTAATGTTAACATTTAATAATACAATATATAATAATACGCAATAAATATTAATGCTGTTATTAAAATAGTATTAATAGTATTAGAATAATATTATTAAAATATAGTAATAGTAATAATAATCATAATCATAATTATCATAATAATAAAAGAGAAATAGATGTGTTCCTGTGGATGCTGCCACAGGTGGATGACAAAATTGTTTTCTGAACTGTTTTGGCACCCTTTGTGATTTTCAGTGGTCCAGCCCATTCCGCCCCTCACCGGTCTTAAGTAGTAAGACTCTTCTGCTTCACCCAGAGCAAGCAGATTCCGTGTGCCTCCCTGTGTCCGGGACTCAGGGTCCCTCTGCGTCTCCCTCCTGCGGCGCCCCCTTCCCGGAGCGCTGCTCCTCCTCCGGCCAGGGTCCCGCGGGGCCCCACCTGTGCCCCGGGCTCCACGGCCTCACGCGCCCTGCACCGCCCTCTGCGCCAATACCCCCCATTCGCTGCTCCTGGTGCCCATCCTGATCCACCAGCGTCTTTCCTGGTTCTGAACAACGTTCTGTGCTGCCACCCCCCCTGCGCATCCCACCCTGGCTTTTTCTCCATCAACTTCACATTCTCAGAAGGGCGATGCGAATCAGCAGCTCCATTTCCTTATTCCAGATCCACTTTTCCAATCTAACACTGTATATACGTATAGGAGAGCAGAAGAATTATTTTTAAGCTGTAACCTACAATATTTAAAGAAGCCATTGGAGTTCTTAAAAAGTCTTAATATCACTAATTATAAGTGAAATTTGAAGCTCAGTGCCTATGAAGACACTCAGGGTGAATGAAGACTTGGGGAGGGGCCACTCACAAAAACCACAGCCAAGTGCAGATTCCTCCAAGTGGGTCACACATTCCATGGGGTAAAACCACGGGCTCACCGTTTGGAACAATAACACTGGAGCTTGTGGCTGCCTGCGGACGAGGACTGAGGGTTAAAAAGGAGGAGGCGGGGAGAGAGAGAGAAGGACTGCAGCAGTGGACACAGGAAGCTCGCGTCTGCGGGGAGAGAGGGGTGTAGGGGTGTCCCCTGGGCAGCTGAGGGCAGAGCGGAGAAGACAGGGTGTATGATATGAGCTACATGCAGCGGCTGATGTTTGCCAACTGAATGTATAAGGAAAGTTTAAATGAATATTCAGATACATAGATGTACAACCTTGAATTAGAGAACAATCTGCTGAGAGCAGAGTCAGTTTCTTGATGTCCTGACTTCTCTCTCACAATATTTTTCCAAAATCTGATGGTTCATTCAAATACTCAAAGAGGAAACCACAAAGAATGCATGCATAAATGTTACCCCCAAAAGAGAAAAAAGGAATGGCAAAAGAAAGAAGTGGTCATTGAAGAACACAGATACAGAAAGTATCCACTAAGGATCGGGTGGACACGAGGTCCTGAGACATTCCCCAGTTTGTAAACATGTTTATTAGAATCACTGTTTAGAGTAAGTTGAAGTAGGGCTTGAAGAAGAAAATGATATTTAAGACATTTAATTGGCAGGTGTCAGAAAGTAAGTGGAGGAGGGGGGAGAAAAAGCAAAATGGAAAAGAAGTTAATAATCTAATTAGGAACACAGAGGGAGATTATAAGAAAGAAAAATAAAAGTTAAAAAAAGTCTATAATTTAAGAAATAGGAAAAAATAATAGTTCTAGAAAGTAGTCAACTGAGATCTTATACACACAAGCACACGGTTAATAAGGAGGGTAGTTTGGGGTAACTAGGTGGTGACGATGGACATTAGCTCTCCCTCCCCGCCATGCACATGCCGCTGCTCACATCAAGAGATGGAGTGCACTTCCCTTTCCCTGACCTTGTGCCTAACTTCCACCAGTAACCTGTGGTGGAGGTGATGTTCTGGGACTTCCGAGCCCAGCCCGGGAGAGTTCTAACAGCTTTCACTTCTGGTAAAATCGCACCGCTGCAGGGAAGGCTTCTTTCCTGGACCTGTCAAGGAAGAGTAAGGCTTTCCCTGATGCTCCGCCTCTGCAGCGAGCTGTGCACATTTCTATTCCAGTTTCCACCACACTGCAGGCGCCTCCTGGCCAGGTCTGGACAATCATTTTAAGAAGTCTGTCAAACACGTAAGTGGACTGACTGATAAATGAATTAACAGCACAGAGACAGTAGTGACCACCACTGGAGAGAATAATGCCACCAGAGGAAAAAGGTGACAGGGATGAATGATCTATATCTAAAGGATAAACAGAGACCTGAAGAGTACGATCCTCTGGGGATCTTTCCTGCTCTAGGTAACAGATCTTGGCTGGAGAAACTGATAGAAAATAAATCAAATGCCGAATGATAACCTGTTAATGAGTTTGTTAAAGACTGTTAGGTCTTGCCAAAGGTTGATGTGTACCCCTCCCATGTGCAAGTGAATGAGGGTCCTGTGAACAACTATTACCAACAGCCTGCGAGCAGAGCACTCCTGCCAACTTAATTAGTGATGGGCGTGCCTTTCCCATCTCTTTCTCTCTCTCACTCATGAGCCTGGAGACGGACTCTGGCTTTGCGGAGAGCACGCCTGGAGCAGCATGGGGCCCATGGCCCCCGCTTGTAGGAAACACTGATTTCTTGCGTGTCTGAGAGAGCACTTCATACATGCCTCTGATGCTAAAACTGCTATCTTCAGGAGTGACCAAGATTGGGCAATTTCTCATCGAACTGCTTCCTGGAGTCACAGCTAGAATAGACATTTCTCCGCCTCCCTTGCAGTGAGATGTGACCCAAAGATTGCACTCTCCTACCTGATGTCGCATCTTTCAGGCCGGTCATGCGTGCTCCTGTGTGCCGTTCTTCTTCTGCAGCTTGAGGTCACCAGTCAGAGAAGCCTTCAGCAAGCTATTGATCAAGAACATATTTTATAATAGCTTCATATGGAGTATAATCTATAAAAATATCAAATCACTACATCATATGCCTGAGACAAATACAATATTTTAAACCAACCATAGTTCAATTGAAAAAAAAAAAAGAAGAATACTTGTTTGGGACTTTTTATGAGTGGAAAATAAATGCCTACAGGTTAAGACATTGAAATTTAGTAGTTTGTGGTCTTAAACAGTATGTGCTACCTTAACCAATAACCCAGCCAACTCCTGTCTTGAGATCCAGACCCAGATTTTGAAAAATCTCGGCTACTCTTACATTAAGCACACATGCAGAGCTGAAACAGTATCTTGGTTTCCAAACTTATCTTTCTCATTTTCAGTCTCCACTCACTCTACTCACCACCTTAGGGATCTGGGCTCACGCTCTATGCCGGTGCTTCCACAGCTTTGGCAGGTATGCTGATCACCTGGCAGACTTCTTATAACACTGATTTTTGGCTCCCCTGCCACCACACTGCCTCCATCCCAGTGATTCAGATCAAGGAAGTCTAGGCTGTGGGCCGAGACCCTCAGGTCACACTGAAGCTGCCGGTCCCCGGGCCACACTGCGAGTAGCCCTGCAGTACGCCGCCCCCTCCAAACCGTGTCCCCTTCTGATTTGCTGTGAGTGCTGAGTGGTCTGCCTCTAATTTGTCTCCAAAATCTGTCCTCTTCTTTCCGTTTTTCACTTGGCCTATTTTCAGCTTCTGCTCTCTCTCACATTCCTTGTCACCTGGATTCCCCAAGTGTCTGCCTCTTTCAAACTCACTCTTCACACAGCCGTCAGAGTGGCTTCAAAAACCGACCGACCAGCCAGCCAGCCAACCCACTGAAACACTGAGTCGCTGCAGTCTTCCCACGTCTAAATCCTTAGTGTGGTGGGTTTTAGACTTCTTCCTTCTTTAGTTCATTCATTTTTCCTCCCCCAGCAGAACTCTTCCTTTAGTAACCTTTTGTGGGTGGGCAAGGCTCACCTCTGGCTGAACTCTGAGTGGGAATTGAGATCCTTGAACTCACTGCCCTTCTCCCACCCACACAGCAGTCTCTGATGGGTCTCCTGATGAATCCTGCGGCCTCTCAGAACAGAGTCTGAGAATGACTTATTCAGATGGAGCCACCACGTTGATGAGAAAAGAGTTACAAATCTGAGAGCCTGGCATGGATGGCTACTCACCAGCTAGCTCCAGGTTAGGTGTGCAGTTTCATGCCCTGACTCTCCCTCTCCTTCTGCAGCTGGGGTCCCCCTTGGAGCCACCCTGGCTGCTCATGGTTCTCTCCCACACCACCAGGTGTGCCCTTTCCTTTCCTTAGGACGCCCTGTGCACACACCGCCGAGCCCAGCACAAGTGTCCCATCCTCAGGAAAGCTCTCTCAAGTTCTCATCCCAGGACCCTCAACACTCCAGGATGGAAATTCTCACTTTATCTTCGTCTCCATCTGTATCCCAGTTGCAATGGCCTTGTGTTTGTTCTAGGACTGAACTCCAGGAAAGCAAGCCCACGTCCTTGTAGACTTTTTTAGATCATCATTTTTTAATATAGAATATGTCTGCAATAAATGTCTGCTGTGCTCTGGAATGGGATGGGATGGCTAACTATCATGATTATCCTCATAAATCTTGTAGGATATAATTTAGAATCATTACAAGAAATCATTTCCTGTTATAACATAGAAATTAAGTACTGCGCAATAGTCACGTCTGCGGTTATTCTGTAATTTTTATTTAAAATAAATAAGAGGAAGGATAAATTTGTTCTATTGGTCATTTAAGGTCATTTGGTCGTCTAGTCTTTCTGATTAGAAATCTATCTTCAAAGGGAATTCATTATTAAATTCCCTTTCTATATAATTTGTGTATAAATTACAAATTAGTTGTAATTTATTTTAGCCATCACACGTGAGACATTAATACCTCCACGGTCTCAATGACTATGACTCTGGAGGAAACCCTCCGTGTAACAGCTATTTTGCCCGAGGGAGTCACACGTGAATGTAATGTTCTTTCAGTCTCACTGGACGCCGTTGACTCCCCTGTGGCCGCCTCTAGCAGCAAATGGTTGGTGAATTAAGAAATAGCTTGTGCTGCAAGTTAAGTATGTTTTTCCCCTTAATTTGGAACAACGTGCTGTACTTTCATGCAAGGATTTTTAGCGTCTTGCCACTACAGCCTAGCAGGGAAAGGTACGTGGCGCAGATCTGACAAGCTGACTCCGGGAAAGCTGGAAGGTGACGTAACGCAAAGCAGGAGTAACCTCATCCCCAGTACGTGTCAACTTGCTGCAGCCCCTGACGTCCTCACTCCCGCGTGGATGATTAGTTTCCAGGCGCATGAGGGGGAGCTGCACACACCTAGGGAGGAAGAGGCTCCCCAGACCTGGGGACCCATTCACTTCCGTACTGATTGTACTGATTGTGATTACAGTGTGTCCCGCTGTTGTGTTTTCCTGCCTTGTTACAAATGTAAAGATCGGTTTGAAATCATTTTAATACGCTTCGTATCACATTAAACGCATCATTTTAAATACATGGCATGACCTGCATTGTTCTTTTCAGGCTTCCAAACATGCGGGAGCGTTTATGCAGTTCATAGCAGGCGCTTTGCACATGAATAGTGTCTATGGTGCTGGGTAGAGTTTTGTCTCTTTAAGTTCTGAATTGCTTGCCAGGACCAAGCTGGTGCATTCTCAGCTATAACTTTCCATCAACTGATCCAAAGGCATTCTTTCTCCCTTTTGAAAATCATGGCTGATTAAAATACTGCAACAGCTGTTAGCGATCATGTGATTGATAAGTTTTCAAAGACAGATGTTGAGTATTAAAAGCAGAGCGCCGCAGATTTCCCAGCAGTCAATGAGTGTTTTTTGAAAAGCTGCTACTTTCTTTTCTCCCACTTTCCACTTGGCTTTTTCTTACTTTTGTCTTTTCTTTTCTTTCTTTTTACGTGCTGAGCAGAAATAGCTTTAATAAAACACATTCTTTAGAAATACACGCAATACCCTCCATTCTCAAAAGCAAGGACTAGCATAACGTCCACCCCTGATGCTGAGGAGCTTTGTGAACTCTTAAGTCGTGGGGGTATCTTTAGCTTCTGACTAAGAACAGGGATGCAGTGAAATTCGGTGCCCGCGGACTCCTCTGGTCGGGGAGCTTCTAGGTGGTCTAAATTGTCCTGGAGCAGACCATAGGTTAATTAGAAATCATATTTCTAGATAACTCCAGTTTTCATTGTTCTGGTTTTCTTAATGTGTGCTTTCACAAATTAAGTCTCACGTTAGAAAAATTTTAAAAATACATCATAAGTGCATTACCTTTAACTCTTCTTGAGCATTTAAATCCACGTGCTCTCCTGGCTTTCATAAATTCCTTCTTTGATAACTCCACCCCGGGGAGTCCATCCTGAAGTTCTTGTGCCTAGACTTACGACAACCAGATACGTTTCTATTAAAACGCTGACAGCGTCTCAGAAAGTGGTTCAACTGGCAGCATTACTAGAAGAGATCGTGCTACAAAAAAGAAAAACAATATTACTTACAGAGAATCACAGCATTTCAGAACTGCGAAGGGCTTTGACAATCACTTCAGAAAGAGAGTATTTCCAGTGCTTGGTATTGAATGTAAAGGCTTAGGGGTGAAAGGTGACTAGCGCACACACCCCAGCCACGGGACCCGCCCGGGAGGATTCTAGACTAGCCTGTTTGCCATGGTGCTTGGAACCCCCTAGATTATTCCAGTTTGGGTGGTCTTACAGAATCCTGCCCACTTCTACTGGTCGCCCAGCAAGAATGGAAGCGCCATTAGCTAAGCCCAAATGAAATCACCACAAAAGTCACAGGGCCCAGTCTCGTGATAAACACCACGGCTTCGCTTAGCGCCTTTCCCTCTGGAATTACAGAGGGAAAGCTGCCGGGCTATTCCCACTTCCTCTATAGAGAGCAAAATTGTGATTTATCAGGCGACTGAATAACAAGTTTGCTGTGAATAAAAATATTTCATTGAAAAGCAAGTTATCATTTTATCTCAGTCCTTAGGAGACAGTTTCTCAAAGGGAAAACAAGGACGGAGCCATTCAGCCCAGGATGGAACAGTCAGCACGCTGACCTAGCCGGCGTGCGGACTCCCACGGTGACAGGCACGGCTTCACTGTCAGTCCTTCCAACACTAATTTCAAGAAGCAGTTGTCCCTGAGTTTCTTCACAGGCAGATTGTTTCAGAAGCTGTCACGAAACAATCCATACTCCATCTACTCACATGGACGGCTGGCTCGCGCCCCGCCCCCTTCCTGAGGGCCGCTTTCATTCCCGGTGCCCCTCGGACTGTCACTGGGAAAGGTGGCTCGGAGAGGCTGCACGGGGTCTTTGTGGGCAGATGGTGAAAAACTGGTGAGAAAAAGGCAAATATCAGTTAGGTATTTTATAGATTTTATAAATTTATTTTATATATTTAGAAATATTGTCTATATTTCTATAAATATTATTTATATACTTATAAATGTATTTATTTATTTGCATTTTGAGCCCATTCTTTTTTTTATTGAAGTGCAGCTGATTTACACCATTGTGTTAGTTTCAGGTGGACAGCCCAGGGATTTGGTAATTTTGGCAGATTATATTCCATTATCGGTTATTATGAGCGATTTGGGGTAATTCCCTGTGCTACAGTAAATCCATGTTGCTTATCTATTTTACATACAGTAGTTTGTGTTTGCTAATCCCAAACTCCTAATCTGTCCCTCCCCACCGCCCTCTCCACTTTGATAACCACAAATGCGTTCTCTACATTTGTGAGTCTGTTTCTGTTTTCTTTCTTTTTTTTTTTTTTAAACATTTTTAAATTGAATTATAGTCATTTTACAATGTTGTGTCAAATTCCAGTGTAGAGCACAATTCTTCAGTTATACATGAACATAAATTGTATCTGTTTTCTGTATATATTCATTCGTATTATTTTTTTAGCTTCCACACATAAGTAATATCATTTAATATTTGTCTTTCTCTTTCTAAGTTATTTCACTAAGCAGGACATCCTCTAGGTCTGTCCATGTTGCAGGAAATGGCAATATTTCATTCTTTTTATGGCTGAGTAGTACACCATTGTGTACACACCACATTTTCTTAAGCCAGTTGTCTGCCTGGTTGCTTCTATGTCTTGGCTATTGTAAATATTGCTGCATATATCTTAATATGTTTTACATAAATAAATTTATATGTTTTATATATTGTGTTTAAAAACACAATCATGCTTTCCATGGTGCCCTGGTGCAGACAGTAGGAGCTTAGTGAATACTTGTTCCCAGCCCCACACAACACCTGGTGTCTCCACCTAGTACACTGCCTCTGCTCACCACACTAAGCTGTGAATCCGGTCTTGTGTGTGTACGAGCCAGCCCTCAGCCTCGAACCCAAGAGGACTCCCCTGAAGCCTCAGGGGCTTCTCTCTCCAGGCAGTTTCCACTTTTCAGATGTCGAGACCCACGGACTCCCGGGGCCTCATCGGCTCAGCTTTGATCCCAGCCTCTGCCTGCGGGATGGACCCCTGTTCTCCCCTGGGCACTACGTCTCTGCTCTGGAGTATGGACAGTCCCAGAGTTTATTTTATGTGTTTCCTGCTGTTAAGGCTCGTACCCTCTGCTTTCTGTTGTTGGGTACTTCAAAGTGTCGCCATGCATATTTTATTCAGTTTTAAGATTGCTTCCTGTGCTGAGGAGTGACTGGGTGGTTACACCCAGAGCAGCACTCCACCTCGAAGCGGAAGCTGGAGCACGCGTGCCGCTGGATGTTAGGCCCGATGTCCTGCGTTAGTATCGTCCTCATTTACTTGAAAATCTCAGTGAAGATTTACCTAAAAAATCTGCCCCTCCCCCGCCCCCGGCCTTTTTTTGGTTAGAATCTCACTCTCATCTCTTTTAAAAATTAGATCAAAGTTGATGCTCCCATATCTCGGCAAGTGGCTAAGTGCCGTGTGTGTATCTTTCCTTTATTCCAATTCATTCAACTTGATCTTTCCCTGTTTATTTGAAATGAGAACTGAGTATGGCCTTTGAGCATAAAAATAGAAGGACCAGGCACAACAAATAAAAAACGCAAATTCAGGAAAGTCCTGCTCTCAGGAGAAGCCTGACTCTTCAAAAACAAAAGTGTATAAACTCTACACAACCAATGGAAGCAGAATGCCCAGCTGCAGTAAAATACTTCAAAGAGAATGCTGTTTTCTTCTTGAATTAACCTTTCGCCTGACATGTTCGTAACGCCTCCGAAAGGCAACAGATGGTATTAGAAAAGTAAATTGCATCAAAAGATGTGTTCCAATGTGGGTATTATAATTATTTATTTAATTACAAATTTAGTTTAAAAATAAACCCACTTAGCATGGCAGGTGTAGCTTAAGTATAAATTCAGAAATGGGCAGGTCTATTTCAGATTTTAGGGAGCACATTAGGACAATACAGCTGAAATGACCCTCCATGAAGTGGAGCTTTCCTTTTCTTCTTTTTCTTTTTGGCAATGAGTTGTTTTTTACCCAAGGAAGAATAATACCTTTTGGATGTGGAGACACCAGATGTTGAGGAAGACAAGGCTACCAACTTGCTTTTAAGGACGCATGTATCTTCGCCTGTTGCCCAGAATTTGAGATGGATTGAGTGAATTCATCCATCCTTGCATTTGAAGGAATCTTGATGGGTTTAATGATTTAATTCAGGGTCACGGAACACAAAGCTTACTGGCTCACAGTGTAATTAATACCTTCTTCTGGATTCAATAATTCAATATAATTAGGAGCATGGAATAACCAGGTAAGTTAACTAACTACAGAGAGACACTGTAACAATGGGTTACACGAAAGAACTCGAGGGTGGAATCAGAATTCTTCTGCAAGATCAGAAGCATGGGTGGCCCCATCTTGGGTGATCACACAGTCAAGGAATCTCAGGTTCAGAAGGACCCTTATGTATCTCCTTTTCCAATCAAATACTACTTCCTTTCTGGGCAGTCTCCAGCCCACAAATGAACATCCCCATGGAGAAGAAACTTCTTATCACCTAAAAATCCACTGAAGCTTTTAGAAATGTAGAAAATGTGCCTTATGGTAGGCTACATGGTTTAGGAGGAAAGTATGGAGTTCAGAAATGACTAAATTTAACTTAAATGTTGTTACTTCCTAGTTTTCTACCTCTCAAATGGAGTTAACAATGTCTGCCTCTTAATATTATTTGCTCTATTTTTAAGAAGATGAAATGAGCAAGTCTTATGCTTTCTTCAGATGGAAGCAGTAACAAATGTATTATCTTCAGTAAGTAGTGAAGAAACTGAGGTTCAGAGAAGTTAGAAGAATTGCTCAGCATCCCCCAGGTAGAGAGGTCCTCACATTCAATGTGCTCCCCCAACCCTTCCTCTTGGCTGATGTTTAAAAGATGCTTGGGATGGTCACGAAGGAAGCTCCCCACTTGGGGCACGTCCTACTGTCCTTTCTTCTCTGAAAGAAGTTGGCCCCTGTCCTGTTGGATCTCTTCACACACAGCTGACTGTGTGTGCAAAGTGGGGCAAGCAAGACATTCCTCATCTCCCCTCTAAGACAAGAGTCCTCATTACCCAGACGTTTATGCCTCAAGTTGCTATACAGCGTAGTGGTTAATCTCAGCGCTGTGGTGTTAAATGCCTGAGTTCAAGTCCAAGGTCTACTACTCCCTGAGGATGGCACCTTTGGGAAGTTACTTAAGCTCCCTGGCTTTTTCTGTTTTTAACTGGGGGTGATGCTATGACTCAGTTCATAGGGTGGTTATATAATTTGTGTGATTGGAACTGATTGGAGCAGACCAAATATTTGATAAATGCTGCCCATTTTTACTATCTCCCTGCACCAAGCCCAAGACAGGGAGGGGTTTTGTGAGGTTCTGCCCCAACGGAAAAATAGGAGGAAGCCTTGCTCATAAGGTGTTCTTCTTTGTCACGAGTCATTCACTCCCCTTCCTGCAACATTATATGACGATAGTGCCCGCTTGCCTGGCGCCAGGAAGGTGGAGGCCATTAAGGACGTGGTTCAGGAAAAAATAAGGTTTTGTCCCCAAGTACCTCTGGGATCAAGGCCCCCTGGTGAATATATACCGTTTCCTGACTTTTCAGACTTAACTTAGCAGAGCTAAGAAACTTTCAGATAGATGCGTAATGAATGTATCGGAAGCACTGCCACACTCACACTCTTGAGTTGTCTGGCAGATTCACGACTCTCCTGACTGATCCCTTTCCCTAGAAAATATGTTTTGTGACTGATACTCAAGCCCCGACTCTCATCCTGCAGATGACCGTGGTAATTTCAGCACGTAGTCACTCATTGGCCACATTCGTTTTTAATAGATCATATTCATATTTTCATGTTCATCCAGGAAGACTAATGGTTTCTGATCACAGCCTGGAACACATGTCTCTAATAATAGCTCTGGCTGAGCCAGTTTTTTTTTTTTTTTAACATAAAGATACACGAGTTGTTGAGTAGCTTGGATATTCTGCGATTAAACTGATGAGATCAGGCAACCCTGACTGCTTTGTTTTCTGGAAGTCAAACAGACTGCAACTGTACAGGGGATAAGTAGCTCACTTAGACAGTGAGGCACCATCGGGGAGACAGACGCTTATTAAGTTCGTGGATTAATGCAGAGGCAGCACGGGGAACGTCGCTGCAAGGGCTGGGGCGCGCAGCTGTGCGATGCGGACGTCGCGGCGCTGGTGGCGGGGACGGGCTGCGGGCGCCGGAAACACAGCCAGCTCTCGGCCAGTCAGTGCAACCCCCGCTGATTAATTTTGGTTTTGTTTGCTTGTTAATGGTTTGCTGTATATAAGATTAAAAATAACTAAATTTCATCAGTGCTTTGCAACTAAGATCCACATAATGAAAAATGATTTAAATGTGATTCTAAAGTAACAAGCGAGGTTTTGAATTAATCATGGAGAAAGATTGTGAAAATGTTGTGGCCGGAGTTTGCTTTCCCCCTAATTCTTAGATTACTGACTTGTTATAACCTTCTTTTTCACATTGCATGGAGCTAGGCTTAAAAAAATGCCCAAGACACAGGATAAGTTACTTTCCTAACTAGTCTTTTTTCCTTTCTCCTTCCTTCCCTTACTTACTTTTATCAGTAATTTTGCTATGATAATTTTCCTCCTCTGTTTCTTGATTTTGACCTTAATTTCTTCATTGTTATTCTCATGTTTTGTTTTCCTGAATATCTGCCGACTTGTGCCCCCTGCTACCAAGATGAAGCACATTTTGATGGAAGAGAAATGAACCTGGTGACTAAAGATGTCTGATTCTATGGTGACCCCAACATGGGAGACTGGCATTACGGGCTGAAGAGTGACCCCAGCAAGGTCATGTGCTGAAGTTCTAACCCCCCAGCACCTCAGTATGTGACTGTACTTGGAGATAGAGCCTTTTAAGAGATGATTACATTTAAAATGAGGTTTTTTTTTGTTGTTTTATTTTTTACAGTGGACCCTAATCCAGTACGACTGATAGCCTTATAAGAAGAGCAGATGAAGACATAGCCACACATAGAAGAAAGGCCACGTGAAGACAGAGGGAGAAGGCAGCACGTCCAGGCCAAGGAGAGAGGCTCAGGAGAAGGCAATCCTACTGAAAACCTTGATCCTGGATGTTCAGCCTCCAGAATCGTGAGAAAATAAATGTCTGTTGTTGAAGCCACCCAGCGTGCATTCTTTGTTACGCAGCCGTGGCAAACTAACACAGCTGGTTGAATATATCACCATTCCTTTGCGAGATTCAGAATGGCAAGGGTAAAATCATATCATTCTGTTATTCATTCAGTCAACAAAGAGTTGCCAAGACACATCTCAGCACAGTAACCAAGACAGGAAGCCAGAGATTTCTACTCTCATGGGGCTTACACAAAAGTGCTTTGTACATAAAGTGGTTAAATACATTTATTGGATTATTGGAAATATTTTTATTTTCAAAAGCAACAACAGAAAGGCCTGCATTAATAGAAGAGTCAAATTCCAAAGCTCAAGATTATTTACATGTGTTCATCTCCATGGTAATAGTGAACATTTACCGAGTATTTATTATGTACCAGATGCCATTTCAAGTGCTTTGTTAGCAATGGTTTATTTTCTTTTCAGAACAACACAAATAGGTAGGTGCTCATAAGATGCTCATATTTTCCTCATTATACAAATAGAAAATCTGGGACACAAGAAATTTAAATAACTGGCCCAAGATCACACAGCTGAGAATAGCAGCAAGTGATAAATCAAGATGTGGAAGCTGAAAACAATCACGACACAGTAAGTTGCCGGCATGTCATAGAGTTTTTAGAAATAACGGTTGGAAAGGTTTGACTGGGAGAAGTCTTCCAATGAGCCAGCCTCTGACCTTGGCCTCGTGGGCAGCAGACTTCAAACAGCAAAAACGTGGCAACTGAAAAGAAAACGCGTAAGTTAGGGAAAGGATGAGATGCATTTTGTCTGCTGATACTTTTTAAATATGTATCTGCAGGAGGAGTTGATGTGTTAAGAAGAAGAGAAATGAGGCAGTAAAGGAAAGATGGTGATAGAATCATCTAATCAGCATAAAGTTTGGTGCAACGGGGCGTGTGCGCCTCCCAAGAAATCTTGTTAAGCGGGCGTTTTTTTTTTTAGTATCAGATGACAGAATAGAAGGAGCGAGACTACCTAATGGTGGTCGCCAATCCTGTCTCCTCTAGAGAATTGCTCTATAGAAGTGGTAAGTTTCTGATCATTTCCAATTTTTATGTGGCTAATTAAAGTGTAGTATGGTTTAACAATGAATTGAATAGATTCAGAATTTGCATTCATAAGTAAAACAATATTAAAGAACCCTGCTAAGAGTGTTTTCCGGAGTACATGTGTTTATGTAAGTTTCTCCCTGCTTAAAAAACTAAGCAAAACAACAATAAACATTGAAAGGCCATTACTGGTTGATTCTTAATATGTAGCAAACCTCTAATTTCATTTTCCCTTAGACCAATTTTTTTCTTCTCATTCAACTAAGCAACTTGTCTTGGCCGGCTGTAAGGCTTAAGCACACCCAAATTACTTTAATTTTTTCAGTGTTGTAGATGGGATATGAATGCTCAAGAAACTTAAATGCTGAAATGCTAAAATAATGACATGCGAACCAAGTTGCCCATTTTCCCATCTGCAGGAGTGTCAGCCTTCCTGAGGCAGCTGATTTGTAGGAAGCCAAATTCATCCGCACTTACTGAACAGAGAACTTTTCAAATCTTTTAGAAGCTGTGAGACTCTGAGCTTCTAAAATTGTAGAGACAATTCAAACAGGAAAAATAGTTGGGCATGGGGAGAGAAAGAATCTCTGTGTGCTGGGAGGGAGTGAGGACCAGGCTTGGTAGAGGTTTGAGCAGTTGAGGACAAACCAGTGAGCGGCATGTGGTGGTTTTCGTGGCTGTGATCAGTGTATCATTAAGCCAGAGTTTGCAAGATAGCTGTGCTAGAAAGCTGTTTAATACGAATTTCTTTACCCTGTGTAGGGAAAGTCAGCCTGTAGTGATGGTTGTGCAGACCATGATTTATTTAGCGTGTCAGTGGTCGGAGGCCCTTACTTTCCCCGTGGGACCACTACGTTTTGCTCAGTTTTCACAAAAATGTTCCTGCAGTTGATTACATTCTTGTCTCTAATTGTTTGCCACTCTCTCTGTAAGAGGGTCATACTTTTTTCTCCACTGAATTCAGACTTGATTGTGTACTTTGCTTTGGCCAATAAAATGGGAGTGGCAGGGAATTGTGATGTTTCTCGGTAGCAGTTTTAAGGGCCCTCAGGTGGTTTTACCATGGCTTTTTGCTTTTGACTTAAGAATGACACATCCTTGGGAAAGCTTGCTCCTTAAGTCTGGGCCCAGGAATGAGGAAAATTTGAAGCAGAGCCAAAACCAACCCATGCTGGAGATGCAATGTAAGTTTAAAACAACTTTTGTTGTTGTTGTGTGTCGCTGATAATTTGGGAGCCATTTATAACAGGAGCAGAATCTCACTTAAACCGATTGATACAGCATCCTAAATGGAGCTCCTTACTTGGCCAAAATATAGTTGTGATACTAAAATGAGCCACATGGTCTCGAGCCCAATGTTTGCCCTGTTTCCCCTTTTTCCCTTCTCTCTGTTCCTCTCAATTTCTTTCTGTGAACAGCTCGGGAGTGAGAACCACTATGTTGGTATCTTTCTAATTCCTGAGAATCTATAAATTAAATAAGGGTCCTCAAACACACAAAATAAATCATGAAAGCATGATTACAGGTAATCTCATCCAATGTTCTCATTGCACCTAGGCCTGTGAGTTGGAGTCCGGAGACACACACTGGCTTGTCCAAGTTGATGCAGTGAGGGAGTGACAAAGTGAGCTAGAAAGCTAATATCAAGGCTCCTGGCCCAGGGCAGTTTCCATTAGAGCCTTCAGCCTCCCCAGGGAATTTCAAGATGCTACAATGAGCTCTGACACAATATTTTTCTCTTTTGAGCGTTTGGAAAATGACTCATATGTATGTAACAGACACAGCAGGAAAACAGGCGTGAAGCACTCAGGGAACAAAATTATAACGTCTCATTCTGTCTCTAAGAACCAGAGGAGACACAGGAGAGGCAGGAATGCAGGCAGTGTTGGCTACTTACCCTTGCTGGGTCAAACAGGAGGGTTTCATCAGAACAAACCAACTGGAGCCTGTGACCAAATGAATTTCCCTCTACTGTTACTTCTCCACCACAAGAGGGAAACAGGGGGGGCGCAAATGCGCAGGGAGGGACCCTTTTCCAATTTCACTTCACGTGGGAAAACTGAACCTCTCCCTCTGAGTGTTACAATAAAAGTGTTGGCACCATTATCTCACAGTCCTCCTCACTCTCATTCCTTGTAAAATGACATGGAGCTGCCCTTGAGTTCTGAGCCTTCATAAAGAGAACTGAAGCATGAGATCAAAAACCTGCCTACAAACAGAAGTCCAGGACCAAACAGCTTTACTTATGGATTCTACCAAACATTCAGAAAAGAACTGGTACTAAAGCATCTCAAAATCTTCAAAAAAAATAAAAGTGGTGGTGGTGGGGGGTGGGGGTGGGCAGAATGCTTCCAGACACAGTTTACATGGTTAGCATTACCCTGACACCAAAACCAGACAAGCGTACTACAAAAAAAGAAAATTATAGGCTAATATCTCTGATGAACATAGATGCGAAAATTCTCAGTAAAATGTTAGCAAGTCAAATTCAATAATACATTAAAAGGATCATACATTATGATCAAGTGGAATTGAT
Organism: Camelus dromedarius; assembly: GCF_036321535.1. Lineage (NCBI taxonomy): Eukaryota > Metazoa > Chordata > Mammalia > Artiodactyla > Camelidae > Camelus > Camelus dromedarius. The sequence goes on from NC_087456.1 coordinate 35,428,221, forward strand.
TTCAGGGATGCAAGGACGAGTCAACATCCACAAATCAATGTGATGCACCATATTAACAAAATGAAGAATAAAAATTATATAATCATCACAATAAACACAGAAAAAAAGTTAAACAAAATTCCACTTCCATTAATAATAAAAACTCTCAGCAAAGGGGGTATAAAGGCACAGCAGGTCTACATAATAAAGGCCACGCAGAGCAAGCCCACTGCTAGTAGCATGCTTGGTGAAAGGTTTTCTTATAAGATCAGGAAAAAAGGACCCACTGCCACCACTTTTGTTCAACATGGTTTCGGAGTTCTAGCCATAGCAATTAAGTAAGAAAAAGAAATAAAATCATCCAAATTGGAAGGAAAGAAGTAAAACTGTCATTATTTGCAGATGGAATATTACTCAGCTATAAAAAAGAATGAAATCCTGCTGTTTGCAGCAGCACAGATGGACCTTGAGGGCCTTACAGTAAGTGAAGTAAGTCAGACAGGCAAAGCCAAGTACCATATGATCTCTCTTATATTTGGAAAGCAAAAAAAAAAAAAAAGAAAGAAAGAAAAGAAGAACAGGAAGAGCGGATGTGGTAGCCCAGGAAGACTCCAAACATGCCTCCCATTTTTCTGGCCTGAGAAGCTGGGTGAGCAGTGGCACCATGAACTGAGAGACACGGAGACTGCATGCAGGCAGAGAAGTTTCAGGGTTTGAGGGAGGAAATCCGGAGTTCAGATCTGGGCATGTCAGTTAAGCTCTCCCTTAGACACAAAAGTGGGTCAAGTAGGCGGTAGGATAAATGAGACTGAAGCTCAGAGAAGAGATTTGGGCTTGAGTTAAAAAATTATGAGAATCACCATGACAGGCTTATTACGAGTCCATGGCCAGATCTCAAGTGCAGTCAGTGGCAGAAATACTCCAGCTCATCCCAGATCCCACTGCCTTCTCTTCCCAAGGTCCCCACGGAGGTAAAAATAGGAATTCGTGTATTTTTCAGAGACTGCCTCAGTCGCCAACCTTCAGATTCCCTGCACGGACCCTGGCTCACGCTGTCTCCTTCCTCGGTCTATGTGAGGATTCCTGCTCAAATTTTACAAGTTATGCAGACTGAGTTTTATTACCCAAATGAAAACTCTATTTTATTGAAGTCCAGTGTAAGATGAGGTAAGGCAGACACAAATATTTCTAAGTTAGCAAAAAATAAAACTCAGCCGATTTTAATATGTGGGAATGGTATAAAGCATCTAACTCCCCTTTGCAAAGTACTATTCCAGTCACGTCCTTTCACATGCCCCAAGCTGTTAACAAGCCCCCCACTTCGACAGTAAGCACGCCCCCGCCCCCGGCGTCCTGGCGTCTGCGCAGCGTGGCGCATCTGAGTGTTGCAGACCCCCGCTCTCTCGGGCAGGAAGCCACGGGCTGCTCCCTCACAGCCCTGATGCTTCCTCCTCACGCGGCGCCTCCATGTTTGCAGTTTCTGTCTCTGAAGGAGCTAAAGGATTGACTCCTTTTTCTTTATACCCTCTTGCAGGGCTGTTACATCACTGCAATGTCTCCTCTAGGTGTGGGAAATAACCTCCTCACCACACCAAGTCTTGCCCCTTCCAATCCATCTCCAATCCGTAGATTCATCTTTTGAAGATACAGCTGCCCTCACGTCAGCCTTCTGGTAAACCATCTACTTCCCCTAAATACTGGGGCAAAGTCTTGCAAGTGGTCTCCAGGTACCTCCTTCTCAACGCACAGCTTTATCCTCCTTGTCTCTCCTAAGCTCCAGCCATACTGGATTCCTCTCTCATCTTGAAATAGGCTGTTTCTCCCACTCCAGAGCTTCCAAACGTCATTTTCTTTGGCTGGAACGTTTCTTCCACTGACCTCCGTTTATTCGTCCATCAGGTCTCAATTTCCCCGAGGTATCTCTGGCCAAATGCATCGTGCAGTCGAACCTTGCACTTTTCTGTAGCCCTTACTAAACATCCGTAAGTGTTTGTTAAATTGCATGGAAAGGGAGGTGCCCATCCTTTCCCTGGATGTGTCTCCAGCGGCTCACAAAATGCCTGGACTATAACAGCCACTCAAAAGTATATTTGGTATAAAAGCTATTGTCAGAAATTGTCGCCATCGTCCTCAGGTTTCACTATAAATCTCTGTTTTTGAGAAGGCTTTGTAAAGAGATGATCAGGTGAGGGTGTGGTGGGGGTGGGAGGGAGAAATCGAGGGTCAGGATCTCCAGGAGGAGCAGGACGAAGTGCAGAGAAGGGTGTACTTAGGATAAACGGACCTCAAAGAAAGAGGAGAAAAATTTTTTAAAAAGGGACATGGACCCAGCAAGCGAGGGGGGCGGTGACGGAGGAATCAAAAGAACAAGAACAGCCCTTGGCGGTTCACTGATTTCAGGGGCTCTGGCTTTTCTTGAAGAAATCTGAGCACCGTCAGAAATCAGCCTAGAAGGAAACTCAGTGCTTCAGGCCAGTAGACGGAGCTTGCAGGGGGCTGTGGCTGTCACTCGCACAGCCCGCAGTCCGAGCAGCAGGCGCCGCCCCGCGGCTCGCCGGGCCCGCGGCGCCGGGCAGCTCCGGCCGGGGGGGCCCCTCAGGCCGGCGAGCCGAGCAGCCCAGCCCGCCCCGCGCCGTGGGCGTCGGGCCCTCGCTGTCCCACGCGGGCTGCGCAGCTCGACCCGATGATTCAAGGCCCCGCCGCCATTTGCCAAGAGTCTCATGTTTTCACTGTGTGATCGCGAATCTTTCATTGGAGGCTGTGCCTCTATGCCGCGTTGGAAGATAGAAAATCCTGTTATCTGAGATCTGTAGTCAGAAAATACTTAACAGCTGCCAAAATCTACCGTAGGCTATAGAATATTATCTCACATGTGAACCGGAAGTACACTTAAATGGGATGCACATTTATTATACACATACCGTGCAAGGGAGAACCGTGCTGAACAGCTTCATTTTGGCAGGGCCAGTACCAAACGGTCCCTTTGTCCAACGTTAACCACACACCTTTCACTAGATTTGGGTTCCATCTTTAACTCAATGCTGGATATTCAAACCAATCTTGAAAAAGAGCAAAGTCGGAGGACTCACACGTTTCGATTTCAGGTTTTACTACAAAGCCACAGTCATTCAGATAGTGCGGGGCTGGCCCAGAGGGCGACCTGCCGACTGATGGAAATGACAAGGCCATGCCAGGTCCAAGTGACCTCCGAGGGGAAGGACTGCAAAACTGCACTGCAGAGTAGAGGGCAGGGTGAAGAATTGCGGGCACTTTCTGTCACCAATATGCAGTCGTCTATCTTCTGCCATAGATGCTCATGGTCCTTCCACCTACAAAATGTCTTCTCCCCCCTCCAGGATCCTCAAAGCGTTACCACCTGCAGCAGGAGGGTCAAAATTCAGTATCTTGGATTCTGCATCAGCTCTTGATGTGACTCCTCTTGATGTAGAGGCTTAAGGACCAAAAACACAAGGTATCTGTCTCACATCCTCCCAACATACAAGGATGGGAACGGAGGATGATTCCCTTACTAAACATGTGCACTTGAAAAAGTGATGAATGAGAGCTACAGCAGCCCCTGACCCATAGCATCCCAGAATCCGGGTGAGCCATGTCCCCAGAGCCCCTGCCCTGGCAGTGGGAGGATTTCTACTGGAAAACACGGCCTTTGAAGAAATTCCCTCGTTCTTCATTGTCTGCAGAAAGTTGGAAGCTGGAAGCCTTTTTGGTTTTTAAATAGTTTTATTTTCAGTCTGGCAACGCTTTTGCTTATATACCTCCCTTAATAACTTTTCAGGTTTTCTATGAATCGGATCCCACTCAATTCTAACTCAGAAGGCCATGCCTACAGTTTGAGAGAGAAGCCTCTCTCTAGGTTTAATCACAGCTATTTGGGGCATATCAAGTTCTTGTGAGATTTCTACAATCCCGGAAGATTTTGAGAAGCTCTTTCTTCCTCGCTGAGAGTGCCCACTGGGAACCAGCTCAGTCCTTTCAGGAGTATCACAAAGGACTGCAGAAGCGCCCTGTTTATTTGATCTCCTCCCCAAGCTTTCAGATTTTTTTTGCTGGCTGGAGATGCTAGGGATTAAAAAAAAAAAAAAAAAGTTTTATTTTCCAGCCCAATAAGGCTTTTCCCTTCTACATTTCCTCTAAATTATTCTTACAGTTTGTTCAGTTCTTTCTTTAGCTCATCTAGTCCTACATCTCGTCAGACGCGGCTAGAAGCAACTTGCTGGGGCTGTAGGCTTCTTTCTAAAGGTCTTCTTAACAAAATCCTAAAGTTTGTTGGGTACTTTTTCTTTTTTTTTTCAATTTCAAGTGAACATAGTTTTTGCTGCTTCTACATAGCCTAGGTCTCCTTTTTTCTAGCCTTATAATACTTTTTTTTTTTTTTTAAAAGATCATTGTTTTTCAGGCTTTGCTAATAATTTTCTCACCATTTTGCTGGTTTCTTCCTGCCACCTGGTTCTAAAGCCAATGCCATATATTTTAAGTTTTTGTTATGGTATCATTTCTTCTAGGTATCAATTTCTGTATCAATTATTAATTGACACAAGTCACAATAAGACCCTTATCATAATAACCCAGGTAGCAAGCAGGTATTTAATCTGGGAGTCAAATTTTCTGGGCTGGTCTTGTCTGATAGCTCACTCATAGGTCTGGGATTGGCAGGCTGATCAGTTGGGGACGCCCCTCCTTCAGTGATTTTCTTTGGCTTCGTCACCCAGTATCCTTAGAGTTCCAAGAACGTGAGCAGAAACACACATGCCTTCTTGAGGTTTAAGCTAGAAACAAGTACCCGATCACTTCTGCCTCACTCTCTTTGCCCAGTGAAGTCACTGGGACAGCCCAGATTCAAGGGGAAATGGACTCCAGCTGGGTTGCTGAGGGCACGTATAAGGGGTAGGTAAAGAACTGGGGCCATTTTTGCAACCAGTCTGCAGTTCCTTTCCCTCCCTCACAATTCCACATACAAACGACTGGGAGATGCTGTTAACTCTTCCTTCTAAGTAAAACTGAACTTTCTTGCCCTTCACTTTCTCCACTACTTCACTTACTTTTGCCCTTGGTCTCCTATTATCCATCCTCCATACATCAGCCAGTTTACCTCAAAAATACAAAGTCAGACCATATCACTCATCTCGTTAAAACCTTGGATGAGTTTTCATCTTACACTTGGTAAAATCCAAATTCTTTATAATGGTCTACAAATATGACAAGTCTGTCCTCGTTCCTCACTCCTCGCTCCTCCCTGCCGTCCTCACCCTGGCTTGCTGGTGACCATCTCACTGGTCTTTATGCCTTTCCTAAAAGGGGCTAAGGTCTCGCCTCAGGGACCGTGCACTTCTATGTCTTGCACTCAGAATGCTCTCCCCCACCCCCCAAGTGCCTCATTCTCACACGTCTCTCAGGTGTCTATTTCAAAACTACCTTTTCAGAGGTACATTCCCTGACCCTATGTAAAGTAGCATCTCCATCATGGCCTATTCAGTGGTCCTCTCTTACCTTCAGTAGATGTGTTCCGAGACCCCAGTGGATGCCTTGAACCGCAGACAGCGAGCCCTCTATGTACTATGTTTTTTCCCTTATGTATGCACCTATAATAAAGTTTAATTTATAAATTAGAGATTAACAATAACTAATAATAAAATAGAACAATTATAACATATTCTGTAATAAATTTATGTGAATGTGGTCTATTTTTCTTTCTCTCAAATATTGTACAAATTTAGTGCCTTTCCCATCTTAACTAAGCACCTATCACACACTGTGGCCATAACTTTTGCAGTTTGAGGCGTGACAACAAAACTAGAACACATTTCTTTTTCCTTCTTCACAAATTCATGAATAGAAGATTCATTCTTACTGTAGATTTTAGCAACATCAGAATATAATTATTTTTTCTTTCCTTATTAAGTCAAAAACTTTCACCTTTTCACTTAAGGGAAGCACTTTAAGGCTTCCCTTTGGCATATCTGAATTGCCAGCATCACAACTTTTGCACTTTGGGGCCATTAGTAAGTAAAATACGGTTAATGAACATAAGTGCTGTGGCCTGATAACGAAGATGGCTACTGAGTGGCCACTGGGCAGGATTCACTGGACAAAGGGATGATACACTTCCCAGGCAGGACCGAGTGGGTTGCTGTGAGATTCCATCACCCAGCACAGAATGGTGCACAACTTAAAATGTAAGAATTGTTTATTTCTGGAATTTTCCATTTAATAGTTTTGGACTGTGGCTGACCACAAGTCACTGAAACCATGGAAAGCAAAACCATGAATAAAGGGGATGACTGTACCTCTGATTCCACTACATTCCCCTTTGAAGAACCAAAAGTTCTTCATTGCTTTTGCACATTAAATGAGTAGCTTTTGCCATCATTATTAGTTTTTCACATCATTTTACTAATCACAATAAGTATATGTTTACAATTCTATGGGTCAATAAAATTTCAATATATAGATTGCACAAAAAAACATTTTTCCATTCAAGTTCTTTGTGGATTGGTTACCTATATTTGAAGGAAGGTATCTAGTTTATGCTCATTGTATGGCCAATGTGGAGATGCCTGTTGGATGTCCGTGTGCACACAATCCCGGATCACAGACAAACACAGCAATGCCTCAAATGACAGTCCTTTCAGCAAGTCCTCCAACAGCCGAGGATGCAGCTCAGTGGGAGATCTCTGTTTTTAACCTGTTCTCTAACTTTGCCTCACAGTGACCCTTGAGGAGCGTATTAATTCTGTTTCACAGATGAGAAAACTGAGATTTAAAGATGCTGGAAAATCCAAAGTTGCTGACCTGCTAGGAGGCGGGACCAGGACTCCAAGTTAAATATGCTAGATTTTAACAACGAATTTCTTATGTTTCCTCTTAAGAGATCCTTGTCCGACAAGAAGAGAGAAGTAGAAGATGACCAATAGTTACAATACAGACTGGAGAGGAATGGGGACCATGACGGTTTCAAAGTTGTGTCTCTCTTCATAGGGAATTGGGTGGCCTCAACCTGCCCTCATTCCTTCCTCCCAAACTCCTCTGGGTTCTCCTGTCCTTACTGACTCAGAGCACTGGCCCGGCACCCTCAGGTTCCCTATTTACCACCGACCTGTCTATCTATCTGTCCATCGATCTGTCACTTACGTATCTGTCATCTCTCTGTCTATCCACTGGCCTGTTTCTCCATCTGTCCATCAGTCTGTCATCTGTCTGTTGTTCATCATCTGTCATCTATTATTTATCATCTAACTACCTACCGTCTATCTATCCATCTATCATCCAACTACCTATTAGCTATCTATCCATCTACTTACTTGTCTATCACCTATCTATCTACTATCTATGCGTTTATCTATCTGCCCGCCTCTGTAGCAGCTATGCATCCACATCATATACCGGCTTAACTCAGTGCCTGCTCTGCTGTTCATTTTCATTAAAACCACATTGAAAGCTCTTCTATGTCAACTCCAAGCACATCTCTGCTCTTTTCAGATCTGGGTGTCCTCTGGGTGAAGGGCCCAGCTAAGCCTGGTCTTGCTGCCTGGGGAAAAGTTCTTGCTGATCTTAAAGTTTTAATAGAACTATAGAAAGTAGGGCAGCCCACTGACTAGTCCTCCTAACATTTCAGATTAACCCACAGACCAGAAAGACAGTCTCCACATGTTTCCAATTTCAATTTTCTGTTCTGCCTAATGATTTTTATATCATTATCATGAGGTTAAATCATCATAATAAGCCTTAGTTCATTTTATTATGGTTCTGTCATTAGGCCTATGCAAAATGGTTATAATGATTTCTTTCAGTAAATGACAAATGCCAAAAGGATTAACTTTATTAATGGTTCACAGCGTCTGTAGCAGAAATATATATATATATTTTAGATATAGTGAACACTGTCTCCACTGATACCTTCTTTATAAATCTGATAAACTTGTCAAACCGAATGAGGGCAAGCAAATTGCTGTTCCACGATTCTATTAAGAGTGAAAAGAAAGTTGATGAAGTAAGTAGATAAGAGAGGAGGTTAGAGTATTTAGAGAATATGTTGCATTTGGTAAGTTATTTTCAAAATGCAGGTAAAAGATTCACACAGGTTGTCACAAACACACGTACTCCCGAGGTGAGTCCTAAAAGGGACGGCAAGCATGTGTTTGCTGTACACCAACGCCTTTCAGGAAGACAGCAAAAGCCGGAAAGTAAGGATTTGGGCTTTGGAGGAAGGAAAACAAAATGTGGGTAAGATATTTTGAAAAAAAATTTAAAGAGAGAATGAACATTAGGCATGTCTTGGTTTCTCATGTTCCTGTGAATTTTTTCAGCAAAAGACAATCTGTTGAATAGTCAAACTCTGTCACATAGTGAAAGTAAATGACCTTCCTATTACTATGTATCGGGGTAAACATGGAACAGAGAGCTTTCCTGGGTCTTTTTACTTGAGTATTTACTGTCCCCTTAGATGGGAATACACAGCCTCCCTGGTCTTTCCACTGAATTCAAAATTCAAGATCAAATCAAACATAAATCCTGCATTGGTTTTCTATTGTTGTTGTAGCAAATTTCTCCCAAATCAGTGTCATAAAACAACACAACAGTATGGCTTTACAATTCTGAAGGTCAGACATCCACAAGACATCTTACTGGGCTGAAATCTGGAGGCTCCAGGGGACACTCTTTTTTCTTGAGATTGTTCTGTTTTTGTTTGTGGTTGGTTGTGTGTTTGTTCATATCTGTATATATACTATAGAAATATAATACATATGTTCATATTTTAAGCTAAACACATTGCCCTACAGCATCGAGGCTTTGTAGGAGAATGTAGCAATCTGCCACAACTGCTTTACTCTAAAGCGTTTTAACTTTTAATTTTGACACTGAGTCTTCATGCAAAGATAAAATGCATGCGATTTAAGATAATTCTGGATGGATGCTGTTTGGGAAGGTTTATGACAGAACTGCTCTTCTGTGAGCGTTAGTCAGGGAGAGAAGGAATTATGGATGATGATTTTGAGGAGGAAACCACTTTTCTGTAGTTAATAAATTGGGCTCTCACTTTTATAACCTGCTCTGCATTTGCTTGAGAGGCTTCTAGAAGCCTTTAACATCAAGGAGAATGTTCCAGCACTTTTATTCCCGGATATTGTTTTTTGTTTTTGTTTTTAACTGAAGTCAAGTCGGTTCCAGTGCTGGGTCAATGTCTGGTGCACAGCATAACGTTTCAGTCACACATACACAGACATACATTCTTGTTCATATTCTTGTCCATCATAAGTGGACTGCAAGATATTAAACATAGTTCCCTCTGCTCTGCAGTAGGTCCTTGTTGATCTGTTTTATATACAGTAATGTGTGTATCTGCAAACCTCGAACTCCTATTTTATCCCAGTACTGTTTTAAAGGGGATTCAGTCCTTTCTCCTGCGTTCCCCTACCCTCAATAGGGACAATGCTTCACTGGGATGGAGGGTGGGGGTCAGTAGGGGAGGGAGAGGGGGCACCTCAGTTCTTTGTAAACAAAACATTGTAACCTTTCTTGTCTTCTCAAACTGGTCCAGAGGAAGACAAGAGGCACTAAAAATTAGAAGATAGAGTGTTTTCTTCCTTCTGCGAAAACTTCACTGTTAAACTCACTTTCTGCTTTTATAAATAAGGGCAGTAATATTTAACTTCCAACGTCACAGGCTTATTGTAAATATAAGATAAGCTATGCAAAAACACTTCAAAAATTAGGAATTAATAGATGCACATTACACATATAAAACAGATAAACAACAAGGACCTGTGGTATCACACAGGGAACTATATTCAATGCCTTGTAATGAACCATAATGGAGAAGAATCTGAAATATGTATGTATGTATGTATATCTTAATCGCTTTGCTGTGTACGTGAAACTAACTGTAAATCAACTATGCTTCAATAAAAAATAAGAATAATACATTTAAAAAAGAAATTTAAAAGTGCTGTATAACTTACAAGAAATGACTGACTTCTCAAGTTTACAAAGTGCCTCTTAGAGACAAGTAGAGTATTAACATTAACTTGCCCATAAATATTTTAACTTCAGAAGCAGAAAGCGGGGAGTGACTCTATCTCTCAGGCTGTGTAAATCGCAGGGGGCAGTGCTGGATTACTGAGCTCCAATCGCGTGTCTTGAAATACAGTAATAACTGTTAGAAAAGCTTTATCGTCTAATTTATAGTTTTAAGGATTTAAAGAAATGTTAACAACAACCAAGGTAATAATTCTCAATAAGGAGTCAATCACAATAACATTCCACGGCATGAATGTTGTTACTACACACATGTAACACAAGAGGGAACACAGACACAGAGGCGTTAAGGTGGCTGAATAAAGTCCCCGAGTTCAGCAGTATTTCAGGCGGGAGGATCTGCTAAGCAAGCTTCTGGCTCTAGAGCTCGAGCTGTTTATCAGCGAGAGCGCGCGGCCGGAAGCCCCCCTTCCCAGCCCCCCTTCCCAGCCCCGGGAACCAGGCTTCACGTTAATCACTGATGGAGGAAGTGTGCTGAACGTGTTCCGTGTTTCCTCAGAGGTTCCTGAATCGGCGCTCACAAGGCGGTGCTCACTCGGTCTCTGGGCTGCTTCGCTGGCCAGGGACCTGGCTTAATTTAGTTCCCAGGGTGCCTTAGATATCACGGTCTTTACCCCTAGAGACTACGAGGAACTGCTAAATAGATACGTCATGGCTAATAGGCTTTGAGACTTGGGGAAACAGTCTCTACAACGCTGTTCCGTTCTCAAGAGCCCAGGGTAGAATTCATTTGTTACCAAACGCCTGAGCTTCTGGATTTCAGCTTCCTTATCTATCAGAAAGAGATAATGGTACCCAACTCACAGGGCCATTGAGGAGTAGATAAGATAGCACAGTTCCTGATACATGGAAAACCCTTAACGGGCGCTTGGATGAATTAGAGCAAACACTTCTGTGGAAATGGGGTGGTTCTAATAAATAGTGCTGTCAAGTTGATGGACTTTGAATTGCCTTTTGTTAACCAACTAAGCAGAAAAAGAACCACTTGTGCACAACAGGAGGATGCCTATAGAATGAAACTCTATTTTCAGAATAAATCTCAACATAGCAAATATGAATCAGCCATTAACACCTTCCCAACCCATGTGATACAAGTAACGCAATCAAAACCTGTTCTAGGTGAGCGTGCATGAACTGACCCTGAAAGGAATTCCCAGTCTAAGTAAGAATCTCAGCGTGTCACTCACCACTTAGCGCGTCTGACTAGATGTAAGGAAGCTATTGAAAATACTCTAGAATATCATCATGTACTCAGCGTTAGGTCCCAGTTCAGCAGATGACGTCCAGTGCAGAAAGGATACAGAGCATTCTCAAGATGCAATGAAAAGTGTCCTCAGTCACAGCCACCCTCCTATCTTGCTGATTTTTCTCTGCCGGGGGATTTTCAGGTAAATCTTGAAGGAGTCTAAATATTGGGTCTCCAAACATTTAAAACACACACACACACACACACACACACACACACACACACAATGTACGTTCATGCTGAAAATGGCAGCTGTACAATCAGAAAGTAATTTTGTATGCAGATATAGGAGTCTAGCCCACACACTCTTTCATTGCTCATTCAAATGTAATCTTCATATACAAATGAGCTCTAATAGCAAACCTGGGTGAGCCTAGTGGACAGACCAGGGGGCTGGGTGAAAGGTTAAGGCTGGCAAAGTTTACCCTCAGTCATCCCGTTTTTTGTTTATTGCCCTCCTTCATTTTGCAGCACTCACCTCTAGGTAGATAAGGGTTCTGGAGTCAGTCACTTACCTGACCTCTCTGAGTCCTTCTCTTGTTTATTTTTTTATTGAAGTGTAGTTGGTTTACAGTGTTAGTTTCAAGTGAGAGTCTTTTATCAGGAACCCGGAAAACACGACTAGTCACAGCTGCCTCCAGCGGGGGTGAGACCCACCTGACCAGAGGTCTCCGTCGCCCGGCCCCCGTGCAGGCTTTCAGAAAATGGGGCTTACTGTCGCTCACGCTGCCGCCCGGCTTGCCGGGACCTACAGCCGGGTCCTGTGATCAGGATGCTGGATTTGACTGAAGGGCACACACACGTACACACCCCTCCACACATGCATAGCCACAAAATATACACAAACACACACACACACACAGATGCCAGGCAACGGGTTTCATCAGACGCTGCAGAACCATGACTGAAACTTAGTTTCTACCACTGAACCCATTCTCAACTGACAGAGAAGCCAGCAGCTAAACCGATGAATTAACCTGGATGTAAGGGTTCCCACAAGTGGACACGCGCATTTCCACACGAGCAATGATTCATCCTGAACCAAGACACAGGGTCAGAGGGAGATAGAAAAGGAGGGTGGGGTGTCAGAACCTGGCCTACAAATGCCGTGCGGGGAGAGAAGGTGAGGGAAGAGGGGGGGCCAGAGCCCACCGCGCGGTTTATGTCCAGCTGCCCGGGGAGGCAGCAGGGTCTCAGTGAGGTGATCAGGGTTGGGAGGGGGAGTAGATGCTTTTACCTCCAGGTACGCTGAGTTTAAGATGTTCTTGGACCATGAGGATGTGCCAAGGAGCAGTTTAAAGTTTCAGTGTTGCTCCCAATTATTTCTGTCTTTTATATGGCCTTAAAAAATAGATCAGCACCGAGTCCCGTGAATCCAGGGACTTAATCATAACTAGCGTGAATGTGACAGATAAAGCTTAGGTTGGCACCTCTTCTATCTAATGATTTTATTTTAGCAGGAGCATGTTTAATGCTCCCTCACCATCAAAGCACAAATACACACACACACACGTGCTCACATGTGCGTGCACACACATACTGATACCTAAAGGATGTGAAGTGGACAGCATTAGACATTTTCATGTTACATTCAGTCTGAAAGGGAAACTTACTTTTCAATAACGTCTGATTTGGACGGCCCTTCAAACGACAAGACTGAACTGCCTTCTCTGCATTGGTGGCCCTGAGTTATTTTAAATATCCTCTTCAATGCTGCCAACTGCTGACTCTGTGTTCCCCTGTGTTAGACAGTTATTCCCCTCTTGTAGTTACTGAGAAATGTGGTACCCGTTCTCCCCTCGGGGGTCCGCACATATCAGACGTGAAACACGTGGTGGGTTGGTCACGCCTCTGCAAATCACACCCCATCGGCTCCTTGGCCGTGCCCAACGAATTCCATGCAGGTTTCGGAAGCTTGGCGAGACCCAGGGGAGTAGGAGGATGTGGATAAATCAGTGCGTGGGGAGCGCAGCCCCTCCCAGGTCGGCAGAGTGGTGTCCACAGCTGCAGCATCTGTGTGGGAGCTTGAGGATCCTAACAATAGTGAACTGTGGGTGGAGACCCATCACTCTTCCTTTAGCAACGAACTCTTAACTTCAGATTGGCCCCGAATCTATTTTGAATTCCATGTACGAATCAAATAAAAGATCACCTAGAGCCACGTTCATGCTGCAAAGATGATCCTAATCTCAGAACAGCAGGTCGTCTCCACCACTTACAACAGCGCCAGCTGCCCTGGACGGGGGTCGTCTGCTAGAACTCCGTTTTAAGAATAATGCTTAATCCTCTTTCGGGCTCACTCAAAAACAAGGGTTGGGTTTAATTACCAGGCTTCCCGCAGTTGTTAGGAGGGAGGCAGCTCAGGTGCAAAGAGATCTTTTCTTTTGGGCTTAGATCGATGCCTAGATGGGCTCGGGTCGGGTCGGCAGCAGCCTTGAGTGGGCGCCACCCAGTCCTCCGTCCCACACCGTCTCCTGGGAGTCATTTCCACACAAGATCTGTGAGTTCACACATTTCCCTCCCTTTTTCTACAGATCTTTTTTGAGGACTTGCCATTACATGACAACAGGCAGGTCCTTTTATGAGTATCAAACAGAGCAGGGCAGCCATCCACCCGACCACGACAGCAGAGACGTCTTGGAACGTTACAAACATCACAGTCACCCTGAACATTGTGTCAAATGTGTCGAAAGACCTGTCAGTACCATGACCACAGGTCAGTCGTTCCTGGAATTGCTCAAAGAGTAAATAAAAGCATTTTAAAAATACCTGAAAGGAAGGGAAAGAAACCTCTTTAAGTAACCCGATTACAAAACTGTCAAACTCAGCCACGTTCAATTGGAAGTTGAGATCTTTTCATGCTGAAGAAGAAAGAAGAAAAAGAGCTCCAAATGCACCATTTCCTCTGCAGCAGAAGGTGCATCACCTGGTCGCTGCTACTGAATACCCGGGATTTTATGTAAACATGACATTGAACTTCATAAAATCATTTCTCTGTTTTACAATTAAACAATTCTGTCACACATGCAAGGCTCTGGAGGGGCACGACTCAGTTGAATTACTGCTCCTGGCTCACCAGGAACATCGTTAACGTGTGTAGAACGTGCTTCACGTTAGGGAGCCCCCCTCCAGCCTTCCAGCAGCTCTGAGTCATAGAAATGTAGCCAAATTTCAATTGTCCAGCATTGCTCATCAGTGTGAGAATTATACAGATGGTGGTGTTTTTTTTCTCTTCCGATCATCACTGTCTTTTCAGTTTTTTGTCGTTGTTTTGTTTCTGTTTTTGCTTGCTGGCTTAACTGTGCGTTGGTGTCTCTAAGGGAGAGTGAAAAATGAAGAGAAAGCAAATAAAACACCAAAGAGCCAGTTTCTTTTTTTAAAGCTTGGGTTAAAACAGTGTTTAGAGAATCCTGACGTTTCATTGGACATCAGTTATTCAGTTTTCCCGACCACCTCCATCTCCTTGGTCTCCAAACTGAGCCCGTTGCCGTGAATTAAGGGTTTCCTGGAGAACTGGCGGGATGCACCAGAAACACTAGCATGCCCTGAAACCCAGGGACCAGTGGACCGTGGACCGTGGATGCCCGTCTTCCCCCGTATACAGCATCCCACCCTCCCCCCGTGAATCCCCCCTCTTAGATTTCACAGGGAGGCACAGATGTCACAACCGAGCTGCAGAGGGCGACGCGGGGGCGGGGGCGGGGCTGGGGTTTGGACCTGATTGCAAAAGCAGTGCTCTTTCCTCGCCTCCATGTCAACTCCTCTTCGGAGCAAACAACAGTCATGGTACTTAGGAAACCAGGTTTATCAATTCGTCTGAGCATCTCTATCAATATGAAGTTTGATTCGTTGACCTCTCAAACCCTGAAGCCTTAGCCCAGCCTCAGAGCCAATTTCTTTTTCCCCACTGTTGTGATTTTTTAAATACATTGTTGAAAGATACGTTGGTAAGGACGTACTAGAAAACAATCTTGACAGTGAACTTGTGTTCTCCAAGTAACACTCTTTCCGCAGCGGGCTCAGTCGGACAATGTGCAGAAGAGATCTGGGAAGAGGAGGTGCCTTCCATCCTGAGTTTAAGGGGTGCGTCTGGGTCTCTCATCAAAAGTGTGTTTTGAGTAGGTCTCCCATTGGTTTACAGTTCACGGCTTTTGCCAATGGCAGCTATGAAAATGCCCCCTACAGCGGAGACAAGTGCCACTTCAATACATAGACGTGATGCTAAAAATGGGTTGTTATTTATGCAGTTTGACTTTTTTTCGTAAGCACATTTCAACCTCATTCATTGCCTTAAAATTAAAGTGTTTTTAAGATGTCAGTAGTTTTAAGGCGAATATTTCAGAAATGTCTTATAGAATAAAGTACACAGATTGTTTTCATTGAAAACTTATTGATGGAGAAGTCTAAACATTTTTAGAACATGAATTTAATTGAATATGAAACAGTTTCCTAGAAAAGAATAATGAAATAATTATTCTTTTATCATTGTTTTAATCATAGTTTCTTTTTTAATCATAGAAACGATCATTTGTGTAGTACTAAGCCATCATTTAAATTATATTTAATCCTCACCCTTACAAAGGGGGGAACTGAGGCTGAGAAAGAGGAAATAATCTAAGTTGACACAGCTCATAATGGGTGACACCAATTCTCCGTTCTGCACATTGACAGAGGCCACTCTACTGCACTCCTCAGTGTCTGATTTCCTCCTAAAGGTAAGAAAATTAAGGCCAGTGGGTGTGAGAAAGAAATTCTGAGATGAATAAAATGTCAATCCAAAAAAATACATATATATAGGTATGTATATGTGTAACTGAATCACTTTGCTGTACATCTGAAACTAACATTGTAAATCAACTACACTTCAATAAAAAATAAAATCTAAAAATAAAATCAATTCAGTGCATTTCTGTTGGAGAGCTGGCATGGACTTCAGGTACGTATCTCATCTTTGAAAAAAGTCTCTTCATTTAAAAATATCAGTATTACGTGTACTTGCACAGATAAAAACGAAAGCGGTTGGCACGTCAGCTGTTAATATGTACACACTACTGTCAAACGTGGACATTAACACCCTAGGGAGAAGGGCTGGATCCACACTCAGTCTGACGGGAAGAAGGCAACCCTGCGCCTGGCTGTTTCTCAGGCCAAAGGTAGCGCCTTGGTTAACTGGCCGGGTTGAAAGGGTACCTTACAGCCTGCTGCTGTAGCCGGAAGGCACCACACCGATGATGCACGAATCCCTGACTGGGTAATCCAGACAGGCGTGGACGTCCCAGTACACTTTATTTACAAACACAGGTGGCTGGCCACGGGCCATGGTCTTCCAATCCCAACGGGTTGAGAGCCTGCAAAATTACTTTGTCATGTATTGTAACACAGTCATGTTAGTGGGACCTCCTTTTATCCACAGGGAGTCATCCTAAAATGCTGCCAGCCACACAAGACCCTCTGAGAGGTTTCCTCAACTCCCACTGCCTCCTTACCTGAGTCCCCTGTTCTTCACCCTGCTTTCCGAATGTGACTTTATCCCATACTGAATACGCTTCCTCCATAATCCATCAGTAGTCTGGCAAATAAAAACAAAAAACTACCCTGTGCAGCGCGCTGGAAACTCAGTGGGGTCTTCGTAGGAGAGCATGTCACAACACAATAAATACGAAACCTTTCAATAAACATGAGAAAATTCCAAATGTTCTTCCAGGTCAAGTCCTTCCTGGCACTTGGTCACGACCATCTTCTCAGGGTCAGTTCCTCCTCTTAAAGACCGTCTCCTCCTCCCGTGCACTGGCCACCAACGACTTCTTTAGGGGACAACGTCATGGTTCACCACCTACCTTACGCTATCCGAGCACATGTTCTGGAATTTTCTTAAGCAAAAGAGTCATCGATCAGGGCTTTGTTCTCACAGCAGTCTCCTTTCTGGCCCTTACCTCCAGAGGAGTATGGAAAGGAGCTTTAAAAAGGATGTATTCTAGCCCTGCACACTGAAAAGCACCAGGGGTGGGAGATTTTTTTCATTTTTTTTTCCACGTGAAGAAACGCACCCCGGCCGCAGCGGCGCGGGAGGAGAGCAGCCCGCCCTGAGGCCCCCGCGCAGCCAGGCCTCCCGCCTGTGGGCGGCGGGGCAGGTGCTCTCCGCGCGCCGCGGCCGCGCCGCAGCCGCGCCGGGCCCCCCCCCCGGCCCCCCCCCCGGCCTGCGCTTTGCGTGAGGCAGCGCCCCGCCCCTCCCCCGAGGCCTCCGCACCTGCACGCGGGCGCCAAGACGGCAGACGTGCGGGGTCGCCGGCTCCCTTTAGCAGGGGCCCCGGCCTCACCGCGCCTGCCGCCCGGACCGGCTCTCGCGGGGTTGGGGGGCGTGGGGGGCGTGGGGGGCGTGGGGGGCGTGGGGGGGGTGCTGCTGCCCCCGAAGCCGGCCAGTCGCTCACCCACGCGTCTGGACCTGAAGCGAGGACCGCGCCCGCCCCCGCCCCGGACGCGCCGCCCGGAGGCCTGCGCGAACGGCCCCGGGCCCCGTGCACCTGGCCGCGCAGCCCTCCAGCCCCCGCGTGGAACTGCTTCGCCGGCTTTATTGGCCAGATTTGCAATTGCCTCTTTCACTTCTGGTTTATATGGCTGAGGTCAGAGTGGTAAGTTTTATGGGCTGAATATAAAAGGCTCACTGTTCCTTCTTGCTTTGCGTGTCATGAAGAGCGCAGCGCCGGACCGGCAGGCCTTAATGAATCCAGTCTTCAGACGGACACCCAGCGTAGCACCTGCTGGCAGCGGGAAGTGACTCTGCTCTAACCTCGTGCCCCGCGGTCAGGCCGCGTTCTCACTGCGGCCTTGCTAGCTCGCTGCCCTTTCAACTGATGATAAATGTTCTTTTTTTTGTTGTTAAATGAGGTGTTTTAGATCAAAATCTTGTTTTCCGTGTGTCAATTCCTTCTGTGCTACTGGCTCTAAATATCTGAATATCTACATATCTAAATAAATCCCAATGGAAAGCTGAGAGTTGTGTTTTGTGTGTGTGTGTTTATTGCAGCCACAGAGACTGGATGTCTTTTACCTGCTCTGTCCATGTTACGTTGGTATCGAAAATACACATGGGCGTCTGGTTCACGCTTAGAAGCCGTGCGTGTGCCAGGGAGGGTAACCACGCTGCCAGCTGAGAGACCAAAGGTCTGTGGTTACGACTGGCCGTGTCGATTTCTTATAATTTTTCCTGTCATGGGGCGATTTTGATAATTCGTAAAATTTGACAAGCATTGCACATCACAAGCATTAAGGAACTGCCTAGTTGGCTTGACTCTAAGAAAATCTTTTTGTTTAGCTGCAAAATTTGAAATTATTTTCTTTGTTAGTTCCCTAATGAAATTCTGGGAAGAACCATGTGACAGCGCCTTCTTAAACCCCTTCTTGTCGTCGTCCTGGCTTCACAAGCATTTTCTACTTAGTTTTCTTTGAAGTTCTCTTTTCTCATCTCATCTCCATATTTTTAATTGACCAATCTGATTATTAATGCAAACCAACAAATGCTTTTCCCTCTGTTTGTATTTCAGTTGAATAAATGGCAAAAGTGGGAGGAAAATTGATGTGCACTTTTAAAAAATCCCCATAGCAATAAACACAAGTGTAAAACAAAGTTTCTAAGATTCATATAATATTTTTGCTAAATAATTTTGCCAATTTTTTTCTTAATTCAATTGTAGAGATTTAGAGTTGCAAAAGGCTTTAGAGATCAACCATTCCAGAAATTTTATAGAGATGAGGCAATAATTTGGAAGATCCTGGAAGAATAGTCAGTCTGACTTGTATCAAAGAAGCAGTCTAAGGTAGAACTGAGCTGAAACACAAATCTCCCAATTTTTTTAAATTCAGTGCTTTTACCATGAAATCTTGAGACCTTATTGTTTGTTTTTCTCTTGTTGTTATTGTTGTCAACAGAAAGAAGAGAAAGGAGCAGAGGGTTACTGTCCTTTGATGATGGGTAGAAGGAGTCTTCTTTGCTGTGATGGTGATTCTGGCCACGCCTTCCCAGGAATCAACGAATAAAGAATTGAAAAGCTTTTTTACAGAGAGCTTCATTTTAGAAGAAGAAGAAGAAGAAGAAAAGGTTTTTAGTTTTGGCTTCATTATAAAGCCTTCATCTTAGCATGAGGGGCAGTTCTGAATTTAACAAGTGCTCGACGTGTAGATAAGTCTGTTGGTTCCATCTATGGATTTCTGCTTGATTCTCTGCACAAACAGAAAGAACTACTCCATTACAGCTTTCTATGACATTGGAAAAAAATGTGGCTCTTTGGTGCCATTTTGCCAGTGTTACATTGAAAGATGGAAGGAAGTCTCTACAAGTTCTCGTCTTGGCAGCTCGGGCAGCTGGAGGCCGCTCTCCAGGGGAGTGGTGGTACCTGGAGCAGCAGAACTGGCAGGCAGATTGCTGTTACCTGGTGAGACGGCTCTGTCAGCAGGGGACGCAGTCCCTGCTGAGTGTAACTGGATGCAGCCAAAAGAACAGTGACGCTAAATGGGAAAAGTTATAGTTCAGTGGAAAGGAGAAGCGGGCAAAGATGGTTGATGCCGTGTACATACAGTTTGATGGGGTTTGTGAAATCTCCTGGAACCGCTCAGAGCTATTCTGAGGTAGGAGTAGAGACACAAAGGGGATTACTGCAGCCTGCAGCCCTGCAGTATCCAGGGGCAAGACTGTCATGGAAATACGCAAATTTCATATTCTATTTATGGCCAAAGTTCATTCTTTTTTTTTCTAGTATCCAAATATCATCAATGAGATACCAAAAGGTCTTTCTTTTATATTACATAAATGCATCAAAAATCTGAAGACTATTATTTTTACTTAATAAGGATAATCATAGTTTTTATCAAAAATTACTAAATATTAACAGAGCAGAAAAGATAACATATTTAGTACTGTGAGCTTACCTATTCTTTGAGAGTGCAAAATTTACCAAAGCAAAATACCTCCTAACTTTATCATAGAGTTGAATTTATGTACACCGCACGTGTCTGCTTTCTTTTATCATCCTCAGAATCATTAAAGCTTTAAAAACCATTTCAACTTTATCATGTCTCTCTGTACACTGGCCGCTGAAAAAATAACATTTTTAAGAAAAGATTTAGCAAGAAAAGTGAAAAGGCATAAAATAGTGAAGAGGCATAAAGAGGCGCATCAGGAGATTTTTAAAAATTAGTGAAAGTGACGTAAGAAAGGCAAACTGGTTGCTTAACCAGCAAGCTTTCTGCGTTAGTCACTGACTGCTGTGTAACAAACCACCCCAAACCTTAGCAGCTTAAAAGAATAAAGGCTTATTCTCTCCCAGATTCTGGGGTCAGGAATCTGATGCAGCTTCGTTGGGCTCCTCTTGGCTCAGGGTCTCCCAAAAGACTGCAGTCAAGGTGCTGGTTCAGCCTCAGTCCTCACCAGCCCGGACCACAGCAGGCCCACCTGTCAGCTCACTCACGCGGCTGTGCCCTCGGCCCCTCACGGCAGGCAGTTTTCTGTGATACTGCAGGTGGTCTCCCCGCAAAGAGTGACCCAGGAGAAAGCAAAAGAGAACCAAATGAGAAAGCACATTTTTCTGGATAACCCCATCTTGGAAGTGACTCCCTCACCTCTACCACGTTCAATTTTTTAGAGTTAAGTCACTGGGTCCAGGCCACACTCAAGAGAAGATGACTACACATAGAATAAATATCTGTCAATGAGGATCACTGGGGCTCATTTTAAATGCTGCCAACCACAATCTTGAAGATGGAAAATGCTGGATCCAGGGTTAAGTATTACATTAGTAAATTATTGGGCAGTTGAGTTTTGGGTGCCAGATTATCTCCCCTCACATTCTTTTTCATTGTTGAAATCATCCAGATTTCCTGGAAACATCTCTGTTTATAAGCCTGTCATCTCTCTTCTGGACAGTGATAATTGCCTCCTAAATGGTGTATCAGCAGCTCAACTAGCAGACACATCATTTCATCTTTCACACAATAACAGCGACTTTTCTGAAACTCAATCAGATCATCCATGACTCTCCAACTCCCATGCCTACGCTTTGTTTTAAAATCCCTCAGTGGATTCCTATTGTTCTTAGGACAGTAGGGAAAAAATCAACATTGCTTATGCATTCTTTTTTTTTTTAACCTTTGAAAAAATGTTAAATTTTTATGGAAGCAGAAGAGTTGATTCACAATGTTGTATTGCTTTCAAGTGTACAGCAAAGTGATTCACGTATGCATGTATTTTTTTTTTAGATTCTTTTCCATACTAGGTTATTACAAGATATTGAATATAGTTCCCTGTGCTCTACAGTAGGTCCTTGTTGTTTATCGACTTTATATCTAGTAGTGTGTACCTACCAATCGCAGACTCCTAATTTATCCCTCCCCTGACACCTTTTCCCTTTGGGAACCATAGTCCATCTTCTTTGTCTGTCAGCCTATTTCCATTTCATTTGTATCACTCTTTTTTAGATTTCACATATATGTGATATCATATGATATTTGTCTTCCTCTGTTGACTTATTTCACTTAATATGATAATCTCTAGGTTCATCCATGTAGCTGCAAATGGCATTATTTCATTCTTTTTTATGGTTGATTAATATTGCCATATATATATTACATATATACATTATATATATTCCATTATGTTTGTGTGTGTGTATACATATATATATGTACACACTACATCTTCTTTATCCAGTCATCTGCTGATGGACACTTAGGTTGCTTCCATGTCTTGGCTATTGTAAATAGTGCTGCTATGAACATTGGGGTGCATGTATCTTTTTGAGTTAGAGTTTTCTCCAGATATAGGCCCAAGAGTGGGATTGCCAGATCCTATGGTAACTCTATTTTTAGTTTTTTTAAGGAACCTCCATACTGTTCTCCATAGTGGCTGCACCAGTTAACAATCCTACCAACTGTGTAGGAGGGTTCTTTTTTCTCCACAGCCTCTCCAGCATTTGTTATTTGTAGACTTTTTAATGATGGTCATTTTGACTGGTGTGAGGTGACACCTCATTGTAGTTTTGACCTGCATTTCTCTAATAATTAACAAACATGGCTTATATATTCCTATATAGCCTTGCCATAGGCTACCTTCTCAACCTCAAGTGACAGCAGTTCCTCACAGGCTTATTTTCATCCGTACCAGGCTGGTCTCTATCCTTTCCTTGAATTGTCTTTCCTATCCCACCATTGGTGTCCACACATGTTATTCTCTCTGCCCAGGATGCTCTGTCTCCTTTTCCTGACCCCATATCCTCTACTCTTTTACCAGTTATCCTCTACGTCTGCAAATGAAAAATTTTCCACTAGAGTAGAACCCGCCTGGACGACATCAAAACTAAATTTCATCACAGCTAGCTCTAACCAGCTGAAACTTGTAGAAAGCCATGAACTCTGAATGACCTTGGCATACCAAACCCTTACTGGACCCAGCTGAAGACTTCGCTGGTCAATAAACTACGAAGTTTGTTGGATAGACTTGAATTCCTTCATCATTTTTATCCAGAAAGTTAGTTCTCAAACCTGACTTATCACGTGACCAAGAATAACCCTGTCTAGCAGTTCAAAACCTGTAACTTTCCCCTGTCTTTGAATGACCTAATGAGTTTCTTCACTGGTTTGTGTTCCCTTCTTTTGCAAGTTAGTAAGCCTCGGCCTTGCCCATTTTCCTCTTTTTTGAAGTCCTGGTGGCCTGTCTTTCATCCTCTAGCCCTTCACTTTAGAGTCCTCTAATTAGCAGACTATGTGATGAATGTCTTTCTCCACCGCTTGACGTCAGGTTCCCAGGAGGAAGTGAGTGTACTTACCACGGTGTCACCCAGGACTCAAGAAAATATCAGTAAATAGTACATGGGCTCCCCTCACATGTCGCTGATGGAAGAGTAAATAACTTTTCGTTTTGTAACCTTGTATTCTAAACCAAGAAACTACATATTATGAACTTACTAATTTCCTTTTCCACGAGTTTAGGTCTTAATTTCCAGGCAACAACTGTCGTTTTCTATTTCATCAGACTCTTCTATCACAACTGCTGTGTTAGTTTGTGTTTCCCAGTTGCAAAAGGCATTTAATGATTTGGAGAAGTTGATCTCTCCTTCCCTTCCTCCTGACGTGACCGGTAACGAGCCTGGCCAGCTGTGCAGTGCTGTCCCTGTGTACAGAAATTCTTTTCTGAAAAGCACAGGTGATCAGGTTACACCCTGAAGTCTGAGATCTGATTACTCTTATTATAGTAGCCTGAAAAGTTACACATGTCATTAGGAGTCATTAAATTACTCTACTTGGCTCTCTTACGGGAGCTCTGGTATTTGACTCAGCGATCTTGCCTGGCTGTAAATTCCACATAGTGAACATGCATTTTCATGGGGCTGCAGATTCTTTGACAGAATCTCCGTGTTATTCCTCGGAAAGGGACTCTCAGTTATGAAAGTAGACCCTGAACCCAAGAATTCTAATGGAAATGTATGGAAATCCAAGCCTTGGAATTAAGTGAGTGTGAGTATTGACATGACCAAATTGTCTTCTCCACCCCTCCCTACACCCCTTTTCTTTTTTTGCTGTGTTCAAGCAATTTAATTCTGCATCTAATTTTAATCTGTAAACCATATCCACTCCTGCGGTTGTAAAGCATGTGTTAGCACTTAACCAGCAGGAGGGGGTTGCCTAAGGTAAGAGGGTTGATAGCACAGAACAGGCATCTTAAGAATGGCTTTGTGTGACTTGGCGCCACTCGCTAAGGCTTTCTGTGCCTGGGTCCAAGCTGTCTGTCCAGGGTTTAGAGAGACTCAGGCAGTAAAAATAGTGGAATCTTTTATTATTATTACTCAGTGTTGATTTTCCAGAAAAATTTGCACGAGGAGGGGTGACTTAAAGGGCTCCGAAGATTTCCTCAGAGGGAGTAGGAAGAATGAGTGAATTTGTCTGAAGAGGGATGGGGGAAGGTGACTTGGAAAATGTGGTTAAGACCTGTTAAAGTTACACTGAATCGTGATGGCCCCTTGGAAAGTAAAAGAAAGGATTTGTAAAAATACAAGTTTGGCTGCTAGATCAACGCTAGCTCTTTTTACTAGCTAAAATGTATAATCTTAGAAATTAAGAAAAATCTATTTATACCTAGGGGTTGGTCATACCTTAAGGTCAAGGGGAAAGTTAGATTTCAAAGTCAGCCTCTGGGATAAAAATCATGTGTAGCTAAAATGACCCTTGAAAATCCTTGTAAAGTTCAAACCAAGCATTTCATTTGTGGTCCCTGGTGGGAAAAAAAAACTTAAAATCATTTCCCAAAATCTTTCCATCATTTCTTTTCTTGCTTGCATTAACTTTTCAGCTTTAATTGTGTCCATCGTTTAATAGAAGAAATGCAGCCACTTAATGGTGGATTTCTGGAAATAAACGCTGTATTTCACTGATCCTGAGATGCATCTGCTTTATATTTTTACATCTCTAAAACTGAGGTGTGTTTTATAACTGATGGCATTTTAAAATTGTAATGGTCAGTGTTCTTTATCCCTTTCTTTCTTTCTCTCTTTTTTCTCTTACTACTGTATATAATGAAGGTTTGTCTTGCCATTATTGGTCTATTAGATTGGAAGAAACATCGTGGTTAAATTCATGTACGGTAAATACATAAGTGAATGTTAGGAATCCAGTCTTGAGGTTTGAAATAAATGCCACTGTTGTAGAGGTAGTTTTTTTTTTTTTTTTTAAAACTACATTTTAACTAAGACTCAACTTTGACTCATAGCATCTGGCGTACAGCATTGTATTACATGAGTCAGTCATTAAAGGCATTGCTTGCTGAGTAGATATGTTTATGACTCATTCATTAAACTAATATTCGTTGAACTCTGATCATGTGTTTCACATTGCTCTTGGGCCCAGATTGGAGCAGCAACCAAAACAAGTAACTTTCTCTGTTGAACAAGAAAAAGCAGGTCTCAAATCGCTTAAATTACAGTGTCATCCTTCCAAATATGGCGTCTTGTTCTCAGACCACGACTTTATATTTCACTTAAATTCCAGTGAAACTTAGTTTGGGCTGAACTATTATTTTGAAAGGGATATCCTGTTCTTTCTTTCCTCAGAAATAGTTATTAATTAATGGCTAGATTCTCAAAATTTGAATATAAATTCGATAGTAGAGTTTAGAGCCACCCCTCTGCCAGTTACGACAGAAGGCACGTGACTTAATCCTGATTGTCTCGTCCCCAACTTCAAAGCTCTCCAAAATAATATTTTCCTCCTCAAATGGCTCCTGTAAGGATGGAGAGACAGTATAGCTAGGTCACTGTGTGAATTCAACAAGGAGGGTGATAATTCTATTTAACTTTATTTCTTTTTGCAATTGGCCAAAAGTTAAGTATAATTTATGGTGTGATTTTTTTTGAACCAGTACTGAGATTCTCTTAGGATAGTAAAGAGACACATGTTGTCAGCTTGAAACAAATCAAAGACAAACAAAGCAAAAAAAAAAAAAAAAAAGAGGGAAAAAGGAAAAAAGATAGAATGCATAATGCATAGGAGAATAAAAATGACCAAAATTCCAGGACCGAGAGTTAAATGAAAAGAATAACTTTTACATAGCGGGTCTTCTCAGGCATGGGACAGCGTTTACTGCTGCTGCGACTAAACATTTATTAAGGTCAGGCACTGAGCTAACGTCATTGCATAAATGATTTCATTCATCCTCAAAAAGTGTTATCAGACAAGAAATACTGTACCAATTATGTTGTTAGGAAAATGTAGGCTTAGGGAGGTTAATGAATTTCGCCATAGCTGCTCCTCTAGGAGGCTGGGGTTTAATCCTCAGTCTGAGTTTTACTTCATTATAAGCAGGCTCTCCGTTACTAAAACACTCTTGGGTTATCACCGTTCTCTGTCACATTCCTGGCACAGCTTATGGCCCCATTCCCCATTGCTGGGCCTGCAGCTTGCTTCCACCATTAAATTTTTTCAAGTAACGTTGCTTTGACTATCCTCACACGTGCATACACTGCAGAGAATCCCAGAGCGAGAACCATTGATTCAAAGCATCCAAGCATTTAAAAGTCCCGCTAGGTAGTGCCAAACTGCTTCCACAAAGCTGACATCAGTTCACAGTCTCATGAACATTGTGTGGTTCTGAGATGAAGAAAGGATACCAGTCTCAGCTGACAAATAAACTGGGGTTAATTTCCAGGCTTCAGTCACCTTATATCTAAAAGCCATCAAAACCCAGCAAAGGCAGCTGAGAAAATGCATGCTGGACCCGGAGTGTCACGGAGGCAAGCCGTCCCCTCCGTCTCGCAGGGAGCAGGAGCTGCACGGCGCCTCCCGCTGCTGCTCTCCCCGAAGCACCGCCTGCTTCCGACTCACCGACCCCACGTGTGGAAAAAGCAAAGTGTGCACCTGCCAACACCTTCGAGACGCCGCAGATCTTGCACACACCGACTGCCTCCTGACCATCTAGCCCAAACTCCTGAGGGGCAAGTACAAAAGCCCCCACCGAGCCCACGGAGAGTCCCCCTCGGGCCCCTGGTCCAGTCGCCGTCGCGGGGAGGCCATGAGTTCAGAAGAGGCAGGAAGACCGCGCTGAGAAGGAGTGAAAGCAGAAAACCAAAGATCACCCTACATTACACGGCGTCAGGAAATTCATTTCGGCTTTTCTGGCTTCTGTGACCTTTTCTTCCTCAGCTAGCTTTGCTAAAGATAAAGCACATCTCACTGTTTTAAATTTGAATTTCTTCAGTGAAGCAGAATTTTACATCATTTATGTAAAATTTACCTGATTTATTTGCATTTCTTTTGTGACTTCTCTGTTCAGATTCACTGTTCATTTATCTCTTGAGGTGTTAATTTTTCCTTATTGCTTTTTCTGTATTAAGAATATATCTCTAAAAATTGTATCGACTAAGCATATTAATCATTTGTTTTCTTTATTTCTCATATTATTTTCCATTTGGCCGTCTGCCCTTTCACTGTATGTTTTTGACATGCTACAGACTGAAGGTTAAGTGGTCAAATCTTCCCATGATTTTGTTTTCTTTTTTCTTTGATCATGTTAATACTTAAAAAGGTCTTCACCATTTCAGGATGAGTAAATCTTCCACGACACTCACTTTAGAAAAAATTTTAAAGTTGCAATTAGCTCCTTAATATACTGAAATAAAACTCCAGGGATTCTGTGAAGTTTCAGGTAAAATTTCATTTTTCCGCATTTAGCTAATACTCACATTTCCCACCAGGACAATCGATCTGTTAAACATATTAGGAGATTTTATTCAGAATGCATTAAAGAGTTCCACAACATGATTAAGTTTTTAAGTTGTTGTTTTTTAAATACTGTGGAGAAAATATATTGAACAAATGGCTGATGGTAGACAGAAAGTTAATTAGGTGACTACTGGAGAAGTCCAAGTAAGAATTATGAGTTTCTGAATTAGGTAGTAGAAATACACACACACACACTCACACACACGCACACAAACTGCGATCTCAGCGGGCTAGCGAGACGTAAGCATCTTCAGGGCTTTGTGATTACATGTGCAGGAAGGCAAGAGCAGGAGCGCGAGATGATTTCAGCACGGACAAGGGTCTGCGGGGAGAGCAGACGGCAGTTAGGGACGCGGATTCGGGCCATCTCGATTGGAGAGAGAGACTTGACAATCAGCAGCCTCTAAGCAGAGGCCAGCATCATCCAGTGCTTGAGATCCCTTCAAAGACTGTAAAGCATGGGAAGAAAAAAACCCTGAAAACCAATCACGACGTGTCTCACAAAGAAACCAGGCGTACTAGGTTAGGCAGGATAAGATGGGGCTCTGAAAAACAGGACGTCACCGTTATAAGGACGGAAAGAAGTTCACATGCGACTAGGCTCACAGAGTCAGCGGAGACTGGAGTTTATAACAGGAACGGATGCCAGCAGTCAGCGACGCCCAGGGGCACTCCGGCAGGACAGCTGGCAGGACGGCGCAGCTTGCCCTTGTCACCGCAGAGCTCGCCGGTGAGCTGGCCCAGAGCAGGTTCAGGAGAACAATGTTACACGCGTGTGAAGGAGAGGAACGCTAGATGCAGCCAGATTGCAGCCAGCTGAGGTGAAAATACCAAGCCGTCAACCACAGGCCTGCTGCAGCTCCACGTGCTACTTCCAAAGCCCCGTTCTGAAACAGGAGGGAAGAAGTGGGATGACCATTTAGAGGAGGAAGCAAGGACAGATATTTTTCTTAAATTGCAAATGTTAGCCACCATGCATAAAAATAGATTAAAATTTTTCTTCTGTAGAGCACAGGGAACTATATTCTTAATTTTTTTTTTGTTTTCCATTTGAAAAGGGAGAAAACTGAACTTGGTCACATGTTAAATGGGAAGAGCCAATATGGTGGAGAAGGAGAGGGTTTTCATGGAGGAAGACTTGTCTTGAGTCAGGCAGGAGGCTGTTGGCTAACCCTCGGGCAGAAGCCCATACGTCTGTGGACTCTGAATGAAGAAGGGGAAGAGAAATCAGATGAACTGAAGCTTCTCCTCAAAAACCAGAGGTCAGTTCATCTGCGGCAACCACGATGGCGGAGAGGAGCAGCTGAGGAAAAAGGAGGAGGTGTCAGCTAACTCCTGGGGAGGGGCATGGGACAACGTGATATCCAGAGGGAACTCTGATTCGAAAAGATACATGCACCCTAATGTTCACAGCAGCACTATTTACAGCAGCCAAGACATGGAAGCAACCTAAGTGTCCACCAACAGATGACTGGATAAAGAAGCTGTGGTATATTTATACAACAGAATACTACTCAGCCATAAAAAAGAATAAAATAATACCATTTGCAGCAACATGGATGGACCTGGGGAATCTTCATTCTAAGTGAAGTAAGCTAGAAAGAAAAAGAAAAATACCATATGACATCACTCATATGAGGAATCTAAAAAAAGAAAAAAAGAGGACACCAATGAACTCATCTACAAAAGAGAAACAGGCTTGTAGACATAGTAAACAATCTTATAGTTACCAGCGAAAGGGGGTGGGAAGGAATAAATTTGGAAGTTTGAAATTTGCAAATGTTAGCCACCATATATAAAAATAGATTAAAAGTTTTTCCTCTGTAGAGCACAGGGAACTATATTCAATATCTTGTAACAACCTTTAATGGAAAAGAATATGAAAATGAATATATATATATATATATACACACACACGCACACACACATGACTGGGACATTGTGCTGTACACCAGAAACTGACACATTATAACTGACTGTACTTCAATTAAAAAAATTTTTTTTTAATTTGTTTTAAAGTTGAGGGACCAAAGGATTTGGAAACCGATGAATACACACAAAAAAATCCTAAGATTGTGTGATTTCATTTTTTTTTCCAGCAACACTGCAGCAGGAAGGACGGCTGCTTTGGGGATAAGAGAGTAAGAGCCTAGACTAGCAGGAAGCAGCAATCAGAGAGCAGGCGCCACAACTTAGATACTGGATATGGTGGAATCCTTTATGGTCATAACGAGATCTGGGGAAGGATCTCAGGAATGGGCTCCTGTGATGGGAATCAAAGGTAAATGGACTTGAAAAGGGCAAGAAATGGAAGAATAATGTATTTAACAGATTTTCAAAAAATAAACACGGATGCCTTCCAGAAATGCTAACCATAGACACTCCATCGGTAATATAATTACTAATAAAATCATTTAAAAAGTATTATTATCATTACAAATGATAAACTTAGAACTGCTGTGATCAAATTCAAAGACAATTGTACTATGTAAAGATGTAGAGCCAAACTAGCTAAGGAACCCCAGCCATGATGTGACGTGAGGCAACTCACAGGCTGTGGCCCTAAGTCTGATGATGTGGGGAAGGCTTTCGGAAGGCAGAACACAAAGAAGGTGGGTAAACTGTTACCTTCAATTTGGATTTAATTATGGAAATCCGTCTGCTGTATGACTCTCGTAAGTGTTCTGATAGTTACATAGTTACTTATACATATTTTCTTCCCTCCTTAGCAAATTCCATGGCAAGAGGAGGTATGGTTTGAGTCAGTCCCCACCCTGAGCGGCACAAAGATAAATGTAGCCAGTGCTTATGTACCGCTCTGACCAGGGAATCTAACAGCAGATGCAGTGTTGCTGCTGTTTTAAGGCCTGGGTGCCAACGGCGTGGCCGCTGGACTCCTCCATGCCTTTTTTTCACTCCTGCAGGAAGATGTTCAGACTTAGCCTGTTATGTTATAGATTCCATGAGGGACATAGTTTACCTCTTAAAACATGCTCTATTTATAACACACGGAAGTGTAGAAAAGTATTGCTCTTGTTTAAATGAGTACCTTTTCCGTCGAAATCTGAACATACGAGATACACTGAGTGAACAGACGTGAAGACTCTGTAGACCAGAGACTTCGGAGGAAACCACAGCATTACCACCGTCAAGAGATCCTGCAGGGAGGGAACGTCTCTTGACGGTGATTGCAAAATGCGGGGCCACAGTTGCATTCATTGTTCAGTGAGCTTGTCCACACAGTTAACCCACCGACAGCAATGAATGTTGATTGTGACCTTTTAAAAAGTAGTCTCCGCCCAGGGAGGAGAGCATCCCGGGCGCCCCGCTCTGGTCTCCTGTCTTCAGCAAAGTCCGAAAGCCACGGTGGCGGTGGTGGTTGGCCATAGGGTACAATCAACGGTCGATGGTTTTGATTTTAATTCCAAACTCACCGACAGCGTTGAATGTTCACTGAAGCAACCTCTAAGCTCAGCGTTCTGCCGACTTTGCAGTGTCTGTGAGGCTCTGAAGGGGCGGGGGGGTGCAGACAGAAACAACAGGGTAGCTGTAGTCACGCGGTTTCTGCGTTTTAGGCCATTTCGAAAGAATAAGAAAGAAGAAGTGGGGTTCTTCCAGCTGAGAGGCTGGCGAGCCTCCACATCTCACTGTGTGGGAGGAAAGGATCTGTTTCATTGAGCTAAAAAAATGCCTATCTTGGCTTCGTTCCAGAGGTGAAATTATCTCACGGTTAATAACCTGGAGGGTTTGTTATTCAAAGTAGCTGGAGGTATCGCATCAGAACACATCTGATCGTTTAAATATGATTATGCGTGTAGTAGGTAAACATGGTGTATTCAGATGATACAAATTCAACAAAATCTTCTTACATTTGCTAAAATTATATTGTTAGTGTTCTCCTTTCATATTTAAGATATTTTTTTCTAAAATAAAGTTACAAAATTAGTACAATTTAGAAACTACTGAGCAAATAAGAAATGAAGAAACAACTCAATACATTCTTTCATAGTTGCCGACATAGAGATTCCATCAGCACTGTGACAGGTGCACTCTAGGATGCTACAAAACCGTTCATTTTTCAATGTTTTGGATATGAAAATCCCAGCAGTTTTTTTTTCCTTTTTGGTTCTTTTCATATCCTCTTTCCCCAAGAGTGCTCTGTGATCTATGTTGTTCTAAATTATCATGAACTCTAGTGAATACATTGTTAAGACCACTCTCCATAATTTTCTATCATTCAATTAAAAAGAAAGTCATTTGGCAGATATCAAAACAAGACCTGAAAGCCATTATTTCATACACTTCCCTGGCATCCAGCATGGCCGTAATTATTTGTGGTGAGACAGCTGACAACAGTTCGGAGCACCACCTCGGGGATGACCACGGGCTCATCAAATAAGAGATGATTCGTGAAACATAAGGGAAACGGGTACTCGAAATTTTTACACAATGCCATAGTCCAGTCAGCTAAAATAGTTTAAAGTCTGTAACTGTTTAATACCTGCCAGACGAACTGTCTGCGCGGGGACTGACGGTTTTATTAGGGGAGGAGAGATTAGTCATTTTTTGGGAGGACATACTGAGGTGACCAGTAGTCTCAGGACATAAGACGATGATGAACCTGGACTGGCAGTTTAATCCTTTTGAAATAAGCAAGTATTTCTTACAGAGTAGAACCCCATAGGGGAATCTGCCTAATCAGTAGGCGTTGCCATGCTGCTGCTGGATAAAATATTAGCGCGGGACAGGGGACTCAGTGGTTTGCAGGGTCCGTTACAACCAAAGGCGTGTCACTCCTGTTCTGTTGCCTGTCGACTGTGACATGAGTGTCGAGTCAATATACAACCGTTTTCAGTCATGCGCACTCACCTCTTGGCATAGCTGCTGACATCTGTAGAACAGGGACCCTATGAAAGGAGCCGCTAAACTGAGCATTTTGCATTAACACGAAATATGCGTCAGTCTACTGACAGCAAAATCCTAGGGCAGCTGGGACTATTTGCAACGCAGAACCTTGCTTTTCTTTGTTTTCCAAAATATTTTTCTAGAAGTCCTTAGCAGAATATAACCAAAACTTAAAATTCTTATGCAAAAATGATTCACCCGCAACAGTAAGAAATTCCACTAAATGCCTTGTCATGTGCACAGGGAACAGCAGGAGTAAGTTCAGCAAATTCCGTCGTTCACTGTTTTCCTTTCCTTGGACTAAGCTGCATACGTGGTTCACAAAGTTAGAGTCTGCTGCAGAGCCTACCTCACCCCTGCGCGGTGTGGACGGCCCACGGCTGGAGGTCGGGCTCTTGCTCTCGCTCGCAGCTACCCTAGTGTCAGAAAAGAGAACGGACGTCAGGGCCCTGTGTTTGCGGTAACTTTCGGTTCACAATTTACCCCACCTGCTGGTTCGATAGTTTTCCACTAATTCGAGCGTGGCTTTCAATCACTACTTTGCCCCTTCTAGTCTACGCCCTCCACATCTTTATTTTCATGACAGCCTTGACTGTAAAATAGTCCTGCTGGAAACATCGAGACTCGATTGCACTGAGCCTTTACATTTTCCGTGGTGTGTAGTGTTTTTTTTTTAGAACACACTGTTATAATTCCAGAATTCAAAGTAGGTGGCAGCCATCTCAATCCATGCCTAGTTTTCCTTGAATGAAAAGAGTCACAAGAAATAAGATAGTTAAGGGTCAGAGATCTTCCCATTCACTTCCCTGGGATTTGGAGAGGGGTGTGGGCAGAATCGGAACAGCTTGTATCAAGGCCAGATTTATTTTAGCTTTTCTCTCTCTTCCCTAGGCTTGTGAGAACATTAAGTTCTTCAGTTTTGTTAAGGTTACTAGGTCATAACTAAACCAAAGCAATTTCTTTGCTCCGAGCCAGAGGGTCGCAGAATACATGCAATGCCACTTTTAAACACAGCCAGCCCTAACGTGAACTGACAGAGGGACGTAAAGGGGAGCGTGATGAGGCTCGGTAAAAGGCCATGGGGACCTGGCGTGCTCAAGTTGTCTGTTTCAGGAATAGACTGTGTATCTTGTCTGATGACCTGTGTTTAATTTAAGTGACTGCCTCTGCCAGTCCTTCCAGAGGGCAAGCGTGTGAAATAGAGCGTCTCCACGTCAGTCTGCAGCCCCCGCCTCGGCCTGACGCCCTGACCTCCGTGGAGCTCGCGGGCTCCGATCCTGACAACCCGCAGGGCAGGAGGCTTTCCCACCACACGGCCTTCAGCCTGAATTCCAGCTCATCTGACCGTCCCAGGGGCAGCTGACACTCATGGGTGCTTATCGTTTCATCACGTTTACTTTCTATTCATGGAAGGGAGTCTATTCAGAATAGAAAAAGTGAGAAATGGTGCCTTAGAAAAACTGCCATTTGCGCAACATGGGGGACCTGGAGACTGTCATTCTGAGTGACGTAAGCCAGTGAGAGAAGGACAGGTACCACGTGGTATCGCTTATATGTGGAATCTAAAAAAAAGAAAGACACAAATGAACGTATTTACAAAACAGAAACAGGCTCACAGACACAGAAAACAAACTTTTGGTTATTGGGGGGATGGTGTGGGGGGGATGGTGTGGGAAGGGATAAACTGGGAGTTTGAGATTTGTAGACACTAACTATTAAATATAAAATAGATAAACAGCAAGGTCCTGTTGTGTAGCACAGGGAATTATGTTCAATGTCTTGCAGTAACTTAGAATGAAAAAGAATATAAAAAGGAATGTATGTATGTGTATGTGTGACGGAAACATTGTGCTGGACACCAGAAACTGACCCAACATTGCAAACTGACTGTACTACAATTAAAGGAAAAAAAGGAGGGGGGAGCCATTGCCATCCGCCCTTCTCTTGCCTTGAAAGAAGCTCGTGACACATGAGGTGCCAGCTTCGCTGGTACTGGGGGGCCTCGACCCCTTTCTCAGGCCCATTACCATTTTCTTAGAGGATTTCTTCCTCTCTTTCGGATATGAAATCTCGTGAAGTGTTTCAGCACGGGCGCTTCCACCTTACCAGTTACACAGGTAAAATGCCTGTTCCAGAGATGCTTGCTCTGGGTGATTACAACTGTGATCGGGACTTCTGGCCACTTCGATAGGAAGAGTGCGAGCATCAGAGTCAGAAACTGGCTCGGTGCAGCCAGAGCCAAGCGGGATACTTGGACACCGCTCTCCTCTGAGAAGGCCAGGAACGCGGGGCCGGTCGTGCCAAAGCCTGGCTCAGATTAGCCAGATTTTACAACTGGAACACTGACATCCCAGAGGGGCCTATGATTTTGTTGTCCAACAGCTTCGTCATTACTGACAGCCTTCACTCCTGCCGACGGCAAAGGGCCCAAAGTGGTTCTGGTTTTCCTCCCCCACTGAGCTGTGGAAATCATTCTACGCTGCTCGCTTTGTAAAGTGTCTTTATGAATTGTTTTTGGAGATGCGATCCATTTCCAGCCCAACCTTTGTACTATTTGGCAAAGTTACTAGTAATGAGGAAAAAATGATTGGTTTTTAATACACATATTAACTGGATTTATACATACGAATCCCATATTATATATATGTTCCAAAATACACCGTAAGTCATTTAAAAATGTTTTTCACAGGCAAATCAGTCCAGCTAACCGTTATGAAGCCCTTATCATTTTAAAAGAAAGTTGTATTTTCTGGAAAGATTTGGTAATTGACAGACTAGCTATCTTTGTTTCTGAAAGTATTTACAGACATGTTTATGTGTTGTTGGTTTAAAAATTATGTACTGTCTCAAATATTTACAAAGTTTAACCTAATAGAGAAGGTTACAAATGAACTTATTTACAAAACAGAAAGAGACTCACAGACATAGAAAACAAACTTATGGTTACCAAGGGGGAAAAGGGGAGGGATAGATTAGGAGTTTGGGATTAGCAGATACACACTACTATATACAAAACAGATAAACAACAAGGACTCACTGTAGAGCACAGGGAACTAAATTCAATATCTTGTAATAATCTATAATGAAAAAGAATCTGAAAAATAATATACATACGTATATAACTGAATCACTATGCTGTCCACCAGAGACTAACACAACACCATAAGCCAACTACACCTCAATAAAAAAAGAAAGAAGGAAAGAAAGAAACAAGGAACCATCATTACTCCAAAATGAAGGTCACTTTTAATACAAGCCTAAAATTATTGATATTTTTTGCTTATCTCACTTTCCTTATATTAACCATTTATTATTTCAAGTTGAATTAAAACTTTCTTTTAGTAGAGAGTATATATATATACAAACTATGTGTATTGTAGAAAGGTTTTATCTGCATGGGAACTGCAGCAACCACAAAGCTACCTTCCTAGGAGACACAGCAGAGTAACTGAACAGGGAGGAACTGAGTCATCGGACTGGGGTCTGCCCCTCACCCGCCTGGTTACATAACTTGTCTGAGCTTTCATTTCCTAGATTATGTCTGGATAATAAAATCACCCTCAGATACACTAGTTTAATTTATTTCCAAACAGTCCTTTCTAAGAGATATTCTGCGAAAGAGAGCATGAGGCGCCTTATTATTTAAGGGGCAGGTATTTAAATCTGGGTCTCCTAAGATTTTAATGCTTCTTCCCTTCACAAACTGCTGTGTTCCCAATTCTAAGATTAAAAGAGAGAGAGAGAGAAAGAAAAGTCAGATTTCTTTTCTCAATAGCCTCAAGATACATCACCTTTCAAAAAGCAGCACGAGGACATCCCCAGTAAGATGGCCCTCCGCGTGGCGCTTCCTCGCCTGGGGCGGTGCTGACAGGCAGGGCGAGCTCCTCCAGGACAGGCGGCTCCTCCCCGAGAGGGCTGATGCTGACTTACAAGTCAGACTCAATCTCAAGCTCTCCCGAAGTTCGGAACCCTTGACGAACCCAGTGCATCTCTGTCTGGCCGCCGATGTTAACACAGAGCGCGGCAACCACGGTCCGGTCAGGATGCCGTCTCCTGGTCCCCTTGCGGATAAGTTTCTTGTCCTTGAGCTAATGTCATACATTATTTCAAATCAAATAAGTATGTCGTTGGCTCTGCACAGAATCGGACGAGGGTTTCAGTATTACTGTATATTTGAACATTCATCACATCTTCATATGCTTTAATGTTTCAAAGTCTGGCTACTGGAAAAATATGTCAGGATTGCTTTGCTTTGAAATTTAGACTTCTTCCTGAAGCAAAAAAAAAGGAAAGAAAATATATACATTATGGTATTTTCCCAAACCCACGAGCTTATTTTGTAGCTATATTATATTGAGCTATTGAAGCTATTGCTTTATGAATAATTAATTATTTAAAGAACTGATCAACAAGAAAATGTTTATTTTTAACAGAATAAACCCTTTTTGTAGAAACAGCCACAAGGATAGTGTTGAGTTTGGAGTAAATATTGAAATAAGGAGAAATTCAAGTCATGGTTGAATCTAGGTTTTTTTTGTTTTGTTTTGTTTTGTTTTATAATGAAGAACCATTTGTCAATAGTACAACCACCGTGACTTCAACAAACTGTGCCAACGTCCTTTTAAGCAGTGTTTATTTTTAGCAAAGAAATATAATGTCTGTGATCTAAGACTTTGCAGGAATGGCTGATTAATCCTTTAGTTTGGAAAGGATAGATATGTTGACTGATACTCAAAATAATTTAAAAATTAACCCCAGTGAACACAATCATTGTGTTAGTAACACAACATGGTTTATTATTACCTGTGTAAATTAATCTTGGAAAATTAAGACCAACATGTGTGTTATAGAAAATAAGATTTTTCTAGGAAACATACTAGTTTTTAAAATAAAGTAGACTTCTTGACTTCCTGCTTATACGGATTATTTAAACTTTGTCAGTAGAGAAGACGAGATACGCATAATCCAAAAAGAAAAATAAAACAGAAGCTATATGCTGGGATTTTTTTTTCATGTAAAACAAGCACTACTTTGTGATTATATTGTTATATTATATTTATATTATATTACTTTGTGATTATATAGTTATATATAAACAATCATATTTTTAGAATATTGAAAACATCCTTCAAATTGTCTACGCTCCACTCAAAATCAGGTCTGCAGCCTTGAGTTGTCCAAGGTTTTGACTTCACTGCCCACTAACCATGTTATTAGGACACGTTACTATTTTGGGAAGATATTGTGACTGTATTTCTAGCTCCATAAATTACACAAGCATCTGTTCTTTCAATCAACAGGATACCAAATGTTTTTGACATCAGCGTGTGTGAAACAATGTATATAATACCATTTTATTTCCCGTGAGTTTTTAGTAAGCACTGACTTTGTAGAAAAAAAAAAACAGTTTGATTAGGACGGTGAAAGGGGGATGAAAAACAGTAAACAAAAATGTATTACAAAGTATGATCCATGGGGATTTAACAGAAAAAATTCATGATATAAAACTAGTCATACAGACTCGCAGACATAGTAAACAATTTTATGGCTACCAGGGGAAAGGGGGTGGGAAGGGATACATTTGGGAGTTTGAGATTTGCAAACTACTATATGTGAAAATGGATTTTAAAAAACATAGATTTCTTCTGTATAGCACAGGAACTATAGTCAATATCTTATAGTAACCTTTAATGAAAAAGAATATGAAAACAAATATATGTGTGTATATATGTATATATATGCATGACTGGGCTATTATGCTGTACACCAGAAATTGACACACTGTAACTGACTATACTTCAATAAAAAGTAAAAAATAAAAGTAGTTATAATTTTTTATAAATTCTATAAAGAATCTATAAAGGTCCATTCTATATAGAAATGTAAAATAAAGAAGATCAGCAGAACTTGATCATTTTTAAGGACCAAGCTGCCTCTCTATTAAAAGATTATTTCTTGCAGCTTTAATATTATATGGAATCCTATCTTGGAAAATATGGAAGTTTATAAAAAATTTATATCAAGTGCTGATATGCATTACATGGATTTTGGTTTACCATCAAAATCACTTTTATAAGGATTTACCCTTAAGAATGAATAATCCAAAGCAGACTTGGGCATGCAAGAACCTTTCCCGGTTCCTTCCTGAAACGCGCAGCCAGGAGTTCCTCTCTGCAGGTGACCTGTGGGCTGAGAAAGGATTCCAGCCAGAAGTCCAGTCCATTAAAGTTAAGTATCACAGTGCTCAATAAATCTTATGAAAATGAAAAACCTTAGCACAAGTTATTCATCAAATAGATGCCATATGATATGTTTGGATTAATTGTCTAAAGGACTGATGCATTGATTTTGAACCCTGACTAATGACCTCTTCTAGACAAGTGATTCTATGGTTGGTATATTTTTATTCTATTTTTTATTTTCATTAGTCAAAGATAATAATTCTATAGGCTTTCATTAATACTTCCTCCAGTCTACATTTTAAAAGAACAAACAGGCAAAACCCCAGCATTTAGTTAACAGTTCACAGTAATTTTTTTCTTTTAAGAAATATTAATAGATCAGCTTGCTCCTTGAACAATGGGACCACGTGGCAACTCGAGTCCTCGAAATCATAATTGAGGAGAGAAAAGACAAAAGACTTCATTCAGAGATTACTTTATCTCTGTACCAATGTAAGAATGTCCCTTATTAAATGTGTAGCAATAATCCAGATATTTAAACAATTTTAAACAACTCATTATATTTATAACTTTCTCCTCTGAAAAAAGTTAGACAGAAATTACTATATATTAAAAGACTTTTCCAGCGAGAGAGAGAAAGAAGAAAGTGACTTCGCAGGGAGAAAGGTTTTCTTCCACCCAAATCTCCAAATCTTCACTGTTGAGTTGCTTTCCTTTCATAATGACTTATTTACAGAAAATCGAATGGCTTAAATTTTCAAAAAGGACCACCTGATAAATGTATGTCTATCAGAGATGGAGTTAAACTATCTTTGATGTTATTAGGTAATAGTGGAAAATTATGATCTGATGTAGGCGATCTTTATGAAATTACTCTTTAGAACTCTGTAAGGGCACTGCTCACCACCTCAGAGCCAGTGAGAAAACACTTAGTTTCTGGCAAAAGCGTGTGATAACTGTGCCCTATTTTTCAGAATTATTCCTTTTGGACTTAATTAACAAGCTACCTCTCTCCTGCAGTAATCGTAAATGTCTGTTAGACACAATGACACAGTGGTAGAAATGTTCTTAGCAATCTGTTATCTACCATTAATAACGGAGTGGCTTCAGAGCTCACAATTTTTAATCAGCGAGGGCATTAACCAGATAATCTTGGATCAAAGTCAATGTAGGTGCTTTTCGTTATATCCCCTCTGAAACTCCAGTTAAACACACGACTCTTCCCAGTTTCCTGTCTTAAAACTAGTTTTTAGTGTTGCCTGGAGGCCGTTGAACAGATGCAACATTCCAGCCATGAAACGAATGCTTTTCAGCAATGAGAGAATTACACAAATGCAAATACCGTTAGGTTTCTTGAAAAGGATCTAATGAATGCAAGAATTTTGGGGGAAAAAAAAAAGAGGACAAGCAAAAAGCTTAGAGGTCAAAGAATTTCAGGCACAAGAGTATAGATCTGCCCATAAGTACCCTAAATGCTTTAAGAAAAAGATGGTGATCATTGTACAAATAAACACATCATGCAGCCATAGGATGGAGACAGATGTCTATTCTCTAAAAACATTGAGTGCTACACTCAACTGACTCTCAAAACACAGACTCGTCTGGGACAAGCTGCTGGGCGGTGACAGAGTCTGCGGTTCCTCCCCACTCATTCTAGATGTACAATGCATTTGTATCTATTTTTAACACTTTTTGTGACCAAATTTACTAGCTGAGGATTTTCTTAAACAAAATTGTACAAGAAGACAATGCAAACGATGTTCTGTGCAGATACTCTGAGACTCACAGGCCATCTGGTATCTCCCATTGAACTTTAAACCGAGGAGAGTAAGTGTGGGAGGTTAAGGACGAGCACCCAAGAGGATGGAGAACTCTGGTTTCGATACCAAATCTTTTTCTATGTGACAGTCCCTTTAAAAGTGAAAAATAGATACACCAGCCACTTGCATGGGCTTCTCTCTTGTTCTCCTACCAGACAGTGAGACCCTTGAGGTCAGGGACTGACCCTTCATCATCTACAGACCCCGAGGATCCAACGTACTTCCTTGAATACAGTCGGTGTTCCGTGTGCGCGTGTGTCTTCCTTGACTCTCAGGCACGTGGCTACATCCCGTTGCCCCACCGGACGCAGTCTACACCCCCGCAGCCCCTCATTTACCTGACTTGATATAAAACAGTGTGTGAACAGCTGTCTTCCACGGTGGGGCGCCATGTGTCTGGACGTCCTGGAATCTAAAGTCAGAGTCACAGAAGCTAATCAATCATTCCCCGAAGACCTGCCGGGGAGAAGTTCGAACAGGTGAACGAACGCCCATCGGAGATCTTGGCCACCACCAGGGTCGCTGGTATCAAGCACTGCAAAGGGCCAAATTTCAGACGAGGAGGGGTTTTTGTGGTTGTTGTTCTTTAATCAAGTGTTTTATTAAATTAGGAATTTTACTCTATCATGCAGCAGACCATATATTTTCTTTTAATGATATACATGAAGATAACACATTCTACAAACTTACCCTCGTGAACATGCTTCTAGCCCTTAAAGTACTTTTCGAGCAACTGCATACTTCTTCCAATAATATTCTCATCTTTGAAAACACTTCTATTATCTCTGTTGAGCAAAATGATGGTACTATGGAAAATGTAATTGGGAGGGCCCAGCCTTTAACTGTTCTGGGTTTATTTAGTGAAAGGCTTCACAAGGGAATGCAGAGAAGCAGTGATGTGCTTTGATTCGACAAAAGTCCTCCTGAGAATGAGTCTTTCTACTTCTCTTCTCACCAAAACATACATTTGGCAGTGAGTTTTGCACCTCCACCGAACTTGTATCCAAATACTTTAACTATATACCGTTTCCCCATTGAGGAAAGGTTCAGTTTAAAAAAAAAAAAAAGAGAGAATCTGCTTCTGTCCACCAAAATGACCATCTGAGGTATTTTATTAAGCACAGGTGAAAATTAGTCTTAATTTTTCATTCCGATCTTTGTGAGTCAATCTGATTTGCTACTATATGCACCAAACTGTAACATTAAGGGTTTTTCAGCTTATCTGAAAACTGAATCATTACAGGATATAAAGTTGTCATTTTTCAGTTTCTTTGAAAAGTAGTGCTAAAAAAAATCAGTCGGGTTGGATTTTAAGGCAATTCCCAAAACGTGATTGGTAACAGTTCCCTGGTTTACGGTGACATCTTCTAAGGGGATTAATTCTGAAAGGCCAGTGAGTGCGGATGGATATTACAGGGGTACGTTCATCCAAAAATCAGTCATTTTAACATACAATTGACATTTACAAAAAGTCTTAGCAAACAGAAAATTTGCTTTGCAGTCAATTTAAAGAAACACAAAGGCTTTCCTACTAATAACTAAGATGCTATCAATTTCAATATTTTTAAAGGAAAATGTCCCAGCCTTCGGGGTTTTTTGCTTTATTAAAATCATTGTAGCTAGAAGATCTTTTTCCCCAAAAGATAGCATTAGAAAGACCTTTCAAAATACTGTAAGATCATTGATTCTAGAGTCTTCTTTTTCCAACACTTCTTTTGCTTTTATGAAGTCCAGTTCATGTTAACGTCTAAAAAATCGATAATCATTCTTTATCATGTTATCGCTCTTATTTTTCAGTACCGCTTCCTTGCTGAAATGCCTGTGTACCTGCGGTCATCATATTATGCCTAACGTGGCATTTCTTTAATGTTACTTTGGATTTCTGCCTATTGTTCACAAGAAGAAATTCTGAACAGAAAACAACAACTGGCACTATATAGTTACCCAAAAAGCAAAATATCCCCCCAAAAGTTTCAAACACATTGACTAATTTGAGCAATCCAATTAGTTGCTTCCCATATCTCATACTTTACCACAGGGAAGGCATATTTCACATAAGGAGATTCACTGAGAAAAATCTGTCATTCTGGAGAGAGCTATCAAAATATAGTATGTTTCCATCTATTTTCAGCTTTTATTTTCTGGTTAAAAAAATTTTTTTTGGCAATAACTTTTCAAAAAAAAAAATCCCCTCAATTCTTTTTGCTGTTTTAGGGTAACAAAAAATGGCTTACTAAATGGAGGTTTTGACCTGAATATTCATTTAAAAATAGTTTCTTTCACATTTTCAATTCTACACACTCAGTTATGTTAAGATCACCTGAATGATACAAAAGAGAGCTGACTTATACTGACTAAAAAGAAACCATAAAAGCACAATCTTACGGACCCAAACTACAAGGCTGTAATTCTGACAAACAAGACGAGTTTCATCAAGTATCTTTCCACGAGCACGTCCCAGTTACCAGCTTTCCCATACGATAGTGAAAACAGCCAAGGACA
Organism: Camelus dromedarius; assembly: GCF_036321535.1. Classification (NCBI taxonomy): domain Eukaryota; kingdom Metazoa; phylum Chordata; class Mammalia; order Artiodactyla; family Camelidae; genus Camelus; species Camelus dromedarius. The sequence goes on from NC_087456.1 coordinate 35,471,165, forward strand.
GTCCAGAAAAAATATTATCGTTTCTTTGGGATAAAAGTTTAGTATCAAAAAGCTAAAAATGTCCATTGGAGGCAAAAGATATGGATAAATAAGCTTTCCTTGCTATTATGGGAAACAGCTTGAGGCAAATGGAAGAAGTAATGGCAAAGGATTCAATTTCCCTACTGCTTTAAATATAACTTTTTACTGTAGTTAAAGCCAGTATTATACCGAAAGTACAATTCTTGCAAACCTCTGTGGTTACTAAATATACATTATTGAAATGGACAGTAAAATTTTAAAATTAGATGTACATCCATTATCACAAATCTGGAATACTCTGGGAGAAATCGTGGAATAAAAATAAACACAGTATACTGAGAAATTCAAAACAGATGTCTCCTAAAATTCAGTATATTTCCATCCTTGTAAATAGGATAGCTTTCCAAAACATGACATTTCTTCTTTTGGACAGTTTGTGTGTGTCATGGGGTGGGGGGAGTCGGGGAGAGAGAATACGTTAAATCCAAAGTTCTGCACGTGAAGAAGCTGCCTCAGGTGGAGAGTTTAGGGTTATTCCAAGAGCGACCAAACCCTTCTATTTGAAGAAATATTCAAGTGAGCAAAGATTGGTGATTTGATTTCAGTCAACTTACTTTCAAGGTTTTGCATGTGTCCTGTGGGATATTTGCTCACCACCCCCTCCTCGGTTTTTACATTTTTAAAGGTTTTGGAGACTGGTACATTTAAATATAAATCGGGGCTGTTGTCAAATATCTCCCTGCAGGAAGAAGGCTGGACCTGGGGCCGGCGGCAGTTCTCTTATTTTATGGCTTTCTAGCTTGCTTTGGAATTCTCAGCAGAGAAGGTTCAAGTGCAAGGTTACAGGACCTTGGAAACATAAGGAAAGTCTTCAGGAACCTGAAGTTAAACTTCCCAAGCAGGATCGACACATTGTTCCCCCTTAGGTTCAGAAGCAGACATGCAAACCAAATGCTGCCCTTCCGCTGGTAATTTAGCAACTTTGCCTCGAAGCCCCGCACACAAATCGGTAAAACACTTTCTTCCATCTAAAGCTACCCTTGCTTAAACATTTTTTTCTTAGGAAAATAAGGCAATAAAGAAAGAAAAGGAGAGAGGAAGAGAGGGAGGGGAGGAAGGGAGAGAAACAAAAAGATTTCTAAATGAGTGTGGTGCCCTCCTGACAGCGTTATCTGCAAAGAAAAGAGAAAACAAACCAGCAAACAAAACAAAAACAAACAAACCAAACAGCAGAACAAAAAACAAAACTCTGACCACTGCTTTATCTTTGATTTTCTTTGTGAAATTGAAAATGATGAAAGTCTGTGCTTTAATTACCGAGCACAGAAGCGTGAGGAGTTGATACCACATAGAGCACATTTCACACTTTGAGTAAAGGGGTCCAATGCTTCAGTGACGCCAGGTTATTAGTTGAAAGTGAGCATAAATCTGGATTATTTCTCATTTAGTTAAAAACACAAACATACACTCTCTCATCAGAAGAAATCTTAACAAGTAACTCTAACCTTCATAATGGCTTCATGAGGCAATGCTGACAGATGATTCAAGTTCATTCTATTTCTTTCATGACAAAGAATATTCTAAGAATATGTTTCCTATCAAAATAGATTAACATTTAAAATTCCAATTCCTTCGATTTTTTTCTTCACCCAGTTTAATCAAATCACTTCATCTCATAAAAGAAAAAATGGGTGCTTCGAAACTTTCAGTGACTTGCCTAAAACCCAATACGAATACAGAGTCAGGGCCAGAGGGCAGTTCACGGTCACAGTCGGGGACCGTTCTCCAGCATCATTGCCTCTTCTCGGAGGTGCTCGGGGACGGTCATGAGACAAGTCTCTTCCCAACTTTCAAGCCTGTCGTTGTTACCCCAGCCCTCGGCTCACTTTTTGATTCTTCACATGAGTTCACTTTTTTATTTTGTCTCATTTCACATGAGTTCACTTTTTATTTTGTTTCAACCAAAACATAGCACCTAGAGTTTTACGATCTTTAATTCTAACACCTTTACCTCCTATTCTAATCGGTCCTAATCTCTTTTATTTTTTGTTTATTAAAAAAAAAAAAAAGCATTTAAAAATCTAGGACTTCCCGGTTCCTTTGGATCAGCGTCACCCACTGGTGCCACACGGACTGCCCGTCTCTCCACTCAGCCCTTCCCTCCCGTCTCCCTGGGAGCCGCTGGCAAATGCGTTTGATCTCAAAATGTCATAAAACATAAACCTCTATTCATTTTGCTTTTGCAGAGCAAGGATGCTTCATGAATTTTTTCTTTGTTATTTTGCCCTGAGAGGAGGAGTTGAAGGCTTGATGTTTTGTAATAAACAAAAACTTTTAACCTAACTCTTAACCCCCTGGATACTTTTCCTTCCTTCCTTCTCCCTTTTCCCCAACCCCCTCTTCCTTTTCTCTTTCCTCCTCCTCCTCCTCCTCTGCCACGCCTCCCTCTTCCCCCTCCTTCATCCGAAAATAATACATTATTTTTCAATATTTGAAAGGAAGAAGGTAAACATAACTTGGAAACAAAAGAAAGCATGGCCTGCAGAACTCTACTCTGTACCTTAAAGCTGTACTTTCCATGATACATCTTCCCATTAGTGAACTGATACTCCAAAAAAAAAAAGTTAGGAAGCACAAGTTCTACTTGATCCACATGAGAGACACGTCACAAGATGCTGTGGGAGATGCTTACCCACAGGTGTCAGGAATGCGGACATCTGGGCAGCAGGTAACTACCAGACGAGCTTGGATTTTGCTCTTCACAACCTTGCCTCTTGCCTTTTACCCCCAATCCAGTCTGTCTACACCATTGTGTGGATAGTTGGATTTTTAAAATATAAACCTATTCTAAACATCTAGAAGGATGGGAGACGAGGGGCGGGACGTCCACGCAAACGGGAAGAACCAAGTTTTCTGAGGAATTGCCTGCCAGCAGCAAAGCCGACTGTGGAGGTCTGAGACCCTCTCTGAAGCCTGTCTCCTTCCTCAGGTGTCAGAAGCGGCCTCGGCCACGTCCTCATCTGTGGCAGAGCCGTGACCCTGTTCTTGCCACCACAATTACCAGAAGAATCCACGAGCAAAACACCGTGGTGGTTTTTTCTCTGTGACCCTTGACAGGAAGACAGAGGAAGGAGATTTCCTAGAAGTACGTGGAGCCCTAGGCGGCAGGTCGGTTGGGCTGTTTCTTTGCTACAAGGTTCACTGAGAACAGTTTCCTGCGTCACTGCATTGAGTACAAGGAAGATCATTAGCTAAGGGCGGAGAGAATGAACATTCTTTACTATTACTCTAAAGGAACAGTAGCCCAAATTAAAGGTAGGCCTCCGCAGTCAGGTAGGAAGGGAACCGGGGCGCGGACTGCGGGGAGGCAGCTGCGGCCCGGCAGCTGCGGCCCCCCGGGCTGGAAGCCCCCACCGGCGGCGCCCCCTCGCCGGGGCCTCCTCCCTCTGGCCCTGGCACCATAAGGACGCGGCATCAGGCAGAAGTGACCTAAAGGGGCTGAGGGTAGGGGGTTCATTTTTCCTGGGGAATTTCCAAAGGACCGTCCCTGCCTGTGCCCAAGCGACTTTTCAGGTGCAGGGCTGAGGACCAGGGCGGGTCACTCGCCTCAGGGAGGTGGACGGTCCCCACCCACCTGGGCATTTCCCTCAAGGAGGACTCGGCAGAGAGTCTGTCTCTGCGGAAGTCGAGATGCAGCCGAGAGCCAGAGGGAGGGCTGCCTGCGGCCCCGGGCTGTCTGCTGAGGGTGTGGCCACCAGCTGGGGACACGCAGCCCTGCAGGGCAGCCAGGCCCTGAGCCACCACACCGCGGGGAATCGGGGCGGCCACCATTCAAAGCTCTGAAATAACGAACACGTTTTCAGGACAAATGCGGTGAATTCATAATGTACAGGAGGCAGGGTGCCCGTTGGTGTGCCCTTTCTACGAGTGAAATAATTCAGAGCCTCCGAACGCTGCCAGCCCTGTGTGAGCCTTGTCAGTCAGTTTCTACAACTCATTTTGGGGATTAAATATAGCACATGCTTCTTTAACTTGATGAATGAAATCTGCTAAACGGATTAGGTTCTCGCTATCACACACAGAACAGGACTAATTACTGAAGCAGAAGCAAGGCCCGAGATTCCTATTCTGAGTCTTCTGAGAAAGCAGTCCCCTGTCTCTGGCGGGGCTGGACGGGCACGCTTCCGTGTTACGCTGAATCTGCTGCTACCCTGACGATGAATTATTGGGTTGATCTGAAGATTTTCTTTTCAGAAACACCATCATGGATTAGCAGATACACACTACCCTACACAAAACAGATAAGCAAGGTCCTACTGTACAGCAGAGGGAACTGTATTCAATGCTTGGAATACCCTATAATGAAAAAGAATAGCTTATAATAAAAAAGTTTTATATACACATAAAACCGAATGCCTGTGCGGTACACCAGAAAGCAACACAACATTATAAATCAATTATACTTCAATTAAAAAAAGAAACACCATCATATCTACCAAAAATTCCAGAGAAGTGCTGAATGTAGGAAATGATTAATAGAAAATTTTGATCCATGAGGTATATAATAAAGAACTGTCTTTAGTGTTACCATGTACTCACTTGCTTAAAGATGAATATAAGCCGACACAGAATTCAGATTGAGGTAATCAATAATAATAAATTATTTCCCACAAAGGGTGATAGTTTAAAGAGGTTAAATGATCTGCCTGGTAATGTTTTGGTGAGTTTGTGAGACCAAACAGTATTTTGGAATAAACAAATCCTGTGACAGGAAACAATTTTCATTTCCTCTTTTTATTAATCTCTCTGCATTTTCTCCTGTAAAACCTTCCATGAGCCCCTTTCTGTCCTCAGTTGCCTTCTGGTGTTTGGTTACTGTTGTCATCAGGGACACAGACTGGGAAGAAAACTGAGCTTTTTTGTTGTTTTGTTTTGTTTTCTGTGCCTTGTACCTGTGAGTCCATCTGCAGCATGTGATAAATAACTTATACTGAGTACTAGGTACACATCAGATATTCTGCTCCGTGTCCGAACCCCCAGCATCTCTCAGCACCTCAACTCAGCAGGCGGCCTTACTGCCAAATCCGCAGTCCTCATCAGGATTTACGTGACTGGTTTGAATAGTTCTTCTGCCGCTGGCTCCCACCTCTATTCCCCTAACTCACTCTGCTCCAGTCACCTGGGCCTTCCTGCCGTTAACAGAGCATACCAGATACTAATTACCTCAGGGCCTTTGCACATGCTGTTTCTTCTGTCTAGATTACTTGGCCACCAGTTACCCCATGGCTCATTCTTCTCACTTGATTCGTGTCTCTACTCAAAGATGATCTTCTTAGAGAGGCCTTCCCTCACCATGATACCTAAAATAGCACCCTGGTACTCTCTATCCACTTACTCTATTCTATTTTGCCTAATTGCAAATATCACCATAGGACATTATACTAGATATGAGTGCGATGAATTAATAAATAGATCATGGACGCCTGAGAGATACGAGGTACACCTCAGGGCTGTAGAGAACACAGGAGGCAAATGCCGCTCCCCTCACGGAGTTTATCCTTCCCTGAGCAAGGGGATTACCGCACTGCTGGTTATGATGTGTGTGAATAACACATCTATATTTTGGCAACATAACGTATATATATGTGTGTATATATATGTATTTCTAAAAATAATATCATTGCCTTGTTTTACATTTTGATTTTTTATAAGTAAATTAATGTTGTCTATAAGTTTTATCTTCCTTTTCAAGTAGCTCTTCGTGGTCTCCGAGCAACAACAGTCACAGACCCGCCCTTATTTTCCCACATCACTCTCCCCCTTTATCTGCCTTTGCGACCATCGTTCATTCATGTTTTTAAAACTAAAGCCTTCTTTTACTCACCTACCCTCATATATTTTGTAGAACACGTGTCTTACTCAAAACTGCTCAAAGTTTTTAAGACCATCCTGGGTCCCATTTTTAGTGTGCCTTTGTACAATGACTATTGGGAAGTGACAGGAAAAGTGATACTATAAAGGAAAGACCACGCCACGAACTTTAAAACTGACTCTAGAGAAATACCTTCTAGAAATCAGAATATAGCTCTTCCCGACGTAAATGATGTTACCAGTGGAAAGTGAAAACGGCGGACTATTTTTGCAAAACCGATGCCTGAGAGACAGCTATTCCAACTTTGTATGGAAAAAAAATATGCAATTAGTTAATCCATCATAAAAGAAACCAATTTTATTAATTTAAATGAGGAAACTGAGGACTAGCTACCATTCTCCTTGGAAATGAAATGATGTTATACTAGTATTTCAGAATGTGTGAATGTTTAAAGTATGTACATATTAAAACTACAAACACAGGTATGTTTCTATTTTTCTCTAGTGAACTCTATTTTGCCCACATCTGAAAATATTTTCGTGTTATTAGCAACCATCTTTTACCAACAAAATATTTTTTCATTTCCTTTATTTTAGCTTTTAGCCCTGTTCTGTTTTATGCTAATAGAAGTGAAATGTGGAGGAAGTGAAATCAATTGGATAAGGGTCAAGTTTACTTAATAATTCGTGCTCCAGGAATGGGGGACCACGTGGGAGTGGATGAGAGCTTGCTGGAGCACAGGCTTTACTGCGGGATGAGCTTACAGGGGTCTCTAGGTGGAAAGGAAGCCCCCGCAGCGGGAGAGGTGATGGCAAACACATTGGTAATAAGAGGAAGTAAGAGCCAGTCTCTTAGTAGAAACCTAGGCGGTTATGGGTCTGGATTTTTTTAAAAGCACCTCATTCATACATTGGTATTTTAATATTCAATTTTAATATCTACAGTACATTTCTCCTCTTTCTTTTGGGGAAGACATTGCACTAAACGGGGCAAAGATACCTGGATGAGGTGACTGGAGCGGGAAGTGTGCAGGCCACACACGGTGACAGTTCAGTTGACTACCTTTGTCCCTGTTCATCTGCATCTGAATGTGTGGAAACTACAGCCCAGTTCTTTGACACAAACTGGATTAATCCGAAGGACAACGACAGTTACTTTTAGGGGATTTCTCCTCTTGGGCTGACGCCCAAGTGACCTTCTTAGTCACTAAAATTCAAAGTTGGCTAAATCACAGTCGTATCTAGTGACAAGTGCCCAGGTTTTCCACGGACAGATGATGCGCGAGCTGGCAGTCACCGGGGAGCGCCGTTAAGAGAAGAGCTCAGGTGGCGACCTTGCGAGGAGCCCGGATTGGAAGGCCCTCTGCTGCGTCAGGCCAGGACTAGCAGGGCTCATGCCTCGGCTTAAAAATGCTTCTAATACTGCAGCAGCATCAGCGCGCTCTAAACTTAGACCGAAGCAAACTCCTTGCAGTCGTTGGTCTCGAGTGTAATGAGATTAAGGCCCAGATGATGGAGAGCTGTCCTCAAACTCAACAAATCTAAGATGTGCCACTCGCCCTCTTGATAAAAAATGTATGACAGAGGGCAGCTTTCATAATTTACCTATTAAAAAAAACATAACTTCCATGTAGGTAGTTCAGACTTTTCCTTTTGGGGGGAAATATGGTAACTTAAGTTCAACTAAAACCAACGGCAGTCAGTGGCTGCGTAGGTTACGGGGAAAAGTATAAAAAACTGAACCAGAAGACCTGAGTTTTTGTTGTATCACCACCTATCAGCTATGAAATCCTAATCAAATGCCTTAACCTTTCAGAACATCCAGGTCCCCGCCCATGCCCAGTCAACTGCACGGTGTCCAGGTGAGGCGTCGGCCAGCTAGGGGGCGGCAGGAGCTGTCACCTGTAAGTGGGTTTTGGTCCCAGGAGGACACGAGTTTGAACTTTGACTTTGCTGCTTTCTAATCAAAGGACCTTGAACACGTACCCTCTCAATCTCAGTCTCCTCTTCTATAAAATGGATATGAAAAGGACTGAGACAGACTGACTGCTCATCTGTTTACCCACCTACCCACCTACCTAACCTACCCACCTACCCACCTACCTACCTACCTAACCTACCCACCTACCCACCTACCTAACCTACTCACCTACCCACCTACCTAACCTACTCACCTACCCACCTACCTAACCTACCACCTACCCACCTACCTAACCTACCCACCTACCCAACCTACCCACCTACCCACCTACCTGACCTACTCACCTACCCAACCTACCACCTACCCACCTACCTAACCTACCCACCTACCAACCTACCCACCTACCCACCTACCCACCTACCTAACCTACCCACCTACCCACCTACCCACCTACCCACCTACCTAACCTACCCACCTACCCACCTACCTAACCTACCCACCTACCCACCTACCCACCTACCTAACCTACCCACCTACCCACCTACCCACCTACCTAACCTACCCACCTACCCACCTACCAACCTACCCACCTACCCACCTACTTAACCTACCCACCTACCCATCTAGCCACCTACCCACCTACCTACTGATTTATGTGCCGAGTGATCATCGCACCATGAGTGCGGGTAACTATTAACAAAGTATCATGAAGATTAGTACTGCATACAAATGTCACCCATTATTAGTGGAAGTAGCTTAAGAAAAATTGCATTTCTAAACTGTGAGACTTCAAGGTGTTAACTTTATACCTACAGTTAAAATTCTCAAGAAAGTTGGTGGCCTTGAAGTTACAGCGTAGCAACTCTGCTATGATATCAATACCTAATTTTTATGTCTAGAAGAGATGAGTGCATCCAACTAACAGAAAAGTACTGTAAAAGAAAAAAACACAAAAGCGCATGTTCTCTATCCTTCTCTGTCTACCGGGGGACAGTATTCTTGGGGTTTCTTTAACACCCAGAGGAGTAGCTGCCAGGATGCTGGCTTACGGGGGTTCTTACACATCTTCACGCCTGAAGAGAATTGAAAGCAGGACTGAGACGGTTGCAGACCCTCATTCAAAGCAGCTTTTCTGACAATGACCAAAAGGTGGAAGCAACCTATGGCCGATCAACAGACGGGGATTTTCAAAATGTGGTCTGTGTACACAAAGGAATGTTCTTCAGCCTTAAAGAGGGAGGAAGTTCTGCTGCATCATGGATACATCTTGAAGGCATTATTCTAAGTGAAATAAGCCCATCACAAAAGGACAGATACTATATGATCCCGCTTTCTCGAGGTCCCAGGGGTAGTCAGATTCATTGAGACAGGAGGTAGAAAGGGTGGTTGCCAGAGGCTGGGGGGCGGGGGAAATGGGAGTTTTTGTTTAATGGGTATAAAGTTTCAGTTTGGGAACATGAAAACAAGCTCTGGAGGTGGATGGTGGTGACGATTGTACGGCAATGTGAGCGTATGTGAAACCGCTGAGCTGCGCACTTAAAAATGGTTGAAAGTGTATGTTATGAACATTTTACACTATAAAACACCTTCCTATCTGACCATTTTCTGTATGTTTTCTGCCTCCTTATATTTAAAATTGTAATCACAATCTTCAGTTTTGGGTGTGTATATTCAGTATCTCCAAAAATAACTTGAATAGATTGAACAGGGTGTGGAAAGGGGAATCTAATTGGTCAACTTTGCTTCAGCTGAATCCTCTAATTTTAACCCTTACAGCCTAAGTTTAAAATAAATACATTTTTTGTATGTCGTGCTCAGAGAAAATAATATTTTAGCCATCATTCTCTCATGGATGCTTGCTCTTGACTTTCATTTAATACGTGTCTATAATACACTGCGCATCATGTCATATATAAGAGAGATGATAATCCTAAAAACAAACAAACAAAAGTCTGGAGGGGGTGTTGCAGAAAAAAGGAAGGAAAAAATTCCATAAATTGGTTTAAATGAATTAAGTTAAAATAATATCAACCAAAGGATGCTGCTTGTCCTGCTTAATTAGGCCAACTCATAAACCCGGTTTAAAAGACAATCATCTCAACTTTTCTAGCAAAAGAGAAAAATGAGGACCAGTCCGGCAGGGAAGGATATTTAAGTAAGACAGACTGACAGAGTAGAACGCGGTGTCTCATCCGATGACGTGGTGTTTTGACTGCATGGCTACAGAAGGGCTGTAATTTAAATGCCATTAAAGACACGTAAGCTTTGCATGGAGACAGGAGTACTGTAAAATCTGGGGGTCCACAGTCACAATGCAGACAAAATTGCTCCTTTGATCTTACAGTCCTAAGTCTGTTGTCCAGAAGGGAAATGTCTTTGTGTTTCTGTCTTAAGCTAAGACAGATTTCATTTTCCATCGAAGTCATTCTGTTAACACCACATAAAAGGTAACGTGTATTTTATCAGCAGAGCTTAGTTTTCTTCCATTGTTATTTTAGGTTACTTTATGATTATGTAGTGCTCCCAAAAATGTGCCCAAAATACACACATCTGGGCTTAAAGTGACAAAATTCTAACCTCAAATGTCTTCATCTGGGCCCTTGAGCAGCGTTTGTAGCCGAGGCATTAAGAACACTGTAATTTTCTTCTCTTTTACGCATTTTTCTTCTTAAAGAATAAGGACACATCTTGCTTGTAAGACTCAGCAGAACATAAACACACGTTTGACTTTCGAGCAACATTAGCAGCTACTAATCTAATAAAATATGTGCTACAATCATTTGCAAAACATAGAGACTTCTCTCCTGAGCAAGTCTCTAAATTATTGAAACCTTGTGAAATGTTTAACAATGTTTTGGCTTTAAATTCTAATTTTAAATGTATATATTATAGTTTAAGGGGAGTATATGATGTGGAAAACTTTCATAACAGATTTATGATGTTTTACTCTTTGAAAACTAGACAAAAGGAATCAATCACTGTGATTTTCACTTAATCCTGATGGCTCATTGTATAGGACCTGATTAAATTAATGTCAAAAATATATATTGTTTTTGGACCACAGTATGCCAGTGATAATTTCCAGAACCTAGTAAACTTTAGAGCTTAAGCATTTATATTTTGACTCTTTTATATTAAAAAGTGGGAAATAACCTTTTCAAAAAATAGATACTGAGCTAGAAATAGTTTTGCCAAGATTGAATCAAATATTATCAATATAATTTGTATCTATCTCTCTAGCCTCATTATACTTAAGAACTACTTACAGTTTCTCCTCTAGGTGAAATCTTGGGGACAATTGAAAGCAGTGTGCTTAATGGCCAAAAATAACATTTTTATTTCATCAAATTTATGCTGTCAGGTTGGGAAAATCTTCATACTAAACTCCCAAAGTCAAGTTTGAAAAGCTTACAGGCAAAAGATCTTATGCATAAATAGTGTTTATTTTTTTTCTGCCTTGATACATACCATTCTATCATAGCACAATAAAATTCTAAAAGTCAATTTTCTGATTAAGAATTCTTTGGAAAATTAGAAGTTATTTAAAAAGTGAAAAGAAAAATTCAAAAAGCATAATCAGCACTATTTCTGGCACAAATCGTGCTCAGAGTGAAATGACTCAAACACATTGGGCATTTCTGCAGAGCAGCCGTCAACGAGCAGACAGACAGAATCAGAATCAGAAGCCCCGCCTGCAGCTCCGCTCTCCCTTAATGCTGTTCTTATAAATATTGGAGAGAGAGGTTTGTATTCAGAAGAAACGGGGGTTCCTTTTGCTGCCTGTCCCACAGCAGGGACTAGTGGGTTTCAGCAGAGAAGTCCCTCCCAGCGTTACGGTGACCCACCCGTGGCACTACGCGGAAGGGCTGCAGCGTGACCTCTCTGGGCGCAGCGTCCCAGGCACCCGGCTTTGCACCTCCCCCAGAGCTCACGCCGCACGGGCCAGAGGGCGAAGTCCCCACCCGCGGAATAGCGGCCCAAGCCTGTTTCGTGCAGCTGGAGTCCCTGACAATAAAAAGCACACTGCTGGCATTTTACCCAAAGCTCTGCCTGACCTAAATGGTGTGCAGAATCTCCATCACATAAAAAGAATTCTGCTTTATTGATTCTGAAAATAATCTGTCTACGAATGTGCAGGAACAACTCAAGACTGTTACGGAACGTCCTATTACTCAGCGCCCGCTGATGGAAAGTGAATTATGGTTAAGATAACAAGAAAGGTAAGTGGCATGGATGGGAACAAAAAAGAATCTTCGAGAATACATTGGATATTTTGTATCTGATTTTGAAAAGGTTTTTTTTTTAATTGATATCGACATCTTTCTGGAAGTAAATACTATTTTTATGGTTATTTAAGTACCAGGTGTATATCAGAGTATTGAAATACTAGGAGAGGGCACATATCTCCTGGTCATCACAGGAACCACTGGATAAAGCGAACAAAATGCTTAAGCACACATAGAATCAGTATCACAGAGAAAATATTTTAAACACAGTAGAAAAACATTTCTAACTAGAAGGGGTATTAGAGATTACAGCTACTAAAATGGACGCAGAAATAATTATTTAGAAGCAACTCTTAAATTGTGTGTGTGTGAGAGAGAGAATTGATTTAGTCACTATGAGTGCACAATTCCACAAGAAATAACTAAGCAAGGAGAAAAATTTATTGGAGATTGAGGCCAATAAAAATGTGCAGTGGGAAATATTATGTTTCCGAGGAAATGCAAGAAAGAGAAAAAGCATTATAAAATGTGTAAACTAAATGCAAATCATCTGTCTTTGTATTTTTACAGAGTTCTGCTCTGAATCAGAGCAAAATTCCATCTGCTCTGCAGCAGACCAGTTGGTTTCAAGGAGATCATGGATAATAATTTTGATTAATAAGGTGATTGCAGGGTGTTCTTAAAATCCATTTCATTCTTAATTTGATGGATCAAAAGCACTAATGCTCCTACCATGAAGGCAACAATTATTTGTAGCCATTTCAAAGATAAATTCACAGGAAATCCATCCAATATTTAGCCCCTTTGATTCTTTTTGAAGAATAAAAGCATTCTGAATAAACAGTATATAGGTTCTATCAGCTCGAAAACACAGAATCATTTCAGACATTTAGTGAAGCCAAAATACCATTGAGTTTGCCCAACACTCAATAAAGTTGCTCTCCATATGGAGACCTCTTGATTTTTAACAAACTGATGAGTATCGTAAGTCTCTGTTAATGGAGACATCATGGGAGCAAATGGCACAAAGATCCCCACGATACTATGACGATCAATGTCTAGCTTCTGTTAATCTACCTTCTTCCAACTATTTAGTTTCCTACTTGAGAAAATGATGGCAGAGGCGAGTCATCAAATAGACCATGGAGAGCACCGCGATACCAGCAAAATCCCTAGGAGGTCTCTGACAAAGCACTCTGCATCTAACGTGGCTACATGTGGCCTGATCACAGCGACCAGTGACACATTACTAAGAGGAAGACGAGATCCGATCCCTGTAGGCGGTTCAGATTGTGACCATCACACTTTTGTGCACGGCCCCAAATCCGGCTGGTACAAAAGAGTGCGTCCCCCAGTATCCAAGCTTCTTGAGCTGCCAGAAAATACCAGAACGATCGGGGCTCTTTGGAACGCGCAGTTAGCTTCCCGCTGCAGGACAGGGATCACAGCTGCGCCCGGAGCGGTGGGCTCCCAGATGGCAAGGCTGTGTGGAGAGCGAGGTAATTGCAGGAAGGAAGGCTACAATTTTGTTATCGCAGATCACCATCCCTGTGGAAAACCATGGCTACGACATTAGTGTCAGCGCTTTGGAGACGCACAGTATGAACAGGAGGCCTCCGCGCTCAAGTATGGAGGTTGGTTCATTTGCCTCTGTGGAAAAGGATGGGCCAGAATTGTGCAAATGTGTGGGAAACAAAGAGAGGGTGCACCTTCAAAGCGAGGTTGTTGTGGTATGAAACATCTGCCATGCCTGCAGGCCTTCTCTGCTAAAGCAGGTCTTAGATGGCCAAGACCCGAATACCAAGATTTAACCGTGAAACAGTGTTCTGGAGCCATGGCTTGCCCGCTGCATTAAGAAAAATAAAATCTATAGGCACCGATTAATTCTTCAACACGTCTATGTCCAGCTGCTTTTGGTTATCAGTGCCAGAGCGAGGGCAAGCGGGTGATGGTTTTTCAGTGTTCAACCAAGAATAGCTCCCTTCTCAATTTCCCCTGCTGTGTGGTCAGTTAGTTATCAAAAACTCCACAAACTTCTTTCAAAGCTGGAATCGAGGTGCCATATTTCTGTCTGTGAATTGTAAAGACGACATTACGTGGGCATATTCCACCGTCAACATCTGTGTGGACTGGTTTCGTTTGTTCACAGACTATTGAGATCAATTGAAAACTTTCAATTTAACAATTTCCTGGTTCTCTAAGGTTCTTGATTACGTATATGCTGAACAGAGAATGTTTGTTTCATATTGTTTGTCCACGAACAGAACAGTCAATGTCTTAGTTCACCAACAAACATGGCAGGTTGAGACAGCATCTAAAAAGTGCTCAGTTCTGGGTTCATTCCACCAGTCATGAAGATAAGGGACTTCTCATTTCCCTGACCTCGGACACTCTGTCCTCAAAACACCAAGATTTTCATGGTGTTTGCAGGGCAGCTGCCAATCACTGCTGGCTCCCATGGATCTAAGATCAGTCAGCCAGACGGCCGCACATCACACGTGTGATTCTTCAGCTGGGTCCCCCTCGTTCAGCAGGACTTTGGAGTTAGGACGAGACCTTGATGCCTTGTCTCGTTAAACCTGCTCTAGTAAATCTGACTAAGGGAACCTGACTGCACAGCTCCAGGAGGCTTACTCGCATCAGCATCTGTATCCACAGCGCCTCCTAGAGTTGTTCCCTATGCGGCAGCCTCTGTGGCCGCAGGTGACAGCTCTGCACACCTCTGAAAATATTTTTTGGAATCCTGAATTGTTTAGTCAATAAATTAGATGCCTGCAGCTTAATGATGTCCTAAATGTAATAGGACCTTGCCAAGGTTTAAATGAAAGATTGAATTAGCAGGGCCTTCAGTGGATACAAGCCAGACAATACACAGGGACAAGAGCCATCGCACACATTGCAGGGGCGCAGCAAGGGTGGAGAGTGATAAATTATTTTCTGGCAAGTGGAAAAAGAATGGTGAAGGGAAAACATAAACAGAATTCGGATAGCGAAGTGTTTGCTGGTGTAGGAAAATTAACTTTTACTTTGTAGGAAGCATTTTTTTTTTTTAAAGTTTTTAGCTCGCTTAAACCCCTGGTTGGGAGTAATCCATCAGTTTTGTTTTTCTTTTAAGGTCTCCTGTCTTTCAATGGGACACGAAGGCTCTGTTATTAAGACCCCTCAGTCTCATAAGTCATTCTTTCCAGCAACAAAGCAGATTTGGTCTATTGCAAATGAGTGAACCCGAATTTATACAACTCCTATATGTCTTTATATTTATATGGCCTCTGCCATTTTCAATAAAGAAAAAAGTGATCAAGTGAGACTACGAAGCTGACTCTGAAGTTGAGCCTGTCTCTAGGGCATGGGCCTCTCTGGTTCTGGGTCACCTGAGAATCTGTTAGAAATGCAGGTTCTCAGGCCTCGCCTACTCAGCAGAAACTGGGCAAGGAGCCCAGCCATCTATATTTCAACAAGCCTTCCGAGGAGTCCGAGACTGTGAAAATTTGGGAGGCTTTGACCCAGAAAATCTCTGGTCATCAAAATATCTTTACTAATTAAATTGCAAGCAAGAGTCTCAGAGTATGTAGGTAAAAGAAATTTTCACTTCTTTTTAATTTCAACATATCTGCTACAAAAGTGTTTTGTTACTTTTCCAAACTCACTAGCAGTGAGAATTTCTCATATCCCCCTTCCCCCTCGCACGCGTATTATTTATTACCAGGGACAAGTCTTCACCATCGTTAAAAGATGCATGTGCAGAAACAGAGCCTTGTCACTCCGGGCTGCGAGTCCTGTTTTTTGTATCCTGCAGAAACACCTGCCTCGCAGAGCTGTTCTTCACTGGGTACCTGCAAGTTCTCTGTGCAGAGTTTCCGCTGAAGTTAGTGTGAAGAACCGGCATAACTCACACGGCAGCGAGGTCGGAGAAGAGGAACGCGGCACGTTCGGACGCCGCCAGGGGCAGGGCCTGAGGGCGCCACGGGGCGGGCAGGGATGCTGCCAGCATCCGGTGGGTGAGGCCAAGGAGGCTGATGAAGACCTTACAGTGGGTAGGAAATCTCCATGCCCAAAATTATGTGGTCCCAAATATCAATGGAGCCTCTGTTGAGAAACCTTGGCTTAGAGAAAGATAAAGTCCTATTTAGTGAAACTGAAGTTGGTCATAGTTACTGTAATTTCCACGTCATCCATTTGGGAAACCAAAGCCTTCCATCACAGCTGGGTAACCCTAGGACAGGAATTAAATTCTCTTTCTTATACTCAAAATCTGCACTTCTGCACCAATCCTCAACCTGTGAAGAGAGCTTTCCTTCTCAGTGCAGGAAATACGGTAATTATTACAGACCAGCACTGAATCCCCTGTTGGGAGCTAACATTTTTACAACAGCATTTTGAGTTTTGTGGCACGTGATCTTGTGTGAATGTTATTTTGTTAATCAACTTTTTTTTTCCCTGAAAAATGTTATTTACTTGAAACAAGACCTCATCTTGAAAAAAGAAACAGTCTTCATCACCTACATACGTACTGCTCCAAACATACGTACTCTTTACATTCCATTTCTCTCTCAGTCTCCTTTGTGACTGAGCCCCGTCCGTCACATATTTTGTCAGGTTGATAAACTACTAAAGCCTAGCCCAGTTCCCCCCCCCAAAAAAAACAAAACTATTTTCGATTAGTAAACATCTTTCAGTGTACCTTTCAGCATCTCTGCCAACAGCTCTGAACGTGTTTTCTCAAGGGCACGTGGTGACTCTTCCCCTTTGTCAGCCACAGGATGCTCTAGGCTTCTCTGGCTAGAGTCGCCATTCAGAATTTAACAGAATTGTGCGACAGGGAATTTAACAGTGGACAAACGTTGCTGTGCATGTGTGATTTACTGGGCAGTATAACGAGCAGACTGGGGATATTGTGTTTTAGTGCAATCTGACTTGAATTGTCAGGGAGCTGCCTCCCTGGGCGCCCTCTGCAGACGGCAGACAGGTGACACACGGCTGCGGGCCCTGTCCCTGGAGACCCCAGAAGAGTCAACCTGAAGCCTAACTAACCCTGCGGTGTTTGTTAAGAGCACATATACACACTCCTATAGACTCTGACGTTAGCTGGGGGTCTGTTCGCGTAGCAGGAAGACAAGAATCACCACGTTGCATCATCACAGAACAGCCTATGGTGGGACCAGGAGAGATCGTTGCGTTCATTCTCATGTGCGCTCATTCCTTTTTTGATTTAGACAAGAACATTTTTCCCTAAGTCTGCATTCGTGATATTACACTGCTCTATGTTTTTTATACTATTATTCAAATTATGACAACTACAGAGACATACGTGCTCTTTAAAACCATTCCAGGAGAGGGACTGTCCCTGAGTATCTCCAGCCACACCATGCTCAGAAACGAGCGTGGACGCGTGAGGGGCGCTCCGCGACGCAGTCTGCTTCTAAAGCCTGCTCTTTGTTACCCAGGAGCACCCAGCTGTGCTTTGAACAAGGGTCAGAGGCCAAGTAACTAGTGTTAAAAAAAAAAAAAAGGTAAAAAGTATGGATTAAAAAAAAACAAACAGGAAAAAGGAAAGTAATATATGGAATTGCCAGAGACAGGGAGGGAGTCAAGTGGGATGGGACAGTGGGGGGCAGAGACGGCCAGGAGAGGGACCCAGCGGGTAACCCCGACTCCTGGAGGCTTGCTGCCCTGGGATGCTCAGAAGTGCCCTCTTCCCAGACCCTCTGCTTAAGGAGCTGTGTCTTCAACTGCCCGGCTGCAACAGCTGATTCGTTTGGCACCACAGAAACAGAAATTACAGCTTTCAACCCTCCATTTCTTCCCTCCGACCTCTAATCCTCCAGTCCCAGTCTGTCTGACCGCTCGACAACGTCGCTGTTCTTGTCTTGTCTGTTTTTCTTTTTTTTTTTTTTTTTAATTAGTGAAGCTGGGGGGGACCACTTAAATATGCTGACCACACAGACAACAGTAGGCTCCCTGGAAACTCTTGATGAGAAAAAAAATCCTGCTGGGAACATAAAACGGCAAGAGAACACACAGGACCGAGACTCATCGCTGAGACTGTCATGTGTCTTATTAAGAGCCATCATTTACCTGGAGGTCTTTCTTTAAAACCTGCTAGGATTCTTCACGGATCTCATGGAAGGATTTTTTTTTTCAAAGGCTCACTGATCTACTTTCACATGTGTGTTGTTTGGTTGGGCCCTTCAAAGTCTTCAGCGTTGCCTTTCATATTTAAAAAGAGTACGGAGGAAGGCTATTATTTGAATACAGTGCCTTCAGTGACACCAAGATGCTTATTATAACCGCCCTGACGAGACGGTGCAAACCTCCCACGGCTCGCAGCCTCCCCTAATGTGTGTGTCGGCGTCCTGCCGGATGGTGTGCCTGAGTGACGTAGCACAGACTTGATGAAAGGATGGTAAACAACACGAATTATAAAAGACGTACGTGAAGGAGAGGAAGAAAAGGAAGCGGGGGGGCCGGGGGGGGGGCTGGGCGGCAGGCAGGGAGAAGAAATTATCTTCAGCAGGAAGAACAAAGCATTGCAAAGGTACCAAAAAGCAATGACGTACCTGAAGCCTGCCCTGGATTTAGGGTGCAACTGTGCTCTTTGGAGTGTCGGTCTTTGGAGACATAGCTTATTTCTTCAGCGTTTGTGGGACTGGCGGTGAAGATGGAGATTGAATGGCCTTCAGTGTCCTTTATGGGTTTGTTGGTAATTTTGCCAGGATCCCTGTATAAAACAAAGATATTATGTAAAACTCAGGCCATGCTAAGCAAATTAGCTAAAATTGATTTTTATCCTTTTATGGAAGTGTTTTCCATTCCAAATACCTGTAGACATCTGCCAACTTTTCATATCCTAAATCCTCCCTTTTCTAGGGCTACTAAGTTCGCCCCAGAAAACATTGTTTTGAGGCGTCCCCCAAAATAAGTCTTGTCCAGTAATAACCGAGACCTCTGAAGAGAGAAAGCAGCTTGCCTACCGTCACGTCACTGACTGACTATAAGGATCAGCTTTCCTTTGGATGTGCTTCCCGTGTGTAAAGTGAGTTTAAACCTTTAAATACTATGAGTCCAATTGCTAAGTAAATCTAGATTTTATTCCCGAACACGTTAAATACATTTTCTTTATTTTTTATCTAATTTCTCTAAAGAGACTAATTTATCTGAATAATACTGCTCCATTTCTGCCGCTCTTCTCCTCTCTGATAAGAGTTGACTTTTCCAAAAAGGGAATATTGAATATGATTAAGCAACGTGGTTTCTTCCCTTTCAGTTAAGCTCCATGAAGACCAAGCTAAGGGGATTCTCTGTCTTTCCCCTTTCTGCTCCTGAATCAGAGAATCCTGGTACTTTGTTTAAAAAAAACACACTGTAAGAGACGCGGTCTAGAACTTGAGCTTGGCCGCCCCCTCGAGTTTGACGACGTGCTCCCTCCCTAGGCGTGCGTTCCTGTCACTCGCACTGTAACAGCGTGGTGTACTTTCTGTCCGCGTGACAGTGTGCTTTCTTCCTGTCCTGTTCGTCTGGGCTCCGGGGCACCTGGGCTGGGGCTCCGCCAGGAAGCACGGCTGAGGGCCTGTGAGTGACCGAAGCGTCCCAGGTCCCCCTGCTATTCCCCGGCCCCGGGGGGCGGAGCCAGCGGGGTCCCCACGAGCGGAGGGCCGGACTCAGCTCACACCGGCGGGCCGGGGCTTTGCCTCGCTCGGCTGCTCTCTGCAGGCCCGCTTCGCCGGAAAATGACTAGCAAGGGGAGAAAGCGTTCATCTGAAGACACATTCAGCTATCCTTTACGACATTTAAAACCTCAGAGTCAGACTTAACGTTACAGAAGGTTGAAATATTCCGAAAAGTCCATGAACGCCTTGATCAACTGGTCTGAGGCGTGGTCATTCCACGGCCCTTGAGCGACCCATTTTACCAAATCCACCAGGGACTTCCTGTCTCTGTGAATGACACTGACTTGTTCCTCATGTGAAATTTAAAGTTTTATTCTTCTGTAGAGCACAGGGAACTACATTCAGTATCTCGTAGTGACCTATAATGGAAAATAAGGTGAAAATGAATATATGTGTGTATATGTATGACTGGCACATTGTGCTCTACACCAGAAACTGACACATTGTAACCGACTGTACTTCAAAAAAAAGAGGAAAAAAGCACACACGCAACGGAAGTGGAGCGCTCCCCCAGCCCAGCCCCCGCCCCACACTCACATTACGTCAGCATTTTGGAGTCAGTGCTGCCTTTGTAGGTTAATCCCCAATTTTCTGTGATTAGCAAAACTTCTCGTGTGATAGACAGAAAAATGGAGTCTCAGAGACTCACTCACTCGAGTTCAGCGTGGCTGAGTGTGCGTAAAAAGTCATGCTCCCAGACTCCCCAAACGGTGCTCCAAATCCCATACTCCCTTTTCGTAGCCAGTAAGTGGGCACTTGGGGCACTTAGATGAGTTTTATACCACAAATAAAATATCAGCTTTCTTCATTCGTGTCATAAACGCCCTTCGTTTTGATTAGATTGGGAAGGATAATGAGACTGTATCCTGTCAACAAATGCTGCTGTAGAATGAAGAGTCTCTATGAAACTTTTCTTTCTGAAGTATAGTTGATTTACAACATTCTGTTAGTTTCTGGTGCACAGCATAGGGATTCAGTTGCACATTTATATATATATTATTTTTCATATTCTTTTTCATTATAAGTTATTGAATAGGGTTCCTTGTGCCTGTACGGTGGGACCTTGCTGTTTACCTGTTTCGTGGGAAACGTTCTAATGGTCATAGGATTTACCAAATATTCTCTTTTTCCTCTCAGTCATCTTTCATTCGATGATGAAGTCAATTTTTAGTTTCTTTTGTCTCTGCTATTCTTACTAACTCAAGAATGTTAAGAGGAGCAGGGGCTTGAAAGGAGCGGTAGAGCACAAAAATGTGTTCTCAGTCTGTAAAAAATTCATTGTCAGTTCTCTTCATTAAGACTTTCCCAGTGCAATGTCCTGGTCTGCAGCCCTTGACAGCTACTATTAATTGCATTTTAACCTGTTAATGGTCTAAATTTTGCCAACACATCTTAAGCCCATTCGAAGGATTCCGCAAGTACTGAACCTGTCTGTGAAGAACAGAACACTATTGAATGGGTCGGGCTGGGGATGTCAGTGGACCCCATTTGAGATGGAAGTACTTACTAAAGGTTTCCATGGAGCTCTTAAAGCCTAGGGTATTTGAAGAAAGCAAAATTCTATCAAATGGTCAATTTAAATCTTGCAGAATTACCCTGCTTAAAAATGGCCCCATGGTCACTCTTCTTACACAACTGAATTTACTTTGCATGGTGAATGAAACTAAAGAAAGACAAAGAGACCCCGAAGTTAAAAATCTAAGAAGGCAGATGGGAGACGCTCCCTCCTTTGCATGAAAAGATAATTCTAAATGAAAACTCCGAACTTTCTCTTTCCCTCGCTCTCTCCTTCTCTCCTGCTCTCCCTCTCAATTTATTTACAATATAGCATCACTTGAAGGTATGTTATAAATGAATTAATTCCCACATTCATTTTGTGATTCCTTTTTTTTTTTTTTTTGGCACACATTTTTCTTTTCATCTCCGTAAGTTATCCTGGGCTATAGGAATTTAGGGAGGAAGGGAAGTATGACCTTTCCTTAGGAAATGATGGTCTTTCTTTGTTTCCCAGGCTTTGCACCTACACACTGCCCGGCGCGTCGTGGGGGCCAACCAGACAGCTCTCGCTGTCAGATCCCAGAGGCACAGTGGCAGCCAAGGGCCCTGGGCTCACAGGCTAAAACTTGCATGCTTGGCAAGGCTCAGATGCCATGGCTTGAATCTCTAATAAACCGTTTGCTGCCTCTCCAGTAATGATACCCCGGGGCTGCTGGGAGGGGATTCTTTTTATAGAAAACATACTCATAAGGATTTAATAGTATCTCTCTGAACCTTTTGATTTAATAGAGTTTTTTTTTTTAAACTTTCCCCTTTGTTTCTCAGACACTGTGATGTGAGCCGGTGTTAATTCTCTACGCAGCAGTAGGATGTGACCAACCTCTCTCCTGAGCTCAAGACTCTTTCTCCTTTTTAGCCATGTGCTTAAAAAAAATAAAAAATAAAATCTCTTGCCACTGAATGTCTTTTTACAGACTGAAAAGACTTTTAGGTTAAACAACATTTGCGAGGGGTTTTTGATGCAATCAGATGCAATTTCAAGCTCCTTGAAATATGCAGCCCGGCCTCCCTAAAATTGCACATATGTGCCAGTTCTCCATTTTTCTCACTAGTGTTTTGCACATGAAGTCGATTTTCACTGGGAAAATGGAATCTTTGTGTCTTTGTCTCTGGGAGTGCTTTCAGGCACCCTCTGGCAGGGGCTTGACGGTCGAGGCACGGGGGGAGGGGCCTGGTAGGCATTTGTCAGATTTTCTTGCATCTGTAATTTCTGGCCACTCAGCAGTATTAGGGGGGTCTTAGAAAGGGGGCGAGGAGGGTGGAGGGAGTGCTTGTCACTGAAGAAAGCCAAACTCCGAGTAGCTGCCCGAATTAATGACCAAGGCGGTGGGGGGGGGGGTGCGTCTGAAGAACTTTAATTGTGCTTCGATGGAAAAGAGCTTGGGGGCGATGGCTAATCCACTACACTGCACGTGGTAGAGCTTTCCGACCTCAGCTTCGAGAGCCCCTCTCCACGAGTCAGGAGCGGCTTCTCCGCTGAGGGCTTGGCATCGGCTCGTGGAACTATTTTCATTTTCCACCCAGTGGCTTCTGGTTATTTCTGCCCTCATTTCCTCGTAGCATAACTGACAGCCCGATTACACATCTGCAGGGTTTAATCTGGATTTTCCCCCCATCGCTATTTTGCTTTTCTTCTAAAACTTCCAGATGTTTTGGCTCCTTCAGGATTTGAGTGCATGCAAGGATATTTGCTCCTATTTCAAAGACAGGAGCTCGATGGGCTGGCCAGATGTTTGCAGAGGAGGGGGAGCTTTGCAGTGCCCACTAACCAGGTCAGTGCTTTTGTCTCTTTATAGAGGCACTTACTCTAGAACAAATCTTACTGTCCTTTAGCACTTAACTATTTGAGTTGCCCTTTGAAACGTTTCTCTGGGCTGTTAGAGTTCCGACTTCATGCTGTGATCCGTTAATTAATTGCCATGTCCAGTGAAGAAAGTGTCTCCGTGTCTGGCGACAGGAAGAGGCACTGCTGTGATTTCTTCTTCTTCTTCTTGTTTCTGTCTCTACTTTTTTCTGTGAGTTATACATGGTCAACCACGTGAGGCAACTATATGTTCTTAGTCAGTTTCCAGCTTTGTACGAACATTAAAGGGATCATCAATATCTCGTCTTGTCTGGACAAGAGTTTAAAGAGTCTCTAATATAGTTCAAGAAAACCTGCTTCCCATAATTAATAACAGGCAGCCGGGTAAACAGAGAGTTGCTGACAAATGAAACTGAAACAGTTACACATACACAGAAACGTGGGAACGGGAACAACGCAGCCCCGTGGAGTCGCCCCCGGGAGCCGCAGGTCTCCGTGTCTTCATGCCATCGTCCCAGAAAGTCTGGAGGAAATGATCATTCACGTTACATTTCCAGGTCATTTCTGGCCATTTCAACACACGCTTGTTGAGTGCAATCGTTTCTCCCACGCTTAGTGCTTGGAAGTGATCTCAGGCTATTTATACTCTTAAGATTAAGGCAGAAAATCATTCTTTCCCAGAATATAGAGTTTCCAGTGGCGTAAACATGAAGGAAGACAATCTTTTCCTTTTTTAAAACGTTATTATGAGAGTTTAAAGCCCGCCCTTGCTGCACACTTTTGGAAATGAGAGCCCCTACTGGGCTCGTTTAGATGTAGGTAAGGTGGCTTGACTAGGGGTGGTGGGGCAGATGCATGAGGCCTCAGGCAAACTAAACACCAAGTCATTAACTGGACGGACTTGAAGGCCCGCGGGGCCGCTTGGCCTGCTCGCGCTTACGGCTCCAGACCAAGCAACGTGTCTCTACCTCCCAGCCGCACCTCAGGGAGGGGGCTGTCTGGGCTCAGCGCAGACCTGGAAAGCAGCAAACTGACGTGACGTGCGGTTTCCCTGCTTCTTAGAAACATTGAGCTTGATGTGAATTTTTTTTTTTAACAAAGTTAACCTTAATTTGCAGTTAATTTTTTGTTATGAGTGGCTTGATCCTTTAAGTGAAAAAACTTTATTACATTTGAAAGGTGACTGTCTGAGGACTGTTACATGTAAAATTAAGCTTCATCAGATGGTCATTTCTGGTTTTACGGGATGAACAGGAGAATAGGAGAATGGGCAGAAGTGAGGAAATGCATTTGGTTTGTGATGTACTACACTGCAAATTAAAGGATGGGTTTTGACTATTCTAGTGTAATAAAAAGAAACCCAAACAGTGTCACATAGACAGAGATATGGGCCTTCCTGGTAAGCTCCCAATAAGTCACATCTTAAGACTAGAAAAATGAGAATGCAAAGTGTCCTGGGTACCAGGCTCAGGAGGATGTTGCATGCACGTAACGACTTCAAAACTGCAAGCCAAATTTATTCTTTTCTTAGCTAAATTGCAGTAGATATAAATTTACACTGACATAAAATTATAGTCAGAGCTGATTAAGTCCAATTAAAAGCAAATATAAATTGTTTCATGTTGGATACATACATGGATGAAGAACAGTAAATAGGACACACTTTATCTCCCAAATCTTGTATTTGTGGTGGAATCTGGAACCCACCAAATAAATATCTTAGTTAAGTGAAGCTTTGTTAATTGTAACCTGAAAGTAAGACATTTTCTAAACTGCAAAATGTTAGGGAGTTTGTAGACGAGCAAGAAAGAAGATAATGATTTAAAGTGATTACATTTAAAGTGTATGTACTTATGAGGACTTTTGTTCGGTATAAGATGGACTATATATATTTTTTTATTGTTGGGCGTGTACCAGCTATTCAGAGTATTTTTTGTAAGGAAAACATTAAGTTAATGAATCCTAAGGTACAAGAACCATCATTACTACTCTCTTTGTTAGATCTTTTTGTAAAGAAGAAGAAAGCCCTACAGGTTTGGTCCCATTTACAAACTGATGCTTTAGAAAATAGAAAATATTTTTCCAAAATGCTTTGGGTAAGAATCTTCTTGGAAGACTTTTTATAAACTTATTAGCCATAAATGTTACAATGGAAACAATGACAAACATTTTTTAAAAATAATCACTTTCACAAGCAGACTCTATTGCACAGTCAGGTCGTGGTATTTAAAGATGCGCTCGGCAGTGTTTGTCATAAAGACAGTGTAGACAGTACAAGTTGCACCACGCAGTGAAGGTCCCAGAGCTGCCCGCGGTCCGGTCACTCTTACACCTCAGGTTGGACAGAATTACCAACACCTGATCACAGCAATATTTCCCCTCCTTCCTTTGACCCCATCAGAGCCCAGAGTCTTTATAAGAACTTGATGGAGAAAATCTGGTGTGTTTACTAAGAGAACAATGAGCTCAGGTCAGAATGGCCAAAGAGTCAGTAAATCCTCCTGCTTGTGTAGGAAACAACTTAACTAAAATTTCTTAAAAATGAGATCTGGAAGCAAAAAAAAAAAAAAAAAGAAAAAAAAATTATAGACATGGACCTTAGTATAACAACTCTGGCGTCAGATCAATATTTCGAACAAAGAGCTAAAATCTAGACAGCAACCTTAGGAGGCAGACCTCTGTCAATGTAGTGATGGCACCATCTTGGTTCAAGTGCCTTGTGAGTGTCTGAGCGTCACTCTCCTGTCTGCTGTGCTCGGTGGCTCCTCTGGTGCTCTGTTTTCCAGTTTCTATTCGCTTTCTCAGGAACCTGCCAGGAAGAACTGGTCACCTATTTCCTGACTTCTGCCTTTTCCTTCTTCTATTTTTATGTATTTGTGTATTTATTTATGTACTTAGTCCTTTGTCTTTTTTTCGAAAAAGGTATTTCAAAGAGATAAAATATACGGATGTGAATGGAAACTGGCAACAGTGTTTCCGGATTACTGGGTGACGCCTGCCTTCTCACAGCTTCCTTTAGCGTTAGTTCAGTTAGTTAGTTAGTGTTCGTTGCTGCAGTCTCACTGATAAATACGTGAATTTCCAGCACGAGCCGGGGAATTTCTGTTGTGATGGTTAGGGGTGAGCACTGTTGGCTAGGAAAGAGTTGGGGGTATCGGTACAATTTTTTTTTTAGCAGAGAATTGAGCAGATTTCAGCAGAATCCTCCCTGCTCCTTCTTAAGCCTCATTGCTCTGATCAAAACTTCAAGACCATTCCACGCTTCTCAAAACAAGGGAGGTCTTCCAAGCTTCAACCAGGTTTCTGGAGATTCTTTGTCTTGCTTTTTCGCGTGCTTTCAGTGCCACATCTCAGTCTATTTCCTGTCATTGTCACCGTCCTAAACACTGCAACTTGCAATGAACATGGAACCCATTGGTGGAAAACCTATCATCTTGTTAATAATGAGTTAGCAGCAGAAATTAGTAAGATTGAAGAGCAGTTTTTAAACATGTACTCAAGCATGAATAAACGATGGTCGTGATGAAAGCCACACAGAAGTGACAATTAAAATTGTATTTGTGGTACAAATCTAGGTCAGCCCTGGGCAGTGTATGGTCTATTAATACTAGGAATGCTGATTCTTCTGTAACAAACAACAGAAAGTGCCTAAGAGACAAAGATTAACCTCTTCTTGTTTGGGGTCTTACACTGAGAGCCCAGGGGTGAGCTCTCTGCCCCCAATCAGGATCCTTCTTTCTTTCCTTCCTTTTCTTTGTCCCTAACCCAGCAGTTTTGTATCTTCCTTCTTCAGAGGAAACCAAATTTGCTTTGCTGGAGGGGAAGTTCTGTTGATAAATTTTAATTTTAGAAAGTAAAAGCATGGTGTTTGTCTTGGTTGCTGAGCAGGTCAAGTACAATTCATCCATCATATATTCAGAAGCTGGGAAGCTGACTCAGCTCTGCTTTGCAAAAGACGCAGACATTTAAGAATAAAAGAATTTTTTAAGTATGAGTTGCATTTTTTTCTGTTTAGAATTTGAATGATGTAGCTGAAGGGACTTCCAAACTGTTAAGAGAAACTGGATTTACTTATAGGTACCTTAGAAAATCTAAGCCTGCATCACGAATTTTGTTGAATTTTACTGGCTTCCAGATAAAAGAATTACTGAAACTTTAAAAACATGGTACATAAATTCTCCATGGGAGGAACTGAGCACAACGTGCACATGGTTTTAGAAACTGATGATGACAATTTGACGCTTCTCTTCTGCATGGAATACAGCATCCCTGGAGGGTTCAGCTCCTTTTGGAGAGGAGCGGCAAACAGGCACGTCAGACGGTACATGCAGAGAAGGACACACGTCAGCTCCACCCGCCTCTGCCAGGCCTTCATCCCCTGAGCCAGCAGCTCCACTCGCGTGAGCAGGGCGTGTGCCCGCTTACTTGACAGAACCCACTGCTTCCCTGGCGTCTGCGGGCCACAGGGTGGGAGGAGAATCAATGGCTATTTATACATCTGAGAAAAATAGATTTATTGAATGGGAAAACCACATTTTTTTTTCTTTTTGGTATGTGTTCCACTTTGTCTTATAAATTCAGGGACAGCAAACAGTGATGAAGCCAAATTTGCTACATGAGTTGAAATTATCATTTCACATAATGGAAATTCTTCCTTTAGC
This sequence comes from Camelus dromedarius, assembly GCF_036321535.1. Lineage (NCBI taxonomy): Eukaryota > Metazoa > Chordata > Mammalia > Artiodactyla > Camelidae > Camelus > Camelus dromedarius. The sequence goes on from NC_087456.1 coordinate 35,498,893, forward strand.
AATGCTCATTAAGCAAAGCCATTCAACATTTATATTCCCTTCAGTATAATACACCACTTTAATTGTATATGGTGCCACAATTTTTTTCAATAATTAACTCTCACAAAGTTAATACTGTGCAGATTATGAAATTATTGCCAATACAACGTAAAAAAGAATTTCTTTTATTTTTTATGTCATATTACTAGATTTCCATGTGTAATCTCAAGAAGAATTATTTGGAATTTGATTACGGGCTTAAAGCTCTAGGAAAAAATATTTCTAACGTGAATTATTGGTTTCATAACCTCAAATATTTGAGAGATTTGTGACCTTGAGTGCCAGTGCATTTTTTGTTAATGGGCTTATATAATTTGGGACCTTGGGACCTAACAAAACTACCAAATAACCATTTCATTGTACCCTCTCTTCTATTTAGTGTACGTGTCAAAAACAGAACAGAACAACATGAAATGGAAGACACAGAGGACAACGCACTCCGATTTCTCATCTTATGTCATCTTTTGAAAACATGTAAGACGCGGAGTCAGGATTTAAGCGTGCCTGGCTTCCAGACAGTCCAGTTCACGAAAAGCAGGTGTGGGCAGCTCAGTGACTCGTGATGGGGCACATTATTCTACCCCACCGACACGGGGTCCACACACACTCGTGACAGCATCTGCTAAGACGACAGTACAAGTCACTTGTTCCCCTTAGTGGCCACATAAGAACGTGAAGGATTTTCACTGCAAGGAGACTTAGACACCATCTAACCAAGGAGGCTATTCCCAAAAATCATGCAGTGTCATCTTGAACGCCCTTGGTGACTGTGCTTCCACAGAGCCTGCCCCCTCTGGGTTTTATTTATTTATTCATTTATTTATTTAGTGCAGGGAAGGTCATTAGGTTTATTTATTTATTTTTTAACAGAGGGACTGGGGGTTGAACCCGGGGCCTCGTGCATGCCAGGCACACACTCTGCCACTGAGCTAGCCCTCCCCTGCCCCCTCTGTGGTTTAACATAAGTGCACTCCTGTAAATATGCATTGAGTGAATGACCTGGCTAGAAGACAGCTGGTGCCTCCTGTTCCTTCTACTCCTCCATCTCCCAGACGCACACCCGCAGTCCTCACAGCCCCTGCCAGCAAGGCTGAGCACACGTGCTGGGGAACGAAATGAGCACGGGGATCCAGAAGCGAACGAGCTTAAAAGGGATGACACAACTCACCCTCAGTGGAACAGAAGGAAGGTCAAAACTTCCCTTCAGACATTTGGACAAATGCTCATTGTTGTTTCTTCTTAAAAAACAGTCAGGGGTAGACGTCATCAAATATCACCATTTAGACTCTCAGCCTAGTGGCAGGCTCTCCCCAGATCATTTCACCTCGAGGCTTATTCAGGAGTCAGGTACTGTGAGCTGGGCTGTGTCCAGTTCTGGGCTATCAGTCCCCCTCTTGGCCAGAGTACCAGCCTCGGGGACCATCCACAGATGCACACTGCGTTCAGTCCTCCTTGAGTTTCCAGAGGACAGGGATGGGGAAGAGAAAGAAAGAAGTGCTTGACCAAGGGGCTGAGAGTCTTTTCAAGTCAGGTGTGGGTCTAGGAGAAATACACACAAACACACACACACACACACACACACACACACACACACACACACAAATGGTTGGTGAAGGAAAAATGACCCGTGAGTCTGTGAGGGGGAAAACTTTAATGCCAACGTGCTTATTTCTTGATTAAAATACGGGCATTTGCATGGTGCCTTAGCATTCTAAATGTAACAGCAGCTAAGCCTCTCCAAGAATAGTTGAGTTCCTATTCAAGAAGGGGAAGAAAGGGACTGGTTAGAACCCTAATGTTACAATGAAAAGTACTGCCTAGTGTGACACCATCATTCCAATAAAACTTGTTAGCAGACTGGCTACTGTCATACAGTGAACGCATAGGTGGCTGAGAAGCTTTTCAGAATTAAAAGATAGGTCATTGGTTAGTATTTTAGAACAAATACATCTATGAATAGTCAGGCTGAGCAACAAACTTACATGTTCACTCTTAGAAATAGTCTGATACATGGTATCCTCAGGTAGGCTTTTTAATAACATTTAAACTTTAAACACACACACACACACACAGAAAAACAAGGCAACAGAGAAATTATCACTCACCGAATGGAAGCATCTCCCCACATAGCGTGCTTATTAAAATTGCTCAGATATGAATTCTTACATTACTGTTTGGGGGCTTACAAAAATTCAAAGCATTGCCGAAAATCAGTACACTAATCTTTTGTAAAGAAGATGCTGCTGATTTTTCATGAAGCTGACCGTTTAGTCAATATTCAGGCTGTTTCCTAATGCTAACAATACTTCACCTGTGGCCCTTTTGATCAAACCTCCCCATGGGTATGCAGGAGGAGACTGGGAAAATACAAAATTTAATGGAAGGAAGAGTTGCTGCAGAACTCTAGGATCTGGCTTGACTTCTGACACCAAGCATGCTGCCCAGACGTCTCTGAGACCTGGGGACAATGCTGACAGATGCAGCCCCTGGAGAGGTGGGGGGAGTCATTGACAGGTTAATGTGATATCATGGAATCCCCTTAGAAAAGAGCCTTTCCTTTAATCTACATGTGGTAGAACCGTACTCAGTAAAGGTTTTAAAGAATAATTTGACCTTGGTCTTAATTTAAAATACATCCAGTGTGATCCTTTTAAACCTGGAGACAAATCATGTCAAATCCAGAGCCCAGACTCTCCAACAGAGTCCCACCTCACTCATGATAAAATCCCAAATCTTCACCAAGCTCCGCATGGTCCCCTCCACACTCTCCCCTGCCCTGGTTCCCCGGTCACTCTGTTTTGACTAAAATGGTCTCCCTGCTCTTCCTCAAGCCCCCGAGTGCCTTTCCTGCCTCCGGACATTTGCACTTGCTGTGCTCCAGTCTGGGAAGTTCTTCTTTGGATATTCCCTTTGCTCCCACCACCACTTCATTCAAGGCTCAGCTCAAATATTACCTGTCACAGCGGTCTTCCCTAATAGCCTTCTATAAGATTGCAGACCCCACTTATCAGCCCCATGCCGATTTTATATGTGCTTGCTGTGGGTGGGGAATTGGTTTACCGTCATCTCCTCGGAGGCTATAAGAGTGTCAGACATAAAATACAGGTGTTCAATAAACATTTGTTGAATAAGAGAATGAGTGGAAGTGGTCCGTCTCAGAAGCACCTAAACCATTACATCCTCTAGGGTTACATCTATTGCTTGCGTTCCCCGGTCCCGTCTTCTCCTAAACTTACAGTGGTACCTCTGTCTTCTGTAATTCATTTATTTCTCAAGGTTTATTCTTTGATGAGCTTTCTCTGTAGGTTTTAATGATTAATTTTTAGGGCACGCTTCCATGAAAAGATTTTTGTGTTCAGCTCATGAACTGGGACCATTTGATTACGAGAATTTAGAGAAAACATAGTGCTCTTGAGGTTGTCAGAGTTATTTCTGTCTGCTAACTGGCTCTTGGATTTCTGCAAGGGTTTTTCTCAGTTCTTACTCATTCATTCAACATTTCAACAAATATTCACTTGGCACCTACTAGAGTAAGAGGCCTCCGCTGAGTGACTGAGGTTGGTCTCACAAGGGTGAAAAGACAACAAGAGGAACAAAGCGCTTGGTGCCCTGAAAGGATGGCGCTGGAGGGTTAGTAGCATGCAGAGGAGAGATTAAGTCCAGCAGTGACCCATTCGGAGTGTCTTGGAGAAGGTGGCATTTGAGTCTGGCTATTTGGACATTCAGGGAAGAGCAGGGGGAAACCATTTCAATAGGAGGAAATAGCATAAGCAACTAGGAAGGTATATGGAAAACAAAACAATAGCTCACATAATAATGGGAAACCTTGGACCGTGGCTGTTTATACACTTAAATTCTCTCTAGCGCTAACATACAGTATGACTTAAACTTAAATGCACCTGCATATACCCTTGTAAATAGGCATTTAAAAAGATACAGAATTTATATTTTTCCCTAGTCGCATAATGTAAAACCAAAAGAAATTCTCAATGATCGAGGCAGATCAGAAAATTCAGTAAGAATCATACACTATTCCAGCCAATGCACTGAAATCGAGCTTTGAGTCCTTTCAGGGGAAAAAAAAAGATAAAAAATTTACAGAAATGTTTAAACCAGTCAGTGTCATGAGGAAGTGTGCCACGCACACTAGACACACTAAATGTGTTAACAGTATCAGATCTTGTTTTGCCCACATGTGCACTCGGGGTTGTTCTCATGTCTTGTACCCAGTGACTACGAACCTGGCGAACTTGCTTAGAAACCTTGGGGTAAAGCTGTTCTTCTCTGTCTTATGTTTTTAGCGAGAATCAACATTTTATCTCCCGGGTGCAATTCACAACTTGACCCCAACTTTCTTGATCCGTCGCATCGCTGGCAAATACACGACAAAGGGAAGGAACGCTGCTCCCAGTTAGAGCGTCAGCTTTGTGCTTCTTCCACCTCCAAAAGCGTCTTTCACTTCACGCGGTTTCGTTTCCAAACGAAGGACGCCAGCGTTCCCGCGCCAGGTGCGCCTGGAGACGGCAGAGCAGCGGCGGGGCGCGGGGAGCCCGGCGGGCCGCCTGCTCTCCGTGCTGCGTCAGAGGCACGCGCCGTCTGGGGGAACAAGGCTCAAGTTCTGTTTCGTGCTGGGGTCACTGTTCCCTTTTTGGCCCTCACCACGTTCCCTCCGCTGAACTGGGGCCTGCGTGACCTTCCGACGCGCAAATGCGTCCCGCCGCCGTCGTCCGGCCCTGCTTCCCCGGCCTCAGGCGGCCGCCGAGCGCGCGCCCCTCGGTGCGGGAGCGGCGCGTGTGCGCAGGCGCGGCCCCGTGCGTGCCCGGGGCCCGAGGGCCCCGCGCGCCGCCCCCCGAGCTTCACCCGAGCGCGGAACGCTGTGCACCTGCCTCGGTCAGCCCCGGGAGCTCCTAGGGCTCGGGGCTCTGCTCCGTCCCCCCCTGCGCCTGCAGACCTCGGCCTGCAGCCTCCGCGGTCACATCAGACTCCTCGACCCAAGCTCTCTCTTCTCGCTCCTCCTCCGTTCCTTCCTTCCTTCCTCCTCCCTCTTCCTCTTCCTCCTCCCCATCCTCCCTTCCACCCTCCCCTCCTCCTTCTCTCTCTCCTCCACACCCCCCGTGGCTTCTCTGGGGAAGCCGAGCTGATCCAGGAGTGGCAGGTGTCCTCACGACGGCCATCTACACCCTGTAGCCCCCTCGGGTGAGTTTTACTAGACAGCCCCTTGGGAAATCCTGGCTCCTTTAGAATTCTTTAGGAACGAGGTCAGGAGAAATCTGTTCGCTGTGCTGGCTTCTCCTTTGCCCTAGAATTACTCCCCCAAGCAGGAGTGGCCGTCCCAGGAGTCACTACTCCATCTCTGGAACGTCTATGTGGAAAGGCGGCAACTTGGAAGGTCATTTCTGCCCTGCGCCGTGGCCACCTGGCTGTCACCTGCCCCTGAAGGTTTGATGCCAGTGGAAAGATAAGAGCAGAAGACAATGGAGGAGAAATGGGAGAGAACCCCAGCTCCCCTCCCTCGACACTTGGAGCAGAGTTGTCTCCGCTCCCTGCAGAAGTTCATTAGTCCCGCGTGGTGAAAGACGTGGCCAGGGAGGCTTCCTCCTTGCGATTATGATGAAGGACTTTTACATGTTTTTGTAGAAGACTTTTATCAAATATAAATCTCCAGCGACAAAAGTTTCCAAATGACAACATGTCGAAGCGGCTTCACAAGGAGCCTTTCTAGGAGTGCTGCCCGGAACCCTTCATGAAAAGGATGTGCTCACCGTGATGGTGAGACCAGAGTGAATGGTTGGCAGGGGGTGGGCAGGAGGTTGAGGGGCGACTTTCTTGGGGCTGCTTGGGTGGGGGAGCCACTTGTCTGCCCTTCAAGAGGTTGGAGCCCCATCCAAAGGCGCTGGAGGGGGTGAGGGGCTGTACCTCTGGTGTGGGTCCCCAAGGGCCCTCCATGGAGATGTGTGACAGTCCCTTCCATCTGGGGTCCCGCCGCTTCCCCGCGGAGGATTCACGCCTTGTTACCACGCGTGTCTGGGTATTTGTCAGCTGCTTCATGAATTATCAGTTCAGTTAAAGACTCCAAGATGGGACATTTTCTTTCACCTTAAAGCTATCTTTTACAATTTTATTGACTTTATATTCTACTTTTATTTTTATTTTTTATGAAATTCGGATGAGAAGGTCTGTCCTCCTCCTGACCTTCCTGTGTGGCGACTCCGCCATCACCATCCTTCGATGTCTTCTTCCCTTTGTCCCGCACGGGTATTGAACTGGAAAGTCTGGAAGGAAAGCCTGAGTACGTGAACCAGCACGTCTCCGTCTCTCTGTCTTCTGTGTGTGTCTGTCTGTCTCTCCTCCTCTCTGCTCTTCTCCCTGAAGACTTCTCTGCCTGCACCACGCATATCCCCTGGGGTGACCTCCCCGCTGGCCTTTCCAGCCCATGTGCTCCAAGGTATAAGCCACCCTCTTCAAAATGAGCAGGGGCAGCAGTAACAGAGGTGATGTTCTGTCTCCATCCGTTTTACTTTGTGTTTTATCTCAGGACCTGAGGAGGGAGGAAGGGGGCAGTGAATTGGGGACCCCAGCTATCCAGGGCGTCAGTGCTTCAAACAAATCCTGTCTTCCACATGGAAACGAGGTGTTACTAACACGTATCTGCCCACACTTCATACTATTGTTATGAAACCCCACTTCTTTTTAATGGTGACTCAGACCCATGTGTGTAGCAAGGCCCAACTGGACACGCTCTCATCTCCCTCTTTAAACAACATAAACCAGTGCTCTCAGTCGCGCTGATGCCTCATTTTCTCTGAGCCCAAATGACCAGCTGTATTTAAATGAGGGTAATAGGTCCAGTGAACGCAGTAAGGCTTTTGATGGCGAGCATATGTATCACACCTCCCCTTGCTCTGTCAGGAGATGTAAGTTTGACCAAAACCAAAGCAGACGGTGTGACGATCGTCCTCTTCGCACGTGTCACACAGACCATGCCGTTGTGCAGAGCTGACTTGCGCCGCCCTTGCAACTCTTTGAGATTCCTCGTTCCTTTTAGACACACGCGGAGCTGAGACCGAGGCTGGTGACTGTGCTGTCCCTGACCTATGACTTCTGTCTCTGGGGTGTTCCCGCGTATTCAGAGACAGGCAGCCTCTCCGATGAGAAAACCCAGAGCAAAACAAGAGTCTCCCTTCTCGCTTCCCTTCTCAGCAACGGGAGCCTCTGCACGAGCCCGGCCCCGGAACGTCTAACTGGAAGAGCTGTAGCAAGTCAGTCAAAACTCCCGAAGCTGGCTGCGCTGGGGGCCAAATGAGGCAGCAGTGAGCGAGAGGGTGGTATCTGCACAGAGGGGCTCATTACAGGGGAGCGGGGGGACACTCCTGGGGGAGCCCCGGGGAGCTGTTGTCAGAGCCGCTGGGAAGCCCTTCCCACAAAAATGAGAGGAGAGCGTGGAACCCAGGGGCTGCCTCTCGCGACCCTTGAAATTGCTTCAGGGGCGGCCCTGCCCGCGCGCCGGGTCTCCGCTCCTGGACGTCGCACCAGCATGGCCCCGATGCCCGGGCCGGAGGACCCATGGCCTCTCTGCCTCTTCACAGCGTGTCCCCCCATGAGCTTCTTTATGAAGCAGTTTCATCGGTGCTCTCTTGGAGATGATCCTGGCTTCGCACCGTTTTAGCGGTTTTGTTTGGCACACAGCCCCCAGGGACCGGGCCCGGAATGAATGGAAACTCCCGGCGTGGCTGTGGCGATCCCTGGGAGGTGTGGCTCTGTCTCCCGGCTCCGACAGCCTTAAGGTTAACTGTGGGTGCATCAGAGTCAAAGCAAGCCCCTTCCCGTGTGCGCTGTGCACAGAAGGGAGCAGAGGAGTAATGAGGATGGTATCGAAGAATGGGCTGGAACTAAGACGAGGCTTCCACAGGAGGAGAAGGCGTCTGAGGACACAGACCCATGGTTCAAGGCGACAAGTGGCAGGAACTCACCGGTCAGCTGGACCAACGGCTCTGAAGTCAGTATCCCCATGAACTATTATTGCCATGAGACTTCAAGTCACTCCAGAAGCAGCAGTCTGTTGAGAGTGTCCTGTCTGTCTGTCCAGCTCCACAGGCATCACGCCATCTGTCAGTGCCTCTGCTCTGAAATGACTGACACCATTACTTTCTCAGTCCTCAGTTCTGCTGGAAAGATGATACGGTATGGTGCATTCAAGCCACAAGACTAGGCCAGCTGGAATCCTGAAGATTCCTGAGGTCATCCCAGACGGGACCGAGGCGGCCCAGAGCACGTGCTCAGTGCTTATGCTAAGTGTGCGCGGTGCCACCTACCCTCTCAATGACATCACTGCTCTGACGAACACTGAGAATGACATGAAAGGATTTTTAAGATCCCAGGTGTTACTTGAAACGTGTCTGAGTTCTTCCAAACGCCCGTAGCTTTATTGAAACAAACGTTCTGCAGCAGAAGCTAGGAGTTTGGTCACACAGGAAATATTCCTGCTTGGTGTTTCTTTGCTTTCAAGCCGTGGGCACGCTCGAGCAATCAAGGAGAACGTGGCTCTAGGCACAATGAAGAATGACTGGACAGCACTGTTTAATACCCTCTCAAAGCAAGCGGTAATTACCTGATTTTAAAAATCCTTCAAATTACATGAAATGAGAAACATTAATAAGAGATCTATTTTTTTTTCTGAAAATGAACTGATGCATTTGATTAACCCTTGGATTCTCATTTTCAAATGTTTCAAATGAATCAAAGAATAGACTTTATCCCCAAATTATATTGAATACAACCCAGTGTTTACTTTTATAATTCTGGGAGTTTAGAATATTTACTCCTCTGGTCTTCACTATGAAGTTCAATTATCTATAAAAATTATTGAATAGGACAATTTTTAAAGTGAGATTTCTGCTCATTTTGGATTGTGCGTACTTAGAAGGTTGTTATCTTCAAATTCAAGATTTTTACAATAAAATTGCCTGCTATTCTAAAGATTTTTTTTAACTTCATTCTACATTTTAAATAAAATAAAAGTTAATTACCTTGAGTGTTTTCTTTTATTTTGAATCAACTGGATTATGAACACCTCGAGGGTGGAGCATAAGTTCTTCTCATGTTTCCAACCTTTATCTTTTCACCTTGACCATAATCTATCAAATTTGGTCAGCATTTCTTTTGCATTCTAGTCCTCGGGGACACCATGTTGGTTTAACTTTACTTTTTATGTATGTGGTAACATGAATGTTTCGCTGAATGATTCAGAAATCACTTAAGAATATGAAGGTTGGAGAGACAACTGGATGTAAATTACAGACAAGCATTCAAACATAAAACTTTATAGCAAAAGTTTCTTTAATGGCTCTTGCAATAACTATTTAATAACATCTGAAAGACAGATTAGAGCATCTGTTGTTCAGGGATAAATAATGGAACTTCGTCAGGATAGCCAACATGACTTTACAGACAACTTCAAATTTATGGTAGAATTTCTCAGAATTTAGAACAATGCTGAAGACAGGAAATAGCTTCCAGGCCCTTGCTTTTGTGTTGCTCTTGACCTTCAGCAAAGTTTACTGTAGTAGGCGCAAACTGCACACAGACACAGTGGACTGACTAGCGCCTTAAAACAGTGTATACCTTCGAAGATATTTTCAAGTAAATGAAAAGTATATATAATAGGAATTCTTTCAGATGTAACATACAATAAAAACTACTGCTGTTGGTGGAATGAATGGATTTCTGTAGTGAGTTTCACCATCCAACATGAAATCAAGAAATTTTTTTTTTTTAGCGAGCTGAGAACTAACAGAATTTTCAGGCAATGACTTACATTTCTTCTCCAAGAGAGAAGATGATCTGAGTCAGAGTTTCACATCTAGAAACATCCAGTTGATTAATGATTAAAGAATCACGAGAGAGAAGGTCTCATGAGGCCAGCCGAGCCTCCCACCACGCCAGGGTTTGGCTGTTTACAGAAATGTCAGAAATGTCAGGAAAACATTTGAGAGGTGTGAGATCGTAGGATGTCTAAGTACACACTTTAAATCCTTGACAGAGCCCATTAACTCTGATCCAAAACTGAGACTTTGCACAGATTTTCATTCTTAAACCATGAGAACATGAACTAGGTTGATGTCCAGTGTCTTCCCCGGAACTAACACTCAGTAAACATTTTAGGTCGATTATGCAATGGGCGCATCATAACAATTTGATAGCATTGTCCTTGGATGTTTTTCATCCTTTTGTAAAGACCGTTGGTGTCTACATCCATTTGGATGGAGGTCATCATAGGCTGGACTTCTGTGCTACTGTAAACTGCTACAGCCAAGCTCGGTGTATTACTAAAATGCTATGAGATTAATCTTTCAATTTGCAAACATTACTCGCATACATTTTTTGAGGCATTACTTCTATTAAGATGGAATAGCAGGATATACTATATTGATTAGGTAAAGGAGATAAAAAACAGGAAACTGGGGAACCATAGGGAAATATGGCTGCGAACAAACATTTCACAAAACAAATAGAATTGGTGGTGGCAACGAAGGTTGTCTTCCCCATATTGATCAGACTCTGTTACAGTGATGTTCCAGAGAGTTCAGTTCAGGAATTTTAAATAAATCAGTGAAATAAACGGGCTTTTCCATGGTCTTATCGCCACTGTCCTTGTAACAGAACTCACTGGAGAGATCTGACCTGCACCTTCGAGAACTGACGCCCAGGATGACGTGAGACCAGGCCAGCATTCCTTCTAGAACTAATGCCTTCTTGCATTTGTGAAATGCTCTGTTACGTGGGTGTTTTCCCCAATGCCTATTATGTCATATTTTAGGACGATAAGGGAAAAAGGGCCAGGAAGAAAAGCACAGAGCCTGACCTGTGGGTTCAGGGCTGGCCCTGCCCCGCAGGCACTGCGTCATCTTGGACGTAGTCAGCCTGTGTTCTCATTTCCAAAACGCGGACAGTAACAGGGCGTGCAGCATAGAAATGCTGACGGGAATTAGTCGCAGGGCGCAGGCACTATGATACGCTGGTAGTAAGCACTTAATAAACACCCCGGGTACTGGGAGATGTGCAGGGTGTGCCCTGGGCTGTGTACGGATGAGAAAATCGAACAACAGAGAGATAAGTGCTTCTGTTAGAAGTCTGATGTTTCTCACTGAAACAAATGCACTCAGCTTTATCTCCAGGAGGACTTTTATCAAAACGAATATTATTGACCAAATGGAGCTGCTGTGCTTTCATCTCTGTGTGTTTTCCTTTATCCAGTCATTTTTAAAGAGACACCTGAGAAATCGAGAGAATTCTTTTCTATCAGTCCGGATAATTCGCTCCATGCATTCGGAGTCCTTTCTTCTCTTTTCAGGCCTCAGGATCTTTGTCCGCAGGTTATTTCTAAGGCCTTTTCTAGTTTAAAATACACTATTTCACAAACTACATAATCAAACTCTTGAACTCTGACATTTGACTCTAATAAATAAATACCTTAAATTAAAAGAAAAGGGATCCATATTTTGATTATAAAATTGTTCCTACGTTTATTCTAGGCACACTGTCGAGGTGCTCATATTCCTTAGGTCAGTTCTACCTTCGGTTTAACATCCTATTTCAAAAAAGTTACAACGGAAATTCAGATGCATAAATGCAACTTAATGTTGACAGCAGTTAACGAAATTAAAGTTTTCCCTACCAAGCCCAAATGTGATCATTAGTAACTTGTTGTGTACGAATGTGTGCGTATGGTATATCCTATCACAGCTTCGCATAACGACAAACAACATCCAAACCTAATAAATATTTCTAGAATTTTACGTGATTTTCATTAAATACCTAATTTCACATTTGCGGTTCAAAAACTACTTTCTAGATTTAGTATGATCTGCTGTTACATCTTTTATTTTTCTCCTTCATTTCTTCCTTTCTAAAATTTAGGCTTATAGGACTACTTGAATAAGCTGATTTTTTTTTTTAAGAAGAAGGAGGAAGAAAATCAGACATTTCTGCGATTTCATATCATGGCTAGTTTGATGACTATGGACGCTTGATTTTTGCACGTCGTGGATATCTGCAAAAGCGATTTTATTTGGATCTAGTCTGTGTTTATACACTATTCTAGGGGCAGAGATAATTGTGGTGGACAAATACGTTTAAAAACTCAGTTTCTATTTGCTTTGTGAGCTGATCTGAGTCGCTGTTGCTTACAATTTCCTAAAAGAATAAGGTAACTCTTTTGTATAGACTTCAGTAGAAGAGAACCCTCAGTGTAGCTATAACTCTTTACATTTCAAGTGAGCTTTTAAATTCATTTTACGTTTATTATTTAGCTCGCCTGGTGTGACAGTTTCCTCCACGGACTCTCACGACTCACACTACACTCTTTTTTATTCTCATGGTACATTCTTGATTCTTCGATTATTGTTAATATCCCTGATTCTGACATTTGAAACTTTAAGTCCAATTTCTTTTTTTTTAAATTGAAGTATAGTTGATTTACAAAGTGTGTTTCAGGTGTACAGTAAAGCAATTCAATCATACATACACATACTTATATATCTTATTTTTCAGATTCTTTTACATTACAGGTTATTACAAGATATTGAATATAGTTCCTGTGCTGTACAGCAGGTCCTTGTTGTTTATCTGTTTTGTTTATGGTAGTTAGACCTGCAGATCCCAAACTCCTAACTTATTCCTCTCCCTCCGTCCCCTTTGGTAACCGCAGTTTATTTTCGATGTCTGTGAGTCTATTTCTGGTTTGTAAATAAAATTTGTATCTTTTTTTAGATTCCACAGATAAGTGATATCCTGTGATGTTTGTCTTTCAGTGTTTGACTTACTTCACTTAGTATGACAATCAATTCTTTACGTTCATCCCTGTGGAAGTTCATATACATACACCACGGTTATAAATTAGTTTAAACCTAGAGCATAGCCAGAATTAGCATGAGACTTTATAACTTACCTAAATTGTTCATAAACAAGGAACCTGAGTCTGTTTGCTAAAATTCAGGATGAAAATGATGGCAAAGTTCCTCAACAGTCTCTCAATGGTCAAAACTCCTCTATCATTAAAACAGTGGCAGTGCTAACATGAGATGCAGTAACTGGGGGGGTGCCTTGAGGGTGTCTGTTTTGTAACTCTTAGTGTTAACGACTCAATCAGCATTTGGAAAACCCCGGGAGTCACAGCCTATGATTGCAGTACTAACAGCTAAGATCTATCCCGCAGCAAATCCCTTCTTCTGTTGTGCAACCCAGTGGTTCCAGATTTTTGCAGAGCTTGCAAAAAATATGCCATTCAAAAAGGATCTTTACAAAGTGATCATGTTGTTCCCTGACCTTTCTTGGCTTGTCAGTAAAATGCAAGGTCAGAATCATCCCAGAGCGCCCTAAGCTGTGCAGTTTTACATATGGCACTCCATGCAGGAGGCCAGCAGACTCAGATGGCGAATGCCCTTCAGAAGGCACATACAGGCATCAAAGTGTGACCACAGAGGGATTTAAAAAGTGAAAATTAAATACTTAAAAGGAATAGTCTTGAGTAAGCGTGACTACATTTTCCAAAGGATGGACCGCTTGGCACATGTATAACCCACTGAGATCATTCCGAGAGCTCAGCTTTCATCAGTTTCAGACTCTCGATCTCAGTGAATCATGCAGATGTATGTCCCAGGACCTTGGAGATCCACTGGCCCTAATTCCCCAGACTACTGACAGGGAAATCGAGGTCCAGAAAGAGCCAATCAGATATTCAGTAACACACCTTCCTACTCCTCACCCAGTGCTCTTATTTGCTGTGTGGCTATAATGAGCAACACGTAAGAATACTGAAAGGTAGTTAATGAACTGACCAGAGTTTGGGAGAAAGAAGAGCAAAAATGACCCCAGTGCGCAGCACTGACTGTGAAGTGATCTGGGGGAGAAGAACACTGGTAGCTTAAAGGCCAGTGAGGCTGACAGGGGGCTGAGCAAAAGAGAAAGAAAGAGCTGAATAAATGCTTAGCCAACAGGTTGGCAGCTCTTTCTGCCTTATTGTAAGAGAGGAGCCTTGAACGATCAGCTTTCCACACTCTTGAATTCGTTTTCTAGTAAAAATGTGTGGTGTCTTTGAATCAAGGATTTGGCATACTAACTTGCAGAAGAAATACATTTTAAATGCACGGTACAGCAATATATTCTTTTAAGAAATGGTGCCGTCAGAACCACTGTGTTGTTTTCTTAAGCACCTAAATGACCTGGAATGATGTTTATTCATGGTGATGACGTATTATCACAATCTACTCTGGTTTGAACCTAAAAAAAGAAAGAAGAAAAAAAGATGGAGTCTTGCATACTTGTCTGCCCTTGTCTTTAGACTACGTTAACCTCAATACTGCCTGGAGTAAACATTACCAGCGGTTACCAGCTGTCCAATCTGGAAGGAACACGTGGTTCATAGATGCAAGCTGAGCACTGTTTGGTGGGGAGCGGTCTTCAGTACCTAACGCAGGTGTTTCGCAGCATCTTTTCCCTTTAGGCATTCAGACCTTGACCTGAGTCTTAAATTGACTGTAGGTATCTCTTGATATTTCGTTGCCTAAAGAATTAGTAAGGAAATGACGGAGGAGAATGCATGTAGGCTCACCTAGGTGCACCTCTGAAGTTCTGTCTCTGCAGGTGACGTTAGGACAACACGGGACCCTAAAGGTGCCGGCGGAGGTGGCTGCCCTGCCGCCCTCAGAGACACTTCTGAGCGTGACGCGGGTGCTAAGGCGATGCGCCACCGCACAGGTCATGCAAATCCACAGGAAGACTGTTCAAACAAGGATCTCAGTTTCAGTACACTTTTTCAGAAATGCTTTTGTTTCTTTTTAAAGGGAAATCTGCCTCCAGAAGAAAAGGCAAAAAACACCCCAACGTCAGTGCTCGCTTCTTTAACTATGACATTGCTCACACTTCCTCAGCGGATCAAAGCAGAGGTAACTCTGGTGGCTCCTTAGAATAACCTAAAGCAAACACCCTTAGAAGATGCTACGAGAGTATAAAATATGAAAATTAACCCTGCACGAAGCTACCTGTAACACATGTTCCTTTATGAAAATAATAAAATGAGAGCAATGGAGATAATATTGAAGTATTAAGCTTTAACCCTGTCGCCAATCCCTTATGTAACATGAAACGGTTAACATTTAAATGACTCAATTCTAAAAATTTGAATTAAAAGGATGTAGGAGGCATATTTTCTCCCCAATTTCTGCAATCAAGCAAGTTTGCTGAGGCAAGGCGATGAAATGTCTTCACTCAATTTTTAGGTTGAATCAGCATTATGGTTTTTAAACCAAAAAAGAAAAAAAAAGTAAATACTGTTTCCAATGAAGATGTTTGTTGGAAAAATTTCCAATAATTTGAATGTAAATTTAGAAACAGTGAATTTAGGAGCTTCATTATTGACACCTTGTACATTTTCTGGTTTTGTTTTTCATACCTAAGTAGGTGATGAAAGTATAAAAATGGAGATGTGAAAAATGACCTAGTAAGTAAAAGATAATGATGATTTCCACAGCCAGAGGGTCATCAGGAAATGGGGAAAGAATTGGAGTCTTCAACTGTATATATTTATTTTTTTAATGGCTTGGAATAAATAGAGAAAAATGATAAATCTTGGTGGTAGAAAGATGAGGATGTATATTAGATTGATTTTGCTTTTCTATGTAGTCTGAAATACTTCTAAACATGACATTTTTCTACTTTTTAAATTCTAGCTAAAACAGACATGTTTATATATGACTTCTAGTGAAAATTTGAAACTTTTGTTTTCTTCATATGTTAGAGATTTCATTCTCTTCAGACTTCAAAATTTATGTTTAAAATAAGTAAATTTATGTAATTTAGAGAATTAGCTGCTAAACAAAACATTCAGCAGAAAGATCAAATAAAATCCCAAATCTTCTAAATGTTTTCTGATACCTGAATAGCTTTATTTTCTCCTTTTATGTTTGGATAGTTAATTCTTAGATGCTTTATGCAAGGTAACCTACATTTCAGAGGCCTAAACATGGCGACTTTATTCAAAATTTCAATGAATGAATATGCACACGTTGTTTTTCTCCTATATTTATCCAACGCTATGTAAATACAGAAACACACTTCATAGAATTGTTAGAATAAAAAAGTCTTACTATATTTCAGGATAAAATTCTCGGGAATTCTGTTTTCTTCTCTTGGTTAATGCAATTTTTAAAAGTAAAATCGATTCTTTTTAAAGAGACAAAAACAAAACCTAAACCTAGCAGCTTCGTGCGTTGCTGGGTGCCCACGTGAAAATTTAAAAGAAATCATTATATACGCTTTTTTCTGTGTTTACTTCAAAGAGAATTGGTTTAGACAGGAATCATAATTTCAAATATTCTTGCAAAACTTCATCAGAACAGCCCACGTACCAAGCAGGCTTAAATGTAAATTGCACTGGAGCTTTAGTTGCACCTCGATGAAAAGCTGCAGTCACTGTCTGCTGATCACAGAAGGAAGTGGATGTAAGTTTACAGACCTTCTTCGCTTTTCTGCACCGTGAGCATGCTAGCCACTGGATGATTTATGTTCTCAACATACTGCATTCATTCACAACTTGCAGTTTGCACTTGGTGTCCACTACGGGCAAGCACTTGCCATAGCGCTGCATCTGGACCAGGAGACGTGAGCAGGGCAGAGGTCAAGAGCAGAGGTCAAGACCAAGCCGGAACAGGCTGTGACGCCACAGACTCCAGCCTCCGGGAAAGGTCCAGACGACCCCTGAAGTGTCACTTCACGGCTCGGACTTTTTCCTCTTTTCAAGATACACAGTCCATAAACACAACCAGGTCACTAGCCGTTTATTCCTAGGTTTTTATTGTCTTCTTTTGCATCTTTTCCCTCCTTTTCAGAGCAATTTGAAAAATTAACCCTCTTCTGTCCTTAGACTCACCGAAGAATGAATCTCTCCATCGTCCCTGTTGTCAGCTTAAATCTTTAAGTCCTTTCAGGGCCAGAGATGCTTTGTCAAGTGGCTTATAACAACCAGGGCAGCGGCCAGAGCTTCATTCTCCCAATATGGGCGAATCATGTCTTGATAAGTGACTATTGGTAACAAGGCAAATCAATTTAGGGAATGTTTCCGAAGCAATAAGCTTAGCTCCTGAAAACCTTGGGTGGAATTTTTGTCTGGTTCTGGTTTCCCACCACAGAGAGGTTACATTTACGTCCAGGCTTCCAGATACTCCGTCTGGGCGATGAAAATGTCTCTAATCACCTATTCTGACATCTCCTCTTTGGGGATTATCTGGTACACCTCATAGGCTCACATTCTGACAAACGTCATCTCTTCTCATACTTGGGTTTTGTTTCTCTAGTTCAACCTTCCCTGAAAGAGAAGTGAGGCCCTTACAGTGAAAACAGTCACTTCCCTGTAGGAAACAAAGCCCCGCAAGCGTGGCGGGGAGGATAGAGATGCCCGGGCCGAGGGGACCCTTGCAGCCCGACCAGGGCACAGGCCACGTGCTGCGGGCGGGAGCCATCCAGTCACTGACTCGGTCCGCGAGCCTGCAGTGCTGGGGGATGCTCGAGAGTAGCCTCCGCCCCCACGCAGACCCTTCTAATGTCCTGTGTGCCTGGCTAGCCCTACTTCCTTCAGTTTAAAAATACACAGTTTTAAAAATCTACAGCTCTGAGATGAACCGAAGCTGCCAAATTGAGGGTGAGGCCAAGTCCTCCCTAAGCAGAAGGGCGTCTCGAGGGTTTGGATGTGTGCTTGAGTCTGGGGAAGGGGGCTTTAGAAGGAGCATAAAAATAGACGCAGAAGGTTCCCGGGAGACCCCAGGGAGGCCTGAGTTTCTCAAGGGTCTCTGTCTCTGAGGCCCCCCCACAGTCTTACGAGCAGGAAGGGGACAGAGTGAGAGGCAGGCATGTCACACAGCTTCGCACAGACACGCTTTCTCCCATGCTGTTCACCTGCTGCATCCAGGATGCACAGGCAGACGGGCAGAGGAGCAAACCTCAAGCAGGGCCCCGCGGAGGTAAAAATGCCCCGACGTGTTCAGGACGTGTGACTCTCTCTGAGTCTGCAGAGCCAGACCTGACTGTTTTTCAGAATAACATGGAAGAAGACAAAACGGGGAGAGCTAAGGCTTCTGTTTCTTATTTATTACACCTACCTGTTTTGAATATCTTAGCTTCACCCATTGCACATCACAACACCAATATCATTTAAAATAATTTCCCCAAGATTCCATTATCCATCACCTCCCACATCAAGGACTAGTTTCATTGCTAATGAAAATCCGTTATTTTTAAAAGCAAAACTAAGCTAAAAATTTGTGTCATTCAATACCTGGGACTCTTGTATTATACTTAGATTTTCTGTTTATATTTTGACTTCAGTTTCTAACTACATTTTATTCACTTAGGGTAGTGGAAAGAGAATTGGCTAAATCCTTCATATCTATTTTTTAATGGATTTTTATAATTTACCAATCACTGGGAAAATCACCAAATATGAAAGAGACATATTAATCAACACCTGTGCATAATGGCATGAGAGTGCTAATGTTCTGATAACACAAATTGACTCGTATATATGTGTATATATACATATATGCAGTACATATACATACATACATACATTTGACAATCTTGAAAATTTAATGACAAGATTCATAACAAATTGGCTTCATATGTTGATGCTTTAGAACATGCCTTCATGGTGGTGAATCCCATGACAATCACATTTCAGGTTTTGTACAATTTGGATGCAAAGAAATTCCAAGTGATCTTATCAGTCACAAGATGCATTTTTCGAACAATTCCACTAGTGTGGCTTTTGACAGGGCACCCTACTGCTGACAGCTAGTAGACTGGCTGGAGATAAAAGGTTTTACCTAAAGGAGAAGCGAGCAAAGGGTTCCAAACAGGGGCAGGGCTGCTGTGAGGCCAGAGGGTTCAATCACACCGACAGCTAATCAGAGCTTCTCTTCTCTCTAGTCTGTATCTTCCAAAACGCGTCCCCCTTTGGTACCTGTTTCTTTCCATCGTTATTAGTCAAAACAATCAGCATTGGTATCAGAATGAAACCTGTTTCCCTCTAACATTTTTACCATCCTAAAATTAAATTTTTAACAAAGAGGACATCTTTGACTCTTTGCTGTCATAAACTAGGAAGAAAATTATTTGAGTTAAGAACTTGTCGAAAAGAAAAAAAAACTGAGAACTTAAATGCCCACTTTTATAGCATGTGTGATCAGCTGAGACACACCAACTATGCAGAGCATCTTCAGTGTTTGGTGCCTTTTCCTAATCCAAGTCCAGTGAAATGTCCAGAAAAATAGTTTTCTTAAGATAATCGCTCTATGCATAATGAAGCAAGAATTTTAGGTAGTTGGTGTTCTCATGGTAAATTTAAAAGTATATATATATATATATATATGTTTGTATGTATCTATTCCCATAGTTACGATTTATTCACGTGGCAAGGAAAACACATTTAGCACCATCATTCTTTCATCTTAATTCAACCATTATGCCAGTATTTCAGTGCATTATTTTTTTAACCAATAAATGGCTTACCAGCTAGCTGAGTGACTCTGGAAGTGCATGATAACTTTTTAAAATAAAATGACTTGTGATAAAATGGCAGGAGTAGCCAACTTGAGGAATGTGCTCTGAGGATTGATCTTGCAGCTATATTAATGTTAGTAAAAATTGTATATTTGCGATTCGTTTAGACTGGCGAGTAAGGGGAAAACACAGAGACAAAACCGAGGCCGTGAGGCTCACAATGCCTCCACTGACTTCCCCACCGGCCCTTCCTCTGCACGTGGTCAATTAGAATTGAAAATCCTGTGCTGATTTCATTTGCTGGAATTTTTAAGCAGGTCAGGAAGAAAGATGTTATTGAAAGGAAAAGTCTCATCTAAATAAGAAAGGAGATCAGGGCCATCTGGTCTTAGCTATACGGATAAAAAGTTATTTCAGCTGAACTGCAAGCTCGATGTTTAAAAAGATGTGCCAGAAATCCACCCCAAATCTGTTTCTGGGAAAATATCCCCAATGTTTCTTTTTCAGCCTCCAAACATGCGACACACAGTTCATTTCCTATCTGTGATTCATGCATCCATCTGACCCCAGCGGCTCCCTGGGCGTCCCTGAGTGTTAGGCAGCGGGACATTCGGTCACCCTTCCAACACGTCTCCCTCACGGGGCATCACCAGGACCGTGGACCTTTTGAAAATTGTGAAAATGATCGTTTTCCACTCCAGTGGATCTTGAGTGCAGTCTGCATGTGGGTTTGGAAGGATAAAATGTGAGGCACGAAGCAACCAAACCAGTTTCCCTTCTTCCATCCTCGGGACTCGAGGTGCCAGGGCATTCTCCGTGCAGTGCCCGGGCATCTGCTCAAAATAGTTCCAAACCCTATGCCTAAAGGCTAAGTTTGGGGAAAAAAAAAAAACTCTCTTCCCATCAAGAGAAATTATGAATGTGAGTCTACTTTTAGAAATCATCTTCGTAATGGTAAGAAACAGAGAAGATTCAAAAAAAATATTTTGTGCTGTTTGCCAAATTAGAGTCATATGTTATGATGTAATTAAAATGTTTTTGATAGGAGGCTATTTGCAACAATTACATCAACAGTACATTAATTTAGCCACGATCTGAGCAGACCCCTCTGCTAGCGTGGACATGGGCAGCTGGCATCCCAGCCCAAATGTCATTATATTAAAGTGTTAGTGTTCTAGCTCGAGAGCGTTTTTAAAACTCTGGTTCTAATACAATACTGACAGCAATTTTTGGTCACAATCCTGTGTTCAAATACATGACTTATGTATACTAAATGTGCTACATGCATGTACAAAAACACAGGATTACACTGCCAACACATGCTAAGCAAGAGACTGGTTTTAACTAAAGTCTTCAGATAAACAGCTGAATTCAGTCTCTTCTAACACAGGAAACACAAGAATCTTGATAAGATTCCCTGACATAAGGTACCATTGGTTGCTTTTGTGTATTTACTATGTTTGTTCTGCCATTTCAAATAAATCATTACTGCTGTGTAAGAAGAATAAACTGCACTGTAGCAAATTGTCCTCTCTCTGTTACGCTCTGAAAAAGCATTTGTTCTTGAGCTGGCGTTACGTAGTTCAACTATTTCAATCAAGTCCATTATCTTTTCTTTGAAAGATGCCTTTTTAGTAACCTGTATCCCCAGTGGGCAAGGTCATGTTTTGTTTTTAGAAAGTAGGTGAAATTTAAGTCCAACTATTTGCTCATTTTTTTAATCTCTGATAAAACAATTATATAATTCATCCTCAGGCAAGACCTCTGCTATATTTGGGAAGAACTGTTTATGTAAAATTACAGCGTCAGGCCTAAGAATTTCTCAGAAAAGTCATTTATCAGTGCGCCTGGAGTCTTACCCCATAGAATGTCACCTAACTTGTGCAGCTTGCTTTTTCTAAGTACAAAATGTTTTCATTCTTTAAGCTGTATATTTTTCTCAGTAGTAGTAGTAACATGAAAGCCAAAAAAAAAAGCTCTTTTTCACTTGTTTTAAAACCACCACACAATACACCAGCAAAATTAATCTCAGTGATTTGTGTGTTGGCGTGTAAATTGTGTTGCTCATATACACATGATTCGCAAATCCTTTCAAAATTAATCCTTTTTAAAATACACAAGAAAGAAGTATTAAGAGCAAATTCCAAAATTAAGAAAATAATGTGTCAAACACTAGACAGATAAGAACTGGTACGTATATCCCATCTTTCTGCATTAATGGAAATTAATTTAAACTATACAGCGAAACTCGGTAATTAAGGGATGCCGTGTATACACAGTTGTTCTATGTTTATGCCTCCGATGTGGCAATGTGTTTTGTCAAAATTACTGAACTTGGTTCTGTTTCAGCTAAGTAAAACAAAACCATGTACTTAAATATCCACGTCACTAAAAATCTGAAGACTTGTTTGGTGCATGCCTGTTCCGCCTAAGACCCACAAAATAGACTTGGAAATACATACAAACGCTGTACCAGCCCACAAAATTTTAATCCAACTTTCATTCACCCCAAAGCACATGAAATGAGCATCACTTCTGAATCATTTGTCTCTGTTTTTCCTTATGCAATGCGTAACTAGTAAAAATGATTTAATAGGTTACAAATATTTGAGTGGCAAATAACAGTCACCAAGTCAGAACAAATTATCAGTACTGTAGCATTTTTATCCAAATGATTTCAAAATGCCCACCATTTCTACATCCTATTTACATCACTGAAATTCAGCCACCTCTGAAACGTTCAGCCAGCACATTAATAAAGCTTCCTAGAACCAGGAAACTCCGCCTGACTGCATGTATCTTAATGAACATGGCCACACTGCCCCAGAACACGTCTTCAAGAGAAAGATGGTTACAAATAAAACAGTCCTTTCCTGTGGGGGTCGATTCACTCCACAAACATGTGAACTTCCTATGGACAGACACCCAGCAGACACTGGCGATTAGGTGATTGAAAATACTGCCCACAAAGGCGAAATTTTATGGGTGATGACATCACCAGCAAACCTGGGTCTCTCTGTGATAGAGTGATATAATGTGTCTGGCTGAGTGTGTCTCCTGAGTGAGTGTGTGTGTTCGTGTGTGTATGAGAGAGACAGAGACAGAGAGGCTTAAGAAACAGCATGATCAGAAATGGCATAACCTTCTGCAAGGTTTGCAAGAATCTTGCCACAGACCTCTGACTTTTTCCAGCTTTCATACAGCTTCATTTCATTCAAAAATGCCTTTCCTGTGCAAGCAGATCCTGTTCGGTTTAGTTATCCCGCTCTGAATCCTAAAATACCCCAGTGAGTCTGTGGAGATGCGATTTCTCTACCAAATGAGGCATATGAATCTGTGTAATATGGTGCAGGAGACGCAGGGTCCCCCGGGGACTGGCGCTGGCACGGAGGAGACGACTTGGTTTTGAAGGCGGTGAAGGGGTTAAAAATCGAGGCTGTCTGGGGTAAGAGAAAGGGGATACTGTTGTCTTTAATCTTTCCGCAGTGTGTGTAAGACTTCCATCCCGGATCTGCACGGAGCAGGGGGACAGGCTGGGCGTACATGCGTGCAGGCTCCTTGATTGTGGAGGGGGGACCTGGCCGGGGTCCAGACAGCCTGGGGCTCTGTTGATCATTATGTGTAGCCTTCAGGTGTCTGGGCACACAGTGGGCGGTGGTGGGGGAGGTGTGGATAGCAGGAGAGCAGACAAAGAAAAAAATGGTGTATTTAAAAAAGATTATGTGAAAACGTGTGTCCAAGTCCTCTTTAAAAAAAAATATGAATCCTAAACCTCTTGGACTTTTATAATTAGAACACAAGCTCCAGACACACCCGTAATTAGTTATGTCTGGAGCCTTTGAATAAGTCCCTTCAACAATTGATGGAGTTGATATTTTCTTTCAAAAATCAGGAGGACGAGGCTTTCTCACAAACTCCCTTTTTTTTTTTTTTGCTGCTGGAGGCTTTGCTGTTCGAAATCTTCATCAGTGAAAAATCACATCGATGTGATTTACCTTTTCATTTCTTAGCAGACTCAGCTGATAACTTTTTAAGGATTTGGATGGTTCTAGAAGGGAAGGCATCATGAATTGCTGGTGTAAGAAGAAAGCGATGATCCAGGATCTCTCCCCCATTTGTTTCCAATTATTTTATAAATAATTAAAAAAAAAAAACCTGCTTGTATGTTGCTTCTGTTTGAAACTCCATCAAAAAAAAAAAAATCTCACCATGAATGTGACTTAGATTCTAACTATACCCTCTTGTGCTAGTAAAAAAATGGAAAAAAAAAATTACTTTATTCTCTAAGCATTCCTCTATAAAGAAGCTGCCGCATGTTTCCTCCCCACCCCCACATCCTCACTCCACCCTATTAGGAATTTCAAAAAAAAAAAATCTTTATAGATGGAAGGCTGGGTGCTGAGACGGAAGGCTGCCCCTCCCTCCTGTCTTTACAGTGGCCGCTTTCAGGAGCCTTCCCCTTCTGCCGGGACTTGCCTTCACATCTTGCGGACGAAAACATGAAAACCAGTTCAGTCCCTGGCATTGTTAGACCCTGGAAAGTGGTGGCTAAAAAATGAGTAAAAAGAAAGCCCTGGCTTGAAGCCATTGTTCAGGAGGTGAGAGCGTCTGCCCAGGTGTCAGGCCGCCTTTCGCCGCTCAGTGTACTGTCAGACGTCCGCAGGGTGGACGGCGCCCTCGGCAGTGGAGTCCGAAAAGTTTGTCTTTTATGTTCCCTGGGGACAGACCAGGTCTGCTCAGACGGAAAGAGCGCAGAAGAGCGAAGTAAGTACACACGCCCGTGCCTCCGGTGCTCCTTGCGAACAAAGCCGCCTCCTGCAGCAGGGCCCCGGGGGGCAGCCGCCCGCGGCCGCCCCCGGCGTGCCCGGCCCGTATTTTCCGCTCCCCCTGCTCCCCCTGACAGGCGTGCAACAACTGTCTGCGGGAGCGCTTCCTGCCGGCGGACCACCCCTCCGCACGCCCGCAGCAGGGCCCCTCCGCACGCCCGCGTCGTCCAGCGCCAGATGCTTCTGACATAAAACTGCTTTAATCGGCACCCTTGACGGAAAGAAACGCACACTTACCGTGTCCGGGCGGTCGTCGGGCCGGTGCCCGTCCCCGGGGCCGCAGCAGGGGCTCCGGCCAGCGCGTCCCGGCGCAGGTGCAGCGTCCCCCTGTGCACGCGGCGGGGGGGGGAGGGCAGGGCTTCCTGAAAGTCGCGCGGAGCTCCGGCGTCCGTGCCCAGACGTCCCTGCTCCTGTGAACTGTACTATCTGCAGTTCTGAATTGAACTAAATTGCAGCCCATGTGAAAGACGGGGCAGCCAGTCATGTGGGAGGCAGCGGCCGCCCCATTGGCCGCCGGCCGCAGCCAGGCATCCGGCCTCCTCCACCATTGGCGAGCCGTTGAAACTGAAAGCGTCTGGGTCCTCCTCTCCGGCTTATTTGTCCTTCATGTGTGGAAGAATGACTGTAGGGCTTTACAGTGACAGGATTAGTTAAGAGAGGGGCTGAAGTCATCCTTCACAGAGGCTGGTGGGAGGAGATGGGAAGCTCGGCTTTTTCAAGATTTTTTTTTTTTTTTTTTGCCCTTTTATCCCCTTGCCCCGCAGATTTGACTGTGATGTGCTTGTTTGCCTGTCAGGAAAACCGTGTGTGTGTGTGCGTGTGTGTGTGTGTTTCCCCCAGTTAACTCTGGAGGTGACAGAAAGTAAATTATCATCTCATTCCTCTGCTGGACTCAGTCATGTTTGGAAGCACAAAATCAATGTTTCTTAATGATGCATTTTCTGATTTAATTTTGATGTTTCAAGCAGCTCAGTGGCAGTTCTGAGCAGCTGGAGTAGCTCATTAGTGACACCCAGGAACAGAATTAACTTTTTTGAGGGGCTAAGGCATTTTGGAGACCCCAGAGGGAAAAAGTAACTGGGAAATATTCCAAGGCGACCTGTCTAAGAAGCTTTGGCTAAGCAGGGGTGATGGGGAGTACATGTTTTCCAGAACCATTCTTTAGTTTACCTCTTTGGATAATGCAAAGTGGCCGTAACACAGGCAGCCAGGAAGTATTTTTTTCAGTTATTCTAGCATTCTTTGACTCGCCCGATTCCTAACAATCTCCGGTGCATGTGTAGAGGCTTAGGGGGTCCGTTCCCTCAGGCGCCGTCACAGCCCGCATTCCCAGTGCGAAGGCGGTTAACGGTGGGGAAGCCGGGCTGTGACACGCAGTACCTCTCTGTCCGTTCTGCCAGACCCAGGGTCCGCAGACGTTTATAAAATAAGTGGTGGGACACCGAAGCCATGGTACTGCTTTGTGTTTTCTTGTGAACCTACTAAGAGCCAGTCCCTCTTGTTTAATGTCGTCGTTGTAACAGCTCAGTGTCAGCTTCATCGCTTTCCTTTTTCTGCGGCAAAAACAGATGCTTTACCACCGTGGCAGGGCTTGACGTCAGCCTGCATCTGCCTGCTCTCACGTCGACTTTCTCAGCTGGGGGTGCTGCCTCCCAGAACAGCAGTGGTCACCGTTCGTAGGTCCCTTCCTGCTGT